>NC_044336.1:4212142-4812494 GCF_007399415.2 Gopherus evgoodei | reverse complement strand
TTATGCAGAAAGAAGCCCTGGAGAACTAGCGGGGTAAGGAGAGCCCCATCTCCCTAGCAGTGGGGAAACCCACCCCGAACAGGGACCTGCTCTCTGTGGGGATTGTTCAATTAATGTTGAGGGGGTGGGGGACAAAGTGCTGAGGACAGACTCTTGCACTTAACATGGGAGCTCAGGGCGTGAGCCTTGGCCTGAGGGCTCAGAGACTCACCTGGCTGTTAGTGTCTGCATTTTAGCTGGCACACGGGCTCTGTGCTTGCCAGCCGCAGGCGCCAGCATAGCCCTGGCCAAAGGATAAGGATCAGAGGAAGGGGTGAGGCACAGGTGGGTGAGAACAGCTTCTCCCAAAGGCTGAGAAGCCCTTGGGCCCCACATAGCAGCAGCTTATGAGCTGGATATGGGGCCCAGTCCTGCCAGCCCTGACTCAGATGAGCCTCTGCCACTTCAGCACAGGGTCAGTGCTGACACCCGCAGGTCTCACTGATCTCTGCTCTGGAATTTGCTCATGAGACTTTGCTTACTGGAAAGTGGCTTTTCAAGGACACACATTTTCAGGGGAGAAAAGTCTGTTCCCATCAAAAATGTGCAGGTTTTCCATGACCTGGGCATTTCTGGGATGTCGATGACAAAGAGAAGCCCAAACCTAAAGGTTTATTCAACAAAAACTTCACCAAAACATGAGGAAAAAATGTTATGAAAAAGAATATTCATTTTCATTGAACGTTTTTTACAGGAGAGGAGGGAGAATGCTTCAGGTATTTTCCCAAATGAAACAGCTGCAGCAGGAGAGATTGTGAGAAAGTGACAATGACTCAGTAGCCTGGTGGTTAGAGTCCCCTCCAGAATCAGATTAACTCTCCTATGGGCCCAGGGCTATTAGATTTTGTGGAGCTCTTGTATACAAGTCTTTTTTCTGGGAGGGAATTTGGTGCAGGAGGGGGCTGGGGCTGGGGATTGGGATGTAGGAGAGGGAGTGGGGTCTGAGAGAGAGTTTGGGTACAGAAGGGAGATTCTGATTTGGGGCAGGGGGTTAGGATGGAGGGGGGGGATGTAAGGTGCAGGCTCCAGCCAACAGGCACTTACCACAGGCAGTTCCCGGGCAGGAATGCAGCAGGGCTCAGGAAGGCAGGCTGCCTGCCTGCCATAGCCCCACACTGCTCCCGGGAGCAGCATGGGGCTATGGCTGGTGGGCAGGCAGCCTGCCTAAGTGTACTATGCACCGCGGGACTTTTAGCGGCCCGGAGTTGGAGATTGTTGCTGTGATTTATTTTTGCAGGGCCCCCCCTTGAGCTGAGACCCTGGGCTGCAGCCCCTAAGCCCCTGCCTTAATCCGGTCCTGCTCAGGGTAGACTTAAAAAAACAGGACACAAACCCAGGTTGGTCATGAGTTCTAAACTTAGATTTCAACCAGCTGCACCAAGTGCCAACTCCTCAATCACATTAACAGCCTTAAAGAGAATTACCCTCAAGGCCAAAATACTAGTATACTAGTGTCCCCTCAGCACTCTCATGTATGGCAGAGAAACACCAACAACTTACACTCATCAGAAGAAAAGGTTAAACAGTTTTCACCTACATTGTTTACACCGCATACTCAACACCAAATGGTAAGAGAAAGTCACCAATGCAGAGGTTCTTCAAAGGGCAAATTTGTCAGGTGTGACAGCCCTGCTCAAGCAAAGAGAATTGTGCTGACTGGGCCATCTGAGTAGGTTGTAAGATGGACACACACCCAAGGACATGCTATACTGGGAGCTATCAGAGAGAAAAAGAACAGGACGTCCCAAGCTACGCTATAAAGATACATGCAAGTGAGATATGAAGGAATTTGGAATTGACCAGACCAATGGAAAATCTTTGCAAGTGATCATAACAAGTAGCACCATAGTCCCCATCAGGGTACGAAAGTCCATGACAGAAGCTGGCTTCCACAGCTTGAAGAGCCTGTAGGAAGCAAGCAGCTCCGAACCAAGATGCATACATTTTGCAATAACTGCCAAAGATCTTGCAAATCTCAGATTGGCCTATTCATTCACATAAGACATTGCAAATCATCTACATCATAAACTGCAGTTCCCACCATCTCTCGCAGACAAAAGGATGCCAACAAGTGTCTACATCTAAACTGCTTCAGTGGCACAGCAACACTACTGCAGCCAGCTGCTGTAGCACTTCAGCGAAGCCGTTACCTACGCTGCTGGGAGGGATTCTCCCCTTGGTGTAGCTAACCCACCACTCTGAGACGCGGTAGCTAGGTCGATGGGAGAATTCTCCTGTCAGTGCTGTCGGTTTCACTGCATCACTCAGGGGGGTGGATTTTTCACAGCCCCGAGCAACATGGTTATACTGACCTAATATCCTAGTGTAGACCAGGCCTTACCCTCATCAGTGCACTCCCCTTGCTGTCCACCAGATGCTAGCAGAGAGCTCACTCAGCTCCCTTTTCTCATAGCCTTCAGGGCCCAGGGCTCATGCAGCCAAGATTTCAACCAGAACAGCAGAACGCTGTGCAGAGAGGAGCCACACAAGTGATTCGAGGGCTGGAGAAAATGCCGTACAGTGAAAGACAGTACGTCTACGCTGCAAAAAACAGCCACAGCTATGAGGCTCAGATCCTGGGTCGATTGTTTCAAGCATGTGTGGTTCATGCTACAGGGCTAAAAATGGAGGAGTGAACATTCTCAGTGAGACTGGAGTTCAAGACTTGAGTTCTGGTGAGGCGGGTGGGTCTCAGCGCTTGAGTTCCAGCCCCAGCCCCAGCAGGAATGTTTACACTACTAGTTTTAGCCCTGTAGCATGAGCCCCAGTCATCAGAGTCAGTTAACCCTGGCTCTGAGACGTCTGCAGCAGGGTTTGGTGTTTTGCAGCATAGACACATCTGCAGTGTAGCACTTGGTTAGTTTATCACAAAGAAGATGGAAAGATGACATAATTACAGGGAGAAAATACCAGGTTCCAGGGCTTTTTAATCTAGCTGAAAAAGACATAACAAGCGCCAATGGCTGGAAGCTGAAGCCAGACATTCTAATTACAAATTAGGCATATGGTTTTAGCAGTGAGAGTGATTAACTAGTGGAACAACCTTCCACAGGAAGTGATGGGCTTTCCATCGCTTGCTGTCCCCAAGCGAAATGGGGAGGCCATTCTGGAAGAGATCCAAACATGAATACAGGGGTAACTGGAGGAAACATCCTGGCATGTGCTATACAGGAGGTCAAAGTACATGATCTAATGGTCCCTTCTGCCCTGCGACTCCATGGAGTCTATGAATACCCACCCTGGCATTGCTTTACGCAGCCCCTTCCCCCATTCGTTTCACAGGAAAGTCAGTCACAGTCTGTTAAGCATTTCTTTCAGATTTAAACTTTAATCAGCTGTACCATTGTGATCACCCCAAGACTAAAGCAGATGAGATTATTCCCATGCAGAGCACGTCTCTGTTATCAGCTGCCTTGTCAGTGTTACTAGACAATTTTTATTGCTATCCACATCAATTAATTTCTTCAGTGCCCTGGATCTGCTCCCAGCTGCAGGAGCTCCTTGGAAGCTGAGAGCTGCCAACTTCTATCCAATCCTGGCAGGCAATCAAACGATTCGTTAGTGTGCAGAAGGTGATCACAGCAAGGGGAAGAACTTCTAAGATGTCTGCATCCTCAGTGGCCATGTCATCTGCTTTGGGGACCAATCACTTGGGATCTGGTTTTATTCCAGGATTAAATGAATTCTTGTACACACTCCGCCTCCCTGTGAGGTACAGGCTGTCCCGTCGATCTGTCCGAGTACATCTGCTGCAGCTAGTTTTAAGTCAGATGTAATAGCTGGCTGCTTCAGCTCTTCACTGACCAAACAGACCTTGGGCTTGGTACAAATAAAAGGGAAAGTCTCCTGTGCAACTGCCATCCCGTGAACCACAGCTAGGATGGGAGATGAGCAGAGTCTGGGTGACAGAGTTTTTGGCGTGGACAGAGAGAAAGGAGTGGATCTGAGAGATGCTACTGAGAAAGGAACAGCAAGTTTTGGGCAAGACCTGGATGGGAAGGCTTAGAGAGGGCACAGTTGAGGCTAATGCCCAGGTTATATGCCTGAGGCATAGGGAGGATGTAGTGTCAGACCATTTTCATTAGCACTACAATCAGCCAGCAATGAAACATCAAACCAGTTCTGATTATAGGAGCTGACCAGATCCCTCACCCTAAGCTGGCTTGACCCCAGCTAGACCAGTATTATGTGAAGTCAGGGATGTCGTGTTCTGCCCAGAGGCCCAGTAAAACATTTACCCGGTGTTGATGCTGCACAGACACTAACACCTTATTACTCACAAAAGAAACACACAGACCTACACAAAGATGATCAGTCCACTACATGTGCCCTGCCTCTGTCTCCTCACCTCTGACCTTGGCCAGTCTGTGCCCTTCTCCGGCTGCCTGATCATTCCATGTCTCTCTCTCTACCATCTCCATGAAAGCCCTCTTGGAGATGGTGGCTTGGTCACCTGGCTTCTTGGGCCTGGGCCTTTCACACTCCCCTCAGACAGTAAGACTATGGATGGGCAAACTCATTTTCCACAGGTGCAACCTATTAGGTGACCTAGGCAGTCACCTAGTGTGCTGGCATTTGTGGGGCAGCATTTTCTTTGGTGGCAACCACGGTGGCTGGATCTTCGGCCGCCCCAGTCGTCGGCAGCATTTAGGCAGAGGGAGCTGGGGCATGGGGGCGTGGGGAGGGCTGCCTGCAGCAAGTAAGTGGGCAGGGGGATGGCACGCATGGGAACTCCTCACCCCAGCTCACCTCTGCTCCGCCTCCTCCCCTGAGCACGCTGCCCTGCTCTGCTTCTCTCCCTCCTAGGCTTGCAGTGCCAAACAGCTGATTGGCGCCGCAAGCCTTTGAGGTAGGAGAAGTAGAGCAGCAACTGTGTGTTCGGGGAGGAGGTGGAGCAGAAGTGAGCTGGGGCAGGGAGCTGCCGCACAATTCCCTGGGTGGTGGGAGGGAGCTGCCACGGGGGAGGCACCTCGGGATGGAAGTGGGTGTGGAGAGCTGCTGCGGGGCTCAGGGACGGGGCAGAGCAGAGGTGAGCTGGGGTGGGGAGCTGCCACATGGCTCCCCGGGCAGGGAGGAGCTGCCACGGGGGAATGGGGGGGCCCCTCAGGGTGGAGGCGGGGTGGAGAGCTGTCACGGAGGGTGTACCTCAGGGAGGAAGGGGGGCAGAGCTGCCACAGGGCTCGGGGAGGGGGCGGAGCAGAGGTGAGCTGGGGTGGGGAGCTGCCACATGGCTCCCGGGCCGGGGTAGGGGGATGAAGAGCTGCCGTGGAGGGGGGGTGCATCAGGGCAGAGTGGGGGTGGGGAGCTGCCGCGGGGGGGCACCTCAGGAAAGGGGGGGCAGGGAGCTGCTGCAGGGCTCGGGGAGGGGGCTGAAGGTGCAAAGTGAAAGTTTCGCCTAGGGCACAAAACATCCTTACACCGGCCCTGCTCTAGGCTATGCCCTGACCTTCGCCAGAGCCCTTAAGGGCCGCACCAGGATTATCCTGCATTCCCAGAGCAGGCTTGATGGTATGTCTCCTTCCCTCCTGGCTCCCCCAAGACTACTCCTAAGTGATTTAGGAGCCCAAACCTCACTGACTGGTGCCCCTCGGTCAATCGGAGGTTTTGAAAATCCCATCCCAGGTCCGTGGATCTACTGTTTCCTTCTTCTCGTCTCATCCTCTCCCACCTCCTCCCTCCCCACTACCATTTCTTCTTATGCCTGTGGGTTTTATACCACATGCTAGAGGGGCAGATGTCAGCACCACCTGCCCAGAAAGCTCCAGCAGCCACGCCACCCTAAAGGGTTGAGTTCGGGAGGTCCGAAGGGACGTAGGGTTCAAGGGAGCTTGTCCCTTCCAGTATCACATGGCATATGGACAGCACCTCCCCTGCCCTTGCCACTCTGCCCCTACTCGCCAGTGTCAGCATGGGTGTGGTCAGCCCTCTCAGATCCTGCGAACCTGCTTCTCTTCTCTTGCTACTGCCTGTCAGCAAAATAGAGACAAAGGGGCTGAATGAAGTCTACCTACTCCTTTCTATTGAGTGCCAGCTTCACAGCTTCTTTCATATTTAAACTCTTCGATCTAGGTCATAATTCACCATGTCTAACCAATGCATCCTCAGTCCTCTTCTATTTTTAGTTCCTTGCTCTGTGCATGTATTGCTATGTAAGGAGTCTTGTCCTGGGCTAATCTTCTGTAGCCGTTATTTCTTGCCCTAGCCATTTTCTTATCTCTTCCTTTTTAGATCTGCAATCTTGAAATTCTTAGTATTCCCCCCAGCCAGTTCATTTCTGCAGTCAGCGGCTTTTGTTCATTGGCTTTTCTCATGCCCCAGCATTCTGACCCATACAACAGTAGCGTCACAACCACCATTGCATTTTAGTTTTTATCAAAACGTCTTTAGCCTTCCAGATCTTGCAGAGTTTTCCAACTGTGGTAGTTGCTGTCCAATTCTTTTTATGTCATATTCACAATTCCCATTTTTTGATACTACTGCTCCATGGTACACAAATTATTCCACTTGTTCTAGTTCTTTGTCTCTGAGTTTGTTCCTTCTCTCTCTCTCATCTTCTAACTGCCATCATTTTTGTCCTCTCTGTTCTTATCTTCAATCTGAATTTTCTGCTTTCCAGGTCTATCATGAGAGTTATGTTCTGTGAATCCTCCTTGGTCAGCAAATCTAAGGTTATATACTGTCTTATCACATAACATAATTCCTCACATTTCATCTCTCAGTGCTACAGCCATTACAGCTTCCAGTACCTAACTGAATAAATTAGCAACAGTGTGCATCCTAACACATGGAAAAGTGGTGCACAAGCCGTTCAACAAGCTTTACAAGCAAGAGCAAGTGATGAATGAATGGAGAAAAGAGATAATAGTGCCAATCTAGGAAAAGGGAGATAAGAGTGAGTGCAAGAATTACCGAGTAATCAGCTTATTGAGTCTGCTCGGGAAAACATTCACCCAGCCATTGCAGAGAAGAACGAAGAGGTAAGTGGAAGTGGTGCCTGCTGGATTGGAAAGGCTGGATTACGGCCAGGATTAAGTACAATAAATCAGTAATTTCTGATAAAACAGATATTGGAGAAGTACATAACACAATCAAATCTGTTATAACAACGTCATGGACTTCAAACAGGATTTTGACAGCATGTGGCAGAAAGGGTTATGAAAGTTATGAGAATCTATGGCATTCCTGAAAGCTTGATAAATCAGAAAACATCTACAGCAAGTCGATGAGTGCAGGACAAGTAGACAAAAAACTGATGGAATGGTTCAGGATGCCTGAAGGAGTGAGACGAATGCACTACAACCTGCCCCTACTCACCAGCATCACAGGGGGCATGGATGGCCCTTCCCAGACCCTTTTAATCCACCCCTATTCACCAATGTCGCTTTGCATAGGGACAGCACCTCTGAAACCCTGCAAACTTGCCCCTACTCACAGTATCACATGGTATATAGATGGGCCCACCTGACCCTGCCAACCTGTCTCTACTCACCAGTATAATGTGGGGTATGGACAGCACCTCCTGACCCTGCTAACCATCCCCTACTCACACATAGGGTATGGATGGCACCTTCCAGACCCTATTAACCCAACCCTACTCCTTAGTATCACATGGGAGATGATGGCACCTCCTGAACCTGTTGTCCAATCCCTACTCAGAAGTATCACATGGACTATGGACACTGCCTCCCGAACCCTACCAACCTGCCCCTACTCACCAGTATTACATGGGGTTTGGACAGCCCCTCTTAAAACCAACAAGCCTACCCTGACCACATGAGGGCCTAGAAGTTTCTTAAAATTCATTTCCTGCTGTGAGAGGATCGGATGGTCCCATTTTTCTGCCATATAGCAGATGGCTGGGTCCTTCTGAAACACCTCCCTTCCTGGTGAGAGAAAAACCAATTTGGAGCCAGTGCCTCCCACTCCTAGGGCTGCTGTGGGCCCAGAGCACAGACACATACCCTAGGCTTACAGTAGCAGAGCCGAGTCAGGGACTTGCACCAGAAGTACACGGAGAGACAAATACAAGCTTCAAAGAGACACATGAATGCCAGTGCATTCCCATAGCTTGATGCATGCACAGCGCTCTCTCCTGAGTCCCGCCTGGCTGGCCAGGCCACGTTCCTATCCACAGATCCGTGGTTCCCATGGACACACAGCAGGTTTCATCACTGCACTGTGGCCCCATGGCCCCTAGGCATGGAACACTCCCCGCCAGAGCAGCACCCGCTCTGCCAGCCTTGCCCACCACCACAGAGACACAGCAGGAGGAGGTATAACCCACACACCTCCTGGGTGTGGGGCTCTGTCCCATCCAGTGGCACTGAGACCACTTAGAGAGAGATTAATGAGTCTGCTCTATAGCCTTAGCTAACAGGCATATGGCTTTTAGCTCATGCAGTAGAGACTCGTGTACTAAGCTTCAGAGGCCCCAGGTTCGATCCCACCCGCTGACAAACTGGGATCTGTCAGTGTTAGAGGCAGGGCATGAGGAGGTTGGAGTGGGGAGGGGACATGCACCTCACTGTCACAAGCCCCTTGTGGCAGTATGGATGGGGGAAGGTGGAAGTTGCCTGTGCTCAGTCTCTGCTCCAGCACAGGGTGACTCTGGCCTGGTTTTGAGTGTCCTATATAAACTGACAAAGGAGACAATGCCCATGGGAGCATGGAGGGGGCAATGGCTCAGCAGTCTCTGCCTCTAAATGGCCTCTCTTGCCTGTAGGTGCTGGGGAAGACACTGTTCAAAGGGTCAAGAGCTGCAGCATTATTAGGTCCCTGGTATTCCAGGTTGGACCAGTGCCCAAGGACCTGGAGAGAGGAGGGCTGAGTTCTGGTGGAAAAAGCAGCGACATCCCATTGCACCCCTCACTCCATGCATCTCCACTGGCCCTGACATTCTCAAGCAATTCTAATTTGGAAATAAAATGACTATTGGCCTTTTCGACCACTATCCAGCTCCTTCGGATTAGACATTCAACATGCTCACCAATAAGTCAGCCATTGCACTGCATCACCCCCGCCATTCTCCAAACAGGTGTGTGGGGAGGTGTGTGCTAAGGGCCCCTGCCATCCCCAGTACTCCCTCCTCATTAATCAATTACTCAATTAGCTTTTCAAAAAGTCAGACAGTCCACAGAATGCATTCAGTGAGACACCACAAACAGCAATTTATCTCTAATTATCTAATCCACCTCCTCTAAATCTGTTTCTTATTACCAATAATCTGATTAACTCCAGAGCTCATTAAGTACACAGAGCACAGTAAAAGGGTATACATCTCAGCTACATGCAAATGCCATCGAAATCGGGTAAGAATGGGGGATGGAGAAAGCTGAGGCAGGATTTCAGAAAATGACATTGTGTCGGGTAAACCCTATTTGGATCTCTATATGTTTTAATTGCATTATGTAAATATGTAATGTACAGATTTCCCAGACATGTGACAAAACTGGTCATTCACTTCAATCATTAGACATAAATTCACATTGTTGTATTCCAGACCCTCTTAACCCAAACTGCCTCTTACCCACCGTGTCCCCAGTTATCCGGACCCACATGTTGACAAGTGTTTTTGATCTCCCCAAAGCAAAAAGGTAACAGTAAACTCTTGTGCCTCTGTTAAAAATGATTGTGAATCCATCTCCTCTTCCAGGATTTATCTAAAGCAGAAATCCAGAGAGCCCCATATTATGCTCTGTAGCATCCATTATAATAACCACATCTTGTCAGTATGTTTGTCTGTGAGCACCCTGTCCTGAATATTATCACTCTGCTGCCACAATCCTATCCCTCAACAGTGCTTGTGGGGCTTGTGGGGACAGAGATGAAGATGAACTGGGATTTGGCTCTAACACCTAAGATACCAGGTTTCTGTTCCTTCCTCTTCCATATTCTTCCTCTATAACTTCTGGTAAGTCACAAACTTTCCTTCTGTCAGTGCTTCTGGAAAATTGCCGTTTGCTCATTCCCACTAGGCCCAGGGTCATTTTGGTGAAGGATAAAAGAGAGGGAACGATATTACAAAAATCTGGGAGAGTAAGTCACAAAATCAGTGTTTTTCTTCACCGATCAATTGAGAGCTCATTGAAGAAAATAGTCTCTGACACTAAAAATTTTTCTCCATTGATTTATCTGACAGGGAATCACATCTAGTTTTCAAATGATGGTAATTCCTTAAACATGTGCGTATTTCTTCCTTTGAAAACTGCGTCTTGCATTAGCAACATCTACCTATGGATGTGTTGGAGAAACAGAAGGGTACATAGGGTATATATGCATTGCGATGGGAGATGTGATAGCAGCTGGGGCAGACATTTCCACTCTAGCTTTACCTACGCGAGCATGGCTAAAAATAACAGGAGAGCTGTGGCGGCATGGGTTTTGACGCAAGCCGTACAAGTGTGCTTGAGACCCTGGCTAGCATTTGTACTAGAGTGGCAATCACACCTTTGTCTGCAGTGCAGACAGACCGAAATAAACATTTGACACTTTTTTGCAAAAATATCAGAAAGGAGCCACTTTAAAGTGTTTTCAGCTAAAAAAACCCCTCACTCTAATCAACATTTTTCAAACGCACTCTAGTTGTCAAGGAGACAAGAACCTCTCTTTTTAAAAGCATGGGGAGTTTTCATTTCTTATGCTTTGGAATCTCAAGAGGGATAGACAGGACAGTTTTATAACAGGGATGTGTTTGCTATTAGCTCTCCATACCAGCTAACATGTCTGCAAAACAAGACTCAGAGGGTAGCCGTGTTAGTCTGGATCTGTAAAAGCAGCAAAGAATCCTGTAGCACCTTATAGACTAACAGACGTTTTGGAGCATGAGCTTTCGTGGGTGAATACCCACTTCCTCAGATGCATGTAATGGAAATATCCAGGGGCAGGTATATATATGTGTGCTAGCAAGCAAGCTAGAGATAACGAGGTCAATTCAATCAGGGAGGATGAGGCCCTGTTCTAGCAGTTGAGGTGTGAAAACCAAGAGAGGAGAAACTGGAACCATCACTGGTTCATTCACCTGCACATCCACCAATGTAATATACGCCATCATATGCCAGCAATGCCCCTCTGCTATGTACATCGGCCAAACTGGACAGTCTCTACGGAAAAGGATAAATGGACACAAATCAGACATTAGGAATGGCAATATACAAAAACCTGTAGGAGAGCACTTCAACCTCCCTGGCCACACTATAGCAGACCTTAAGGTGGCCATCCTGCAGCAAAAAAACTTCAGGACCAGACTTCAAAGAGAAACTGCTGAGCTTCAGTTCATCTGCAAATTTGACACCATCAGCTCAGGACTGAACAAAGACTGTGAATGGCTTGCCAATTACAGAACCAGTTTCTCCTCTCTTGGTTTTCACACCTCAACTGCTAGAACAGGGCCTCATCCTCCCTGATTGAATTGACCTCGTTATCTCTAGCTTGCTTGCTAGCACACATATATATACCTGCCCCTGGATATTTCCATTACATGCATCTGAGGAAGTGGGTATTCACCCACGAAAGCTCATGCTCCAAAACGTCTGTTAGTCTATAAGGTGCCACAGGATTCTTTGCTGCTTTTACAAAACAAGACTAGAATTCTGGTCCTACATCTTTAAAAAAAAAATCCACAGGTCTCTGGTATGTAGGCTACAGCAGAAACCCGTGCTTGCTAAGCTGCAGCCAGTCAGCACAAGACAAGGTGGTGCCTGATCTTGCTGTCACTGAAGTCAATGGTAAAAAACCACCCATTGATAAGATAAGTCTCCGAACCAGACAACAAAAATCATTAAAAACTTTATATAGTTACAACTTATTTTCTACAAACAGGAGATTGAACATATGGAAAGTCTGACCAAACTAGCTTTGAGCTAGAAGGAGACAAAGAAATATGGAGAAAAGACATGTCCAATCATGATAATTTTTGATAACTTACAAATGAAGAACAATTTGATACATTTTCTTCAAACTCTGCAGAAATTCCCTCCTTTGCCTTCCGACTATATCTTATAATTTTCAGGCACAACACATATTGCAAGCCAAAGCTGGAGGGATGGGGAAGTAAAGTTGGCCTTTGCAATGGAAATTATGTGCAACTTTAACTCTGGAGAGGCTAATTGCTCTTCGTGTTTTGCACTTTTAGAACACCTGTCAACTGAATGTCTGAAAGCACTTTGGACTCTTCACTTCGTATTTTTGTTGTGGTGGGCTTGACCTGCCTTAAATTTAGAACAATCCTTCTTTTGTGACCAATTTTGTCACAGTTCCAGAATTTAAGAGAACTGTTTCCTTTAATTTTTGCATTATTGCTAATTTCCTTTGTTTCACCAATCAAATTTATCAGTTTTTCTAATTGTTCAATATGGTCTTGAACCAGATTAGAATCCTCTTTATCTTACATATTAGACACAGACTAATTGTATTTTACAAGGATCATGGTGATCAGCAGCCATCCTCCTCACCAGTGGCTGCTTCCTCTTCTTATGCACTGCCACAAAGGAAAATTCAAGTTCTGTTGCAAATTCCACAGCTTCCTGGAATGTCTTTGGCCAATCTTGATCTGCAAGTCTAAGTCCAGACGAGTGAGTATCTATAAAATAATCCATTCACAGTTTAGCCTGGAAGGCTTCATTGATATCTAGATGTGCCAGGAACACAAGTCTTCACAAGTCTTGTTTTAATTATTGCTGGCCATTTCTGATTTCTGCAAATACCCTGACTATTTGTTCCATCTTGCTGCACCGGGTATACCAGCTCATAGTCTCTCTCTTTGAAAACTGGATCCCATTCTCACACCAGTGTTGCTCCTTTTGGACCCGACCAATTAGTTAAAGTTTGGGGCCCTGAGGATGGTCTAGTTAGGGGGAGAAATTTGTGATAAGTATTTACTTTGATGCAGTCTTGTTAATGTATGAGGAATGTACAAAGTCCTGCTTCTCTGAAGGCAGGAGGAACCAGGAACAAAACAAGTGGTTTCTTAGCTTGCTCCAAGCCTCTATAGCCAACAGACCTGAAAGCAGTCTCTCTAGCTTTTTCCATGGTTGCCCTGGGCTCACAGGTTACTCTTTGGCTTTCTTGCTTTCTGTCTCTGCCTCTCTTCCTGTTCTTGTCTGTTCCTCATTTTTGTGTGTGTTTGGCTTTTTCCACACTCGCCCCCACCCTTAAATACACCCATCCTGAAAACAATACTCAGCAAAACCCATCCATTCACTCAGTCCAAACTCTTGGGCAGGTTCACAATCCCCTTTTGCCCTAGATTGGTGCTTACCTTACAGTTGTGTTAATTAAAGGGTGAGGTCACACCTGTCACTCTCAATGAGGGGTTTATCCCAGTCCATATGTGATGAGGTTTACAGACCCCACACTAAGAGCAAGGCATAGGACAGTACTGGGATAGACATGCCCCACCCTTAAGCAGCTGCAGGGCCTACTCCAAATGGAGGGACATTTTAAAAAGGCTCTGGTCTCCCAGGGAAAGGAGTTACAGACTGCACCAGATGCCTGGAACTGAAGGCAGAGAACTACAGTGTTGGTAAAGCCACTCTGGAAGTGATGATCCCTATCCAAATTTGCAGATGACTCAAAGCTGGGGTGAGGGGGTGTGCCAAGACTTTGGAGAATAAGGCTGAAATTCAGAGGGATCTTGATAAATTGGAGAACTGGGCAATAGACAACAAAATGAAATTAAACAAAGAAAGTTAGGTGCTACACTTATATAAGAAAACCAAATGCAGAATGGGGGATAACTGGCTTGCCAGCAGCATGGGTGAGAAGGAGCTGTGAGTTGTGATGGATCACAACCTCAACACAGGTCAGCAATGCAATGCTGTGGCAAAAAAAAAAAGCAATTTTGGGTTGCATTAACAGAGGCATAGCATGCAAGTCACAGGAGGTGATAGTACAGCTCTACGCAGCTCTGGGTAGGGCTCAGCTGGAGTACTGTGTCCAGTTTTGGTCACCAATGTATAGAAAATATGTAGAGAAACTGGAAAGGATCCAGAGGTAAGTGACACAGATGATCAAAGGAATGGAATGCAAGCCATATGAGCAAAGGCTGAAGGAACTGGGTATGTTTAGTTTGGAAGAGAGAAGTGTGATGGGTTAGACACCCCCCCTCCAGGGTGCCACCAGATGTGCTGGGGTTCCACTCAGCCCTCCAGGCCTGCCAGTCTGGGTTTCCCTTGCGCTGGGTTGTGGTGCCAGGCTGTAACAGGGCAGGACTCACCCCTGCGGTGCCTCCTGTCAGTCATCTTGGGAATTAGCTCTTTGACCATGAGCACCCTCTTGGAGGCCAGTGTCCCACTTGGTCACGAGTCCCTCTTGGACCTCAGTGCCCCTTTCTCTGGGGTGCTGCCCCTCTGGCAGTAACCCCCAATCTCAAGGTCTCCCCTCCCAGGGAAATCCCCATCCCCTCTCTCCACCTCACCTCAGTCTTGGCTACTGCCAGTCACCACTTAGCCCCCATTCACTGGGGCAGACTGCAGTGTACCAGCCACTCATCACAGGCAAGCGGGGTCTGGACCTGCTGTGTCTGCCTTGCCTACCTGTGGACTGCCTCCTGCAACCCCAAGTGCCCCATTGGCCTTACCCTAGGCCAGCAGCCTGGGGTTTTCCTAGGCCAGACCTCCCCGGCTCCCTTGGCCTTTCCCCAGCCCTGCTCCACTCTAGGCACTTGGTTAAGCTCTCTGCAGCCAGGCCCTTCTCTCTCTGAACACAGAGAAAGACTCATATGGCTTGAGCACCTGGCTCAAGCCTTTATAGGCCCAGCTGAGCCCTGATTGGGGCGTGGCCCCAGATGAGCCTGCTTCCCACTCAGCCTGGGATGTTCTCCCAGCCCTCCAGCCTTTTCCCAGGGCTGGTTTTAACCCTGTCAGGGCTGGAGCAGGTAGCCACCCTGCTACACAGGCTCTCAAGCCCCTTTCCAGCACACACCCAGGCCAAACCACACCCAGCTACAGACACAGACTGCAGTCAGCTCTGTGTGAGAGGATTCACCCAGCACACATGTGCACACCCACCATGGAGAGGTAAACCCCAGCTAATATTGTCTTGCACTGCGTAGAAATATCTGTACAGTGCAGGCTCATAAAAATTCACCCTCTCCCTCAATGTGAAAGGAGATATGCACAACTTCTTGCCCCTTCCCTCCAGATATGGATTGCACAAACTGGGTTGTGTTATAAACAAGAAATAAGTTTATTAACTACAAAAGACAGGTTTTAAGGGCTTATAAGGGATAGCAAACAGAACAAAGCAGATTATTAAGCAAATAAAACAAAACACACACACTAAGCTTAAGATCTTAAAGAGGCTAGTTTCAAGAAGTAATTTCTCACCCTAAATGTTATTTTACGCCAGTTGCAGAGTTTCTGTAGCTTAGAGTTCCAGTTATTTTTTCTTACAGACTGGGCCTCTCTCAGTCTGGACTCACCCCTGCCTTTCACCTCAGGTTAGTTCCTTTGTCCCTTCAGGTATTTTCAACAATCTTTCTTCTTGGGTAGGCAAAGGAGGAGAGTGTTTATGGCCTTGCCACACAGCCTTAAATAAAATGTACATAAGGCAGGAAGCCTTTGTTTTCAGTGGAAAACTACCAGCAGTGTCCAAGGTGGTATTTTGCATTAGGTGACATTATCACTGAACCTTGTGGTGTCAATGCAG
The DNA here is from genome assembly GCF_007399415.2 of Gopherus evgoodei. Taxonomy (NCBI): domain Eukaryota; kingdom Metazoa; phylum Chordata; order Testudines; family Testudinidae; genus Gopherus; species Gopherus evgoodei. The sequence continues at coordinate 4,796,810 of NC_044336.1, read as the reverse complement.
CAATCCAGGAGACTCCTCAGGGAGCTGGCAGATTAGCATCTTCAGAGTTCGATTGTCCTTCTTAAATGGCTCATTCAGGAAGATTGCTTACTGTCTAGTGGGCGTTTCCCCAAGTACACACACAGTTGTAATTGTTACATAGTCAATATTCCTAACTTCTGGTACAGAAGCTATGCATGCATACAAATTGGATAATCACATTCAGTAAATGGTAACCTGTCCAATGATATCTTGCATGAGCAATCTTGCATAAAATATAACTCAGTTCTGACATATTCATATCTTAAGCATATTTCTATGAAGTATATGGAGTGTCATGCCACAAGGAGATTAAGGAGGGAATGATAGTGGTTTTCAAATACTTGAAAAGCTGCCATAAAAAAGACAGAGAAAAGTTTTTCTCTTTTTCCACAGAGGGCAGGACAAGAGGCAATTGGTTCAAACTACAGCATAGCAGATTTAATTTCAGGAAGAATGGGATAACTGTAAGACCAACAGGACAATAGAACAGATGCTTAGGGAGGTCATGGAAGCTCCTTCACTGAAGGTTTTCAAAAAGAGCCTGGACAGCCATCTGACTTGGATGGTTTAGATACAATAAATCTGGCATCTTGGCTGGGTGTTATGACAGATGACCCCTTGCAATCCCTTGGTTCTATGATCTGCCCACACACACACTTTGGAGTTGGGATCCCTGGAGGACCCCAAGGAAGAGGGCACTGTCCCTTTGGCAGACTGTGACCATGCCCTAAATGGAGGAGTCAGAGCCTGGTAGGAAGTGATATACCTATCTCATAGAACTGAAAGGGACCCTGAAGGGTCATTGAGTCTATCCCCCTGCCTTCACTAGCAGGACCAAGTACTGATTTTGCCCCTGATCTCTAAATGGTCCCCCTTAAGGATTGAACTCAGAACCGTAGGTTTAAGCAGGCCAATGCTCAAACCACTGAGCTATTCTGCCCTGTAAGTGATCTGAGGGAGCTGTAACTTGGAGTGGATCAGTGAGTGGTCCAGACACTGCAACTCCCCTTTAGGACCCTGGATCAGGAGCTAGTGGAGTGGAGGGCCCAGTGCCCTTCCCCTCCCCTCTTCTGCCTGAAATAAATATAAGAGCCATGGCACGGTGGCTGGCTATGCTACTGCAAAGTCTTAACATTCCAAGTGAGGAAGGAGCAGGATTTGAGCAGGAGCAGATGGACTCTGACCAAACACAGATTTCTTTAGGTCTCAGATGTCAGCTATCTCCTCTCTATGGGGAGGGACCCTCTTCCCATGCCTGTAAACTGGCTATTGTTTTGATATGTTTTTTCTTGTTCTGCTCTCTCCCAGGGACTATGGTAAGGTTACCTGAGCAACAAGGGTTATGTCGTGGTGGGTGTGTGCTATAGACTGCCAGATCAGAAGGATGCATTAGACGAGGCTTTCTTCGGAAAAATAACTGTGGATAGCAACCTAGGCAGCAGCGACCATGAGATGGTTTTGTTCAGGATCCTAACAAAAGGAAGAAAGGAGAGTAGCAAAATACGGACCTTGGACTTCAGAAAAGTAGACCTAGACTCCCTTAGGAACTGATGGACAGGATCCCCCAGGAGACTAATATGCGGGGGCACGGAGTTCAGGAGAGCTGACTTTATTTTAAAGAAGCCTTATTGAGGGTGCAGGAACAAATCATCCTGATGTGCAGAAAGAATAACAAATATGGCAGGCGACCAGCTTGGCTTAACAGTGAAATCTTCTGTGAGCTTAAACCAAAAAGGAAGCTTACAAGAAGTGGAAATTCAGACAGATGACTAGGAGGGCATATAAAAATATTGCTCAAGCATGCAGGGGTGTAATCAGGAAGGCCAAGGCACACTTGGAGTTGCAGCTAGCAAGGGATGCGAAGGGTAACAAGAAGGGTTTCTACAGGTAAGTTAGCAACAAGAGGTGGTCAAGGAGAGTGTGGGACCCTTACTGAATGAGGGAGGCAACATAGTGGCAGATGATGTGGAAAAAGCTGAAGTACTCAATGCTTTTTTTGCCTCGGTCTTCACAGACAAGGTCAGCGCCTAGACTGCTGCACTGGGCAATACAGTATAGGGAGGAGGCGAGCAGCCCTCAGTGATGAAAGAACAGTTTAAGGACTATTTAGAAAAGCTGGAGGTGCACAAGTTCATGGGTCCAGATCTAATGCATCCAAGGGTGCTGAGGGAGTTGGCTGATGTGATTGCACAGCCATTGGCCATTATCTTTGAAAGTTTGTGGTGAACAGAGGAGGTCCCAGATGGTTGAAAAAGGCAAATATAATGCCCATATTTAAAAAAGAGAAGAAAGAGAATCCAGGGAACTACGGACTGGTCCCCAGCAAAATCATGGAGCAGGTCCTCAAGGAATCTATTTTGAAGCACTTTGAGGAGAGGAAGGAGATCAAGAACAGTCAACATGGATTCACCAAGGGCAAGTCATTCCTGACCAACCTGCTTGCCTTCTTTGATGAGATAACTGGCTCAGTGGATAAGGGGAAAGTGGTGGATGTGATATCTCTTGACTGCGGTATTCTTGCCAGCAAGTTAAAAAAGTATGGATTGGATGAATGGACTATACGGTGGATAGAAAGCTGGCTAGATTGTCGGGCTCAACAGGTGGTGATCAACAGCTCGATGTCTCGTTGGCAGCCAGTATCAAGTGGAGTGCCCCAGGGATTGGTCCTGGGGCCAGTTTTGTTGAATATCTTCATTAATGATCTGGGTGATGGGATGGATTGCACCCTCAGCAAGTTCTCAGATTACACTAAAATGGGGGGAGAAGTAGATATGCTGGAGGGTAGGGATAGGGTCCAGAGTGACCTAGACAAATTGAAGGACTGGACCAAAAGAAATCTGATGAGGGAACCAGGGAGAATACACAGAGAGAGGCCCGTGGTTCTTTGCATGGAGTCTGATATCTGATGACTTTGAATTCAGCCTTCTCTGACATAGATGGCAAAAGCTGATATTCCATGCACCACATTGCATTTACAGCTGACTCATCAACAGTGACTAGTCACCTCTTCCACTGGCAGCAGCAATTGAAATCAGTCCTTCATCTTCATAATAATTTCTATTTCTCATGTGATGGCTCAATGACCTGTACTTAGGAAGGAAGAATCTCATGCACCACTACAGGCTGGGTACTGACTGGCTAAGCAGCAGTTCTGCTGAAAAGGACGTGGGGATTACAGTGGATGAGAAGCTGGATATGACTCAGCAGTGTGCCCTTGTTGCCAAGAAGGTGTTACCGAAATATTGGGTCTGCCTAGCTGAGAGCCAATTAACAGCCTGACAGGGATAAGGAAAAATGCTTTATTCTGCAGAAAAGGGAGAGCCTGTACCTTGGTACAAAAGACTCTGTCTTACACAAATTTCACAAACTTTTTATACACATTCAGACAAAGACCCTTGCGTGTTAATACTTGATTGGTAAGCGTAAAATCTCATGCTCCCGTTATCTGGGTAATACTGACTGATTTGGAGCAGGATTTTCCTGCTTTGAGGCAGAGGAAAAGAGATAGTGCAAAAGTTCAGGCTACTGTATCCATGAGCAGTACTCACCCCCTCCCCCCATTGGCTGCTTGTAATCTATTAAGAGGGGTCAACCAGCTTTTACAAAGGCCAATGGCATATTGGGCTGTATTAGTAGGAGCATTGCCAGCAGATTGAGAGAAGTGATTATTCCCCTCTATTTGGCACTGGTGAGGCCACACCTGGAATACTGAATCCATTTTAGGTCCCCCCACTGCAGAAGGGTTGTGGACAACAAAAATTAGGGAGCTGGGGCAAATGACTTATGAGGAGAGGCTGAGGGAACTGGGATTATTTAGTCTGCAGAAGAGAAGAGTGAGGGGGGATTTGATAGCAGCCTTCAACTACCTGAATGTGGGGTTCCAAAGAGGATGGGGCTTGGCTGTTCTCAGTGGTGGCAGATGACAGAACAAGAAGCAATGGTCTCTAGTTGCAGTGGGAGAGATCTAGGTTGGATATTAGGAAACATTATTTCACTAGGAGGGTGATGAAGCACTGGAATGAGTTACCTAGGGAGGTGGTGGAATCTCCATCCTTAGAGGTTTTTAAGGCCTGGCTTGACGAAGCCCTGGCTGGGATGATTTAGTTGGTGTTGGTCCTGCTTTGAGCAGGGGATAGATGACCTCCTGAGGTTTCTTCCAACCCTAATATTCTATAATTCTACCAGCCAGCTTCCAGAGTGCACAGTACATTTATTTTAGGATGAAAGCGTTACAAAGAAAACATATCAAAACAATACAAACAGGAGCTTTCCAGGAGCCACCCATCTTCTCCATGAAGACCCTGGTGGGTTCCAGTTCTTCACACCCTTCCAGCAGGTTTTTGTCCTCTTGGTTACAATCTCACACCAGTATTTGGATCACAATAAGAAATTTTCAGCCAGTTCAGGCAGGCTCTTTATACCACAAGCTCTTCCTTTGTCTGCTGGGTCCCTTGAACCCAGGCTGCACCAGTAAATGCAATTCCCCCTGGGAGGGTGGGGTACCTCTCTGGAGCAGTTTCCTGTCCCTGGTCTGCAGTAGTTACCTTCCACTGACTGCAGCTCCTGTGGAGGAAGCTCAAGAACTTTCCCCCATGGAGCACGAATGTAGTCTCTGGCTCACAGAGATGCAGATTACAGTTCTAAAGTTGATACAATAGTTCCAAAGATATTGTATGTGTCTGTAACATCAGTGAGACACCCTGTGTCTGTTTGTGCAGTAACTACACCAAGGTTAACATTGCACCATGGGTTCCCTATATAGGATCCCCTATAGGGATTTTGCATTCCATACTATAATCCACTTGTAGAGTCAGATTGGCTTGAAAATTGGTCTGCCAAGTCAAGGAATGGGACAGGATTTGTGTGGCACATTTGAGCTCACATGATCAAGGATTTCCTAGGATATATCCTTCTACCCATGACCTCAATATCAATTAAGCTCTTTCCTTTGATGAGCTGGTGACTCCTAAGAGCACTGGCTGTCTCTGTCTCTGGCTGTGGCTGTTTCTGGAGTGCTCCATCTCTTCCCTGATACGTTGGGGTGTAAATACTGTGCTACCTTACTTCACCAATGAGTGACACTGAAATGGAAAGCTGGATTGGTTTTGCAGCCCATTTGGAGCCTGGCTAGACAAGCTCAGTTGGAGGAAAATCAGACCCTCAGCTTTAATGTTACAAATGTTTAGGCTCAGCATTTTGATTCCTGTTCAGGGGAGGAAGGATATTCTGGTGTTCAGTGCCATCACCTGGAATTTCTGAGCCCTGGGTGCTATTTTCTGCTTCCCCACAGACACCAAGTGTGGCTTTTGCATACAAGTGCTAGAAATCTAAATACTAAGATGGGTGTTAAATGAGGATATTGATATAACAAGCATCACAGAAACTTGGTGGAATGATGATAATCAATGGGACACGGTATTACCAGGGTAGAAAATATATCAGAAGGACAGAGTAGGACACACTGGCGGGGGAGTGGAACTATGTGTGAACGAAAGCACAGAGTCAAATGTAGTAAAAATCTTAAATGAATCACACTCTACCACAGAATCTTTATGGATCTAAATTCCATGATTCAATAATAAGAATATAATAGTAGGAATATACCACCGATTACCTGACCAGGATGGTGACAGTGACTGTGAAGTGCTCAGGGAGATTAGAGAGGCTATAAAAATAGAAAACTCAATAATAATGGGAGATTTCAACTATCCTCATATTGACTGGGTACATGTCACCTCAGGATGGGATGCAGAGATGAAGTTTCTAGACACCATAAATGATTGCTTCTTGGAGTAGCTAGTTCTGGAACCCACAAGATGAGAGGCAATTCTTTATTTAGTCCTAAGTGGAGCACAAGAGGTGAATACAGCTGAACTGCTCATTAAGAGTGACCATAATGTAATTAAATGGGAGGGAAGATATCAAAGAAGCCCATTACAGTAGCATTTAACTTCAGAAAGGGGAACTACACAAAAATGGGGAAGCTAGTTAAACAGAAATCGAAAGGTACAGTCACAAAAGTGAAATGCCTGAAAGCTGCATGGAAACTTTTTAAAAACACCACAATAGAGGTTCAGATGAAATGTTTATCCCAAATTAAAAAAAACAGTAAGAGGGTCAAAAAAGTGCCACAGTGACTAAACAACAAGGTAAAAGAAGTGGTTAGAGGCAAAAAGGCATCCTTTCAAAATTGGAATTCAAATCCTACTAAGGAAACTAGAAAGGAGAATAAACTCTGGCAAGTAAAGTGTAAAAGTATAAATAGGCAGGCCCAAAAAGAATTTGAAGAGCAAAACCTAAACCTAACAGCAATTATTTTTTTAAGTACATCAGAGGCAGGAAGTCTGCCAAACCGTCAGTGCGGCCACTCGATCAAGGTGCTAAAAGAGCATCACGGAAGACAAGAATAAGCTTGTGGAGAAGCTAAATGAATTCTTTCCATTGGTCTTCACTGCAGAGGATATGAGGGAGATTCTCACACCAGAATCATTCTTCTTATGTGACAAATCTGAGGAACTACCCTAGATTGAGGTGTCAAGAGAGGAGGTTTTGGAACAAATTGTCAAATTAAACAATAATAAGTCACCAGCACCAGATGGTAATTCCCTAAGAGTTCTGAAGGAATTCAAATATGAAATTACAAAACTACTAACTGTGGAATGTAAACAATCATTTAAATCAGATTCTGCACCAGATTACTGTAGGATAGCTAATTGACACCATCTTTTTCAAAAAGACTCAAAAAGCTATCTTGGTAATTACAGGCTGATAAGCTCACTTCAGTATTAGGCAAATTGGTTGAACCTATAGTAAAGAACAGAATTATCAGACACAGAAATGAATACAATTTGTTGGGGAAGAGTCACATGGCTTTTGTAAAGGGAAATCATGCCTCACCACTCTATTAGAATTCTTTGAGAAGGTCAACAACATGTGACAAGGGTGATCCAGTGGATATAGTGTATTTGGACTTTCAAAGCCTTTGACAAGGTCCCTCATGAAAGGATCTTAAGCAAATTAAGCTGTCATGGGATAAGAGGAAAGATCCTCTCATGGATAGGTAACTGGTTAAAAGACAGGAAACAAAGGGTAGGAATAAATGGTCAGTTTTCAGAATGGAGAGAGGTAAATGGGCAGGGGAGGGTGTCCCCTGGGGTCTGTACTTGGATCAACATAGTTCAACATAGTTACGAATTATCTGGGAAAAGGGTGAACATTGAACTGGCAACATTTGCATACGATACACAATTACTCCCTGTGGGTGCTCCACTCTAGGTGACGGTGTGTCCCAGCACTGTTGATCGGAGATTTTCGGTAGCAGTGCCTGGTTGGGGCGCACGCACCCAGATGGTATCTCCCATCTAGCTGGAATCTTCCTGAGTGCGTGCGCCCCACAACCTCCTCAGTTCCTTCTCTACCGTGGAGCATCAAACTAGTACTCCAAAGCAGAGGTGAGGAGGGCAGGGAGTGGAGCACCCACAGGGACACACATCTCAAAGAACTTCAGTTACTGCAAGGTAAGTAACTTTCTCTTCTTCTTCGAGTGCTGTCCCTGTGGGTGCTCCACTCTAGGTGAATGTGTAGCAGTACCCACTAAGGTTGGTGGGACTTTGGAGATGCAGCAGGGAGTACTGAAGATAGTACTGTATGGCCTACTATTGCGTCTGCCATGGTGTCTTGCGTGAGAGCATAGTGTTTTGCAAACGTGTGTTCAGATGACCATGTAGCCGCCTTGCAGATATCAGGAATGGGAACGTTGTGTAAGAAGGCAACGGATGCTGACATGGCTCTAGTGGAATGAGTTCTAATGTTATCGGGCGGTTGAAGGTTCTTCGCAGGGTAGCAGGATCTGATGCAGTCAGAGATCCACTTGGATAGACGTTGTTTAGAGATAGCCGTGCCCCTTGATCTTTCGGCAATGGAAATGAAGAGTCGTGGAGACTTGCGAAATGGTTTAGTTCATTCTAAATAAAAGGCAATTGCTCTCCTCACATCGAGAGTATGCAGGGTTGCTTCCTGCAGAGTTTTGTGAGGTTTGGGATACAAAGTAGGTAAGTATATAGGTTGGTTGAGGTGGAAGGTTGACACCACCTTAGGAAGAAATTTAGGATGTGGTCTCAAAGTGACTTTATCTTTGGAGAAGATTGTGGGGGGGGGGTGGGCCATGAGGGCGCTCATTTCACCAACTCTCCTCACTGACGTTATGGCAACTAGGAAAGCCACCTTCATGGACATATGGAGGTGAGAGGAGGTAGCTAACGGCTCAAATGGAGGTTTCATGAGGGCATGAAGTACGAGGTTAAGATTCCATGTAGCCACTGTTGGATGAATTTCAGGGTAAAGATTTTGCAGACCAGCGAGAAAGTGTTTAATGGTGGGGTGTGTAAAGAGTGAGGACCCATCCAATAGATCGTGGAAGGTGGTAAGCGCCGCCAGGCGCACCTTGATGGAGCTGATCGAGAGTTCATCTTGTTTTAGTTTCAGGAGATAGTCTAGAATGTTAGGGAGGGTCACATTATTGGGTGCTAAATGGTTATGCGAGCACCAAAGAGCGAAACGTCTCCACTTCTGAAGGTAGGTTTTACGAGATGAGTCTCTCCTACTGTGCAAGGGACATGTTGGACCTGCTCGGAACAGGCTAGTTCATGGGTCTGGAACCATGAAGGAACCAGGATGTGAGGTGTAACTTCTGGAGCTGGGGGTGAAGGACTTGTCCGTTGTCCTGATAAAGGAGGTCTGGTCTGTTTGGGAGAGCCCATGGGTGATGGGAAGACATGCGGAGAAGGTAGGGGTTCCATGTCTGTCTTGGCCAGGCTGGGGCAATAAGGATGACCTGGGCCTTGTCATCCGCGATCTTCCGAAGAACCCTGTGTAGTAGAGGGATAGGTGGGAAGGCGTACAGGAGATAGTTGCTCCATGGGATGAGGAATGCATCCCCTAAGGATGCAATCCCGAGCCCCGCTCTGGAGCAAAACAGAGGGCATTTCCGATTTCGAGTCGTGGCAAAGAGATCTATGGACGGTGTGCCCCAGTGAGAGAAGAGCTGTTGGAGTACTGCGGGGTGCAATTCCCATTCGTGTTCCATCGAGAAGTGTCTGCTGAGTGCGTCGGCAGTTGTGTTGTGACAGCCTGGTAGATAGGAAGCGATGATCTGTATTCGATGTCGTATGCACCAATTCCATAGTCGAATAGCTTCCATGAAGAGGGAATGTGATCGTGCTCCCCCTTGTCTGTGTATGTAATACATACATGCTATGTTGTCTGTTAAGACTCGCAGGTATTTGTTCTTTATGAGGGGAAGAAAGTGAAGGCAAGCTCTCCTCACTGCTCTGAGCTCTAAGAGATTTATGTGTAGATGTGTCTCTGATGCAGACCACCGGCCTTGTGCCCTGTGTTGCCCTAGATGCGCTCCCCAACCAATCAGGGAAGCGTCTGTGGTGAGCATGAGCATTGGGGATCGTTGCTGGAAGGAAACCCCTGTGCAGAGGTTTTCTGGACTTGTCCACCATTGTAGGGAAGTTATAACGTGAGGTGGAGGAGTTAGCAGCATCCCTAAGGAATGTCTGCTGGGTTTGAAACTGGAGCTGAGCCAGCCCTGGAGGCATCGCATATGTAGCCTGGTGTGTTGAACCACGAAGGTGGTAGCTGCCATGTGACCAAGGAGTTGTAAGCAGATTCTCGCTTGCGTCCTGGGACGAATAGAGAGCGTACGTATGAGCTGCGTGATAGCGAGGAATCTGTTGTATGGGAGCGAGGCCCTGCTCTGGGTTGAGTCGAGATGGGCACCAATGAATTCGATCTGTTGCGTAGGTATCAGGGTAGATTTTTGAATGTTTATTTGGAGGCCTAGGCTGTGAAAAATGGAAGTGGCGAAGCGCGTGGCTTGAAGTGTCTCTCCATAGGAGTCGCCCCTGATGAGGCAATCGTCCAGGTAGGGGAAAAGTGTGACCCCGTGTTTGCGGAGGTGAGCCACAACCACGGCTAGGGTCTTGGAAAAAACTCTTGAAGCTGTGGAGAGTCCGAAAGGGAGAACCCTGTATTGGAAGTGATCGTGACCGATTGTGAATCGTAGGAAGCGTCTGTGAGCTGGATGTATTGATATATGGAAGTAAGCATCTTGTAGGTCGAGGGCTGTGAACCAGTCCCCTTGATCCAATGCAGGAATTATTGTGCCCAATGTGACCATCTTGAATCTTTGTGTCCTCACAAATTTGTTCAGTCGGCGTAGGTCTAGTATAGGCCTCCATCCCCCGGTTTTCTTCTGCGTTAGAAAGTAATGGGAGTAGAACCCTGTCCCTTGGTGTTGCGTCGCACAGGTTCCACTGCGCCTAGTTGCAGAAGGTGTGCCACTTCTGTGCGAAGTAACTGTTCATGAGAGGGGTCCCTGAAGAGGGACGGGGAAGGGGAAAGGGTAGGAGGGTAGGATATGAATGGGATGGAGTAACCGGTCCGAACTATTTCGAGGACCCAACGGTCCTGTGTAATCCACTGCCAAGCATGTTGGAAATACTGGAGGCAGTGGCCAAATGGACAAGTAAGTGGTGGAATCAAGGGGTGGTCGTGCAGACCCTCGACCAAAGCTTCAAAACTGTTGTTTATTGCCTGGTGGATGGAAGGTGGTGGCTTGATTTTGATTTTGTCTGCATTTGGGAGGTCTAGTACGATTCCTAGTTGCATCATATGGTCTGGATTGAGGTCGATAGTACTGATGTGTGCATGGTCTTTGGTATGATTGGTATCGTTGTTTCCTGGGAAGTGATGGGTGAATGCTCAGGGTGCGCAGTGTCGCTTTCGAATCTTTCATGGTGTGGAGGAGTTCGTCAGTTTTTTGCGAAAAGTTTGTCCTTATCAAAGGGGAGGTCCTCCACTTTGATCTGGAGTTCTTTAGGAATGCCTGATGCAGAGAGCCATGAGAATCTGCGCATAACCACAGCAGTTGCAGTGGTACGGGCTGCTGTGTCTGCTGTGTCTAGGGATGCTTGTAGGGCCGTTCTGGAGATCAGTTGTCCCTCAGACAGGATTGATTTGAAGTCTGCTCTTCTGTCCTCTGGGACGTATGAGGCAAATTCGAGAAGCTTATTATAATTGTCAAAATCATAGCTGGCGAGGAGAGCAGAATAGTTTGCAATCCTGAATTGTAGTGTAGAGGATGTATAAACCTTGCGGCCCAGGACATCAAGGCGTCTAAGGTCCTTGTCTTGTGGGGTCAGTCGATATTGTGACTGTTTAGTTCGCTGTGTAACTGCATCAATGACAAGAGAGTTTGGTGGTGGATGAGAAAATAGGAAGTCTGCGTCCTTTGCAGGAACGTAATATTTACGTTCGATCTTCTTACAAGTTGGTACTAGAGAAGCTGGGGTTTGCCAGAGGGTGTCAGCTGGCTCCATGAGTGCTTCATTTATAGGGAGCGCGATTTTCGAGGGCACAAATGGTTGAAGAATTTTGAGGAGTTTGTGCTGCTTCTCCTGAACCTCTTCTAAGGGGATGTCCTGACTGATTGCAACTCTCCTGAAAAGTTCTTGAAATTGTTTGCAGTTGTCCACGGACTGTGGAGGTGGAGGGAGGATGGCTTCATCTGAGGCTAATGAAGAGTTAGGGTTAGGCAAGTCAGGATATGGTACATAGCTCCCAGACTCTGGAGGGGGCTCAGGCACCCTGGAAGTGGATGGATCAGGAGATTGAGGCACGGAAGGAAGATAATTGGTCAGAGGATTCTGCCATGGGTACCACTGAGGCCAAGGCATAGAGTAGGAGAACCCAGGCATTGCCCACGGGGGGGCAACATAGGGAAACTGAGGCTGCTGGGCTTGAGCCGTGACCTGAGGTGGTAAAGGCGCTTGTGGAGGAGGAGCAGGAGGGGAGAACTCCGCTTACTGTTGTAGCTCAAGGTCACCGTCGGTGAAAGCCAGTTCAGGTAGAGAGAGTGGCAGGTCAAGAAAGGAGTCCTCTGTGTCTAGGAGCGGAGAGTGAGGCTCAGGTGGCACTAGAAGGTCACTTTGAGTGAGAAGCTGTTGTTCCTGCTCTCTAGGCTGATCTAAGCTTGCTCTCTGCCCTAGTTCTTTCGTAGGAGAGAGTGGCAGAGAGTGTCCTGCTGTGTTGAGCCTGGACGTGCCCTGCAGGGGGTCTGCTGCTGGTGCGCGGGCAGAAGAATGGCTGGGTGTCGACCCTCTTCGTGGTGCTGAGGCTGATCGCGGTGTCGGCACCGCAGCTATTTTCGTCGTTGAAGCAGAGCGCGCTGGCGGCACTGCGGCCGCTTTTAGCGCTGAAACTGACCAGGCTGTCAGTGCTGCAGCCGTTCTGGGTGTCGGAGCCGAACGCGCTGCCGGCACAGCGGCCAGTGCAGGTGCCGAGGAGGAATGTGGTGCCGGTGCCGTAGCCTTCCTCGGTGCCAAAGAGGAGTGAGGAGTCAGCGCCGCAGTCATTTGCGGCGCTGAGGGGACCGAGTCGGTAGGTGCCTTCCCCACGCGGGAGGTCTGGTCCCTTCCTCTAAGCTCTGTCAGAGCAGTTCCTGAGGCATTAGGAGAGGCTGAAACAGCTGTCTTTCGGGCTGTCAGCACAGGGGGGTAGGGATCTCGCCGGAGACCCCCTACCCTTGTTAGAGACTCATCTGTGAGACTGTTGAGCTTCTTGCCTCCGCTCCAGGGAGGGTGAAGCAACGCTCCCCACCGGTTCCGATCTGGCTGCGGAGCGTGTGGGAGCGGGTTCTACCTTTCCCGTCTCCGACAGTGGCTGCAGGGATTTCTCCATCATGATGATCTTGAGGCGCAGATCCCTGTCACGGCGAGCTCTTGACTTGAGGCTCGCACATTGGAGGCACTTCGCGGGGATGTGGGTGTCCCCGAGGCACTTCACACAATGAGAGTGGCCATCTGAGCGTGGCATAGAGTCCTGACAGGAGATACGTCTTTTGAAACCTGAAGGTCCTGGCATTATGAGTTAAGAAGAGAGTCTCAATGGGAGACAAGCCTGAGGGTTTTTTTTTGTTTGTTTGGGTTTTTTTTGTTTTTTTTTTTTAAACAAAATAACCCGTGTAACTATACTAAAGGAAGGGAAACAACTGGGAAGTAATTAATAATTATTTCTATGTTCTTTGTTAGAGTTTCCTATAGATATCAGGGAAGAGAAGATAGCACTGCCCCAAGTCCTGTCTTCAGCCGAGGACGGTTGAGAAGGAACTGAGGAGGGTGTGGGGCGCACGCACTCAGGAAGATTTCAACTAGACGGGAGATACCATCTGGGTGCGTGCGCCCCAACCAGGCACTGCTACCGAAAATCTCCGATCAACGGCGCCGGGACGCACCGTCACCTAGAGTGGAGCACCCACAGGGACAGCACTCGAAGAAGAAATATTGTAATGCCGCTATATAAATCCATAGTAGCCCCGCACCCTGAATACTGCGTGCAGTTCTGGTTGTCCCAACTCAAAAAAGATATATTAGAATTAGAAAAGGTACAGAGAAGGGCAACAAAAATGATTAGAGATATGGAACAGCTTCCATAGAAGGAGAGATTAAAAAGACTAGGACTGTTCAGCTTGGAAAAGAAATGACTAAGGGGGCATATGATATAGGTCTGTAAAATCATGCATGGTGTGGAGAAAGTGAATAAGGAAGTGTTATTTACCCCTTCACAGAACAGAAGAACTATGGGTCACCCAATGAAATTAATAGGCAGCGGGTTTAAAACAAAGAAAAGGAAGTTCTTCTTCACACAACACACAGTCAACTTGTGGAACTCATTGCCAGGGGATGTTGTGAAGCCCAACATTAATACTGGGTCCAAAAAAGAATTAGATACGCTCATGAAGGACAGGTCCATCGCTGGCTATTAGCCAAGATGGTCAGGGACGCAAACCCATGCTCTGGGTATCCCTAAACTTCTGACTGCCAAATGCTGGGACTGGATGACAGGGGATGGATCACTCAGTAATTGCCCTGTTCTGTTCATTCCCTCTGAAGCATCTGGTACCCACCACTGTTGAAAGACAGGGTACTGGGCTGGATGGACCATTGGTGTGACCCAATATGGCCATTCTCATATTTAGGGTTTGCTCAAATTGCAACACCAACTGACTTAGGGGTCTCAGTCTCACTGAAAGTCAGTGGGACTTAGGCTCCTAAGGCCCAGATCCTCAAAGATGGGTGTCTGGCACCTAAATCCATTTGAACATCTGGGCCACAGGAGCTAGATTCACTAAGTTGCCTAGCTGCCTCTCTAGATGCCGAAATCCCACATTTAAGCATTACTGACATTCTCAACTTCCAAGTAACCCACAGGCAGCTGTGATTCTGCTGGCGAGAATGTGCAGCCTCACAAATGCTGGTGCTGCCCCACAGATGACAAACTGCTTGGGCCTTAGCAGCCAAGGCCCCAGTGGCCTGGAAGCAGGAGGCTCAGGCTAGTTCCTCCACCTCTCTCAGCAGCAGGCCCAGTCCTGTTGGCATGTGCAGGCCCTGCACAGAAGACAGCTGGGTGGGGGAAAGGCGCATGTGTCTTAACCAGCAGCCCAGTGATTGGAGCACTCACCTAGTATGGGGAAGGTGGAGGTTTGAATCCCCATTCTGCCCAATTAGAGCAGTGACTTCAGCGGAAGTGTCCCAGATGAGCACTCTACCCAGTGGGTTACAGTCACTCTCACCAGGGAATGTCTCCATGTGTACAGTGTAAAACAGTTTCAACAGGAGAGTCTGGGAAAGCACCACCCCAGCATACCCAGCAGCCCTGGGGGTTAAGGTGCTCTGCTGCATTGTGGAGAGACCTGGGTTCACATCCTTGTGCTATCTCAGAGGGGTTCTAAACCCAGGTGTCCCTCATCCCCTAGAAGTGCCCTGGCTAGTAGGTATCATGGGCTCACCCTAGCTCTGGCTTTCACAAGAATGGGCTGCCGTTGGCCTGGGTGCTGAACTCCAGCACAGGGTTCATAGACGGGAACCCTAGTGGAGGAAGGTGCCCAGAGATCAATGGGAATTAGGATTTAGGCCTGATCCCCATCCCTTTCCTCTGCATGTCACTCCTGGCTGGCTTAGGCAGCTCAGTGGGCTAGCATCTGACGATTCCTTTCTGAGGCACTCAGCTCTTCCCAGACAATGTGGGGGAAGCAGGGCTCAGGATGCCACCAGCAGCAGGGCACCTAGGGTTGAGGATGGCCATGCCTGGCACCTTTCAACATCTGGGCCTTGGTCTCCCAGCTCCTGCCTGTACAACCCGAGGACAGTTGTGAGGCTAGACAGATTGTGAGGCACTTTGTCCCAGAGTTCGCTACTTACTGCTTCAGTCCCTTTTCAAGAGTTTTACAGGGATTAGTTCCTGGTTAGTGTTTCTCTGGTGTGGTGTGTAGTTTCATAGATTTATAGACTTAAGGTCAGAAGGGACCCTTATGGTCATCTAGTCTGACCTCCTGCACAATGCAGGCCACAGAATCTCACCCACCCACTCCTGGAACAACCCCCTAACCTATGTCTGAGTTATTGAAGTTCTCAAATCGTGGTTTAAAGACCATGATACTTAGCTACATGCCTTCAGCTTCCATCCAGGACACATCACATGATCCATTGTCTACAGCCAAGCCCTAAGATACAATCAGATTCGCTCCAATCCCTCAGACAGAGACAAACACCTACAAGATCTTTATCAAGCAGTCTTAAAAATACAATACCCACCTGGGGAAGTGAGGGAACAGATTTACAGAGCAAGATGATACCCAGAAGTCACCTACTACAGGACAGGCCCAACAAGGAAAATAACAGAATACCCTGACCATCACGTCCAGCCCCCAGCTAAAACCTCCCCAGCACATCATCAGCGATCTACAACCTATCCTGGAAAATGATCCCTCACTCTCACACATCTTGAGAGACACGCCAGTCCTCGCTAACAGACAACCCCCCAACCTGAAGCAAATACTCATCAGCAACTATACACCACACAACAGAAACACTAACCCAGGAACCAATCCCTGTAATAAACCCTGTTGCCTACTCTGTCCCTATATCTACTCTAGTAACACCATCAGAGGACCCAACCACATTAGCCACATCATCAGGGACTCATTTACCTACACGTCTACTAATGTGATATATGCCATCATGTGCCAGCAATGCCCCTCTGCCATGTACATTGTCCGGTTTAGCCAGTCTCTACATAAAAGATTAAATGGACACAAATCAGACATCAGGAATGATAACATACAAAAGCCAGTAGGAGAATACTTCAAATCTCCCTGGATGTTCTATAACAGTCTTAAAAGTAGCCATACTACAACAAAAAACTTCAAAAATAGACTTCAAAGAGAAACTGCAGAACTAAAATTCATTTGCAATTAATTTGGGCTTGAATAGGGACTGGGAGTGGCTGGCTCACTACAAAAGCAACTTTCCCTCTCTTGGTATTGACACCTCCTCATCAATTATTGGGAGTGGACCACATCGAACCTGATTGAATTGGCCCCATCAAAGCTGCTTCTCGTCTTGTAATGTAACTCCTTTCTCTTCATGTACCAGTATAATAATGCCTGTATCTGTAATTTTCACTCCATGCATCTGAAGAAGTAGGTTTTTTACCCACAAAAGTTTATGCCGAAATAAATCTGTTAGTCCTTAAGGTGCCTCCAGATTCCTTATTAATAACTTTGTTACCATTTCTTGAATACAACAATTGAAGCAGATGTAGAAAAATCTACAATTACTTTCTATCATTTAGGCTACTTACTTTTTGCAGTTCAAGCTTGGAACAGAACATTTAACTTTAGGAAACATCCTTACAACCCTTTCTTATCTTAATCACCCATTAATCACTCTGTTTATAAACAAAATTCTGACTCTCTGCCTCAGGGGTTCAGCAGCACATCTCCCCTCCTCTGCAAAACTCATTGCATTGTGCACTCAGGCTGCCTGAATATAAGGCTTGCAGGTTGGGGGGGTGGGCAGGGCAGCCAGGAGAGGAGAAATGAGAGGAGGCTGAAACCCAGTACCCAGTTACACTCCCTGAGTATTAGTGCCAGCCCAGCCTGGGGCTGCTCTAACTTGTGCCAGCTGGCAGTAGACCCCCAGACACCATGCACCCGTGGGGAAGAGCCAGAACACAGCAGGTACCAGCCATACCCGCCCCCATCCCCAACTCCACCAAGTACTAGGGGCTGGGGGAAGAGAGGGCAGGAGCCAGCCGTGCCAAGAGACCCAGTGTGGGTCTGTTTGTAGGCAGTTCTTCTCCCCTCACGTCACCTGAATGGTGCCAGTGGGGTGAAGCAAGGCAGAGAATCTTCTCCAACCCTGACTTTAGCCCCTTCTCCTTTATGAAGTAACATTTTCTACCCCCCACACACACCTGTTGTCGTAGACATTGCCCTGTCCACACCTCAAACCCCTCCACCTCCATTTAGGAAGAAATGTTCCCTTGGGCAGGTTATGCCACTACTGTCTATTACAGTGATTCGTTCCTGGGCCATGGCTCATTTTAATCCATGCTGCACACTGGTGGAGCCATTGCAGACACTGGAGCCTGGAGCGCCGGGAGGGATGTAGCTATTGCGAGCCTTATGCATTACAATGCCTAACTAGAAAATCACAGGAACAAGAATGGGATCCCCAGAGCCTGAGCAGGGCTCCTACACAGTGAATGGGGCAAGACTGGCACCTTGCAGACTGTGCTGCATAAAAGCTAGCATGATAGGCAGGGAGCCTCCTAGACTAGCCAATGGGGGATGCTAAGGGGATGGGTGAGTCCAAAACCCCACCCCTCTCTCTCTGACATAGGTGGCTACGTCCCAGCTGCAGGGAGGTGCCTAGCTCTGCCAGCGATCCATAGACAGGAGCCCATCTCCTGGAGCCAGGCAGCTTTGGCACCTATGCCATTTTTAGTGGGAATGAGTTAGGCTTCTATGTCATGCGACTCAAAATGGCTGGAGGCAAAAACTTTACCTACCCTATCATGTCTAGCCCAGCAGTTAGTTCTTTTGCCTGGGTTATGGGAGCCCCAAGTTCAAGTCCCCCTGGGCGAGAAAGGATTTTAACAAGGGCCTTCTGCCTCTCAGCAAGCCCCTCTAACCACTGAGTTATGGGATGTTCTGATGCAAGGCTCCCCAGTCTGTCAGGCTGAAACTCCTCCAGTGTGGATTAAATAATTAAAGAGTGAATGGAGCAGAGGGAGTGAATTCTGGGTCTTTCACCTCCAGGGCTCTACCCGACCTACCAGGCTATGGAGTTGTTCTTGTTAGGAGAGGGGGGAATTGAACCTGGGTCTCCCATGATCCAGAGAAGTGCTTTCACCACTGAGCCAAAAGTTATAAGGTGGGCACCACCACCATTGCTTCCTCCTCCAGCAAGCTTTCAAATGGGACTCACTCCAGTAAGCAGCCTCCCAGTGTAACCCACAAACCTCCTGGGTGTGGTGCTCTGTCCCATGTAGTGGCACCGAGACATGTAGAGAGAGATTAATGAGTCTGCTCTAAAGCCTGAGCTAACAGGCATGTGACTTTTAGCTCATGCCGTAGAGTCTCATGCATTTAGTTCAGAGATCCCTGGTTCGATCCTGCCTGCCGACGACTGGGGTCTATCAGTGTTACATCAGCATGCCTAGCAGATTGGGCCCTGCGCACAAGTTAGGCAAATGCCTCTCTTCTCCTGCTTTGTGGATTGCTCTGGGATTTAGGCAGGAGATAGGTGTCCAGACACCACGGGGCAGATAGCAGTGCTCATCCCCAGAGGCAGAAACATAGGCAATGAGGGGTCTTTTACCAAGCAAATTTAAGCATGAGGGAACTTAGGTGCCTCTGGGGTTTGGCGAGAGTTTTGTGGATCACAGTGGAGCCTAAAACTGGACTGAGGTGCCTAAATCCACACCTGAGTCTGAGATTTAGGCACCTCAGTAACTTTATGAATCCCACCTGGAATCCACTGCAACATATGGCTCCCCAGACCAGCTCTGCCCCACTCAAGGCTTTAAAGGGCAATATTTTGCAGTTAGGAAACTGATTCACGCACCCTGGACTAGTCCACTCTCAATCCATCCCTTGAAGCTTTCTATAACAATCTTGATGAACAGCCTGAGAGTTTCCAACAATGAACCCGGGAGACTTTGCATGTTGGTAAACAGACATGTGCTAATGCCTCACACATGCATTATAGCCCCAAACGATTCCTCCACACAACAGGCACAGCCATTGCTTGTGTTCTGAGGACTGCCCACGACTCCTTGAAGGTCTTATTGCTGCCAGAAACCATTTCAAATGTCGTGCACAATCCTTAACAAAGTAAATGCATTTGTCGAGTTGCTTGACCAATTATAGCCATTTCAGAAACCATTCATAATAAACCGCTCAAATCTAATAACCCAGTTCTAATTGCATGTGCTAATTCTGCCATTCAGGTGCTAAAGGAAATGTATCTGGAGCTGATGAATTATGGCTGGTTTTGTGCTGTAAATAATCAGCAACTAATGTGCACATCCCTTATTTAAGCATCACTGTGGGCTGACTATCGGTGGGATTTCTAATGTGTTCATTAAGCATTATATTAAATTTGTCCCTAAACAACCCCACTGTCCATCAGTCTGTCATTCAACTGGGGTTGCTTCCCCGTTTCATACCCCCAGTCTCTCTTTGAGAAATGGTTGCTGATCTACTGTACTGGAGGGGAGGGAGGGAGGGCTCAGAGTGGCCCCTATATTTAGATTGCCTAATGCTTTCCATTATACAGGGTATCTGTAGCCTTTTCTTTGAAAAGTTCTCACACTGCCCTTGTTTGCAGCAGGTCTTTGAGATTTAGCAGGTAGAAATCCCTCAGGCTAGAGAAGTACCTTTTCTTTAGCCTAGGATGTTTTGTTCAGCATTTGCCAAGATAAATTTTTGAAAACGACTATTTCCCAGCCCTTGCTTTCATTCCTTAGGGAAATTTTGGCAGCCTGTCAACATGTAATAATCAACTTGGTTTCTCAGGGAATTAGCTCGTTTCCAGCTCCAGAGCGCCCTCTGCAAGCTGGTGATCCACCTGTCCTCTGGCCGCCATGTCCCTCCCTGAACCCCGGTGCCCTTTTAAATGGGGTGCTGCCCCCTGGCAGTAACCCCTTTCTCTCAGGGTTGCCCCTCCCTGGGAAACCCTCACCCTCTATTCCCACCTCACCTCAGTGTATGGCTACTTCCAGTCATCGTCTAGCCCTCACACCTTGGGGCAGACTGCAGTATCAGCTTACTCGTCACTGGCAAGGAGGGTTTGGACCTGCTGCCTTGGCCTACCCCGGACTGCCCTCTGCAACCCCTAGTATCCCTTGGCCTTCTGCTAGGCCGCAGCCTGGGGCTTTCCAGGCTAGAGCTCCCCAGCTCCTCAGCCTGTCCCTAGCCCTGCTTCATTCAGGTACCCCGTGTCTAGCTTCCTGCAGCCAGGCCCATCTCCCTCTACAGGCAGAGGAAGACTGTCTGAGCTCCTGACTTCCCTGGCCTTCTTATAAGGCCCTGTTGCTCAGTTTGGGGCATGGCCCCAGCTGCAGCCACTTCCCCCAATCAGCCAGGGTTTTCCTTGCCCTCTGCAAGGCTTTTCCAAGCCCTTCCAGGCTGGAGCAGGTGGTCACCCCACCACACAACTCCATACATGGAAGCATACGTGGCACTGTGAACACCTGGGAGCTGCCAGTAGAGGGGGCGAGCTGGGCTGGTCTGACCACTGGACCACATACATGGGTCCGGTGGCCAGTGGCACCACTTGAGGCAGGAGCTCCCCCAACTCCTAGGCTGGGGAGAAAAAGAACACACTGGCCCCAGCAGTCCATCCCCACAGGGGAGTAACAGCTCTCTCCTGTGAGCAGTTAATGCCATTAGTGCTGCCAGTGGTGTCAGCCTCTGCTGAAGACACAGGTTCACACATGACTGATGCTATAGGAGCAGGGGTTGTACACAATAAGATTGGATTTTACCTTTTTCCTTAAAAAGAAATCACATTAGTTAGGCTGTAACCTAAAGCTCTCAGAAGTTAGGACATGCCAGACTTACAGATGTCATACAACTTTAATTCTCCCCTCACCCCTACCCCCGTGAATACGCACCAGAGACAGCTTTAGTGACATGATCACATACCAGTTTTTCCATAGGACCCCTGCCTCATTCAGTGCCCAGGCTGGATGTATGAGGAGACTGAATTGAAGTTGTTCGGGTAACCTCAAATATGATGTTCCCTCACTGGCAAGTGCTTGATGGCCGTTCACAAGCCTTGCTTTGCTCGGGTAGCTGCAGCACAGGGGACTGGAACATCTGGCACTGTAGTGGATCTGTCATAGGCATGACAGTGAGGCAAATCAATTGAAACAGCTTTAGTGCTACATGCACTCAGCTCAGGGATTACAGGATGCCATAAAGGTGACATTGTACAAACCAGTATTAAAGGGAGACACCCACACAGAGAACTGGTCCTTAGAATCAAGGGCACTGAAATTCATTTCCTCTGCACTTGAAAAACAAACTGAACAAAGCAGAGCACAATAAAACCTGCTTTAAACAACAGAAAGTCCTGTACCAAATGGGCACTTGGGGCCAGTTGCCACCAGGCCTTTTAACAGGCCATGATGCAGGTCCTACAGCCCCTGGGGCACATAGGTACGTCTAAATTTTCATGTGGCAGCAGACTCAAGCAGTTAACTTGTCTAATGTTGTTCCAGTGCTGCCTGGCTGTGACAAGTGTCAGGTGCTTCAGTTATTTTGGCTGGCAGCTGGCTGATCCACCTCTGAAAGGACCCTTCCCTTCAGGCAAAGGCTGCGTGCTTCTTTCATGGTGGTTCATAAAGAGATGGCACCCTCGGTTCCTTTTGGTCTCCAGTGGTGCCCAGAAAGCTCCAGATGTGTTCTGATCCCATGGCTCTGGGAATGCAGTAGGGATGGGTGAACTGAGCAGACCCTGAACTGAATCTTGAAGCAGGCTTGGAAATGTCTGTGTAAGGCCCTCAGCTCTATGCAGTCTCTCCTGGGCCCGAGCCACATAGACCACAGGCTTGCTGCAGAGCTGGGACCCTTAGGCCTGCTGGCCATCACCGTAGTATCTGGGCGCTGTCTATGTAAAGTCAATAGCAAGAGCAAAGTCCTTAGGGCATGTCTTTTCAGTCTCGTCTCCATTTTTCATTTCAAACACTTCATGGGAGAGGATAATTGGGTCTTTTGTGCTTTTTAAGAAATACTTTTCTTACATTTTCTTTTTTTGTGTGGTTTGTTTTGGGGTAAAAGGGCAGGGGTCAGGCTTGGGGCTTGGGAGTGGAAGGAAGGTCAGGGCTGGGGGGTGAGAGGCGGTATCAGTATGTGGTTGCATTCTTATGGCGCAGCCTTGTCCAAAAGGAAGGTGTTTGCAGTGCTTCCTGAAGCCACTCAGATGCTGGACTGGCCTGATCTCCCCATGCAGGTGACTGCACAGTTAGATCCCCTGGACAGAGAACTTTGACGGGACACACTCACCTCCCATGAGCACCTCCTGTTGGGTGGGTGTGAACCTGTACTCTCTCTCTTTTCGCAGTGCCCTGTGGGCTACTGCCCTCATTGGGCGGGTCCTCAGTGGCTCAGCTCTCCAGCTAAATCACACAAAATCTAAAATGGAGGAATCCCTTCTGGGGTAACAAAGTCGAACATATGGTTGGCCCTTTTCAGCCCCATCTCTGGGCCTTCAGTACTGAATATTATCCACTTCTGGGGCGTAGCCACTTCCCTAGTGGCCAGTGAGGGTCCAGGCCTGCCCGCAACTCCTGATTCCAACCCAGGGAGCCTACAAATAGCAGCCACATGCTGCTTTAACAGTTGCTGTGACTGCATTCCCTGAGCTGCTTCCCACTCTGGCCCATCACTTTCCTGGGTCCTCTATTTGTTTCCTGTTTGAGCAGGGTCTCTCCCAGGCATCCGTGCATGGACAGTTTCTCAGTCTCTGTCCTGATTTCTCAGGGGTCTTCTCCCAGGCCTCTGCCCCCTTTTAGTCAGGGTTCTCCCTCCTAGGCCTCTGCACCTGGAGAGCTCCACAGTCCAGTCTCTGCTTAAGCATGGTTTCTCTGCAGTCTCTACCTGTGGTGTCTCACAGCCTTCCACTTCTCCTTCACCCTTCTGGTCACAACAAGCAACTGCCCTACTTCATCCCTGCAGCACCTTTTAACCGGGCCTGCTTCACTCTGATTGACTGCTTCTCTGCAGCTTCTCTAGGCAGGCCTGGAGGCCCCACCTTCACTGCTCCATTCTTGGGTGTGGTAGGCCTGTGAGGCCTCCAGCAAGGGGCCTCAAAGCGTCTGGTACACCCAGTCACAAATTTCAGAGTGGTAGCCATGTTAGTCTGTATCAGCAAAAAGAACAAGAAGTACTTGTGGCACTGTAGAGCCTAACAAATGTATTTGAGCATAAGCTTTCGTGGGCTACAGCCCACTTCATCAGATGCATGCAGTGGAAAATACAGTAGGAAGATATATATACACAGAGAACATGAAAAAATGGGTGTTGCCATACCAACTGTAACGAGAGTAATTAATTAAGGTGAGCTATTAGGTGAGCTATTATCAGCAGCAGAAAAAAAATCTGTGTAGTGATAATCAGGATGGCCCATTTCCAACAGTTGACAAGAAGGTGTGAGTAACAGTAGGGGGAAAAATTAGCATGGGGAAATAGTTTTTACTTTGCGTAATGACCCATCCACTCCCAGTCTTTATTCAAGCCTAATTTAATGGTGTGTAGTTTGCAAATTAATTCCAATTCTGCAGTTTCTCACTGGAGTCTGTTTTTGAAGTTTTTTTGTTGGAGTATTGCAACTTTGATATCTATAATTGAGTGACCAAGAAGGTTGAAGTGTTCTCTGACTGGTTTTTGAATGTTATAATTCTTGACATCTGATTTGCATCCATTTATTTTGCATAGAGACTGTACGGTTTGGCCAGTGTACATGGCAGAGGGGCATTGCTGGCACATGATGGCATATATCACATTGGTAGATGTGCAGGTGAACGAGCCTCTGATAATGTGGCTGATGTGATTAGATCCTATGGTGGTGTCCCCTGAATAGATACATGGACAAAGTTGGCAATGGGCTTTGTTGCAAGGATAGCTTCCTGGGTTAGTGTTTTTGTTGTGTGGTGTGGGGTTGTTGGTGAGTATTTGCTTCAGGCTGGGGGCTGTCTGTAAGCGAGGACAAGAATGCTTTGGCCCCGGCTCACCTGAGCTTTTGGGCTCTCTGATCCAGGCTGCCCTGGAGCGCTGCTGCAGCTCAAGAGCCGAAGGCCTCTTTCCCAGAGCCAGGGCGTGAACCCCAGCTCTCCCTGATGTACCTGGGAGCAAGGGTCTAGCCACCACTCAGTTGCTTCCACTCCCATAAGGCTCCACAGAGTGGGGAAGGAGGTGGGCAGGGTAGCTCCATGCAAGCAACTGTCTTAAAGAGCCATGCACAGTTCATGCATCGCAGATGCCCACCTTAGACTAATGCATTGCTCCTAGTGAATAGCCTGCCTGGCCAGCTGCATTTCATTACCTATTTTAAACTCACACAGTTAGGAAAACATACAGTTCTTTTTTCCCCTAAAGCAGCAAATGATTTGCTCTCGAATTTCTTGTAACATTTCCCACCCGAATCCTAGCTGCGATGGTTTGCAAAAGGATGAGGGATGAGCGCCCGGGTGACATTTCTAGTGTCTATAAATATCTCTCAAACACCCAGGTGGCCCAACTGGTGAATTATGCAGGAAGAGCTTTATCCATAATAAAACAATTGGAGCTGTTTTGGTGTCGGCATCCCATTCTTCTTCAGATGGCAGGAGAGCAGAACAGGAGATTTACTCTGGAAAGAGCAGTCGGTGCTTGGGGAATGTAATGAACTTTTCCCTTTCCTGCAGATAAGTGGGCATCTGAGAGGGCAGCACTGAGCAGAAAGAGGGGCTAGTCCACTGAAGAAAGGATTTAAAATCAATGCAATAGAATGGGCCCAGCATTTATACACACCCAACCTCTATAACGTGGTCCAGAGTTCCAGTAACGTGAACGTACAGCTCTCTGGCCTTGCAGTATTAAAGAGAGATGTCTGGCCAGGCAAAAGTTAAGGCAGTGGTCCCCATTGCGGTGCCCATGGGCGCCATGGTGCCTGCAGAGGCATTTAAATGCGCCCATGTCCTGGCCGATGGTCCAAATTCAGTGGCATTTTGGCGGATGCTCAACCGCCGCCATGGTCCTTCATCTGGAGGGTGCCAGACGAAAAGGTTGGGGACCGCTGAGTTAAGGCTTTTATAGCTACACCACTAGGCTCTAACCCCTATGCTACCGGGGCATTCTTGTGTCTTTCCACTCGCTTTCTCTGGCCCAAATGACTCTTTAAGAAAGTGAAAGACAGACAGAGCTCACTCCATGAGCATGCCTGGTGGTAGGGTTACCATAGGCAGGCAGTAGGGTTGCCAACTTTCTAATGGCACAAAACCAAATATTCTTGCCCCGCCCCTGCTCCGAGGCCCTACCCCGTCCCTTCGTCGCTCACTCTTCCACACCCTCACTCACTTTCACCGGGCTGGGGCTGGGGCTGGGGCGTGGGAGGGGATGAGGGTTCTGGGGTGGGGCCAGGCATGGGGGGTTTGGGTGCAGAAGGCGGCTCTGGGCTGCTGCTTCTGGGAGCTGTGTGGACCCAGGGCATGCAGGGAGCCTGCTTTAGCCCTGCCAACTGGACTTTTAGTGTCCCAGTCAGCTACGCTGTTTGGAGCCACCAGGGTCCCTTTTCAACCAAGCGTTCCTTAACTTTTGCATGGCCTGACCCTTCTCTGAATCATTGCAAGGCCACGGCCCGGAGCCCTAGGATCCAGGCCCCCTACTCCACTAGTTCTTTCACTATTTATCCAGCAGGCAACAGCTTCAACCAGTGAGACTGAGGGAGCCCCACAGAAGAATAGCCCAGAGCCTGATGCTTTGAGCACTTCTTGTGAGGGGTGTCAGATCTTTGTTCAATTCCCTTCTCCCACGTGATCGCTGGTGAGGACTCTCACCACTGGGCTAAGCATTATGAGGGAAGTTGTTGCCGTGATTTGTGCGATGTTTCCTGAGGGGCCCACCCTGTTAGGCAGTCTCTGAGCACACCCACCAGACCGGGCCCCACACGCAACAGGGCTGAATACGTGGTTTACCCCAGTTTGAGACCTGCTCTGTGGTTCAGGCAGGAAATAAGCCCCAGGATGACTGCACTGCACATGCCCAGAGGCAGAAACATAGGTGCAGAGGGAACTTCTACTGCAAAAATTTTAGGGGCCAAGTTAGTTTAGGTTCCACCATGATTCAGTGGGAGTTTTATGCATCACACTGATCCCAAAACTGGGACTTAGGCACCTAAAGCAGGGACATAGGCACCTACCTTCTTTTGAGCATCCAGGCCAAAGTCGTGAAGGTTTGCAAGATACTCGAGCTGTGGTGAAGCATGCAAAGAAAGGCCCATAAGACAATTCAGCAGTCCATGCATGGTTTGGATAGTGGCAGAAAAAACAGCATAAAGCCACACACTGAATGATGAGGATAAAAAAAAATACTAAGCAGTGGAATTAGACAGGTTGCCTGAGGGGGAAAAGACCTTTCCTCACCTCAGCGATCCTCTGGGAGGTGCCAAGCCCAGGGGAGTGTGCCGAGACCCACGCTTCCTCTCTCATGGAGTTTGGTGCCTATGTCTGGGCCACAGGGAGGCACCTCCCTCTGCTTGGGACTCTCAGCTGTGAGCCTGCCCGTGGGGTTAGGTGCCTACACCATTTCATTCACAGGCAGTGGTGGCCCTTTACAGTTTCTCAGGGAGCCTCAGGTCAAGTCCCGTCAGCAGCTGCAGGGGAGAAAGGGTTTGACTATGGATCTGGCACTTCTCCGGTGAGTATGCTGGGCTCTGGGCTGGTCTGATGGGGAATCTCCCAGTCTCTCCTGTTGAATCAGTTGCACGCTGGATAAATAAATAATTTAAAAAAGGCATTGGAGCAGGAGGACTGGCTCCTGGGTCTTCCCGCTGAGTGCACTAACCCTCAGGCTAGCGTCAGGCTCATGTTTATGTGCTTTCTCTTTCATTATTAATCTACAGCAGGCCAAGGGAGCCCCACATCTGACTATCTCATAGCCCAGCAATTAGGGCATGCCCCTGAAAGCTGGCAAATCACTCAGCCACCTCTGGGGCTCCCCAGGCGAGTGCCCTGATCAATGGGCTAAACGTTATGAGAGAGCACCTGGTTGGCTCTTTTGTGTAAGCTTCCCTATAGGGGCCTGGCCCAGTAGGTGGGCTCTAAGCTCACGTTCCAGACCAGTTAGGTGGTGGAGAGCCTATCTCTCCCCAGTTCCTGACTTGCTCTGGGGCTCTGGCTGCCTGGCGTGGGGCTGCAGTGCAGCGCACGTGAACAGGCAGAACCATTTGCTGCAAAAATTAGGAGCTAAGCAAGTTTAGGTGCCTACAGCGTTCAGAGGTAGTTGGGGCAGAGCTTCTGGGATTTGAGCTCCTAAAGTGGCAGTAAGGTGCCTAAGTCCCTTTTGTGAATCTAGCCTTTGCAGTAGCGATCATGAGATATTTCTAAACTGCAACTACCTGCATACTTTCCCTGGTCCCTCATGTCATACACATGATTCATACTCCCTGCGCAGTGGGATAATGTTGATATTTCAGACCAAAAGAAACAAATTGGAATTCTAGAGGCAAGTCCAAGAATAAAGATTTTATTAGGAAATGTACACCCTTCTGAAATGGTTTGCTTTACTTAAATAATCTGCATCTCCCTCATTCAGCTTCATTAATAGCTTGGCGGTGTTCTCTCTCCTTCCAGTGTTCCTAGAGTCTAAAGGGATATCAGTGAGGAATCCTAAATCATTTAAAATCATTTATTCCCCTAATGAGTACTGTGCTCCCTGGCTTTCAGAATTTTTCTTCACACTTCACTGAAACATTTGGTTGGATTAAAAAAAAAAGAGTGTAAAGAATTATAAAGCTTATTCAATTTAACCAGATCCAAAGCGCATCAAAGTTGGAAAGACTCCCTCCGACTTTGACTGGCTTTGGCTCAGAACCTACACAGAGGAAAATATAGATTAGGTCAAATTTGAGTGTAACAGCCCTTTAATCCTCTGGATGTGATAGATATGGGGCCACTCCTTCAGCTGGTTTAAATCCACGTAGCTCCATTGAATGAATGGCAATCCCCTGATTTATAGCAGCTGAGGCTCTGGCCACAGTTTCCAGTCACATATATAAAAATATCTAGCTCTTATGCAGCACTTTTCATCAGTAGATTCCAAAGCACTTTACAAAGGTGGTCAGTATTATATTCCCTTTTTACAGATGAGGAAACTGAGGCATGGAAGGATAAAATGATTTGCCTATGGTCATCCAGTAACTGAGCCGGGAATAGAATTGAGGCACTCTGAGGCCTACACTGATAGTCTAGCCACTAGGCCACACTGCCTCTCCCATAGATGCATCTGTTACTGCATGCTACATCCTCTTAAGAATTCATTTGCCAAGCTAGCTAAATGCCTGCACTCAAAGAGTTAAGACGACAAAGGGTTTTTTTTTTACTCTACGTATTCTATTTTAGAAATTGCTTGAATGTGAAATGGTTCAAAGCTCCCATTGAGACATTCTCTGTTGGTGAAACTCTGTGTCAATCAGACCCTAAATTTGCAGAAGCAGCGCCACCCCAGCTAGGACCCATTTGGAAGGGTTTTCTTTAGTTTTCAGGTTAAAAGTCCACACATAGGTTGGCCCTCTCTGACGTGTTTTGTACACGGGACATGGGTACACACTGCGAGTGTCCTGTTTGTCAGCAGGAATGGCCTTGATGAAAATAACAGGCATGGCTGGAGTCAGATCCTTCAGCCTGGCATCCGTCATCATCCCTGTCTGCAGAGGAAAGAAGAAAAGGTTTTAAATGCCTTTGAAGAATGCCAAGACTTACCA
Organism: Gopherus evgoodei; assembly: GCF_007399415.2. NCBI lineage: Eukaryota > Metazoa > Chordata > Testudines > Testudinidae > Gopherus > Gopherus evgoodei. The sequence continues at coordinate 4,767,912 of NC_044336.1, read as the reverse complement.
CCAACTGGGTCCCCAATATGCACGATCATTTATAGCCTCCCGCGCCTTCCACAGCCTGTTTCCTGCCATGTATTACTTCCTGACTGTGCCCTTTTACAACTTCTGCTGCTTGTGCCCTGGCCCAATGAAGATTATATTATATCAAAGTAAAGAATCAGACAGATCTAACCTCTGGACATCTGACATCTCACCCTCCCTTACTCCTGCACCAATCACTTTCCCCAGGTTAGATCCCTGCTCCACTTGAATTCCTGCGGACACACAGCACTGCTCTGTGCAGATGCCCCCTCCTGCCATGGCCAGAGGGAAGAGATGATCCAATTTGCATGGCTGTACACTGAGCATCTCAAATACTACGTTTGGTCTGACTAGAAAAGACCTCAGGAATGATGCCCAGTGTCAGTCTGAGGAGTGACAGCCATGAATGTTTCAGTGCAAAGTAAACATGTGACTTTGGTCAGGTGAAAACATCTTCTGTTAGGGGTTAAAATATGCATGGAGGTGCCAAGATCATGTGTCCAGCCACTTTCAAGAGCTGCCTCTCTCTAATGTAGCTTATTCAAAGAGAAAAGGTGCAGTTATATCCTGACTCTGTTCTTACATCACAGGATCCCCAACTCCCCCTCCCCCTGGACCAGGATTCTGACTCTAAGATTGGGGGACGAATCCTGAAGTCCCCATGCAGTGGTTTTTCAATCTTTGACCTCACTGGGCTCTTTGCTGGAGAAAAGACTAAGAGCGGCTTCAGGATCTGGCTGTAAGATTGTAACCAATGGGCTTTTATTGGCTATTGCTCTTGAAATGTGCTACAAACAAACAATGGCAACACTCCAGTCACATCCTGGAGAACATGACCCCATCCTGCAGGGCTGTGTCCAGCAATGCCCCTGGCCTCAGACAGTGAGGAAATCAGTCCTTCCCCCACATCACCAACACCCCCCTTCTCTGGCCAGGGGCAGCTCTAGCTTCTTTGCTGCCCCAAGCACAGCAGGCAGGCTGCTTTCGGTGGTGCACCTGTGGGAGGTCCCCGGTCCCGCGGATTCGGCGGCTTGCCTGTGGGTGGTCCCTGGTCCCGTGGCTTCAGCGTACCTGCTGCTGAATTGCTGCTGAATCCACAGGACTGGCGGACCTCCTGCAGGCAAGCCTCCAAAGGTTGCCTGACTGCTGCCCTTGCAGGGACTGGCAGGGTGCCCCCTGCAGCCTCTGGCTTGGAGCGCTGGTGCCTGGAGCCGCCATGAACACCTGATATCAGACACAGGATTTATGCACCAACATGAGCAAACTCCCCATGACAATGGGATCGACTGGGCTGTCAGAGTATCTTTCCCCAATCTGAACCTTAGAGTCCAAAAGCTGGGGTACCAGCATGAATTCCCCTAAGCTTAATTACCAGCTTAGATCTGATAAGCTGCCACCAACCGGGACTTGGAGTTCCTGGTAAACTCTGGACCCCCCCAAAACCTTGTCCGGGGACCCCCAAGACCCAGACCCTCTGGATCTTAACACAAAGAAAGTAAACCCCTTCCCTCACTGTTGCTTCTCCCAGATTTCCCCTCCCTGGGTTACCCTGGAAGATTACTGTGATTCAAACTCCTTGAATCACAACACAGAGAAATCAGGTTTGTTTCCCCCCGGCCTTCTCTTCCCCTCCAGGTGTTCCCTCCTTGGGCTCCTGGAGAGATAGACAGATTCAAGCTCCGTGAATCTAAAACAAAGGGATTCCACCCTTCTCCCCTCCCTTCTCCTTCCCTGTTAAGTACAGATTCAATTCCCTTGAGCCTCAACAAGGGGAAAAAATCAAACAGGTCTTAAAAAGCAAAACTTTTAATAAAAAGAAAGAAAAAAGTAAAAGTTGTCTCTGTAATTTAGATGATAAAAGTACAGGGTCTGACAGCTTATAGACACTAGAAAGAAGCCTTCCCCCCAGCAAAAATACAATTTAAAATACTTACAGCAAACTACACGTTTCCAAATACAGAAAACAATCAAAAGACTATAACCGCCTTTTCTACTAAATACTCACTATTCTGAATATATAAGAGACTGTAGCAGGGAGATTGGCAAGAAACCTGGTTGCACATTTAGTCCCTTCCAGGACCCAGAGAGAACAAAGCAAAACCCAAAAAACACAAAAAAAGGCTTCCCTCCACCGAGATTTGAAAGTATCTTGTTTCCTGATTGGTCCTCTGGTCAGGTGTCTGGTTCACTGTTTGTTAACCCTTTACAGGTAAAAGAGACATTAACCCTTAACTATCTGTTTATGACATGGGCTCTGCTCTCATACACTAAACTAGAAAAAAGAGTGTGTCAAATTGCAGTGACTTTCACCCTGTGAAACCCATTGTGGTTGCACTGGGTATTTCCAGGGCAAAATCTGGCCCAGTGTTAAACATATCTTAATAAACTTGTATTTGACCAATGGGAAATTATGACGCCTTCCAGAAATAGGAAGGGGGCAGCTTATTTATATTGGCTCTGAGACAATGTCCATAGGGACCCACAGCTGAGCAGGCTGCTGCTGTTTGGTTTTTAATATAAACCCTGACTCATTAGCTGTATACAAAGCACAGCACTCAAAGGGGCAGATAACAGATCATTAACAAGAAGGGAAGCACCAAGGGACCTGTGAGCTCGCTAAGCCCTTGGCGATGAGAAGGGGCTCTGGGATGCTCATTCTGAACCCTGAATGGGGATTAGTTGAGTCGCCTCAAGGGCCCTGCCTACTAGAAAAGCCTTGGCTCCTACTACCCTACTACCAGGGATGCTAATGGAAAAGCGAGAATACGCATGAGCTATTCTGATGGAGAATTGTTTGTAGTGAGTGAGTCTCCGGTGTCCTCTGCACAGAACAGCTCTGCATCAGCAGGTTGCCATGACCCAGCAGAGGAAGCTAGTATGTGGGGATTATGTCAAACTGGCTGGTTTGCTTCCCCCACTTTGGTCTCTCAGGCAACTACTGTCCCTTCTTCCAACTGTAAAATGATTTATCTAGGAGTCCCCTTCTGGGAACAGCTTCTATAACTGCCTGATGCAGGCCAGAGAGAGGGAAATACAAACAAATATGGAGTAGGAACTCGTACCTCACTCTGCTACAGGGACTGCCTCTCCCTGAAGATTAGCTTCACAGATTATTTTATTTCAAATGTTCCCAAACCAGAGTCATGTGGTGATACTGAACCTATCTAGTGATTTATTCAGTCCTGGCAATAAGCAAAGTAAAGTAATCACTCTTGCACATGCCCCGGTATCTTAATTTACTGTTAACAATACCATTTGTTATAAAAAGATAGTAATGATAATACCGGACTCTTATGTAGGCCTTTATATTTCCAATGCTCTGTACAAACACTCACTAACCCTTGCAACTACTCTTGAGGGTGCTACATGGCAAGTGTTGTTATTGTGTATTATTTTTACACATATCCTTTTAATTTGTTGTGACTGGATTCTTATCAGACAGGTTTTTTATTGATGGCAATAATGGAAATAGATTTTCCATGAAATATTCCAACCGTTTTTAGGTTGACAAGGGTTTCAATCTCTCTGAGATATCTCAAATGCACTTATCCTTGTTCTATCTCCGGGCTGGTTTTCATTTGCATTTTTATCTCCCTGATGATCAGAAATGAATTCTGCTTTGAAAACAACTGTCCCTAACTGTTAGCAAGGTGCACTTGTTACAAAGCAGCCCTGGGTGTCCCCAGAGACCCAGACTCTCGGATCCCAATGGCGAACTCTTCTTCAACAGCAATTTGATCTGTTCTGCCTTCTCAAAAGCTAGTTGGAATGGTGACAAATTATATTGCCACGTGTCAAGGTTCTTCCCACACTCTGAACTTTAGGATACAGATGTGGGGACCTGCATAAACATTTCTAAGCTTAACTACCAGCTTAGATCTGATTTCGCTGCCACCATCCAGATTCCTCAGTCTGGAACACCCCCTTTCCTCCCAAAACCTTCCCCTCCCTGGGTAGCATTGAGAGACTTTTTCACCAAGTTCCTGGTGAACACTGATCCAATCCCTTGGATCTTAACACAAGGAGAATTTAACCATCCCCCCTCCTTTCTCCCACCAGTTCCTGGTGAGTCCAGATCCAATCCCCTTGGATCTTAAAACAAGGAAAAATCAATCAGGTTCTTAAAAAGAAAGCTTTTAATTACAGAAAGAAAGGTAAAAATCATCTCTGTAAAATCAGGATGGAAAATACTTTACAGGTAATCAGATTCCTATAGCCCAGAGGAACCCCCTCTAGCCTTAGGGTCAAAGTTACAGCAAACAGAGGTAAAATCCTCTCAGCAAAAAGGAACATTTACAAGTTGAGAAAACAAAAATAAAACTAATATGCCTTGCCTGGCTATTACTTACAAGTTTGAAATATGAGAGACTGGTTCAGAAAGATTTGGAGAGTTTGGATTGATGTCTGGTCCCTCTTAGTCCCAAGAGCGAACAACCTCCAAAACAAAGAGCACAAACAAAAGCCTCCCCCTCCCCCAAGATTTGAAAGTATCTTGTCCCTTTATTGGTCTTTTGGGTCAGGTGTCAGCCAGGTTTCCTGAGCTTCTTAACACTTTACAGGTAAAAGGATTTTGGCGTCTCTGGCCATGAGGAATTTTATAGTATTGTACACAGGAGCGCTGTTCCCTTCCCTTTATAGTTATGACACCATGTTACACGGGAATGGGAGCCCAAAGCAAGCTACAAACCAGTGGCTATTAGCAGTAGAATTAAATCTTTAGACCAGTGCATGAGTTGCCTTTCTCCTGGCTGTATCTAGAGGCGCTGCTAACACAGCACCATTTGCATGCCATCATGTTGAGGTATAATTGACTTGATATAATTTTCTTGGTTTCTTTACAGCCCCATCCACACTGTTTTGCTGCCTTTTAATTGGATGTGCCTCTGACCTCAGGTTATACAGGCTGTGTGTGTGAGGGGTGAGATGATATGTTGGGTGCATGGGTTGGTGAGACATGGGCAGGGCAGAGGCAAGGGGAGAATCCCATTTCAAGTTGGGGCAGGTGAAAGTTATCAGCACCTGTTGGTTTAGAGTTCTGCAGGAGATGTACAGGGGGGAGAGACCTGTCCCTTGGCCAGGAGCAGTCCTAGCCATTTTGCCAGCCAGGGTGGAAAACATTTTTGGTGACTCCCACCCTCCTACCCGTCAAGTGGCTGAGCCGAAAAAAGAAAAAGAAAAAGAAACAGAGGGGGAAAAAGTGACTACTCTGCTCGCCTGCCCGAGAATCAGCCGTGCCTTGTGCTCATGTGTCTGTTCAACGGGCAGAATCCAGCAGTGGGGTGGATGCTTGATTTGTGCTACCCAAGTGGGAGAGAGTGTTTTGCCCTGGGTTGATTGTAGGGTTCAAAGATGGATAGAATGGGGTGACCAAGTTAATTCTACATCAGATTTACCACAAATAACAGCCCATGTATCAGCAGAGGCTGAGAAGTATTCCCTCTGAATCCACCCTGAGACTCTGGGGCTCTCAGCTGCAGTGAGAGCACCTAATGTGGGTGCTAGCACAGAGGCCATGGAAGTAGAGCAGCATTGGTTGCTGGTATCTGGTGGACCAGGTATCTCATGATTAGCAGAGACATGAGCCTTCAGTTCATGCGATTCAATGCACAGGCAGCTGCCCACAGGAATGTATCATCCATGATTTACTGGGGAATGTGATTCCAGATCTTGCTTGTATTACGGAAGCCTGGATGGGAATGCTCCTGGCCCTGTTTGACTAGCGTTTGTCTGGCTAGGGCCTCAAATAGGTGAGGAAGAGTTTGGTTGAGCTGTTTGCATCGGTCTTAGCCTTTGGGATGTGCCCCATTCTAAACATGCACTCGTAAGGAACTATGAAGGTGCATGGGCCACCTCACCATCCCCATGACTCCTCTCTAAGCTCATTATCAGAAGCATGTAGCTAAATGCAGACTGTGATTGCTCCTCCTCAGGGTGGACCCCACCACAGGGAGCCTTTGTAACTCCCAAGCTGGTTTACTGCTGTGTGCTTTACATGGAACTACTATGGAGGCATCAGCTGGTGCTGAATGCAGCAGTCTGTTTGTGAAGGCAACAGGAGGCCATGAGCGCGGAACACCATTGCTCAGTGCTCTCTTCGGTGGCTGCGTATTTGCTTCCAAGGGCAATTCAGTGTGTTACGTATGTTCTGCAAAGCACCAAATGGAGTAATGCCCAGTTATCAGAAAGATCACCTCTTCCACTCTGTCCCATTGTGGTGGTATTATTACAGTCCCCTGGGCTGGCATCACTGTTGGCTCCTAGGAGTAAGCTCTCTATGGCTAGTTGCAGGGCATGCAGTGAGTAGATCAAAACTCTTAAAACAGCCTTCCAAAGCATGCGTCTAATCAGCTTCCTGGCACCATTAGCCAAATTCTCTGCAGAAACTCTGACTTCAGTGGAGCTACACCAGCAGGGAATTTTGTCCCCTGTACAATCTAGTGGGTTTGGCTTAGTTTACATCTGGCTGTTATTTATAGTTATTGATTTATAAATGGAAGGTGCCCAGGTGTGAATACAAATAGATATAGTAAACATCTACAGAGGAAGTTTTTATCTTCTTCTTCTGGACATAAAATTGGAGGTATCATCTTAAACATGAAATAGCTTTTCTAAAAGCAGCGAAACTCCTCAAAATACTTACTCTAAATACCAGTTGTCATTCTTATCAGAGGATAATTTTTCAGTGGATATATACCCCAGATGGGCTGTGCATCTGTGATACTAAATCTTCATTCATTAATTTATACTGACCCCCACTAGGATGCAGGTAAATGAATAGCTCCATCAGATGTGGGATTGATGGTTCACTGTGAACTATGAAATATTCAGATGTTCTTTTTCTTTCTTAAAAAACGGAAGTGCAACGCTCTGAGATTGTGAATGGTTCTATCAATGTTCATGTTCAGTGCTTTTCAACTACAGAAAACAAAATAACTGGAAACATACATTTGTAAAAGATGAGATCATCTTGGAACACATCGCTAGAGCTGAACAGAGTTATCTAGATGTCAGAATTAGCAGGAGCAGTTAGAACCATAGCATGATCTGTACATGATTGCAGGGGCTACACTAGCAAATGTCCCAGTTGTGATCCATCAACGCTGCAGCTCCACCAGCGGTAGCAAAGGTGCAGTCTGCAGCCCCGACAGGACTCAGGCATTTTGGTCACCATGTTATCTAACCCTGTATAACTACCAGCAACCATTTCACTACGTTTTCAATAAGGCAGGATTAGAACATTCTTCCCATCTGAGCTGTTCTACAAGGAAGGATCCATTATTCTGTTTTATCCCTCCTGGTTGATATCATTAGTTGAAAAAATTAGTTCCGCAGGCACTTGAAATTTAGTGGTGCTTACCATAGCATCAGGATCTCCCGCCCTACAAAGGGGTCAGGGCTTTTCTGTGGACCCACCCTGTTGGCAGTGGTTAGAACCCTGCACACAGCTGCTGAGAATATTCCACAGATTCATCGTGGCAGATGTATCTTGTTAATTTCACCAGACGAGGAGGGAGGTGAGTGTGAATCTCTGGTCAGATAGAATGCGGGGCAGGGCAAGTGAGGATGCAGGAAACCCCCTAGGAACAGCCAGATTCAGGAAGTGCGCTGAGGTTGGTGTATGTTCAGTTACTGAGATTTCAATTACCAGTAAGGCCAAACCCAGGGAGGAGGTAAGTCTGAGCTTATGCAGTGTGTGAAGTCTTTATCTGGAGCAGGACAGGAATTCCACCTGCTCACAGTTTGTTTGTATTTCTGTTACTGTCAGAATTCCTGGGGTCTGTAGCATTCCAAACTCACTGTGCATCGCTACACACCCTGAGATGGAATGGGACCTGGAGCCTTATCTTTCCAAGTCCCCTTATAGTCACTTCAAGGATGGAAGACTATAGATAAAAAGCCACCGCTCAGCTTCAGGGTGGGAATTCTGAAATGTTCTAGTTCCAAGGATGGTGATCACATTTAGAGCCTTTCCTAATTTCCCATCCTTTGTGATAAACTATTTTAAAGAGAGAAAACTTAAAAGCTTAAAATTCTTCAGAATCCATTTGATTTGAATTGCAAGGTCAGGATGAGATTCAGCATTTGAGACTTCAGCCTCTCTACACAGAATCCTAGTACCAAGTCCCATCAGGGGGATGATCTTCAAGGTTGAGTCTATGGACCTTGACAAGAGCTGCTACTGAAAGAAAAACTTCCCCATGCCAGGGGGTGGAGGGGAGAACTCAGCATAGCTAAGTGAGTGACCCACTTTGATCAGAGCTCACTCACAGATCACTGGCAGCAGAAGCGTAACACAGGCTGCCTAGAGTAAGAGCTGCATGAATCACTGTCATTTAATTCCTGCAAGCAGCACAAATTGTGAGTTATGCTACCACAGATGTGGCAATCTGCAGGAGCAGTCTTGGTGGGAATTCATCATTCTAATAGCTTTCACTCTGCAGACTGAAATCCCAGCAGCTGACAACTGTCAATGGGAATGTCAGTGACAGTTGTTCTTCAGGATTCTGGCTCCAATGCACTACACTGTAGGAGCAATGTGACTGGCTGTGTAGTCACCAAACAATATCTGAACGCTCCTGTGGGTAGGGAATGTGCATACAGCCCTCCAGTCCTACCTCCTATTGACTGATACCCCATCCTGGTCAGGCCAGCCACTCCTCTGCACTAGGACCACTTTCAGATCCCTCTGCACAAAGGCTGTAAAAGATCCCTCTGCACAAAGGCTCAATCCCCTGAAGTACTTTGGTGAAGGGTGTGCCTGAAGACTGATGTATCTTTGGAGCCAAACCCAGTCCCTTCTCTTGTGGGATCCGCCATGGCAGCATTCAGATTAGATCTGTCACCTGGACTGAGGAATCCATGGACACTTAGGTCCAAGCTAAATTGGTAACATCAGCGGGTCCTTGGGATCCTGGGTTCTGGCCACATGTGGAGTTGCATTTTGATCTGTGGGAATTTTCAGGTCTGAGAAAGCTGGTTCCATCCCATTCTCCTTTTGCTACTCCCAGGGCTCCTAAATTGGGCACCAGAGCTTCTCTCCAGCCATTGTTTTCTGTTGAGTTGACAGGCTTATCTGGGGCAGGATCCACTCTAGGGTATTGCATCCCTGGTGTACTTTGGCTGCTTGGTTCTCCAACTCCTGCCTCTGTGACATTACTGAAAGTGAAGCTTCTGTTGGAGGGTGATAAGAGCCCTGGGTCCCCCTCCCTAGCTCCACTCACATCTTAACTCCGTCTTCATCCTCCTAGCTCTGTGCTTTTACAAGCTGAGGTGCTGATATGTTCTCTGGGAAGGGGAGTGCATGTATATCTCATGGCAGAACTCGACCCCTCATCTGGTAAACTGGTACAAGTTATTTCAAATAAGTCCTAGAGTCCCTGGAGAGAGGAGATTGTAGCAAGCATATCAGCACCAGTACAATAACAGTTTGCCTTGTACTTGTGTAGGTCATGTGTGCAGCAATACCATGGCCATGCAGAGACCCTGCAATATCCACATGTGCAGGGATGTCCTGGTCACGTGGAGACTGTGGTCTCTATGAGACAGAATGTGGGCTTCAGTTGTAACCATAAACACCCCAAACAAATAGTGTATAAACTGCAGTGACTCATCTTCTCATCAAGTAATTGCTAAGCTTACCTGCATATCCCAGCGTGCACCTTCCATGAATAAACCATGTACGTAGGCACCCTCACGGGGGGGGCTGCTCAAATCTTCGCGGTTCCTCTTCGTCACATCGCACTGCAGAGTCATTTTATCCAAAGGCCACTCGTTCTTTCGGGCCATGGACTGCATGATGGCTGTCAGGAAAGACTGAGGGTTGAAGAATCCCGCTAGCCACACAACAGAGGGCAAGACAAAGTCTCCTGTCCATGTCTCAAGCTCCTTGATGCGGCTCAGCAGGTCAGCAAACCAGCCAGCCAGGCCAGCCATGGAAGGATAAGCCCTCTTAGTCCAAGACTCGGGCACAGTGTCCAGGAAGATGGCATTCTGTAGGTTCTCCATATCGCTTGTCATTGTCAGCTCTCCCTGGTGGAGAAGAAGAAAGAAGAGGACAATAAGCAGATACACACTACTGAAATGCAGCCACCTCCTGAATGAAATTTGGCAGCTGTATAACACTGAACACCAGCTACCTTTACACAAGAGGTTAAGCTGGGAAGTGTAAAAGAATGCTGCACTCCAGGGGTTGTCACATTTGCACACCGTGGGATCTCTTCATTAATTCAAGATTGTCTTGTGGATACTTCCTACTGCACCCTCCCAATTTCGCACCCTTCTTGCAATACAAATAATGCTTGGTGGAAAAGTAAACAAAAGTAATATGTGGGCAGAATTGCTTTCAGCTAATGGCTATGTCCTCCATTTGCTCCAGGGGCTGTTTTTATTTCTTCTCCAAGGGTGAAGGTCTTTTAGGGCCAGATTTTGAAAAGTGCTTTGCATTTCCCAGCAGTTCCCATTGTTCTGTTTTGAAAATCTCACCAGACATTTGTCAGTACCAAATCACCCCTCGTTCCCCACAGCCTTCTCTATTCTGAATAGTGCAGGTTACTCTGTAGTGTGGGTCTGTCCTCTCATCTTCTTGTGTTGTCAAATTTAATTATTTTAAAACAAAGAAACACCCAACAAGTTAAAATGTGATGCAGCCATGCAGGACTCCTAGATTCTAATATCAGATGGGACCACTGTGAGCATCTAGTTTGGAACTTCACCAAAATAATTTCTGTTTGAACTGGAGCAGAAATTTTAGAACTCTTGATTTTAAAATGGCAGTGGGACTCGGGCAGGCTCAGGCTTCGGTCCCCACTCCTAGGGTCATGTAGTAATTTTTGTTGTCAGAAGCGGGTTGGGGTGCAAGGCAATTTGAGAACCCCTAGTCTACACTGCACAAAAGATCTGCCACTGGCCTGGATCAACTGACCTGGGCTTCAGGGCTATACAATCGCAGAACCCGAGATCTGAGACCCTGCAATGGGGAAGGGTCTCAGGGCCCAGACTCCAGCCTGAGCTGGAACAGCTATTCTGCAATTTTACAGCCCCGCAGCCCAAATAAGCTGGCCTGGGCTGTGCTGCGGGTCTTTTATCACAGTGTAGATATACCCTAAGGGTCTGATCCTGCAAACCCTCCTGCAGGTGTGTAGTACCCACGTTGCTCAGATTTCAGCTGCATAAATATGGCACATCATGTGAGTAAAGGTTTTCAGGAACGAGACCTGCAAAGATGACTGGCCCTGAAGCTAAAGGCAACAGGACAAGTTAAATTAAAGTATTAGAGGAGTCAGGGGCTATTTTCAATTAGTCCAAAATCAACAGGAACAATGTTTTTGCCTTTCAAAGCATATGTGGGCTTTCTTAGTTCCACAGGCACTAAATGCCTGTGCATGTCTCTGTAATGACAAGCTAACTTGGTCTGTGTAAGTAACTGACATTAATTCATCTAGTTAGTTCTGTCCTGTGAGTGTATATTCTCCTGAACTCCAGAAATGACTAGTTATCCGGTAAGAAATCTTAGAAGTGCCTGCTAATTTCAAATATAAGGCCCAAGCACAAATGACAAATCTCTCTTCCTTTGGTATTTGTCATGTAATTACAGAGGAGTAATAGGGCTATGTGTGCTCTGTGAAATAAAGAGCAATTGTGTATTTCCCTTTTTATATTTCAGCTGTTTTTGCTTGCCAGTAGCTTGTGTTACTGTAATGTGCCGACCCACAATTTAAAAATTCAAAATAGAAAAAGAGGACCAAGGACAGGTGGATTGATAATGGGGCTCACCAATGTGAACCTTTAAGGTCAAAAATTTGGATCTGATCCAGATGAGTGGCGGCTAAAAGGCTTTACTATCTAATGTCTGTTTGGTGGAGTAGTGTGCCTCTCACCAATGATACTGGGGGCAGCCATCTCAGCAGAGGCCAAGGACTGAATGGACCACTTCCCTCAGCTCTTCAGGTAGATCCTTCAACTCTGGGTTAAAGCCATTGGCAAAACAGTGGAGGCAATGAAGTTTGGGAGAGAGTAGTCTAGTGGTTACAGCAGGACACTAGGAATCAGGAGACCTTGGATAAAATGTTCCAAAACATGTAAGTCACATAAGAGTCTAAGGGCTAGATTCCCAAAAGGAGGTAGGCACCTAAATCCAACTACAGCTGTTAGATACAGCACCACTGAAGCCAGCAGGAGTTTTGCAATTGATTTTAATGGGATCAGGATTAGGTCCCAGCAGTATGGCAGGAAGGGAGAAAATCAGTAAGGAGTTCACCTGCCTCCACAATCAGTCGTTACTCTGGGTGCAACACTATGCAGGAGCATCAGTCACATAGAAGCTATTCTGAACTAAGGCTTTTTAAACATGAAACACCAGTTATTGTTGATGGTTACAATCCTAACTGGATGTGTCCTATTTCTGGACCAGACAATGGCTTTGTAGTTAGATGCACTCAATGAACTATTCAAAGATTAAAATTAGTCTTGAAATATCCAACTCACCCTCTGTTAGCAGATATTCAGTGAGCAGCAAAGAGGCATACTTTCTCCCAGCAATATTTATTCTACTACAAATCTATGGTCTCTGCTAAGTAAGCTTCCTTTCTCCTCTGAGTTCTGTCAGTATAGATCCCCAGTTGTGGGAGGACAACAAGCATTAACAACTTGCCCAGTAGGGGGTTCGGGGAGTAACAATTGCACAAAGGTTTCACTCCTAAATTGGGCATGAGTCTGAACGGAACTCCAGATAGTAGCCTTATATATCCTAATTGAGACATTCTGATCCTCAGACATGCAGCAGAGGCTGCTTTGAACCAGGGAGAATGAGAAGATGAAATGCAAGAGGCATGAGTTGATGATGAACATGCCCACCCAAAACCAGACAAGTTCCTGGGATGGGGCAGAGAGAAAGCTCCCCATATTGGCTGAGGTTGCCCAACATTATGGTATTGTCTCTGCTACTACACTGCTTTCCTCCTGATTTGTGAGAGAGGTTCTGCCAGCTGAATTGTTGACTCAGCTCTAATTTACCTGCAGCGTGTTCTCTGAATTTCCAAAGATCTTGAATTGTGAGATGACCTGAATGAGCTCCCCATGCTGCCTGGTGTATCTGTCACAATCACACCTGAGGGTAGAGGAGAGCTGAAGGATACATCTCTGCAGATGTTCTTCGGCACTGTCCACTGCTATCAAGTGTCCTGGATATTTTAGGGCATGGTCGCAAGAGACCGAATGGATGGGATTTAGTGCAGGAGGTCAGATAATGATGATCTGGTGGTCCCTTCTGACCGTAAGCTTTATCACCATTGCCGTATTGAGGCTGATATACTGACTTTAGCAAGCTCCAATATATCTCATTCTGATTCTGACGCACAGCATTTACACAGAAGCAGGAAAAAACAAAACTTTGAAAGTCTCATGAAAAATCACATGGTTGATTTATTGACTGTGAGTTCTCACAGAGTTGACTGACCTCTGCACCTCCAGAAACCTGCCCTCTGGTGAGTGAAGTCCACAGTTTGAGTCAGAGAAATGGCAATCTCCTCGCTGCGGGATCTACCTACTAGAAGAGGGGACAGACACGATTCCTGGAGGAGACTGTGATCAACGTTTCCAAATGTGAATGTCTAGTGTTAGGCACCTAAGCCCATATTTAGGCATCTAAATAAGTGATCTGATTTGCCGAGTTGCTGGGGACCTGCAGTTCCCATTTTCCATGTTGGGTAGTCAAGTGATATAACATGAAGGACCAGACTGTCTGGGTCTCTTAACTTATCACACCTCTTCGTGTCTCTGAGATCATTTCTCACAGTCAGGATTATGACTCGGCTGCAGACAGTGACGTCACGTCTAGACTGCGGGGCCAAGCTGCACTGGGCAGTCTGAGCAGAGTGTACAGTCATTTCAACACTGTCTGGAGGCTTCTCTGCCATGGAATCTTTCTATACATCTCTGAATCTCACTCAAAGGGTTGGATTACAACCCTGCTATAGTTTGTGGCAGCGTTTCTGGGGGACGTGCATGTTCTGTTACTGCCTAAACTCTGTTCAAAGCCTTTGTGCTTTAGTTCAGGGCCATTCTTCTCATTGTTTTCCCCGGCCAATATGTAGTAGCTTGCGTTTCTCCACATTAAATCTAATTGCTACACATTCTCCCAGTTACAATATCCTCTTGTTTGCTACTCTGAGATTGAAACATTAAATCACTTCTGTTTACCTGTCTCAAGAAATGGAATTTCCAATTCAACTGCCAAACACTGGTAAATAAAGTAAATCTGTTTAAAATAATTGGCAGCATAAACATCAGCCTATTTTAAAGTGGATTGTGTATACTGCAGAACTACAAAGCACACACAACATTTTTATCTCTTTAGTCAACAGAACAAACACCAATTTTTCAGCAGTAGACAGATGTCACTTAAATGTTTGAATTTCAGTTTTTAGTACCTTCTATTTGCAGGAAATGCATATGAAAAATGTGCTTTGTATTCACCACTTTGCTGTTTTAAAAATAAGACATAAACTGATTAAAACAGATCCATTTTTCCATGTCATACTGATCCCACACTTTCACTTTCATGTAATTTTTCTAAATGGTTGGACAGCTGAATTATTTGCAGTATATTAATCAGTCTACAAAATTATGATAATAAAATAATATTTCTTAGCACTTTCTGCCACAGATTTCAAAGATCTGCACAAAAGTGGTTAAGCATCATTATCCCCATTTCACAGATGGCAAAAACAAGAGAGAGAGAGGGGACTAAATAGACCAACAAACCAGAGTCCAACTGGAAGAGGTTACATCACCCGTGTGTTTCAGAGGCTTATAGTAAGCCTCTTTTAACCCAGAAAGCACAGTGTTACTATGTAAGCAGGAAATGATGCCAAAGAATTAAACAGAGATTTTTCTCCCCAATGTTAAATTTCTGGTACAGCAGGCTAGAAACCAGTTTAAGAAATACTTTGTCTGACTGGTCACTTTCCCTTCTTCAAGAAGGTGTATGTCTGCTGACCCTTTATTTGCAGGTTGAGTTCTCACTGCTGCTTTGACTGGAGAAGCTACAACTTTGCCTCTGAGGAAGCTTGGTAAGAAAAGGGCTGGTCCTCCACCTTCCCATCCGAATGAGCTGCTATAAATTCCAAGAATACGTCAGTTATCATAGATATCTGTGGAAGGGACCTTGCTGTAGGCAACAGAGTATAGTTATCGGGCTGTACATATATTTCTCAGGAGACTTCCCTTCTGACGTGTCCTATCCATAAGAGCCAAGGGGAAGACGAGCATCTCCATCACCATATTGCCCTCACAAAGTGATTGATGGGTGGGTTTTATTAGCCCCTCTTTGGAGAAGAGGAACAGAAGGCTTTCTCTGTTCTTTTAGTGACGGCACGTCTGCCAATCCTCTACTTGTAGGCAGCCGTAAGTAGTGAGAGGAGTAAAGGCAGGGCTGATGAGGATATGGAATTTAGGAGCTATTCAGACTATGCAGACAAACAGGCTAATTTGTGCTTCCTGTGAATTGAAGACTCCTCTGCCAAAGGCTCTATCACCAGACCTGGAAGTTGAGATTATAATGGTTACAAAAAGTATGTGTCTTGGACCAGGCAGCTGCCTCATTGCTCACCTGCCAGTCCTTTCCACCCAAAATGCTGTGGTTATTCAGGACAAGTAACTTCCAATTCCTTCAAGCATGGAATTCCTTTGGCTGTGTATGCCTCGCTGACATAGCTATAGATCCAAGTAGAGCTGCTATTCTGGTGGGTTTCCTGGCCCACATACCTCACATGATAGTTGCTAAACAGGACATTTGGGAGTCCTTCTTGATGTCTAATGGGCCACAGAAATGTCTTGAC
Organism: Gopherus evgoodei; assembly: GCF_007399415.2. Taxonomy (NCBI): domain Eukaryota; kingdom Metazoa; phylum Chordata; order Testudines; family Testudinidae; genus Gopherus; species Gopherus evgoodei. The sequence goes on along the minus strand of NC_044336.1, from coordinate 4,752,058 downwards.
CAGGCTCAGGGGAGTGTCCATAGCTACCACTATGCGGGATGCTTTGCTTTGGAAATATCTGAGTTGTGACACAGAGGCAAAGCATGAGGATTAATACTGCAGCACCCTGGCCATTGCAAGCAGGCTGAGGAGTGGCTTAGTGACCCCGCTCCAGGGCATAGCTTCTTTGCTTCTGCAATCGAAACAGCAGCATCACTTCCCTGTGGAGTCTGGCTCCTGCCTCCCCTCTGAGGTAGGGTGCTGCTCCAATTCATTCTTCCTTTGCTCTCAAAATCTCTGTCAGTAGGTCTGTAAAGCTTTGCAGCTGGGGGGAAGTGAGCAGTGCCTGTGATCTGTATAGACAGGAGCGGGATCCATCAGTTCTTTGGCCTCTTGTTCCCAATAGATGACCCTACAATACAAGCTGTCCTAACAGCCTCTTATGGGATGGCAGCAGCCATACAACAAAGTAATGTTAACTCCATACATTTGCGTGTATCACAAGACACCAGACAACGCACTGTTTCGGTGACCTTTAGTGTCCCACTGTTGGCAGTGCACTGAACTACACACAGGAGCTAGTGCCTGCCAGTCCATCAGTCTCAACTCATTGTCACTAATACCACTGAATCAAAGAATCCCTCCTGTTTATGGGTCATCATCCATGCAGTCCGCTCACAGTTTTGCTAAAATACCTTTCAAAGCAATAGCTCCTAGAAACATGGGCTTTGCCATCCTGAATCAAACTAGTGCTCTGTCTCTGCAGCTTCACAGGAAGGTGCAAGAAACCCTGCAAGAGGCAGTTATGGGATAAACTGTCCATAGGGGCAGTTTCGTCCTGTCCCCCTTCATTTAGAGATTCACTCATGCCCTGATTCAGAAGGTGTAATGTCCATTCCAAAACTCTTGGCTTTTGAAATCTGTGCCATTGTTACTATTACTGTTATGTAAGAAAGATGTGGACAAATTGGAGAGAGTCCGGAGGAAAGCAACTAAAAACATAAAAGGTTTAGAAAACATTGGTAAGTTTAGTCTTGAGAAATGAACACTGAAGAGCAGGACCTGGTTAGTGTCTTCAAATAAGTTAAGGGCTGTTATAAAGAGGACATTGATAAATTCTTCTCCATCTCCACTGAGGGTCGGACAAGAAGTAATGGGTTTAATCTGTAGCAAGGGAAATCTAGGTTAGATATTAGAGGAAACTTTCTTACTATAAGGATAGTTAAGTGCTGGGATAGATTACCAAGGGAGGTTGTGGAATCTCCATCTTTGGAGACCTTTAAGAAAAGGCTGGACAAATACTTGCCAGGAATGGTCTAGGTGTACTTGGTTCTGCTTCAACGCGGGGGTACGGACTAGATGAGCTGGTTGGGTGCCTTACACTTCTGTGATTCCAAATATGGATATTTTTGTATCCTTATAAATGACTGACCGTTTTTGAATCATGCTATGCTCTTGTCTTCAGTGATACCTTGTTGCATGAGTTCCACAGGCTATTCAGGCACTGTGTAAAAGAGTACTTTCTCTTATCAGTTTTAAATTTGCTGCCTTTCAATTTCACAGAATGCCCCATTGTGTACCTGTAACTCCACAAAGGGCCTATGGTGGGGTATGGGGGACCATGTGCATTTTTTACAGATTCCAAGGGAAGGGACCATTGTGATCATCTAGTTCAGGGGTCCTCAACGTGGTGCCCGCGGGTGCCATGGCACCCGCAGGGGCATCTAAATGCACCCGCCTCATGGCTGGTGGTGAAACATCCACTGAAATGCGGCCGAATGTCTGTGGTGTTTCAGCGGCGATGCCTCTCCATGACGTCACTTGCCAATGGCAAGTGGCATCATCAAGAGGTGTTGCCGCCGAAATGCCACAGAAATTTGGTGGCGACGCCTCTTGATGATGCCACTTGCCGCCGACAAGAGATGTCATCGAGAGGTGTCGCCGCCGAAACGCCACAGAAATTCGGCGGCATTTCGGCAGATGATCCACAGCTGCCACGGTCCTTTGTCTGGTACCCACTACACGAAAAGGTTGGGGACCACTGATGTAGTTTGATCTGTGAAGAGCAACTGTGAATTTTTCCTCATGGACTCAAGTTACCATTGGAGCACACTGTGCTATTTGTTAGGTACCACTTTAAAATGTAACTGTTTAAAATGTGAGACACTTTTCGTTTCTCTTCACACCCTCATCACCTATGCTTTCCAGTCATTCAGCTTGCATATGAGATTTCACAAGACTGCAACCTCTAGCAGAGAGAGCGCCTACCTTCAGTCCCAGATCTAGCTCCTTAAGGGAGCGCTTTATCTCGCTGGTGAGGATGTTCATGCGCTCACATTCCTGGAAGGCAACCACAATGTAGGGCGTCCTCTCCTCTACCTTTGCCATCAGCTCCAGGATATTAAACTCATCTGTTAATTTCTCTAAAATCTCATCCAGAAGAGCCTTCACCTGTTTGCCAAAGGAAAGAGAGAGAGAGAGAGAAGTGAGTGACCCATGTGCTTCCTCTACGGAAAGGTGGAAGAGAGCTCCACCTGCCACTCACTGCATCAGAAAGTAATCAATGTCTTGCTGAATCATGCATGGCACCTTTCAAAACAGCTTGTCCCAGCCTAGGAAAATTCAAATGCCTACCAAATATCATGTCAAATGAGGCTCTTTTAAAAGGACTATTTATAAATGTCCACATAGCATGGCATACTCTATTCTGCATCCACATTTGCATTGCTCCTTTTTCCAAGGCCAGGTTCAATGCAGGATGATGGATGAAGCTATGAAAATAAAATCTAATACTGGTGCCTCCAGGACTGCTGACTTTATGAACTATTCTTTAATGTTTTAGTGACAAAAATGGGAAATTATTTGAAATGGAATTTTAAACTGAATTTGGTATTCTGAATGACTACAACATGGGGAAAAAGCATAACAAAGCAAGCTACTTCCTGTCTCCTTCACAGCTGGATTTAGAAATATGATCGTTAGTGTGTAACTGATAAACAGAAAATGCACCAGGAAAAACTCCAAAGCAACAGGCTGGCATTTTGTTTATGGTGCGTTCTGGGAGCCTGTACGTATGCCAGCCAGACTGCCATCCCCTGTGGTTGATGGATGTGTGCCGGCAGAGGCCACAGTCAGATTTATTCACAATGTTCTCATATCATCTTCTTCTTATGGTTTGGGTAGGTAGCAAAAACTAAAAATGTGTATGTCCTCACATGATGATAATGAAGGCACTGGAGTGCAGAGGACCAGTTAAAGTCAGGCCCTAGCACTGGCTATAGTACAATTACACTAATCATGGCGACTGCCTGAAGAATGCCAGACTGGTTATTTCTGTTCCTTGTACGCACTGTACAAAGGCTGACCAGGTTATAATAAAGGGTCATGAGAAAAAAACAGAGACTAAAATGCAGCCAAATTAAGCAAAGTCACCCAAGTGGCAATGGCTCCCTACTCTGCTCATCTTACCTTTTCTTCCCTTGTAGCCCCTCCTCCTTCACCAGCATTAGTGTCACGAGGCTGCATCTCCAACACGGTGCGGAAGAGTTTCTCTGAGGTCTGGGTTAAGAAGCCGATTTCAGCATTCGGATGGAGACCATACAGGTACGGAGACTCGGCAGGCAGAGCATCGTCTATGTACTACACAGGAAGATCACACCTCCCATTATTGTTTCGTACAGGGCCAGGGACTTTACACTTACTGATCGCATTGATGGGCTGGAAAGCCATCACACACAATCCGCCCAATGCAGCGCATCCAGCTGGACTGCCCTGCGGTGCTAAGAAACTGCTAGGAAGCAGAAAGGTGGAATTAGTAAAGCCGCTGGAATAATAATAATTTCTGCCAGAAGAAAACAAGCCTGGCCATTGTTGCAGGATATCTTGGCTACACATCTTAGAGCTGAGCTTCTTCTACCTTTTCGTTTGCTACACATTTGGGCATCAATACTCTGAACTGTTTGCTGGGAATTTCACTTCCAGGAGTAGAGATCGTTTCACCAGTTTTATGAACAAAAACGAACTAATACGCCAGCCCCTGCTGCTGCCTCTGCACATACAGAACGGATGAAATCAGTAAGTAAACATCCAAGAGTCTTGAGTGTTTCTCATTAGATCCAATGCTAAAAGGAGCTTGAAAGGGCCATTTTAGCAAACGGTATGCGGATGTAATTTTCCACTAGACCTGCTCAAGTCCCAAGAACCAATACAGTTGTTCTATTCATGCATGAACAGAAGAGCTCATGATGAAGTATCAAATTACCATTAAACTTGGTTCATCCAAGGGGATGCTTAACAGTCTACAGAAAAAGAACATAACAGGAAATAATACAAGATGAGCTGGAACTCTGGAATCCTATTCACTGTCTCCTATGACAGATTAAAAGGTGATTATGGAGGACACTAAATTCAGCAATATAATGAATACCAGCAAACAAAGAGGCTACCTGGTGATAACCATTGTAGTCCATGTTCCCTGGGAGAGGGAATCCTGGAGCTAGGAAGAGCTCTCCCTCCAACATTTCTGGCTTAATAAATTCTTCCAAGTAGGTTTTGCAAAGTCGTCTGTCCCAGTCATCTGTGATGTGGCCTCCATACATAATCTCACCAAAGAGGTAGCGCAAATCGTCGTAAGGGACCTAAATAATGAACCAAGAGGGCATGAAAGAGTCCACACAGATGCAGCTCCACTGACCTCATCATGGGGCTGCAGACTGGAATGCAAAGAACTGATCTACAGGGTGAACGTTTTCATTTCACCAGTTCATTTTCCTAAGTAATTGAATATCATGTAGCAGTTAAATCGCTACATGCAGGAGAGCGGCCCACAGAAATCCAGCCTGCAGAACAGACTTTGTGGGGCTTCCCGATGAGAAGCGAATCTCTTTAAAGTTCCATACATTAAACATAGATGTCTAGGCAGCCAAACATTTCCAAATATTGTCCCTAAAACGGCAGTGAGGAGACTTGCACATGCCAGAGCTGATATTTTATCTAAGTGTAATTTGTAAGCTGTAACAGATGCAAGTGGAGCAGAGGCCGCTCTGTATTCTCCTAAGATACACACTGAGTTCTGAAGCTAGAAAGCCTGACGATGCTGGGGAATTGGCACTTAGTGAAAAGGATTTCAGATGTTTCAACAGACATATAATAAGCATATGGGCTACAATCTGCACACAGAGCTGATTTCTTTGTTTCATGCACCTTTGAATTGGCCTCCAGGTAATTGTACAGCACGTTGACTGAGATAGTGAGGTCTCCAGTGTTAAAGGGGTAGGAGCGGTTCCAGCCCTGGGGCCCAAACTTGCGTCTTTCTGCCACCACAGCATGGAAATAACAGAGGGCGAACAGGATGCTTTTGAACTCGTTCTCCCGAGCACACATCTCCAGGGTGTCCTGAAATGGAAACAGAACAGCAATGTTGTGCATTTCCACCGCACTCTCCATCTCAGGGCTCTACCTGGGTCACAAACACTATTGGATACAGGACATGGTGAATCCTCTCACACAGTGGCCCTGCAATGTGGAACCCTCATCTACTCATATCTGCAGCATCTAAGCAGTTTGGGGTTTTAAATCAAGGTTTTAGCCCATATCGTACTGAACAAACCTGCCAAATGTTCCCTGGTGCAGTGAGGAGTGTGCCCAAGTCTGCAGACAACAGAGCGCTGTGAGCTAACTGTGGTACAAAGCTTGGGCAGAATGCATGGCCTGGGTGGCAGGGCTGGGCCCTGGTGAATTCCATCAAGGCTGGGGGAAGAACCTCACTTCACCACATACATACACTTCACAGCCCTGCTCCAGCCTCAGCTAGCCAAGGGGGAGCCTCTCTGAGCTCTGATTAACTCATGAATCAAGGTAGGTCCCTGGTTTCTACGGGACTGGACATGCTATGGCAGCTTTCTACGTTACTGCAATATTAAATACCCCCTGAAGCACTGAGCAGGCAGGTCTGGCTATCGACTGCAGAGCTCTATTACTGAAGTTATCAAGGGGATGGCAGAAGGTCTGGACAACCAGGGATTTTGGCCCCTGGAAAGGTGAGGGGGTAGCTTTGGCTTTTGGCTCCCATAGGGAGTTTAGACCTTTGACACTGAGAATAGACACATCTCCTCCCCCGCTCCCTTGTGCATAGTGATCAAGGGGCCCTGATGTTCTTTGTTGTGCTTGAATTCCTTGTTCCTCATCTCACTAACTCTTACAGCAACTTAGCTGCCTTGCTCTCCTCTGCCCCATATCTGCTGCTGCACCTAGCAACAGTGGATGAGCACTTTAGCTGAATGTATCCACTGAAATGATCAGCAGTGAACTGGCACCACATTGAGATCAACGGAGCAGTTCACGTCTCTTCTACAGGCGTGCTTTAAGCAGACACTGCTACCAAGGTTACACAGAGGTTTCTCTCCGAGGTTTCTTAACCATGGCAAGTGCTACACATTAAAGCTCTGAGTCTGGCAAATGATTCTTTGGTCACAGAATCATGGGACACGCAGGGCTCCGCTTTGACTCCTCAAAACTGCTGTCTTTCGGGGACTTCCAGAATGCTTCAGTCTTCCCCTCCCACCCGTCCCAAACCATGCATACATTCGTCCATTGGCAGTCAGCTCACTGTAGACTGGCAGGATGAGTTGCCAAGGGCTCAATAAATGGATTAAAATCCAAGAGATTTAGTACTGAGGGCTCCAAAGAATAGAGAACAACCCAGAGCCTTTCACCTCTGCCTCAGCCCCTGAGTCTGAGACTCCTGGCTTGTGAACTGGCATTGCCCATCTGCCATAACTATGGGCCTCTGTAGCAGGTGTGCCTACAGTACTGTCTCTGCCTGCTCTGACTAACGTAATGTGCCACATAGACTGGCTGCCTCCAAAGCCCCTTATGTTCTGAGCTCTATGGGTGACTAGTGCCCATACAGCTGACTGGGAACGAGGGGTGCGACAGGCCAGAGCAGAAGTCTGAGTCTGGGACAGAGAACCAGCTGGGAGTCACAGTTGTAACAGAATCACTGTAGTACTGAGGCCTGAAAACTAACTCATTGGTTCTCCAGGGTTTCATTAGCGTTATTTACCCAGAGGGAGCTGAGGGCCAGGGGAAGGAGCAGTACATTACCTGAGAGGGGCGTCGTTTCCATTGATGATACATTCTGAGGAAAACAAGCCTAACTGCCTGCTCTCTTCTAGCATGTTCACCTAATAGATACAACCTTATTGTACTGAGCACCCACCCAGCATGTGCCAGTAGGAACTGCCAAGCAGTAGAGAGAATAACAAAACGACCTCTGACGCTACACACCGATGGCGGCTCTGCTGCCCATCTTTCAGGCTGCGCTCTGGATAGTGAGCAGGTAATGGGCAGCGTCGACTCGCCGGCAGGCTTGGAGGTGGAGGGGCGGAGATCCTGAGTCATTTAGTCAATGAAGATGAACAAAGGAAGCCAGCTTCTAGGGCTGAGCTGGGAGCAGGCAAGTGATGGTTCGGAGATAAGGCTTTGAGCGGGAGGCGAGCCGGCTGCATCCATCTCCAGTGGAGTGAGTCTCTCTCACAGCAAGGAGGGAATAAAGCCAAAACACAGAGCCCTGCACTCCAGCAACACCTAAACGTGAGGAAATTGGAGCCCTTCCAGCAGCAAATGGTGAGCTCGATCCTACTCGGGGATGGGAGGCCCCGTTAGTTGAAAGTGGGAGCTGATTCCATTGTCCCCGGCCTGGCTGGGCACCCATTCCATTGTGCCGGTCACCTTGTTTCCCCTTAAAAAGAACAGGAACACTTGTGGCACCTTAGAGACTAACAGATTTATCTGAGCATAAGCTTTTGTGGGCTACAGCCCACTTAATCGGATGCATAAATTTGTTAGTCTCTAAGGTGTCACAAATACTCCTGTTCTTTTTGCGGATACCAACTAATATGGCTGCTACTCTGAAACTTGTTTCCCCTTGTGACTTGTCATTGCAGTTTTTGACTTAAAGCCAGAGGAGCTCAGGGGTTTCTGCTGTAGCTAAGATGCCATCTCCTCACTGTGGCTTCTGGCACACCAGCATCAGAGGTACGGCTCTACACTGCTTCTGAAAGCTGGTCTGTCTGTTGGTCTCCACTCCCTTCATGCACCCAGGTCATGGTAATGGCAGCCACGGAAGCTCTCTTTCTGGCATGGAACTCTGCATTGGAATCCAAGCTGCTATTTAAAAATACTTCATTTTTTGTGACTGGGGAGAAAACCTTACAATGCAACCCTGGTGTAACCCAGTGCAGTCATGTCTGCCTGAGGCTGCAGTCAGCCTGAAACAATATAGCTCAGGGAGGAGTGTATTACCCATTCACCTCATTGGGACATTCACATGGAAAGCTAATGACAACTATTTCAGTGCCTGCCTTGTTAACTATTTCACTGCTGATTTTTTGGGCAGACACATCTAGCCTACGTTTTCATCCCACAATCCCAAATGGTATCCCATGTCTCCTTGGTGCCAAAACTTTCAGCTTTGCACTGACAGCCTCTCTGATGCAGTTGTATGTTGCTGATACCTTGAGAACTGAAGACGGGGGGTGAGGTTAGCATAAAACAAACAAAATTTAATAGCAAAATATGTAAAACAAAGGGTCGCTGTACTGAGTATATGATTCAACTTCACACCCATTCGTTAACAATTTCCATTTCTTAAGTTTCCCAACTCTGTAGCGGATTCCTAGGCTGCTGCACTGCCACACTACACTACTGCAGAATTCAGGGACCTTGCTAGAGAATGGAGTGCCATGCAATGTGCTGATCCTTGTTTAATGGGAATCAGGCTTGGGCATCATGAGCAATTACTGCCCTGTTGTCCTCTCAGTTAGCAAACAGCTTCTAAACCCCCTCGGTTTTTTAGTGTGCTGCTTTGCAGGTATTACGAAAGAACAGGGTCAAAGCACCCTACCATGCTCGGAGCCCATTCTTTCCTCCAGCAACCTCCCAGTGACTTCAAGGGGCCTTTATCTGAATGAAACCTGAGAAAGGATCTGGCTCGTAGCCTCATTTGGCCTCTCTCTCTATTTAATCTCGACCTTTCCTTCAGCTACAAAACCAGAACAATATTCCCCGTGTACAATAATAAGCCATCTTTGTAGCTTTCCGCTGAGCTAAATTTGAACATCCATTCCGTACGCTGAGCAAGAATGGAACACAAAGCAGTGAAATGAGGTGTAAAGGTTCTCCTCCCACACACTGCAGGATTTTGTGATAAGAGGCATTTTATAATGCTCTAGCAATTTAGAAAATGTTAATTACTATCTGATTGAAATGAGCACAGGCAGGATGAAAATATTACTTTGGAGGAAGGTTCCCCCCTCCCCTGCTCTGTAGGACTTTCTGTGCAATTCAAAATGATGAATGGCAGTAAATAAAAATGGAATAATCTTCACTGACTGTTCACATTAACCCCTGCCTGGAATCTCCCACCTGCACCTCCCTGGAGGCCCCCTTCCTTACACCTCTGACGCCTTCAAAATCAGAGCATCTAACAGAGTACACATAACGCAGCACCTTTGCCTGACAGGACAGGCTCCCCTTGTGCCTCCAGGGCTGCAGGCTACACTGCAGCTGCCCTTGAACTACTATAGGGGGATGCACCCTGCAAAGCTTGATGCTTGTGCTCCTAGCAAGCAATGACTGGTCATGCCAACAGTAGCCTTAAATCCTCCTCTACTGACCAGCAGCACCATGTGGGCACAGGGGGGGCCCTTTTAAGGAGCATTCCACCTGCTGCACTGACATACATAGAAGCAGCTGACAAGGCCAGACTGCCTCTAGGGACTAGTCTGGGCAGATGACCTCTATCCCCTTCACTTCCCACAACAGGGGCTCTAGCTGGGAGACCTCTGCATGGGTAAGTGTGACTTCACTGCCCAGCTGTGAGCAGAACAAGGCAGCTGCTCTGCACCAACTGGTGATCCAAGGCTGTCTTAGGGTAAGTGAAGAATAGCACAGGGATTTAGGGAGATAGAATACAGCTAGCCAGCTGGGATTCGGCAAAGCCTGGGGATAATGCCCCAGTCTCTAGGGAAAGATGCCATAGGATTTTTGATAAACATGAGTGGCCAGGGCCTTGGCTTTATCCCATCCACAAGAGAGGACAGGCAATAGCACAGCAGTTCCTAGCACTAGAAATGGCATTGCCCCAGTGCTGACTCGAAGCAAAGACGGCTTTCGACTGAATCTCCATATCATTGCCCAGGGTTTTCCTTGTAGGCTCCCATCCAACCAGTGTCTAAGCAGCGCGTATGAGATTCAGGTGGTTTGATCACTCAACAGCTATCAAGTTGTTCCCTCTTTATTTAAATATGGAGCTGAAAAAGTAATCCATTTGTGAACAGTTCCCACACTGTGGTCTCAGAGATACCAGTCTTCCATGTACTTAGAATAAGAGACAAGTGGGGGTCCATGCTGACTTTTAACGACCACTCTGTGTGTGTGTCTATTGGTATAGACTGTATATAATACTTGTGTAGTAACATACAGATATAAAATGAAGGGCTGCCTACCGACAACTGCTGTTGTTCTTATGGGGCTGGGATGTTGAAGATGGCCTACTTTGTCCCTAGTTGATAATGGGGCCATGATCTGAAGACAGATCTGAGGGTCTCTCTCAGAGGGTCTGACCTCAGTGAGGCCTGCAGCTGAGTTTGCCTGCTTTTTTGGGCCAAGGCACAAAGCCCAATACTTTAAACAACAAACAAGAGCATGGCCTGCCCCCGGGCATAAGAGTGCATGTGCATCTGACTCCAGGTACATAGAGGGGCAAAAGATAGCAGGCCTTCTTTTCCAAGTCTTTGGGCTCAGATCAGACCCAGCATCTGCTTTAGTTACTGTTGGAATGCAAAGTATTTCATATGATACAAATATATCATCTAGCCATTTTCTAAATATGCAACAGAAATATTTATTGAGAACTTCTGCCTTTTCTGCATTATTATGGACAATTCTACCATTTCCATCTAGTTACAGGTCAATACCATTGTTAGGATTCTTTTTGTTCCTAACATACCTGAAAAACTCCTTCTCTCTGCTGGCCACAAATGTCTCCTCATATCCTTTTGCTTCCCTTTTCAATTTTGTACAATTCCTAGCTTATGATTTATATTCCTTGCTATCCAATTCCACTTTTTTCCATTTGTTATACACATTTTTTTGTAAAGGGACTGCTAAGTGCTAATATGTACAAACCAGATGGAGAAAAAAACACACAAACTGAAAAATCAAGTAAGGGGAGAAGATGGAGTATGACTCCAATTCATAAAACTCTGAGTAACCTAATTACCCCTTAATGAACACTTTACTACAATACATTTTTATTTTTTACACTTGCTTTCACTTTCCCTCTAAGCCAGGTGGTTGTTTCTTAACCAGTGTGGCCTTCTTTCTTGACTATGGCTTTTTAGGCATCTAGTAAAATGTCCTTAAACAGTTTTCAATTATCATTGGGTTTGGTGATTTTTTGTTTGTTTGTTTTAATTCTCTCTCCACTGATCTGGATCATAATTCTTTTTAGCTTTTTGAAATTGGGCCTTTTAAAGCACCAAGTATATATTATTGATCTGGATTTTATTCTGTTGGCACTTAAGAAATGGGATCAAGTCATGATCACTTTTACCTAAGTTAGCAGTAATTTTAGTTCTCTGATCAATTTCTCTTTATCAGCATTAGGTCTAATACATAATTCTCTCAAATTTGATACAACTCTTTTTGAGTTAGGAAATTATCATCTATAATTTTTAGAAATCCCAAGGAGATTTTAGTACTGGCAGCATAAGACCTCCAGCGTGTGTCACTCAGACTGAAGTTCCCATGATCACACAGCTTTTTCCCTACACATTTATACATAGTTCTGTAAGGAGCTCTAGAAGACACCATCTAGTATTCCCTCCTTGCACTTTATCTGTTAAGACAGTGATCCATAAGCATTCTAAATAATAACATAAGAATGGCCATACTGGGTGAGACCAAAGGTCCATCTAGCCCAGCATCATGTCTTCTGACAGTGGCCAATGCCAGGTGCCCCAGATCACTTACTTCTGAACTGTCAGTGACTTGGAAACAGGTAATGCTACTTTGGACATAGAGTGCCACTCCCCTGCCCATTTTGCCCACTCAATGCTGCTTAAATAGATTGTAAGCGGACATTCTACAAGGTTACGCAGTGGCCACTTGGGAGCAGAAGGTAGCAGATATGCCCCATACATTGTGTTGTGCATCTGGATACATTAGTTCTTAACTAATCTGGCAACCTGTTTGGTTACTGCAGCTACCTCATGAAGGAAGCCAATGATTCCTATGAAGTGTAACCATACCTGGTTGAAGTTATCCAGGGCCTTGTGCAGGTTGGCATGCATCCCAGTTGGGGGTTCGTTGGTGATTTTGATGGAGTTCTCCAGGATTCCCTGGGGGATGATGTGGCCATCAGGTGAAGGAGCAGGCTCTGCACTAATGAAGACACGGAACTCCTGGTGGCTGCCTTCACTGTGCTGCTCAAGTTTTTTCTCCAGAGAACCTAGCCACTTGGCCACCAGATGGATGTTCTAGTATGGAGAAATGGGACAATACTTTGTCAACTGCTGGCATTTACATCTGGAGTGAGCATCCATCAAATATAGCATCAAGATGAGATCAAGGAGCCCCCTCATGCTCCAAAAGTCAGACCACAGCCTATATATAGCTGATTCCAGAGAGCGAAAGGGGACACAGAAGCAAGGCTCCCTCCAACCGTGCCAATTAACTCAGTTACAATACACGTTAGCTATGTCCAGAAACCACTCTCTGAACCAGTTATCTTGCTAGTACCAGAAAATAGGAGCCATATTCTGTTCTGGTGTTACCTGGGGTAGCTCCACAGACTTCAGAGTAGCTTTCTGGACTTGCATCTTGCTGTGTGAGAACCAGATATTCAAAAGTATTTAGGCACCCAAAAATAGGCACCTGGTGGGACTGTCAGAAATGCCTATGGAGGTTGGGCATGTACCTCCACAGATTTCAATAGACACGTCTACTAGACATATCTGAAAATCACACTAAGTTCCAATCTGCATTTGTAAGCACCTAATTACCTTTGAAAATATGGCCCTGAGTGTCTAATTACTTCCCAAGTCTTTTTAGTGCTACCTGCACCATGCTTTGCCTGCAGTTCAGAGTGGAATGTGCCACAGCAAAGCCACAGGGACTGTTTAAAATATCAGGAGGCAGGGAAAGATGCAAAGAGGGAGGCAAAATGCAGAGACCACAGCAAAACCCATGGGGGCTGGCTGTGTTTAAAGGGGGAACAGGTCAATGGGTATCTGTTTCTTTGACCCAGGCACCCTAATTTTCAAATGCAAAGATCACTATCCTTGCAGCGTGGGGCTCTTCGGAGAAGGCATTCATCCAGGACCTGGGACTGAATTATCTCTTGGCAGGCAGCTAGCGATGCTGGTAAACTTCAGTCCAGTTTGCAAGGCAGCTAGTGTGTGTACTGTGTTTTTTATGTTAGGTAGATTTTTACTGAGGCTTGTTATCCTACATACAAGGCAGTGTTTGCTCAATACAAAATGATACACAAAAATCTACATTAAATGTTATATTAAAGCTGCAAAGCCATGTACTCGGAAGCTAGGAAATGCCAGCATTTAGGCTGTCCATGAAACTTTAATTTGGCCCCTGCGTGCATATGCATCACAATGCAATCTATGATTATATGATCACATGATTTTTTTTCACAGGACCTCTGCTGGAGCCTAGTCTGGGCCAGAACTGAGGTTTATGAATAAGTATGCAGCTTCCACAGTGGTGGCACTTCAGGATGCATGTAGTACTAAAGAGAAGAATAATTGTCCAGGAAATGGATGGAGAGGTTAGATACTTCTCTCCCACAGGAAGTGGCTTGCACGCCTCAGTTCCAATCAAATGGTACCCTAGAAGGAGAGGGTGTGGGTGTGGCTTTTGTTCACGCTGACAGGATGCAAGGTTTCTAGTTTAGAGCTTAAATAAATGAAATAATAAATAAATATTAAATATTTAAAATAATATATATTTTTAATATAAAAAATTTCCTTTCCTTTAATGATTTGGGAGCATGCTAGTATTAAGTGGAGCAGGAGGGACTCATGGGTCTCGAGGGGTCCTTTCTGTTGTAAAATATAACAGTGAGAAAAACAAAATGCAATTATACCCTAAGTGTTAATGCAGCAGTTCTTTCCCACTGCAGTCAGGGCTAGAAATGGCAAGGAAATCCCACAGAGTCCAGGCAATCAACCTGCTCTAATATCACTAGTCCAATAACAAAACAAGAATTGAGAGACATACACAACCAGCCATAAAGAGCTAACATTTTATGGATAAAGCTCAATACCACCAACAAAAATATTGTGCCTTGAGTATCAGAATATATAGAGAACACTTTATGAGGATTTTCATCTTTAAATGACAATTTTTTTTTCTACAGAATCATGTGATTGAAAAAATCTTTTGATTCACCTTCTGTTGATGTGATGCTACTGAATAATACTTGCTGGTATTGCTAGCCTTCTGAAGACTGATGCAAAGAGCAATTCTGATCTGATGGCTAATGGAGGGTCAGTGCTGGGGAAAACAACTCCAGACATTCTATTTCTGCTTTATTCCTTTTTTTTATATAACTATTAAAATTTAAATAGACTAAAGGGGGAAACAGGAAAACAGATAATATGCAATTTGTTGGCATTATGGATTTATGACCTTGGTCAGATGAACAGTTCCTCAAAGGAAAGAAGTAAATAAGAAAATGGGGCAAATTTTCACAGAAAAAAAGGACTGTAATATTATGAAGATGATTTATAACTGCAAATTGCTCCACTGCATGAGCCTTTTCTGCCAGCCAAACAACATTCTCCACCACACTTCTGAAAGCGTATGTTGCACCAGCTTTCTATCTTTTTCACTTCCACAAATTAACTCTGGAGGCCCCACAGTAAATGGGGTTAAACAGTCATGTAATTGCTTTCCCATATATTTTTCTATGCCAGATTTGGAAGCCTGTGACAGAGCCCTTGTGAGAGTCAGGTCTGGATAAGTGCACATCAATAGGCATTGGAAAGCACCTCTGAATCCCCCATATAGTTACAGCTAACCCTTATGGCTACGCTGCATGCAGAGGGATGTAAATCTCGGAGGCTGCATGTGTCAAATTGTCTCAAGTGGAAGTGAAATTGAAGTTTCAAGTGAATTTGTTCTTATTGTTTGTTTAGCTAGCCAGATTTTGCAGCTGGATCCATGCAGAAAGGCCAGCACCTGCTCCAAGCCCTGGTGAAGTCAAACTACTGGAAAGACAGAAAAAAGGAAGCTAAAGAGAGAACTGCCACAAATTTACCCTTGCAGTAATGTCACTACTTTTGCAATTAAATGGCCATTTGTTCTACTGAGTGTGTGTAAGCCAGAGCGAGTGTGCCTGTGTGAGCGAGTGAACCTGAGCGTGCATGTGCAACATCGGAGTGCTTCTTCAGCCATATACTTCAAAGCAGCTTTACTCTGACAGAGGACATATATCACACGATGCCGGGGTTGCCATAGTAATGATCAGAAACAGTAACACATACAAACCAGCATTTACTTCAGAATTCATTCCCTTCATATACAGTGTGAGAGTATGTGAAGCCCCTTCACATTTTGCAGAGTGCTGGGAATTTCTGATTCATGCCTTTTCCCAAATTGCCTTCCAAAGTAATGACAATTAGCCATTTTTACAAGGTCTGATTGTCTCAAGAAACACACGGTGAAAACCACAACTTTGGGTACCCAGATCGGCAGATAGTGATTGATCTATCGGGGATCGATGAATCGTGTCTAGTGTAGAGGCAGATAAATCAGTCCTCAATCGCTCTGCCATCGACTTCGGAACTCCACCACGGCGAGAGGCGGAAGCAGAGCTGACAGGGGAGTGGCGGCTGTCGATCCCGCGCAGCGAAGATCCAAAGTAAGTGATTCTAAGTGGATCTAAGATACGTTGACTTCAGCTACGCTATTATCATAGCTGAATTGCGTTATCTTAGATCGATTCCGCCCCCCTCAGTGTAGACCAAGCCTCAGTAAATCTGAGAACTAGGCTAGACAATGAGAACCTCTAGCATACAGTCCAGGGAGGGCTCCCTTCATCAGTTAAAGATGGTTACCTACCTGTACTGTAACTGTTGTTCTTCAAGGTGTGGGTGCAGACATGTATTCCACTCAAGCGTGCATGTGCTCAGCACACCAAAGACAGAGAACTTTGCTTAGCAGTACCTGTAGGGGCAATGCTCAGGCCCTCTGGCCCCATAGCCCCTCCCTGGGCTATTTAAGGGCACTGTTGCCACAACCCATCTTGGTTCCTTTGCATCAAATTTCAATGGGGCTCAGAGCCTAAAGAATGACTGCAGAACTACCTCCCCAAAATTTGCATCTGATCTAGATGCAGTCATAATAGCATACTTGACAAAAGTACATATTGAAGAGAAAGTAGCAGCTGTGACCATCTGTATCCCTATGTGTACCCTTTTTACAAACCTACAATCGATTTTGTACAAAGTATGCCTTGTGAGGGATCATTTGAAAACTTATAATTTACTGATCATTATTGTCCTGGTAAAATATGTGTGGCAACATTGTATGTAAAGTTATAAGAGTCTACTCTATAACATTATTGAGATATGCTTAAAGTTTAGAAAAGCAAGCACAAACCAATTTCTCAAAGACAAAAGGTAAACTTGCACTTCAGCCAGGTGTCAACAAAATCAAATGGACTATCACCTGTTTAAGGGACCATTCCTTGGCAGAAAAAGGGTGTGAGTGAGAATTTTACATCTTGGCAAAGAAACAGCTGGAGATTCCTGTCCCACAGACTTTGTGTTCTCTGAACACCATCTGGTGATGATTCTCAAAGAGGAGGAAACAATATAAAAATGGAGAACAGAGGCCCCAAATGATCTCTCCCTTCATCTATACTCATGGCAATGACAACACTTAAAGGACAAAGGAAGCATTATTAGACTGGGGAGAGAGCCTATTTGAACGGAGTTCAGCCAGTAAGACTCTACAGCATGTGGGGAGAGACATGCTTTGCTCTGAATTCATTTAGCTTGTTAAGTTAGGTATTAGATGCATTTAACCTCTTATTTACTTGTAACCAATTATGACTTTTATGCCTCATTACTTGTAATCACTTAAAATCTTTCTTTCTGTAGTTAATAAACTTGTTTTATTGTTTTACCTAAACCAGTGTAGTTGGGCTGAAGTGTCTGGGAAACTCCACTTGAGATAACAAAGTTTGTGCATATAATTTTCTATTAATTAAATGACAGATTTTATATGCGCTTGTATTGTCCAGGTAGGTGCTGGGCAGTACAAGATGCACAATGCTGGAGGAGGCCTGGGACTGGTAGTTTGCTGGTGTTACCCTGCAGTGTAATTCTTGGATGGATGGCTACAGCTGGGAGTGATTCACATGCTGGAGGCTGTGTGAGGGCAGATCAGGAGTGGTGGCTCTCACAGCATAGCAGTGTAAAATACTGCAGAGTTGAGGGGATACAGTTCAACAGACTACACTGAACCCTTGGGAATGTCACACCTGCTAATGTCCAATACTGAAACATTACTGGGAAATGAGATCTATGTCACTTGGGCCCTCATAACCTCTGTGGCGGCACAGTTCAAGCTATCCCTTAAATCAGTGAAAAGCAGGATAATATCCACCTGGAAAACATTTGCACAGAAACTGCTTGACCCTTCATCCCATCCTCAAAGAAAATAAAAAGTCAAAGCAATGAAGAAGGCTGCAATTCTGTCATGAAGGTCACAGAAGTCATGGATTCCGTGGCTTTCCATGACCTCCATGACTTTTGCAACTGCAGCTGACCCCAGGGCTTCCTGGGCAGTTGGCCCCAAGGAGCAACCAAGGAGTGGTCCTGGGTGCTGCAGGGTCAGCAGCACCAGCCACTGCTGGAGCAGCCCCAGGGCCAGCCACACTAGCCACTGCTTGGGTGGCCCTGTGGCCAGTCGCATCGGCCACTGCTGGAGCAGACTCTGAGGCCAGCCACACCTCCTGCTGCTGGACCAGCCCTGTTCCTGGGGAGCTGCCCAAGCAGCAGTGGTCCCAGGGGCTGCCCCAGAGGCCTTCAAAACAGCAGCCCCTGGGGCCTTGGAGTAGCGGGTGTCTGGGGGTCAATCAGCCTCCACTGCCAGTGCAGGGGCTAGCTGTTGGCCCCTGGGGTCCCTCAGAGCAGCGGTGTCCTGGGGACCTCTAGAGAAGCAGCACGCCAGGGTCCCAGGAATTGCTGAATATTAGTCAGGGGTATTTATATAGTAAAAGTCATGGACAGGTCATGGGCCATGAATTTTTGTTTATTGCCTGTGATCTGTCTATGACTTTTATTAAAAATACCTTTGACTAAATCTTATCCTTAGCGATGAATGAAATGGCTTAACTGTTTCCAAATATAATGCTAAGCAATGTCTGACATTCAAGAATGAAGATGCTGTACGTCTGTATTTGAATAAAGCTTAGGAAGAAAGACAGGTGAGTGTATTGTCTGGTTAATATGAAATTGTGAAATCATTTTAGACAAAGGGCTGAGGCCTCAAGGCCATCTTGTTTTTGAGTGTAGGGAAGGTCTGCCATTAAGGACTGCAGGTCACTGGCTCTCCTTGTGGAAGTTATGGCCACAAGAAATGCTATCTTTTGGATGAAATCCTCTTTTTTCTGAGTGAGGCTGCTACTACCGCCATGCATTTGCTCATACAGAGCTGAGGACAGGCCAAAGGGGAGCACAGTGTACTGACCGTGTTGACCTGCCATAACAAATCTCAAAAACCACTTGTGGCTTGGGAGAATTGCCACATGGAAGTGAGTGTCCTGAACATCCAGAGAAGCAAGCCAGTCATTGTGATTCAGTGCGGGAAGAACTGAAGCAATGGTGACTAGGTAGAATTTCACGTATGTGATGTACTTATTGGGATTGGAGAGATCAAGGCTAGGTCTCATTCCTCCTGTGGACTTGGGGACCAAGAGGAGAAGGAGGAGAATCCCTTTCCCTCCTTCTGCAGGGGGGACCTCCTCTCTAGCTCCTGAAGAATGCAAAACGGAACCTGTGGAAGGAGCAGTGGCTCGTGAGAGAGGTGCCTGAAGAGAGAAGGAGTGGGAAGGGGGAATCCACAGAAATTGGATTTCAGAACCTAATCTCACAGTGCTTAGGATCCATCTGTCCATGGTTACTCTGTGCCAAACACTGTGAAAGTGAGACAGGCTATTCCCGAGTGGAAGAGATGGAGATTGAGAGATCACAGCTGAAATGATGTCCTGGATGTGCAAGTAAAAATAGTTGCTTGCTTGACACTGGAGGGCGGGATGGCTGGTTAAAGTTGGATCCAGAAGGCATCCTCCTCTGTGATCTATGAGGCTATGACTTGTTCTGGAGAAGTCTTGCTGTCTAAGAGTAAATGACGACAGCTGGAAAACCCATTGTGAGCAATACTGTTGCTGTTGCTGAAAACCCTCATAATGGCTCCTCTTTGGGGCTGAGGTATAAAACTCCAACAAACATACCGTAGCACAGTAGTCCTTAAAAGAATGTAAGTCTTGTCAGTTTCCTCAGTAAACATAAAACAACCATCAAAAGGCAAGTCTTCTATGCTCTGCTGAACCTCAGGAGCAATGCCAGAATTCTGCGACTACGAGGCCCTTCACTTAGTCACAGCTGACACCATAATTCTGGGGAAGCATCTGCCACATCCAGTGGTGACTGTAATAATGTTTTGGCCAGCAGATGGCCCTCCACAATGAACAACAAACTCTTACCTGGATGATTCTGGCAGTTTATCAGTACATTTCGACACAGCCTCCCAACTGAGGAAGTCATATTTAGATAGCAACACTTACTGATTTGCAGTGTGCATCTGTAACAATGGGGCTGAATAAATTTTCCTCTCCATCAATCCACACTCTTAGATTCCTTGTCCTTAGCGTGGATTCGTATCTCCCCTGCAATAATCTGTCATTTACTGTCATTATAACAAGAGAGTTTAGGGGCTGGATGAGAATAGAAACACTCAAAACCCTGCTGTCATGGTACAATCCCCACTCTGAACCTTAGCATCCAAAAGATGGGGTACCAGCAAGAATTCCTCTAAGCTCAATTACCAGCTTAGTACTTGTAGCGCTGCCACCATCCAGGAATTCCAGTACCTGGTACACTCCAGTCCTCCCCAAAAACCTTGCCCGGGGACCCCCGAGACCCAGTCCCTCTGGGTCTTAACACAAGGAAAGTAAACCCTTTCCCTCATCGTTGCCTCTCCCAGACTTCCCCTCCCTGGGTTACCCTGGAAGATCACTGTGATTCAAACTCCTTGAATCTCAAAACCGAGAGGACAATTCACCTTCCTCCCTCCTTCTCTTTCCCCCTCCCAGACTCTTCCTGAGAGAAAGTAATCCTGGCACAGAGAGAAATCAGCCTCTCTCTCCCTCTTCCCTCCTTTCTCCCCACCAATTCCCTGTCGAATCCAGACCCCGTCTTCTGGGGTCTCACTAGAATAAAAAAACAATCAGGTTCTTAAACAAGAAAAGCTTTTAATTAAAGAAAGAAAAAACAGTAAAAATTATCTTTGTAAATTTAAAATGGAATAGGTATAGGGTCTTTCAGCTACAGACACTGGGAATACCCTCCCAGCCTAAGTATACAAGTACAAATTAAAATCTTTTCAGCAAAATACCACTCTGAACTCCTTTCAGCCAAATACACATTTGAACTCCTCCAAGCCAAATACACATTTGCAAATAAAGAAAACAAGCATAAGCCTAACTCACTTTATCTACCTAGTTCTCACTATTCTGAACTTATAAGAGCCTGTATTGGAGAGATTGGAGAGAAACCTGGTTGCACGTCTGATCCCTCTGAGCCCCCAGAGTGGACAACAACCAAAACTAACAGCACAGCCCAAAAACTTCCCTCCCTCAAGATTTGAAAGTATCCTGTCCTCTGATTGGTCCTCTGGTCAGGTGACAGCCAGGCTTACTGAACTTGTTAACCCTTTACAGTCAAAGAGATATAAAGTACTTTTATGCTATTAACTTTTCTTATCTGTTTATGACACCTGCATAGGGACATAATATTGTTAGAATGCTTCACTGTAGGGGGCAATGAAGCTGGGGTATTGCAGGCTCCAAAAGAGCTTCATTTATGGGAAAAGCTACCTTACCTCAGATTGAGGACTGGAGAATATGCAACAACTTACGGGTATTCTCCTGCACGAACTTGGCCTGCATGCCCAAGGTGGAAGCCTAACACCTCAGGAGGTCCTGGTATGACTTGAAATCCTCGAGAACAGGGAAGGAGAATCACCTAGTGAGGAGAAGGAAGGAGGAAGCAGGGCCAGTGGAGGCTCTCTGGGTTCAAAATGAAATGGACCAGGAGGAATGACCTCCAACTGAATCTGCAACAGAGGTAGCTCAGGAGGACAGGCTGCAGATTCAGTAAGCAACCTTATCTTGGACTGGGTAAAAGAACAGGATCTTGTAGATCAAGGAAGGTCCCAAATATTCCAAGGAGGCCACTAGGGAGAAGGATATGGCATTTATGGACAGGAGGCATGGGGAAAGATGCCTATCTTAGTACTGATGGTGATCCAAGGATGGCCTCAAGGACTTCCAAGAGTGTTGCCTTGAAGAAAAGGGAGAGGAGAAAGATGTCCTCAAACATGACCAAGCAAATGACCAGTCTCATCCAAATACCAATATGGAAGTGGCATCGGTACCAAGGACAGAAGAGCAGTCAACAAGTTAAGTACTGTACCAAAATAGGCATCGTACTTCCACTCGACACAGGAGCAGACAACAATTCTGAAGCTGGAACTTGTACCAATCCCCAAAATGAGTTCTGCTCTGAAGGTATTGTCGGTACTGAAGAGTGCGTCTGTGCTGGTGGACCCCTCGGTACCAAAAAGGGGCATTGACCTCAACTCTGCACTCTGCATCTTAGGTGGTGCGGAATATGGTGCTGCCAACTGAGACAATTTTGCAAACAGACCAGGCGGCACAGAGGACACTGCCAAAGCAGAAGAAGCCACAGCAGCTGAGTGCTCCTGAATTATTGATGAATCAGGAATAGAGAGGCAGAGCAGGTCTGATGTAACCTGATATGCCATAGTGTAGAGACAGTTGGTGCTGATGCTGACATTGTCAGTGCCAGACTCAACAAATGTCCCATGCCCAGTACCGAGGTCGATGGAATAATGTCCAACAGCTCTCGGTGTGGTACCAGGAAATGGTTAGACGGGCCAACTCCATCCCACGAACCTGAAGAATCATGGTGCAAGTGAGCACGCCTATTCAAAGATGAAGAGGAACCTCTTGAGTCCTGGAATGGCCTCGTCTGTCTTGCAAGACCTCTTCTTCGGAGGACCAGAGGAATGAGAATAATCCCACTTCCTGTTAGGGAAATATCAGACCTGGAGCCTGGAGCAACAACTTGAGTTGGGACTGGATGGTCTGTGGAAGTCCACAGTGCCAAAGCAGATCTCATGTCCTGTTTCAGAAGGTATTGCTTGAGGTAAAAATCTCTTGCCACCTGTGTTTTCTTGAACTATTTACAGATGGAGCACCTTTCCATAACGTCCCCTTCTCCAAGGCACAATAAACACTGAGTGTAGGGATCACTACTGGGGATAGCCACCCCATATGACAGATAGCGTTTAAAACTTGGTGAAGGCATCTCAGCAGGCTAAATCCTACTTAACTAATAAAAACTTAAGTGTATCACTATAATTAATTATATACACCAGAATCACGGAAACCTGTGACAGAAAAAGTGAGGTAAAATACCACACATAATGTTTCGACTTAAGCAGCGGGTGGCAAGGAGGAACTGAGTAGGGTTGGAGTCGTGCTGCCGTTACATAGCTAGGGGAGGGGCTACAGGACAGAGGTACTGTGGGCACTGCTAAGAAAAGATTTCCAGCCTAGTTGCACTGGGTGCATGCACCCCTGAGTGGAACACATGTCTGCAACCACTTGAAGAAAAATGAGAGCTAACCACGGATGGACAATGGAATCACTGGAATCCTATTCCCTCATTCATATTTACTGTATAAGGCTGTGCAGCGTGTTGTCCCATGAGAAAAAGATACAATTATTTCAGAATGCCTTCATTAATCCTCACCTAGGATCATGGCCATGTCAGCATGGTCAGAGGCAGCTCACAGGTCTACAAAGATCAGCACAAACATTTGGTTCTCAGCCTGCAGCAGATCAACCATTGGGACCAGGACTGTCACTGTGCAATATAGAGAACCAGACTGGAGGCCATCTGAGGGCTCCAGGAATTGTAAGAGTACCACAGCTGTGTCATAAACATCTCCCTAAAAGGTGAGATTAGAGACTAAGTGATAATTAGAGAGATTAACTATGTCCAAAACCTCAAGGTCAATTCCTTAAGTATACAAACTGTGCTATGGGCAGCCATTCACAATCTCCTCCAATAATGGACACAATGTCTCCACTACTTGTCAGTGGCCTAGAGGGGCACAGATCCAATTTACCATTGGTGTCCTAAGGCTCCTCCAGAACCCGTCAGTAATACTGGCCCAAAGTCAGGCAGACCCCAGTGTTTGACTCCTGTGCCACCAGCTTTATCTATCTAGGTACATCAATGGCCCTCAAAACCATAGTATCTGACCTCCTTCCAAACATGTATGGCTTTATCTTCACAACCTCCTCTCAAATATAGAAGGATTATGGGGCATATGTGTAGTTCAAATATTCCTTTCCAATGTCTATTACTTTGTATTTGACACTAAACTGGGAGGAGTGGTAGATACGCTGGAGAGCAAGGATAGGATACAGAGGGACCTAGACAAATTAGAGGATTGGGCCAAAAGAAACCTGATGAGGTTCAACAAGGACAAGTGCAAAGTCTGCACTTAGGATGAAAGAATCCCATTCACTGTTACAGACTAGGGACCGAATGGCTAGGCAGCAGTTCTGCAGAAAAGGACCTAAGGTTACAGTGTATGAGAAGCTGGATATGAGTGTGCCCTTGTTTCCAAGAAGGCTAGTGGCATTTTGGGCTGTATAAGTAGGGGCATTGCCAGCAGATCGAGGGATGTGCTCATTCCCCTCTATTTGACATTGATGAGGCCTCATCCGGAGTACTGTGTCCAGTTTTGGGCCCCACACTACAAGAAGGATGTGGAAAAATTGGAAAGAGCCCAGCAGAGGGCAACAAAAATTATTAGGGGACTGGAACAAATGACTTAGGAGGAGAGGCTGAGGGAACTGGGATTATTTAGTCTGCAGAAGAGAAGAATGAGGGGGGATTTGATAGCTGCTTTCAACTATCTGAAAGGGGGTTCCAAAGAGGATGCATCTAGACTGTTCTCAGTGATACCAGATGACAGAACAAGGAGTAATGGTCTCAAGTTGCAGTTGGGGAGGTTTAGGTTGGATATTAGAAAAAAACCTTTTTCACTAGGAGGGTGTTGAAGCACTGGAATGGGTTACTTAGGGAGGTGGTGGAATCTCCTTCCATAGAAATTTTTAAGGTTGGGCTTGACAAAGCCCTGGTTGGGATGATATATTTGGGAATTGGTCCTGCTTTGAGCAGTCGGTTGGACTAGATGACCTCCTGAGGTCCGTGCCAACCCTGATATTCTATGATTCTAACACTGAATTTCATGTGCCATCATGTTGTCCAGTCAACCTGACTGGCTAGGTGCTTTTGAAGTTCGTCACCGTCCTACCTAGACTTGTCTAACCTAAATCATGTTGTGCCATCTGCCAATTTTGCCACTTCCCTGCTCCCTTTCTTTTCCAGACAAGAACTAGTCTGTGTACAGAACTTTGTGGTTGCCATTGTTAACTTTTTGCCAGGATGAAAACTGACCATTTAACCCTACTCTTTGTTTCCTATCTCTTAGCCAGTTTCCGACCCATGACAACTCTTTGCCACTTTGCCTCTCACTTCAAGGACTACTTAGTTTCTTTTAGTAGCCTCATGGTAGAGGCTTTGTCAAAGGACTTTTGAAAGCCTACATGAAGGAGTTCTCCTTATTTTCTACTGGACTGATATGCTCAAAGAATTGAGAAAACAAGACTGATATTCGAAGAAGCAGTGAAATACAGTGGTTTTGGAGGCACCTACCACACTTCACCATTGTTGTGCATATTTTCCAGAGATTTCTAGGAGCAGGGAACTGGGGATGGCAAGTAAAGGATGCATGGCATACTGGAGAGTCATCTGTTTTAAAACCAGAAGGGTTCCTTGTGATCAGCTTCTCTGGCCCGCACAACACAGGCCAGAAGATTTCACCCAGTGATTCTTGCAGCAGAAGCAATGTTAATGGCTCTTTTCTAGTGATGAGCTGGTGACACATTAGTTATTAATTATTCTGTGTATTATGGTAGTGCCTAGAGACCTCAACTGAGACCGAGGCCTCATTGTGCTAAGTGCTGTACAAATATATGCTGAGAGATGGTCCCTGTCCGGAAGAGCTTATAGTCTTAGTAGACAAGAGAGATGGCGTGGGGGAAAGAGATACTACAGAACGATAGTCTGAAAGTGCTGTTCCATGATCTCTGATGTCAGTTTTGGTGGTGGGGCATTGTTTATTTACACTCTGTTTTATTGTAGACGTTCAATGTGTTCTAGGGCAAGAGTGGGACAGAAAGAAAGACAGGAAAAAATTGGCTAAAGGAAGAAAAGGAAGAGCGGTAAGGGGATGAAAGGGAAGAGGATGGCAGGCATGAGGGTAGCCAGAGAGATACTGAAGTGAACTGAAAGGCAGCGGTTAGGGTTGGGTTTGAAATCAGCAGGTACTTAACAGAGGGGGAACAATATTCAGAGTATAAGCCAGCCAGCTGGCTGATGAGTCTGAAGGTCCCTGGTGAAACTGCTTCTGCAACTGTAAGTGGCAGCTTGAGTCTCTCCATCCGCAAGGATTTTTTTTTCTTTCCTTGATCCCACGTCTTGGGTGGGGAGATGGGCCTGCCTTGCAGAGTTCTGGGCCTAAGGGGTGTTAGAGGTAGTACCACAGGGCTTCATCTTTCCTGTTTTCCCCACCCTAGTGCAGCTCCTCCCACAGCCCAGAGTTCAGATCTGGAACTGAATCCAAATCAAAACCTCCAGGGAGTTTGAGGCTGCTGGGGTTTGGGGTTCCAGTTTGGTTCTTTATGCAACTGGGTTGAATGGCAAATTCCCTATCTCGATCTGACCTTCTCCAGAGTTTGAAGCGGAGTGCTCTGGTTTGACCAAGTTGTGACAGTGCTGTGGGTACAGCTTATACTGCAGGGCAGTGCTGACAATCTGACCAGTAACTGAAGTCTCTCTGAGCAGTGCTAAGCAGTCAGATGAGGAGAGGCAGGGAAGGCAAACAGGCATCTAGAGTCTCACCCCCACCCCACAGCCTTGGTCCAAAGGCATGACTAGAGGAGTCCTCTCCCAGTTTGGAGCACCGGAGAAGCTGAAGGCGCAAGGCAGAGACACGGATTGGAGGTCATGGGGGTGACACCACCTCTACTCTTTTCAGCTGCACCCAGCGACGAGAAGGTGCTGGACATGAGCTGATCAGCGCTGCCATTGCTTTGCTGGGGCTCTCCTGAAAGAGAACCATCTCTTCTTTATTGATGGAGAGGTATACAGGACATTAGTGGTCAATACATGTGTGCCCTCAGGGAAGAGTATCCCACAGTCCTGCTACACTCTTCTGCAGTGTGAGAGAGGAACCAATCAGTCCATGGGGTAGAAGCATATGGCATACACCACGTATGGTTTACACTGCTTGTGGAACGCACACTGAAAATGGCCCAGTAATAAGATGTGCTCTGCAGTCTTTCGATTTGCATACAGATTTGGTCTAGGAGCTCAATGTTATTTAATTTAATACATGACCCTGTCTCAGTGAAGCAACAGTGTATGACAATGGAAAGACACTCAAGAATTAAATTAACTTGATCACAAAGTGAGGGAAATGGCATTTTGGAGAATGGATGGGGACTGGGGTTACATTGGGAATCACTAGCATTTGAACTCTTCCTGGCATCAGATTGTCAGGATCTGCTAATGGCAGATGCTAATGCAGGGAGTTTATTTCTCTGGGCTTAGGCTGATGAACATTGTTTGCTGATTGTGATAGCTACTTTCCTAGCCTGAGGTTCAGAAGTAGGAGGAGTGAGTTTAGCCCAAAGATCATATGTGTCCCACAGCATCATAAAATTCAGCTCCTGGGTACTCCTGTCCTGCAATGGGAGGCGCTCTGCTTCCGGAGAGTCTTCTTGTGCAGGGAAAACCCTCGGGAGGCCAAGACAGCCATGTGAATAGCTGCTTTGCACTGGGGGGAACTGAAAAAAGCTGCTTCAATGAAGCTGAAGGTGTGGCCCCTGCTTTCTGGCTCCTCTTTGCATAAAAGACTGGGTTTGTCTGGAGACAGATCCACAATGGAAGTTTGTATAGAGGGAGCCCCTTGCCCCAGAAGGACTGTGTTAGTGAGGGGCTAAAGATAGTGCTGTGCATACCCCACTGTGCTGCAGAATGGATCCAGAGGGAGTCAGCTTTGGAGAAGGCAGGTGGGAAGAAAAGGGTGAGCTGGAGAGACAGGCTGCCCAAAGCAATGCTCTTGATGTATATATTTTACCTCAACATGGTCTAGTGTTTCTAATTGCTCTCTCTCGAGTCCATAATTATTACCATTCTTCTGTGGTAGCACCCACTATGTAACAGATGCTTCCCAAACAGACAGGATAAAGGGAATCACAACAGGGAAAGCAGATAGAATTTAGACAGGAATCCGTTTTGTAATAAGAACCTCACAGGCCTTAGGTGCAGTGTGGCAATAGGACTGTTCTCTCTCATCCTTTTCTCCCCATTGCCCAGGGCAATGTGACGGACAGTTAGTCGTCTAGGGAAGGCCTTCAGGAGTACAGCCATTGACAGCTACTGGGACAGCTTCCTTTCAAGACCAGTCAAGGAGGACAGCTGGAGGTAGAAGGGCCTTTTGGATCACCCAGTCTATTTCCCAGGGGCCAGCACAGGACTGCTACCTACTATCAGTCTCAAATGAAGGATTGACCATTAGGTCATGATCCGTTTAAAAATTAAATGTCACCTCTTCACACATGCACTGAGAAATGGAGATGAGGGAGAATGCTGGAAAGATGCTCTCAGTGTGACTTCGGTGATAGATTATGTGGACTCCTCTGTGTGTATAACACAAATGGACCAGAGCCATCCATTTATCCTATTTCTGTGTTCTAGTGTGCCTGATTTGGGGGCACTGTCTGTACAGCTTAGGAGTCCTGGTTGATATTATGAAGTTATTCTGAAGTTGTTATCATGAAATTGCTGCATCATGGAAAGCATCATGCATGCAGTACTGTGGACAGGACCTGCACCGGTACACATCCGACTGAGGACAATGAGGAGTGCTTAGCTTTAATGTCTGTGCTTTGACCACACAATTATTATGCTAACAATAACTGCACACTAAGAGTAATCAGTTTTACCCTACCTCTCAGAGGGGAGCAGTGGAAAACACAGAACAAAGAAAGTCAGGTGCTGGTAGGGGATACAGAAATACATAGAGCCACATAGAAGGAGCTTGGGGTGTGACACACAGAATGTCTGGACAGGAGTAAGGAAGAGCTGTCATAAACAGATAGCTAAGCGTTAATGTCTCTTTCACCTGGAAAGAAGTAACCTGAAACACCTGACCAGAGGACCAATCAGGAAACAAGACTTTTTCAAATCTGGGTGGAGGGAAGTTTGTGTGTGAGTCCTTTGTTCTTTGTCTTGAGCCTGTCTCTCTCTCGGCTATGGGAGGATTTCTGTTTCCTGCTTTCTAATCTTCTGTTTCCAAGTTGTGAGTACAGAGATCATAAAACAATAGGGGTTATTGTTTTTTTCTTTTGTATTTACATGGTATAGTTGCTGGAGTGCGTTGAATTGTATTCTTTTTGAATAAGGCTGTTTATTCATATTTCTTTTAAGCAATTGACCCTGTATTTGTCACCTTAATACAGAGAGACCATTTTTATGTATTTTTCTTTCTTTTTACATAAAGCTTTCTTTTAAGACCTGTTGGAGTTTTTCTTTAGTGGGGAACTCCAGGGAATTGAGTCTGTGCTCACCAGGGAATTGGTGGGAGGAAGAAGTCAGGGGGAAATCTGTGTGTGTTAGATTTACTAGCCTGACTTTGCATACCCTCTGGGTGAAGAGGGAAATACTTCTGTTTCCAGGACTGGAAATAGAGAGGGTGGAATCCCTCTGTTTAGATTCACGGAGCTTGCTTCTGTGTATCTCTCCAGGAACCCAGGGAGGAAACATCTGGAGGGGGGAAGGGAAATGGTTTATTTCCCTTTGTTGTGAGACTCAAGGGATTTGGGTCTTGGGGTCCCCAGGGAAGGTTTTTGGGGGGATCAGAGTGCCCCAAAACACTCTAATTTTTTGGGTGGTGGCAGCTTTACCATGTCCAAGCTGGTAACTAAGCTTGGAGGTTTTCATGCTAACCCCCATATTTTGGACGCTAAGGTCCAAATCTGGGTCTAGATTATGACAAGAGCATGGACCAAGGTCAGAGGGGACAAGCTGAAGGGAGAAGACTCCATGTTTCAGCACACGTTTCAGCTCTGCAGCCAAAGTACCTGGATGATACCAAAGGATCCCGATCCTGGTCCAAACAGTGCTCTGGTGTGATGAGGAAACTGAGGTAGGGAAATGTATGTAGGGTTTACTATTTTGTCTGATCTATATTCTATTGTGATTTATCTGTTAAGTGAAAGAGCAAATAAGGCGTTAGACTCTGTGCAAAGGGCATCTGTGCGTTATCTGCTTCGCAACTGCCAACTCACCCTCTGAGAGGGTTAAAACTGTAACCCAGAAGGCTCTCGCCTTCGGTGGCATTCTGGAAGAGGGTGTCATTAAGGCTATGGGGGTATCTTGAGGGTCAGCACTGGTCCTGGGGGGCTCAAGCAAGTGGGCTGAGGAGTCCATTGCCATGAAGGGGCAGCAGACTAGAAGTCTCTGCCCAGGAAATGTGCTGGAAGGTCTAGGGAGGAAACATTGCTGTAGCCTGCTGAGAACCAAGGGAGCTTAACACCCCCAGGGACACAGCAGCTGAGTCCCCTCACAGCAGTCTAAAAGGCTAATGCAGTCCTAGGAGGCATTGGACAAGGTATTTCCAACAGAGACAGAGAAGTGTTAGTACCATCACACAAGGTACTGATGAGACCTTATCTGGAATACTGTGTGCAGTGCTGGTCTCCCATGTTTAAGAAAGATGAATTCAAACTGGAACAGGTGCAGAGATGGGCTACTAGGATGATCCAAGGAGGAGACTGACAGAGTTTGGCTTGTTCAGTCTAACCAAAAGAAGGCTGAGGGGAAATATGACTGTTCTCTGTAAAAACATCAGAGAGAGAAATACCAGGGAGGGAGAGGAGTTATTTAAGTTAAGCACCAATATGGACACAAGAACAAATGGACATAAACTGGCCATCAACAAGTTTAGGCTTCAAATTAGATGCAGGTTTCTACCCATCAGAGGAGTGAAGTTCTGGAACAGCCTTCCAAGGGGAGCAGTGGGGGCAAAAAACCTAACTAGCTTCAAGACTGAGCTTGGTAAGTTTATGGAGGGGATGGTATGATGGGACTGTCTATGATGGCACGTAGGCGATCTGCAACTGCTAGTAGCAAATATGCCCCAACAGCTTTTGATTGGACACTAGATGGGGAGGTCTGTGAGTTACTACAGCAAATTCTTTCTCACTTACTTGCCTCGTGAGTCTTGCCCACACGCTCAGGACCTAATTGATCACCATATTTGGAGTCAGAAAGGAATTTTCTCCTCAGTCAGATTGGCAGAAACCCTCGGGGATTTTCGCCTTCCTCTGCAGCATTGGGCCCAGGTCACTTGCAGGTTTAAACTGGTGTAAATAGTGTATTCTCTGTAACTTGAAGTCTTTACATCATGATTTGAGGACTTCAGTAACTCAGACATAGGTTTGGGGGAGAGTGAGGTTCTGTGGCCTGCAGTGTGCAGGTCAGACTAAATGATCATGCTGGTCCCTTCTGGCACTAGAGTCTATGAGTCTAGTGAGTGGCCAAGGGAGAGGGGCAATTCAGCTACAACGTGTGACGCCTCGTGTGATTAATTTTGTATTTTCTCTGTCGGGGCTGCACCGAGAATCCAGCCCTGGACAGACTCATGGAGGGGAACAGGCACAGACCCTGCAAAGGGACAGCTGAGATGTGAGGGGCAGGGAGTTCATCTGCATGAGTCTCCCTTCCCCCAGGCAGCTGCAGCAGCTGCTGCTGCAGGGCTCACCTGCAGGCAGGAGGCTGGGGTGACTTAGCTTCACTGTTGCACACTGTGAAATTCATGTTTTCTCACATCAGATGTTCACAGTGTTGTGGTCACTGGGTCCTTAGCTCCCATTTCAGAGAGCTCCATGACCAAGGACAAGCTATAAAAATGCTCAGTCCAGCTGCAAAGCCCACCCCATCTCACCGTGTCTGGCCAGGCCTGTTTGGAGTGAGAGCCTGTCCCCATCATTAGTGTGCCTCTGTCATTAGTCGGGGGTGGGGGAGTGCTGCCTTCCCTGAATACCGATTGTTTAGTTCTGAGTCCTATAAAGCATATGGCATAGGGGAAAGCAGCTGCTGTTCATCTCCCCAGCTCTGAGAAACGTAGCCTGTGTACATAAACAAATGTGAGGTGCGTATTACTTGCTGTCCAAGCTCATTATTTTCTTACAAGATGTCAGGAGCCCGCACTGAAAAGGGCTGCATGGCTGATGAATATGATTTCTACATGGATCTACAGTGAAGCTTGAGAACAGGATGCACAGTTTGACTTTAATCAGGGCAGGAGACACAGGTGACACGTGGGAATTCTGAAAAGGAAAATAGTCTCATTAAGGGCTGCTACAGCTCTTCACAAAACAGGAAATGACAGAACTTGCTTTTCCCCCTGTGCACAGGACTCCAAAGAATATTTTAAATTCCTGTTTGCTTCTTTCAGGTTCCTGGGCATCTGTAGAGAGACATCAGAGATGGGGAGGAATCCAGTATTCATATCTGTGTTTATTCAAAGTTATCAGGGTGGCGGGAGGGTGTAACGGAGAGGCAAAGCAGGCAGGTTGTATACTCAAAAGAAATGCAATAACAGCAGCATCACACCCTTCTCCTATCTCAGCTTGTAAATACTTTCTCAGAGAAGGAAAGAATGTTAAAATGAGAAGTCTGATTGTAAGATCTAGCTATGGAACAACTCTGAGCAAAGCATCCACTGCTGCCTGCTGGCCGAACCACCAGGGCCACAAATGGAAATCAGTAACTCACATATAGCTAAGTTAGAGCCGATCAGGATGTTTGTGTCAGAAAATGCTGATTCATCAAACCTGAAACTGCTTGGGTGAAGGGCCAGTCTGATGAATTTCTTGTTTCAATATTTTTTGAAAATGACATTTTGAAATTGTCAAAATGTTGCATTTCAATATTTTTAAATGAAAAGCTCTGTTTTTCCCTCCTATAGTCTCCATTGGCATCCCATGTCACCACAGTCAGACTAGGCCCATACACAACCAACCCAGCCAAACCACAGCCAGCTGAGACAGAAGGGTGCACATAGAATAGGTGGTGGCTGCTGTACCTCACACACTGCTAGATGAGAGCTGGAAGTAAACAGGAAGCTTTTTAACGGTACAAGTTGGGAGGCTTAATCCCACCAGAAACTGGTGGGTAAGTGCACAACCGGACCAGGATGTAGGTAGTCATGCCTAGTGGTCAGAACAGGCATAAAGTCTAGTGGGTGGAGCAGGCATCCAGCTTAGGGAATGAAGCTGAAGATCAGCACCAGAGTCAACTGCCAGTTACCAGAGCCAGGTTTCAGCCAGAGTCACAACCAGGAATCGCAGCTGAGGGTCAGAGCCTGGGTCAGGTACCAAATGCCAGAACCAAAGGTCAAGCAAGAGTCAGGGTCAGAAGTTGGAGGCTAAAGTCGGAGCCAGGACTGGTCACTGAGGATTGGAGGTGAGGCATAATGGTAGAGGACAGGCAAGGTTCAAGCATGGAGCAGGAGAACAGTGGGAACAGTAGTGAAGACAGCATGAGGCAGGAGCCAGGAGCAGAGCAGGTATCAGGAACAGGGCTGGGTGCAGGAAGCAGGCATAAGCAAGGTCCAATGCAGCCACAACAGGAAATCACCTTGTTACTCAGACAAACTTTCTGTTCCTTCTTCTGGCTTAAATAGCATGGTTGGAGCAATCGGTGGAGCCAGGCAATCCTCCAGTCAGAGCTCCTGTGGATGGCACTTTGGCTGGGGCTATAATCCTAGTAGCTTCTCAGCCCACTCCATTTAAGTAGCCATTGCATGGTGGCCAGGATGTGGCAGCTGTCTAGGGGCTCACAGGCTTGGACTCAAGACCCGGGACATCACAGTATGTACTTGGCATGGTTAAGCCGTGCCTCTGCTGCTGCCACCATCTGCGCACAGAGCAGGTAAAGCATGGGCAGACGCAGCACAAACTTCCCGCAAAGGAATCCCCACAGATGTGCCTCTGGCCTGGAGAGGATACTCCATGACAGCAAAGGGACTTGAACCTTCATGCCCATTTCACTGCTGCTGAAACTGCCAACACTTGAAGCTGAAGGTGTGGCTGATAGCATGTGGGCATCAGGCCACGTTTGGGATAGTGTAGGAAGCTCAATTCCCACAGGCCACCTCTCATCTGCCATCTGATGGAAATTTGCAGTGCTGCAGCCATAGCTCGAAAGCTTGTCTCTCACCAACAGAAGCTGGTCCAATAAAAGCTATTACCTCACCCACCATGTCTCTCTATTCAATGGAATTCACTTCCAGTGTTCCTATTTATTTGGTCAATTTTGTAACAGGGGACTCAGAGGTGTTATTTTTAAAGTTACCTTACCTGAAGGATAACCCAGTGACCCTCCTTTGCAGCCATGTCTAGAGCTTGCTCTGCTACTACCTCTTGACCTTGTCCAAGGGAAACATTGTGGAAATTCCTGTTGTTAAATGTGTAACCAAGTTTCTTGCCTATAAGGAGAAAGGAAAACTTTCAGCACTCTTTACCAGAACAGCTCATGCAGCATTGCTGATCTCAAACAGTAATAATAAGGCAGAGCTCATGCTTATCAAAACTCCTTCACAAAACAGCTACCACATTTCT
Organism: Gopherus evgoodei; assembly: GCF_007399415.2. Classification (NCBI taxonomy): domain Eukaryota; kingdom Metazoa; phylum Chordata; order Testudines; family Testudinidae; genus Gopherus; species Gopherus evgoodei. The sequence goes on along the minus strand of NC_044336.1, from coordinate 4,717,911 downwards.
TGTAATTATCTTATTTCTAACGCACTCCTTGCCTAGGCATTGAAAACAGCATTGGCTGCTTCCTAATTATTTCCAATTGCAGCACGACATCAACACAGAGGTACAGGGCCACAAAGTGCCTTTGTTTAAAGAATATTATTCCCCCATAACCTTGTGTGGGGATGCATTTTTAAATTACATGAAATTAAAGTCATTTCCAGCTGATTAAACAGGCTTTAAACCAGATGTCATTCAGTGGTGAAATTTATCCTGCCAATCCACACCATAGTTAGCAAGGTATTTAGAAATACAGTCACTCTGGAAAAGGAAACTGAGATGCCCTTACATTTTGGAAATGGTTGGTTGAAATCTGTTCTGGTGCTTTGTGCCCTTAGGTCATTTCCATCTCTAGTTCCCTCATAACAGCCAGTCCTTCCTGGCAGTGCTCAGGAGGAAGGAATCCTGCTATCTACTGGCTGTGTCCTTGTACCACTCCCCCCTCTGAAGAGGATAGAAATACATTTCCTAAAGGAGCGCTAGCCACCAAATCCCACAGCAGTTTGCAATACCAATATGGCTTAAATTGCCAGTAGTAACCAAAGAACTTACCATTGGCAATTTACAGAAGAGAAAACAGAATGCATCACAGTGAACTCCTGACATGGAGGAGACATAACATTCCTTCAAACTCCACTGAAGAATCGCATTGTTTACTTTGTCCCTCGCATAGCAGAAATCCTGTTAGGCTCTGTTTCTACCCAAACTGTCAGAGCTGTTTGTGGGAGTGGTTCTCGCTGACTGTGATACAAAGTTTACATCATCTGTGACAGAGATGGCAATTTCCTGCAGTATCTTTGGGAGAGCTCACTGCATTAGTTTATGTATCATTGTGGGTCAAGGATTGTATGTAATCCCATGGAGGAGGGTGACCACAGCTCCTCCAGGAACTAAGCATCATGGAAGGTGATTAGGCAGATTCACACGCCTCCAGAGAACTACCCCCACATGGAAAAGTTCACATGAAGTAGTTCAAACTGCATTCTCTGGAAACCAACAAACAAAGAAAAGACTTTTGGATAAATAGCCTGAATTTAAACTAACTCAGGGCCTGCTTTCATATCCAGCAAATGGACAGGACCTTCTGTCCAAGAGGGTGGGGGGGGGTCCAGTTCTTCCTGGGAAGGGCTGGAAGGGCTTTAGCTTACTGAATCCCCATAAGACTGATGAGTGTCCTCTGGCAAGCTTTTAGTATGTGTATAGGGACTTTTATTGTGTTTTATGTATTTTCTCTGCAATGCTTTCACCTCAAGAATAAATGTGCTTGTTTACAAAGGGCTGTGTGGGAACCTGTAACTGCTGCCAATTACAGCTTTCATAGCCATCAGGGAGAGAAGAGCATACATGCTGGCCTGGTTAGACAGTCTGGCTTGCTGGAGATATCACAATGCAGGCATGGAACTGTGCAGCCTGGAAAAACCCATCAGGAAGGAGAGACATGGATCTCCACTCACAAGAGGGGATGGCTGGGGCTGGGAGCTGGGAGCCTGAAAGAAGTACCCTTGGTGGATCACAGGTGCAGTTGCCCTGAACTGTGACTAGTCCAATAGCTGTTGTATTACCATATAATAGCAATAACTTATAACCAAGGCCCTGCAGGATGTGGTTGTTTCAGGCCCTGATGGGGCCTGTGATAATTTCTATAGGCTGGGGAGCTACAGAGAGGAAGGATGGTCTAATGGTTAGCATGCTAGCCTATGAGTGGGGCGACTTAGGTTCAAGTTCCTGATCTGCCATAGGCTTTCTGTGTGACCTGGGGGAAACCTCCTATATCCTGCATGGACAGGAACACCATGGGAGTGAGGTTCCTAGGTACTGTTGGAAATCTCACAAGGCACCTGTCTGGCAAAAAGGTTACATACAAATATCTCAGAGACAATCTCTGCCTTAAAGACTCTCAGTCTGAGCAGGCAACAATGGCACAGCTGCAGATGTAGCTAAAGCAGGTACTGGTGCACTGGGGGGAAGGAAGGTAAAACTGGGCCCTATTGGGGCCATCCCTCCTTCTAGTACCTGATGGATCTAGAGTTGTATAGGGACATCTCCCTCCCCCACCACATGGCCTTGGAGAAAGAGAAAAAAACAACAGAGAGGATCCAGATAGAGACTAGAGCATGCAAGGCTGCTGCAAAAACAGCTGAAGTCTGGCCCAATTCTCAACATTTTTGACGAGCTTTTCTCTGCGCAGTGCTGATTGGCTGTTTTCTCCAATCCTGCCTCACATTTTCTTCACCTCAGCCTCTCTCCACACCTGGCCATCTTACCCTCTGCTCCCCACCCATCCTGTTCCCTTGGATGTCCCAGCGCCCTTTACTTTCCTTTCAAGTCAGCTCAGCTGATGTAAACACAAACACACGGAAAAAAACCATGGTACCAACATGATGTTTGCCACCATCCCATCATTCACTCTGCTAGTGTATGCTACCTCATCCCCCATTCTGTGTCCATCTGGTCTATGGAGACAGTTGGCTCTGTGGGGCAAGGACCATCTACTGCTTTGTGTCTATGTTGCGAATAGCACAATGAGGCCGTGTTCTCGGCTGGTCCTTTGGTGCTACCACAATAAATAGGATTAATAATCATAAGTAACATTATTACTTCCACTTTACAGGTGGGGAGCTCAGGCACAGACAGCTTGGGCAATTTGGCCAGCATCACTCAGGGAGTCTGCAGTAGAGCAAGGAACTGAGCCCCACCTCCTGAGCCACATGCCAGCCCCATCACTACAATGCCAGCCTTCCTTTCCAGCAGGCTTTAGAATCTCCCAGCTCAGACAGAAGAGGAGAATGTGCACTCGGGATCCTGTGGATAGAGAACTGGGAAAGCATCTGGACTTAGAGTTAGAAACTTGTTGCAGTGTCGGGGTAGAGAGTGGTGGGACTAGGACAGGACTCAGGAAAGGAGGGCATCTGGAAGGAGCTCTCTTCCATTTGCAAATATCTAGCCTGAATTTCGGAGAGATTTTAGTCTGCAGTAAAAGCTCATGGAGGACACACAAAATATTGAATAGAGAGATTGAACCGAAGTCCCAGTGGGCCAGGTTTAAGACTGGTGTAACTGCATGGAAATAATGGCTTTGTTTTGTTTCATTTTTTTCACTTTTTTTCCATGCATAAACTTTGATGGCTGACGAAAACCAGGTTCTCAATTACATGAGTCCTTTGCAATCCCAATTAAACCACTCATGTCGTAGGTCACAGTGCCTGACTTCCAGTGCAAGAACAGAACATAATGAAGACAATTTCCCCTGCAGAACTATAAAAGTACAGCAACAATTTCTCATTTTCCAGCTACTGCCTTATCTTTTGAGAAAAATCATATAAAGGACAGGGCTCTCTCTGGGGTATGGCAAGCTCCACTTTCATGTAATTCAGTATTAATGAGACTTGATGACAGGAAAGAAACGGAATAAAATGTACAGAAATCTGTAGGGCATGTAAGCGCAGACTCCTGGTTGCCATGCAATACACCACGGGTAGGTCTACACCAGGAATGTAATTTCTACCTCGAAGAGACATACCCATGCTAGCTCTGATTGGACTAGTGTGCTAAAAATAAAAGTGATACCATTGAGGCATGAGCAAAATGAACAGTGGTTGCAGCACCATGGCTATACCTCTAGTCTTAGCACACATACTCTGAGGGAGGTAGTATGGGTATGTCTCCTGGAGCTGGCAATCACACCACCAGCTTGAAGCAGAGGGGAGGTATAGCTCAGTGGTCTGAGCATTGGCCTGCTAAACCCAGGTTTGTGAGTTCAATTCTTGAGGGGGCAATTTGGGGATTGGTCCTGCTTTGAGCAGGGGGTTGGACTAGATGATTTCTTGAGGTCCCTTCCAACCCTAATAATCTATGCCCAGAGGGCCCTTTCCTCTCCCAGTGCAATGAGAGCAGAGGCCAATCATGTACCTCATGCTGCATTCCAGGCAGCCATTTTCTTTCTGCATCTTATTAACATTCTTGACAGACATTCATTTGACTTTAGTGCTGGTGAGAGGGGCTGGGAAGACAGCCCTGGAAACTAAAGTCACTCTCTCCATACACAAAAAAGGGTGCATTGCAGACAGAAGCAGAGGGAGCCCACTCCCTGCACATCAGTCTTAGCTCTGGCACTAAGGGACCACCTCTAGGGAGACAGGCTAGTTCAATTTCACTGTCTTTGTGGTGCCTGGATTTTCTGCTGAGGCTATCAGCTGTGTTGGTGTGGACAGTGACCCACTAAGGATGGAATGGAAACACATTGGCTTTGCAATACAGACCACTAAATAGCTGATGGGTTTTTTGAATATTCCACCTCGCACACCTAGGAGCCAAAGCCCCCCTGAACTGGTGAGGCCTGAAGTCAGGTTAGAGGAGGGGAAAGCTTATTGGATGAACATGACTGGGCTCCTGAGAAGAGCTGGAGCAGCGGCCAATGAACAAAGGATGTAACCATACTTACAGGACCGGGGGGTGGGGGGATCTCTATCCTGGGAAGCAGTGAATCTGGAAAAGATTTGGGTCCATGGTGGATAATCAGCTTCTATGAGCTTCCATGTGATGCTGTGGCCAAAGGGGTTAATGTGATCCTGGGATGCATAAACAGAGGAACCACAAGTAAGAGCAGAGAGGTTCTTTTAGCTCTGTATTTGGCACTGGTGTGACCACTGCTGGAATCCTGTGTCCTGTTTGCCCACAATTCAGAATGCTGATAAATCGGAGAGGGTTCAGAGATGAGCCATGAGAATGATTAAAGGATTAGAAAACCTGCCTTATTGTGACAGACTCAAAGATCTCAATCTATTTTGCTTAACAAAGAGAAGGTTAAGGGGTGACTTGATCACAGATTATAATTACTTGGGGAACAAGCAATTAACCACTGGAACAATTCACCAAGGATTCTGGTAAATTCCCATCATTGACAATTTTAAAATCAAGATTGGATGTTTTTCTAAAAATCTCTGCTCTAGCAATTTTTCCGGGGTCGTTCTCTGGCCTGTGTTATACAGGGGATCAGACTAGATGATCACAGTGGTCCCTTCTGGCCTTGGAATCTATGGATCTGCGAGATGCAGTGTGACAAAACGAGCCTCTTTGCCAACGGCAGTCAAGAAGGAACTGGCTACAGTGATCTGGAGGTGCAAAGAAAGGTCCTGCAGGGAGCTGGGTTCAGACTCTATCTCATTATCACTACCTTCAAGGGGAAAGAAACTGTAAGGGTTAGGGGTGTTCCTGAAGCTCACACTATGGAGCTTAGCCCTTCAATGAGAATCCTGAATAGTTAGCAGCTTTGATAGAACATGTATTGACAACAGCAATTGAGGGCTTGTCTACATCACAAAGTTGCAGCGCTGGTGAGAGGGTTACAGCGCTGCAACTTAGGAGGTGTACACATCTGCAGGGCATCACCAGCGCTGCAACTCCCTGTTTGCAGCGCTGGCCGTACTCCCGTTTTGTCTCGGGTGTAGAGGATCCAGCGCTGGTGATCCAGCGCTGGTAATCAAGTATAGACACTTACCAGCGCTTTTCTTGACCTCCGTGGAATAAGCAGGTATCCCAGCATACCTGAGGAAGCCTCTGGTAATCAAGCAGGTCTCCTTCCCCGGTTTGCTCTCGCGTTCCCCAAACCCCCGAGCAAGCAGGTCTCCTTCCCTGCGGTTTGCTCTCGCGTTCCCCGAACCCCCGTGCAAGCAGGTCTCCTTCCCTGCGGTTTGCTCTCGCGTTCCCCGAATCCCCAAGCAAGCAGGTCTCCTTCCCTGCGGTTTGCAGGGGGGTTCGGGGAACGCGAGAGCAAACCGCGGCGAAGCTGGTCTCCTTCCCCGGTTTGCTCTCGCGTTCCCCGAACCCCCGTGCAAGCAGGTCTCCTTCCCTGCGGTTTGCAGGGGGGTTCGGGGAACGCGAGAGCAAACCGCGGCAAAGCTGGTCTCCTTCCCCGGTTTGCTCTCGCGTTCCCCGAACCCCCGTGCAAGCAGGTCTCCCTCCCTGCGGTTTGCTCTCGCTTCCCCGAATCCCCGAGCAAGCAGGTCTCCTTCCCTGCGGTTTGCTCTCGCGTTCCCCGAATCCCCGAGCAAGCAGGTCTCCTTCCCTGCGGTTTGCAGGGGGGTTCGGGGAACGCAAGAGCAAACCATGGCGAAGCTGGTCTCCTTCCCCGGTTTGCTCTCGCGTTCCCCGAACCCCCGTGCAAGCAGGTCTCCTTCCCTGCGGTTTGCAGGGGGGTTCGGGGGACGCGAGAGCAAACCGCGGCGAAGCTGGTCTCCTTCCCCGGTTTGCTCTCGCGTTCCCCGAACCCCCCTTGAAGCCGCCCAACAGCGCTGCAGTGTGGCCACATCTAACACCACTTGCAGCACTGGTTGCTGTAAGTGTGGCCACTCTGCAGCGCTGGCCCTATACAGCCGTACTAATACAGTTGTAACAACCAGCGCTGCAAAATTGTAGATGTAGACATACCCTCAGTATGTCCCTGAAAGCAGTGCTTTACCAAATGCAGCACCCTTCTAAAAACCCCTTCTACTCTGTGGTCAGCAGATAGCACTGGCCAAGGTGCTCACACCGCAGAGTGAGGGAGAGGTCAAATACTGGAAATTCTGCTAGTCTTTGGGGGAAAATGTTATAGGAAAGTGGTTGCTATTTATAGCTAGCTGATAGCATACTAAAAACCTCTGATGTGGGTTATAAGTTGTATAAGAGACAAAGTCAGAAACTACAGCAGTGTGAAGAGTGTTGGTATTCTAGGCAATACACAGAAGAGAGAAGTTTAACTTAAACTTTAGGTGAAAATTCACAAAACTCTGTAAAGCACACTCTGGGCATTATCTATTTTTAACAAGTTGCTCTGTTATCCATGAGGAGCCAAGAGCAAACCCAGGAGATTCATGCCAGGATAACGACATAGACGATAACAAACCATGATGCTGTGGATTGTTCAGAGACTTGATTTACTTACCTTGTTTCTCCACATCCTTCAGAGGGTCAACCCCTGGGGACAGGATAAAGAACATTGGGGTTGCAGGTCCTGACTCCTCAAATGATGTTGCAAAATCCAGAGATCTTCCTACCACATATTTACTTCCCAGCTTTTCTTCAACAAAATCTCTGCCAGAAAAACATTGCAAGACTGTTAATATTTAGAAAAGCCAGAAATACCCAGGGCAGATAGTATATTTCTAAACTGATGCACAATCTATTAAGTGTATTTATTGTATCTTGCAAACTCAGAGAAATAAGAAACCTCACAATAAACTGAATGTAAAATACAGAATCCTAATCAGGACTTGTAGCTTACCATTAGGAATTGCTATTTCAGTAGATGTATTTTTGAAGCCCCAGTGTGACATATACAAACAAACAGAATGAGAGAAAATACGAGATAACCAGCCATAGCAAGGGCATTTTAGGGGTGTTGTGGTGAGAAGTGATATGCTGGCGGGTTCTGGTGACTGCCTGGATCACAAACCTCTTTCAAACTGGATGTGAACACACAATCGATTAACTGTCAGGATTAGTTAATCAGAAGCCCCCCATTTGAGACAAAAGGGGTTTGTGAACTCACTCAGGCGTTCAGGTGGAGTGGAGGAAGGGGTTTTGTATTTTGTGGGGTGGAAGGTAGGTAGAACAGACAGAAACTAAGGACACACAGAACAGAGAAAGACTGAGAGATAAAAAAGCAAAAAAGCCAAGCAGTAGCCGAGCACACTGTGACCCTGGGAAAAAACTGAAGCCTTTGGGTCTGCTGGCTAAGAAGGCTTGGGGCTGTACATTGAGAAACTGCTCCTTTTGTTCCTAATTCCTTCTGCTCCTGGGTTCAGAGAAGCAGGACTTCATAAATTCCTTGTAAATAAACAAGATGACATCAAAGAAATTACCAGCCTCCATCAATTTCTACTTCCACCTGGAACATCTCCATGGTTTCAATATCTGATTAGCTGCTTTTATCAAAACAATATAGGACATACAGAATGACAGAACAGGAAGTCAAATAGAATCCCTATTTTCTGGAGTCCTTTACAAAGTTAATATTTTCAGCTGCCACTTATTTTCTCCCCTATCTCAGGTCAATGACATTAACCAGCCTCTTGAAACTACAGCTGTTTCCTCCTCAAACTCTGTGAAGAACTCTGTGGTTCCCTAGTAATAATTATACTTCGCACTTCCCTCTCAGGGCAATAGGCAGTCCACAGTGAAGAAGAAGGACAAGTTTCTGTTTCAAACCAATGGGGCTCATTTCATTTCAGTAATGATGAAGGGCAGGACGCAAAGACATGCATATGATAGCAGATGGCAACACAAAGCTGGAGACATCAGGACAGCATCACACACAAATACACAATTTGTATGTGACACTGTTGCTTTTTAGGCCAGGCTGACATACACCCAATGGGCTTGCCTTTTAGATCCTGGTTGTAGAAGAAACTGCATCTTATTAGTCCATGCCCCTTGTTGGGGTACAGTTCCCATTTCTGATATATGAGGCTAATTTTAGCAAGAAACACCCAGAAAAAGTGCTTGAAAGGAACATGATCACATAACTTCTAAGCCATTTAAATGGGGTCATTCTTTGTCTCAGTGTTGCCTGCAGTAGTTACCTAGGGAATGTGGGTGGGACAATTGAACTTAGCCTGTCTAGAAGTGATGTTCTCCACTCCTGGTAGGAATTCCCCATGTTCAGAGTTCTAAAGCCATTGGTTTCAGCTAGTCCGTCTCTTCCCGGCCTTGTAATGGAAGCCAGGGTCCTCCCACTATCCCAACTGCCTTGCCAAGTCAGTAGTGAAATTGCTCCCATATGTGCAAATAAAATTGGATAATAAAATAATGAGGGAAGAGAAGGTACAGAAATCTGGACTCTGTGGGGAGGAAGGGAAGTAGTGATCTGTTATGATATTTACTTTCAGACAACAGTTAAAATAATTTCCATTTCTTTTCTGAAGATGCATCACAGAGATTCCCACTCCTGAAGGCTAAAAGCTCCTCTAAAATATTTACAGTGGGACAACAAAGAAAGGTGTCTTACCTTACTGTATGAGTTCTTTGAGATGCCTTTGCCCACATGAATCTCACCATAGGTCTGTGGTTCTGTATGTGTGAGCCTAGGACCTGCTGGTGATCATAGAATATCAGGATTGGAAAGGACCTCAGGAGGTCATCTAATCCAACCCCCTGCTCAAAGCAGGACCAATCCCCAGACAGATTTTTACCCCAGATACCTAAGTGGCCCCCTCAAGAACTGAACTCACAACCCTTGGTTTAGCAGGCCAATGATCAAACCACTGAGCTATCCCTCCCCCCTATACACCAGCATGTCCCGTACCATGAGGATATAAAGAATGGAACAACCTCCAAAGCCCCTTAGCTTCTTCATTAATATAGAATATCCAGCTAAGGACTCCAAAGCAGTAGGCTAGGAGGATGGGCTATGGGATCTGTGTGGACACAAGCATCTCGAAGAATTTCAGTTACTGTAAGGTAAGTAACCTTTGCTTCTAAAAGCATTTGTTCACACGTCTCCCACTACAGATGGGTGACTAGCAGTAGCCCTCAAGGAGATGGGTGATTGGAGTTCTGTCTCAATAATGACTATAGAACCAGCCCCGCCACACTGGGCATCTGATCTAGAAGCTGCCACAGGGGAGTAGCAGTTGGTAAACGTATGAAGAGAAACCCAAGTAGCTGCCCCACAAGTCTCAGAAATAGGGATTTCCCTGAAACAAGCTACAGCTATTGACTGAGCCCAAATAGAGTGTGCCCTAACTCAGGAGGGAATAGGTAGTTTATTTAATGGAGTGGGAAAGCTTAATGCAGTTTGCAACCCACTTAGAGAGTCTTTCAGAGAAACAGCTTGCCCTTTAGACTTCTCACCAAAAGCCAAAAGCCATAAAGAGTCTGGCTGAATTACGAAATCGCTTTGTACTGGAAAGATAAAAGGACATAGTTCTAAGAAAATCTAGTGGGTGGAGTTTAACCTCTGCAGAGAGTAATGAAGTTTAGGGAAAAACACCGGTGAGTATATAAATATTCAAAACCATTTTTGGTAAAAACACTGGATGTGTCCTGAGAGTAACCCTGTCTTTATGAAACACAGTGCATGGATGGCTTGCCCTCAAAGCCTGAAATTTGCTCACCAGGTGAGCTGAGGTGATGGCTGTTTTAACAGAGCAGTGATATAATGAATGTAATGACATGGGTTCAAAGGGAGGGTCCATCAAAGACAGGACCACCGCATTCAAGTCACAGGTAGGGAATGTAACATAAGTTCAGCTGTCACAGGGTGACTCATTCCTTTAAGAGGAGGGGGAGCCACCCTCACCTGTGGCTTAATTAGCTACTTCCCAGCCTGAGGGGGCAGGAACAAAGGAGGGTCAGGTGAGAGATGAATGGACCCCCAGGCCTCACAAAAGAGTGGAGAGAGCTCTGTCTGGGGTGTGGAACCACAAGGAGTGGGCAGGCCATATGGAAGGTCTGAGTCAGGGTCAGCAGGAAGCCAGGCACTCCACAGAAACCAGTCTGGGGCCCAGTGCTCTAACCCAGAAAAGACAGCAGAGAAACTTTTTCGTTTGTTGGGACCCTCTAGTTCGACTTCTGCTACCTCGGAAGGGGTTAAGTTTGTGACTTGGCTGGAGGGCTAAGCCACATCTCTAGCCCTGTTTGTGGAGTTACTAGGGATTCTTAAAGAAGGAAACTGAGGAAGAACATATCTGTGATTCCACACTTGGCCAGCGGAGATCGTTGCAGGGTCGGCATGTCCTACGACACCAGCCCATTAAAAATCCTTTTAAAGTGGGATGGGGAAAAAAAAATCAAATGACCTTCAACAGTTGACATCTGATAGAGCTAGTCAGGAGAGGACTCCAAGGATGACAAGTAGTCCAGGATAGCTGGAACTGAACAGCCGAAAGGCTGAATGTGTCTCTGAATAGATCACATCAAGAAATTCTTCCACATAGCTTTACATATTCTAGTAGAGAGGCTTATCTGCTCTGGATCAAAACCTAGTGTCCACGCAGCTTCGTCAGCCAACCTCCATATGGTCACATACAGAGTTGCCAGGACTGGATGCCACAGTAGAACTTGGCTCTGCAAAATGATTTCCGGTAGGTTCGTAAGTGGAAGAGGTGGTCTGATGGACAGGTGCATCACGTTGCAGTACCAGAACTGGTGAACCCTGGCTGGAACCATCATCATCCCCTGGGCTTATCCCGATGTATCTTTCTGAGGACATTGGGAATCAGCAGAATGGGAGGAAAGGCATAAAGCAGGTTCTCTTTACACCAAATCAGAAATGCATCTGCCATAGATTCTCAGCTTATTCTTCCTTAGGAGCAGAACACTGGACACTTCAAGTTCTCATCACTAGCAAACAGGTCTATTGAGGGAACTCCCCATTTTAGGAATACCTGATCTAGAACTGAATCTTTCAGATATGAGGCATGAGTGATGGAGTTCTTTCTATGTAGTCGATCTACAAATCGGTCTGGATACTTGGAAGATGGAGAACAATTAGGCTGATCTGAGGAAGGATGTATCAGTCTCAATTTATTCTGTTTCCTGATATAAGAGGGATGATCTCACTCTCCCTTGCCTGTTTCTATAGTGCATATCTGTTGCACTGACCATCAGGATTTGAGTCGTGGTGCCATGAAGGAGAGGCAAAAAGGCCTTGCAAGCTAGATACATGTACTAGAGTTCAGGGCCATTCACGTATAACAGAGACTCTGCTCAGAGCCACATGCCCAGTGTCTGGAGACAGTCCAAGTGTTCACCTCAGCTCAGTGTGGAGGTATCCACCACCAGAGTCTTTGATGGGATAGGTGATGTTTTGAGGGTCTGTCCACCAAAGCAGAAATGTCTTCACTTTCAGAGGCACTTTGACAGGTACATCCTTAGTGTTTTTTGATTTGCTGATAAAATTATCTTAATCAGCACTTTCCACTGCAGCATTTTACTTTGTTTCTCCCCAAAAAAGAGAGACAAGCAGAGGGAAGAAGACATAGATAGGTGTGTTTTTCTAATCCTTTAATCACTCTTGTAACTCTTGAATTGTGGACAGCAGTGATCACACCAGTGTCACATACACAGGTAAATAACCTGTCTACTCCTATTCAAGATGTCCCTGTTTGGAATTCCAGGATAGCATTAGCTCTTGGGGTCACAGCATCACACTGGGAGCTCATGTTCAGCTGATTATCCATCATGACCTCAAATTGTTTTCAGAATCATAGCTTCCCAGGATAGAGTCTAGCATCTTGTAAGTATGGCTACATCCTTTGGTCCTACATGTACACGTTTACAATTAGCAATATTAAAACCTATGTTGTTTGCTGTAGTCTAGCTTATCAAGCAATCCAGACTGGTCTGTATTAGTGACCTTTCATCTTCATTATTTACAACTCTCCCAACTTCTGTTCATCTGCAAACATAATCGGTTATGATTTTATGTTCTTTTCCAAGTCCTTGATAAAAAACATTAAATGGAGTACGGCCAACTGTGCAGGACCCTGCTAGAAACACACCTGCACAGTAAAGATTCCCAGTTTAAAATTACATTGTGAGACCTGATAGTTAGCCAGTTTTTAATCCATTTAATATCTCCAATATTAAGGTTATATTGTTCTAGTTTTTTAATCAAATGTCTTATACAAGTCTAAGTATATTGCATCAACACTATTACCTTCATCAACCAAACTTGTAGTCTCATCAAAGAAAGATATCAAGTTACTATAGAACTGCTTTAAAATGGGGTCCTGTCTAAGCTAAAGAGAATGGGCCAGAGCTATGAGGTGAGGGTCTGTAAATTCTTACCTGACCTAGCTAGACTAATGAGGAAAATATAGGGCCCCAGACCAAGAGCCTTTTAGAGATACAGGGAATGGATATTTTACAAGCCCAATCCCTGCACCACTTTGAATACAGGCAACAGATTTCTATTTCTCCAGCAACTGAGGGGACCAGCAGCTCTAAGCCCAAGGGCTAGAATGCCACTAGCTGGGGAGATTCCCAGACTGTGTGTTTGCTGACAAGTTTTTGAAGTGTTTGAAAGGACTGAAGAGTCCAGGTGACACACATGACATATTCTGACCACACCACAAAGACTGAGAAATCATCTCTGAGAGAAGATCATATGGGAATGTGTTTTGATGTGTGTTGAAGTACAGAAGTATAGATGCTAGAACTTTATATGTGAATATATGTAACAGCAGTGAAAGTCTGTATGAGGAACATGAGTAGATTTACTGTCTAATAACTTTTGCTTAAAAATCATTCATAGTATTAGAAATACTATTTACCATGTTTAAAATTTATATGATTTTTCCTTTGCATTAAGGTTTGATTTATTCAGAAAGTGTATAGTACCACTCTCTTTGAAGTTGATTGGGAACAATTAAGACATACTTCTCAAGGTATTACAAAATAGTCCTGAAGTTTAACTCTGTACAGACAAGGAGGGCATGCTGGGCGCAGATGCAGCCCCAGCGGGTACAGCTGGCAAAAAGATTCCAGACGCACATGCACATACCAAGAGTCAGATCCAGGTGGGTAAATGCTTGAACAAAAGAGCAGGCAGTTAGATGCACAGACAAATAACACAAATACCTCCAATACTTAGTAATCGTGGATGTAATGGGAAGCACAAAACTGCCCATTTGTTGTGGAATACAAATAATCCCCACTCAAACATTGTGCAATCTTTTCAGCAAACGCAGATATAAAGAGAAATACATGAGAAGTGTAGTTCTCAGTGGTTGATCTAGATGGTGTAGGGATGCAGATGTGAGAGCCAGGTGAGGACTGGATCCTTTCTGGAGCAGTTAGGTAGCTCTTGGGTGCTCTCATACTGAGTATGCAGAGTGTTTACCTTGAGGAGAGAGGAACGGCTTCTCTAGAAAACACATGGCTGACTTCCATGAGAGTAGGGTGTCTCAGCCTCTGGAAGTCAGGTCACTTCTACCTAGCTACTAAGTGTGGATTAAGGAGCCTAATTTTGGGTATCCAGGTTGGAAAATGTTGGGCATTAGCAGTACACTGGCTTCATGTTCATTTTGTATGTAATGTCCTTGGTTATTTTAGGCAGGCCTACAGTCAAGCATCTATAATATGGAAGTCTTTAGTGAAGGCATCATGAATTATCCTTATTTTGCATGGCCAGTGCTCTAAAACAGCTCCATGGTAAGTATAACATGTTCTAATGCATTTACATTAACATGTCAATTTTACATGCCCAGAACTGTACAAATACTCAATTGATTTCTTCCACCTTGGATTCTTTTTCCTTATCATCAAGGAGTACTGTCACCAGAAGCTAAACTTCATATTTCTAGGTTCAGCCATTTTTTAGTAATGTGAGTACAAATATTTCAGTTGGAATGAACAGGGGAAGACTAGTAAAACATAATACCTATTCACATAAACTCGGAAACAGTTTAGCTGATGTTAAGCTTTCAAGAAAAAAAGTTACACTTGGGATGAGACAAGGCAGGAAAATCCAGCCCAAAAGGAGTTTGAGAAAGTTGTGAGCAATGGTGAGAAAAGGATGGATTAGAATTTGACTGTGGAATCTCCCAAAGGCCTCAGTCAAGATCTTGGAGTACAAGCACAAACAGAGATCTAGTTCCTGCACAGAGCAAGTTACAATGTGGACCTCAATCTATATATACACATATATACGATTGTGTAGCTGTATAAAGCTATTCAACAATCTTTTCAGTAAAAGACTAATGTCTTACAGAAATGCCAGAAGTTGGAAGACAAGAACAATATACATGGAACAAGTCCTGATGAGTGAAACACCTTTAGTTTTTCCAGGAACATCTGTTCTGCGTTGTCCGCCTAACGTTTGCCTATTTGCCTGCATTACATACACCTCTACCCCGATATAACATTGTCCTCGGGAGCCAAAAAATCTTACCGTGTTATAGGTGAAACCGCATTATATTGAACTTGCTTTGATCTGCCGGAGTGCACAGCCTCCCCTCCGCGGAGCACTACTTTACCACGTTATATCCGAATTTATGTTATATCGGGTCACGTTATATGAGGGAAGAGGTGTAGTTTATAACTACAACTTTTAGAACCAGTATGACATGTGTTTTATTTTTTCCACCATTAAACCAATCTATAAGACATCTGTTTACTCCAGCATCTAAGGAATATCAGCTATAAACAATTTAGTAACTAGTAACAGTTACAATGAATTATATTGTTTGATTCTGCTAGAGTTATTTATTCTTAAGCATTACAGACAGGGACTGATGTGTAAAACCAGAGCATGCTAGGATGAAAGGGACAATTGCTGTGGAAGTCACAGCCTGTTCTTGTTTCTCTTCTTGAATATACAGTTTGTGAAGCAAAACTTGAGTAATTATGATAGATAGTATCCCACAGCCATTCATAGTAACTGTAGTGAGACTGCTGCCTATTCAAAGTAGTAACACAAATCCATTAATAAGAAAATAGGAGAGTTTTCTGTTTGATTTGATTTTGTAAACAGCAAGGCACTCACACAAACAATAATAATTGTGAAGTATTCTGCTGCAGCTGTGCTTTATTTTTCATGTATAATAAAGCAGAGGTATTATAATGAAATCATGTCTGTTCAACAAGAGGTTCCATACAGCTCAATCTGGTCATCTCAGATTCTGTGGGTGTTTTTTTCATTCAGTGCTGGAGAATTCATTGTGAAGAGGGAAAGCTTCTCTAAAGATTTAGGAATAAAGGACCATTTATGTACAAAAAGCTGCACAATTCCTGTTTGATATCACTCAATTTTTGACCATATATGTCTGCTCTTCATACAGTTTTATTTAAGCTGCTATTACGTATGATTAGTTTCCCTGGCAGTCATCCTGATGAAATGGGTTTCCTGATTAAGAGGGTCCTGATTAAGTGGAGTGGGTACATTGCACTGCAGTTAGAGATGATTCATTTAGGGCCATTAACAAAAATCTTTTAGAAGAAGATTGTGTGAGATTCATATATTAAGGTTAAATAATGTGAACACATTTTCTGAATCAGCTCTGCGTTCTTGAGCACACCATTAAACAGTCTCCTCACCTTCCACCCCCAAATGAGAGCACAACAATGATGGCCACTGGGTACCCTTACCGGACAGCATAAGTCATGCGATCAGGCCGGATGGCTCTCAACATGCACAGACGCTGCAGAGCTGACTTGCTCTTCCATTCCTGAGGGAACTTCTCCTTTTCAGGGCATTCAGATTCTACAAATTTTTTCCAGCGTTTGGCAGATCCCTCAATATCCCGATCCAGGTTCCGGAATTCCTCCATAGATGACAGGCTCTGGAAAAGTTCAGTGAACTCCATTTAGGACAGAAATACAACGTGCCCCTGGGAAGCATTTCTGACAGCTACTAGCTGCTACAGTTTTGCTATGTTGGAGTGGTTAGAGCAGAAGCCAAGGAGCCAGGCTCCTGCTTCTATTCCCAGTTGGCTCACTTCCTTGTTGTCAGTCATCTAGCCTCTCTATGGCTCAGTTAAGCCATCTGTACAAGGTGAAGAATACAGTATTATATCTCAGAGGTGTGGTGTGAGGCTTAGTGAATTAGGCCTGGATTCAGGAAGGCATCCTATTCATGACAGCACTTGAGCATGTACTTAACTTTAAGGGTAATGGGACTTAAACCCATGGTTAAGCATTGTCCTGAATCAGGGCCCCAATTATATGTATAAAGTGCATGAGATTCTTAGAATCATAGAACCATAGGGTCATGTAGGATGAAATTAACTCTGTAAATGCAAAGTATATTACCTATAAGCTCAAAACAAATTCTGGACCCCCCTGAACTATGAGGAAGTTCAGAATAAATCCGTCTTTTTCTATCCCCATACACACTTGCTATCTCTCCCCACATACACACTCTCTCTCTGCCTGTCCAGCTTCTCATGTTAGTGCTCATCATATCTAAGTGCTTCCAACAGCCATAATACATTACTCTTCCCAGAAGGTAGAAGCTCAAAAATAGTGCTGATGAGTACACACACAGGCACCACTCCCCAAGCTGTGAAATACAGCCATTCTGCACCAACAGCATTGAGGAGGGTAAGTGGAGAATAACTTCTCCAATTAAGCCGCTGAGGTAATGGAGAGGACAGAATGTATTAACCAAGCTGGGATGTGGCCAGGAAGAGACCAGGGCTATTGCTCCTTCTCTTGCAAAGGTGCCAGAGCATTGTTAACGGTTGCAAGTATGAAGGCCCTGAATTGTGTCTCACCCAAAAGGTGGCCCCTAGAGCAGCACAAGGCCACTAGCAGTGCAAAGACGCACCTAGGGTGACCAGAGAGCAAATGTGAAAAATCGAGGCAGGGGGTGGGGGGTAATAGGAGCTTATATAAGAAAAAGACCCCAAAATCAGACTGTCCCTATAAAATTGGGACATCTGGTCACTCTAGAAGCACCGCATCAATGTTATCTCAGGGAGAAGAATTCCACCTACTGAATTACCAGCACAACTTGCTGTATTGCTTTTGTTTTCATTAGAAGTCTCACATCCGAGTCAGAAGTCTCACATCCGAGTCATGAATGGGTTCAAAACCTGATGGGGCGAGGCTCTAGGTCTGTGAATTTCACATATTCGCATATGCAAAATAAAATCCTCCTCTGTCCTCACTGTAGCAAATACAAGGGGCATGCTAATCTTTTCCTTAGAGAAAAAATTACCATTTGCCATCACAATTCAATTTAGTTTATATTTACATTGTGTCCTTTATCTGCAGTATCGCAGAGAGTCGATCTGAGGACAGAGAGAAAGGGAGAGCTTTACAGAGAGATGAGGATGTGAGAGTGTGTCTCAAAGGGATGAGGAGAAGCTCCAGGCAGATGGGGCAGCAACACACAATGCCTCACTGGGCTGCTGCCTCCAGGGAATGGGTTGAATGTTTTAAGCACAAGAACAACTTCAAAGGTTTGGTGTCACTGTTACTTTATAGAACTTATCTTCCAGTGCCAGATACATAAAGGCCTACAGTAGTGTATTTATTGAAGAGTGTGATACAGCATGGCCAGAGGGCAGCAGGAGAGGGTTAGAAGGGAGCCTTATTCCCTGTAAGGGCAAGAAAGCTTGCTATAGATTATTTAGAGCACCTGAAGCCAATTACAGCACCTGAGGCCAGTCACATGATAAAACCCCCCTGCGTCAATCAGACAGTGTGGGAGTTGGAGCAGAGAGGAATTGGTGCTGGAGCAGAGAACAGTTTGAAGGGAAGCAGAGGACAGTTTGGAGAAGTGCTGTGGTGAGCTAAGAAGTCAAAGACCCTAGGTAAAGGGGCACATGGCTTGTACAGAGGGAGGGCGGGAGGGCAGGAAGCCCCCCACAAGCTGAAGGGCAGGAGAGAAAAGTAGCCCAGGGGAAGGAAGTGTCAGTTCAAGTGGTTTACCACTATCCTCAGGGCCATTGAGCTGGGACCTGGAGTAGAAGGCGGGCCCAGGTCCCTCCCTCTCCACTCCCCTCCTCTAGGACACTAGTGGGGCAGTTAACATTCCACTGCAGGGGCAAGAAATGGTGCCCTGAACCCTCGCCAAAGAAGAGAAAGCGCGAGACCCATCAAAATAGTGCCGGCAATTTGCCACAGAGAGAATACTTATTCTTATCACTGAATGCAGTCATTTTTAAGGACACTATCAGGTCAAATCTGCCCCAAAATGTAAGTGTTGCTAAAATGAGATTTTCACAACCTAAGACAAGTAGAAATAGGTCCATGGATTTTTTTTAATCTTTAGTTTTAATGGAAATAGTTTAAAAACAACCCAGATAACCCTCCCCCTGTATACTTTCAACCCAGACACTACAGCATTGTTCTGTTGCGTCAGAATCTGAAAGTGACAAAGGGTGGGACAAGTCTATGTCCCACCCTGAGGTTAATAATATAAACAAGTAAAATAGGATCAACAGCAAACTGCTTGCCATCCCCAAGTGTTTAAAAATCATGAATTGGGCCCCCCAAATCCTGAGACTGTTTAAAAATGAGGTTTTTAAAAATAATAATAAAATGTGGAGTCTTCTTATATGCCTTCTGCTTTTTGAGCCCTTTGGGTCCACTTAGTTTCAAGTTTTCACGCTTTTCTCCCTCACCTTGAGCACTAGAAACTTCCATTGGGGGAAAAAAAAAAGAAAGAGAAAGCTGAGAGTGTCACCTAATCCCAGGCTTCCAGCCTCTGCGGCTTTAAGAAACACCCCAAATGCCACAAGACTCATGACAGAATTGTGAGAATAAGCAACACTGTGAAAGCAAGGGAGATTTTAAACACTCTAGCAGTTTGAACAATCTAGGGTATTATTTGTGAGATATGTTTTTATAAAGTATACTGTTTTTAACATGAGATTGCTCCTGTAGTGTCACTATTTTATATTGAGCACCTTTGAACAGTTTTTCGGAGTAAATATAAGGTAGTAGCAGAGGCTCTCAGCACAGAGCACTATGGTCCCTATGATTACGTTTAAGGAAAGATCCAATACACAAAGGTGAGGAGAAAGGAACAAGCAACACAAATATACGTAATTTATAGGCTTTACATTTGTTTTATTTAACCTTGCAAAATTCTGCTCACTCACTCCAGTCCAGTAACTTGTCAGGTGACTAAAAATAGCCTTACTTTGTTCATCATTATTGTTATTATTGTGCCTAAGTGTCCAACTTTAGTAATAGACCCTGTATGAATGAGTAACACAAACAGTCCCACAGAGCTTCCAATCTAAGGTTTAAACAGTGCATGATAGATGAATAAACAGGCAAATGAGGAGGACAAGATGATTGTGGACACAGATGTGTTTGCATAAATTGCTCATTACAGTGTTGCTAATGGTCACAGGTAGCCACCAGGCTAGCCAATGCCAGACAGTAGTAATGTATAGGCATCTTGGCAAAGGCTGACTTTAAGGAAGAAAAACTGGCAGTTTTGTGAATGTTGAGAAGTAATTCTTTCTGAGTGGCAGGGGTAGCACACAGCGCAGTCTGTGAAAACTTACAGGGTCCTGGCTAGCTGTAACTGAAGCCAATGGCAAATCAAATTATTTCAGTGTCAGCAGCAAGATTATATCTGCGGTCTGGGAATGTTCATTTCTATTCCAAAGTTCTAAAAGTTCAAGCTCTGCATGTAACTAGTTGTCCAAGCTATGAATTCTCCAAGTGTGCCGTAGTATTACTCCACCAATGGGCCTGAGATGCAGGCCTCCCCAGTGGAAATAAGGTAAAGACTCCCCACAAGCTTAGCATCCCATGATGTGTTTAGAGCAGTGCTTAGGGGAAGAACATGCAGTCAGTTCATTATGGTCCTTGTTTGAACTTTTAGTACTTGGCAAAAGCAGAACTGCTGAGTTAATGTTCAGTGTTTGATATCCAGCTTAACTAGCTTGGATATTATAAGGCTCTTCTTACCACTGCATTGCTATCTTGGGCACTGGCACTCAATCCCTTCCATTCTGTGCCTGTGTAGTCTCCCAGGGGCAGTAATACTTTGGTTTAATTTCAGTTAAAAAATTTAGTCTTGAATTTAGCAGGTGCTGGGTGGTGGTGGTGGCCTGCGGTATCAAGAGTTCTGACTAGATGATCTGATGACTCCTTCTGGCCTTAAACTCTATGGCCTTATACCTTCCATATGCATTAGAAAGGTCTTTTTTCTTGAGTGTAAATGTATTTTCCCATTTCTCTCCTCCATTTGCTGTGGGTTTGCTCATGGCTCCTCAGGGAAGATAGCATCCTCAGAGCCCGAGATACACCGCTCCACGGAGGATGGTAAAGCCATGCCTATGTCCAGCTAAGATTGATAAATTGGGTTGTGCTGGAAGCTGACACATTGGCAAATGAACTATTCCATTTGAATAATGTTAACTAGAAGGATTAGATAATGATGGATATTTGCCATCTTCCCAGACTAGGTTTTGTTTTGTATTATTCATTTGCCAGAGGTGTTGTTTTTGTTTAGCTGCACTACCTGAATTATTCAGCTCAGGAGTACAAAACTAATGATGGTAAAAATAAAGACATGATGCGTTTGTCAAACTTCAATCAGCACTCAAGACAAGAGGTACATTTTAATCATCCTCGTTACTTTTATAGAGGCTGACAAGCTCACTGCACCTTATGCCCCCGTCTTCCTTCAAAACCTTCACCACTTTCTCCCCTTGACTAAGTTATTACTGTTATATTGGGATTAAAGTGTGCATAGCACCATTAATTTATGTGACCCTGTACAAACACCTCCTTCAGCTCATGCGCACCCCCCTTCCTAGGCTACCATCTGCTGCCATTTTAGCTGGCCAGTAGTGCATGTTCTAGGAGTGATGGACCTCATCATGAAAGTCCCAGCGAAGCCTGAGTAAGGAGTTAGGAAGTAAGGACTCCAGGATTGAGGCTGTTAGTATTAGTACATTTGTGTGGATATCTCCATTTAATAAAAAAAAGTCAAGAATGAAAAATTATCCATAAAATTCATCTGACCTGAGACCACAATGTTGCCATCATATGGTCATTGCATGGTGCCACTCAAGGGCGAAGTTAAGGGTGTGGCAGTGTGTGTGAACTTTGTATTTCCATCATCTAACATGTCTGGATTGCTTTTAAATTTACTCTTAACTCCAGAATGGGATTAAGGCACAGGCATTATAGGCTCATCTCTCAGGCCTCATGTCCTGGAGTCATGCGATTACATCAGAACCTGGGTTCTATTTTAAAGGGAGTCACTAGTTCTCATGGTTGAAAAGAAAATCCTGAAATCCTGAAAACATGCCCTGAGTGTAATCAGTTCAGGGGCATTTGCCCGAGTCTGCAGATTACCTGAAACTATAGCTCAGAAAGGCAAGAACTGTGCCACCCCAAATGACCTGCTGCCCTGCCAACACCTCCTCTGCAGAGGACTCTGAATGTGGCAAGTCCTGCTCATGTACCCACCCATGCAGTTACACTCCAGCTGTTGGGGTAAGTACTGAAGAGGCCCCCTCCTGCCACTTCTGTGGGTGAGGTGATCCCGTACCACTTTCCCTGCTTCGGGGGGAGGAGGGGGACAGAAAGCGGTGTACATTTGAGGATATGCTGTATTCTTCATATATAATAAGCTGAATTCTTGCTTCAAGAACAAAACTGATCATTCTTAACACTCTGTGGCTATGACCAGCACCTCTATAACATACAATCTGCTATTTGTCCAGTGTCCATACTTTGGTGTCACAGGGTTTCTGGCCCCGTAAGGGGAGTTGCTCCTCGGTCCCACTTGTGATAAGTTTAGCTCTTCTCCCCAGATGGAGAGGATGAGTAACAATGAATTATGTCATGTGACAGATGGGTCAGGTGGCTGAATCAGGTCTAAGGTAGATAAGGAAGAGGCCTAGAGAGAAAAGGTGTGTGTTAGTAGATGTCTGCAGACACTGCAGAAAGTGAGTTCTCCTGCAAGGCCCTGCGTCAGCAGCAGAGAAGACACAAAGGGAAAGGAGGCTTTCGAAGAAGACGGAAAAGGTCTTGGGTCCTCTCCAGGACCAGAAGGCTTAACGCCAGTCAAGAAGGCTGGGGAGTTACTGCTGGGAGAGCAGGAAGGCAGATCCTCAGGAAGGAAGGGCTGCGCCCAGCTTGGGACTGGAGTGAAGACTGTTTTGTTTGAGTTTTATTTTGAGAAGCTCTGCAAGATTTAATAATTTGGACCCCAGAAGGGGAACACTTTGAATGTTTCAACTGTATGGAGTGACTAAAGTGCCCTGAACAGAAGGTGAAATTAAGGTCAGGCACCACAGAGCCATCCAAGGTCGTGAGGGGGAGCTTGTGCAGCAGGTGACCCAATTACACTTGGGATAAATGCTAATCTTGAGCTGATAGCACATAGCTCTGGAACCTGGGATATGTTAACCTTCTGACGGACTGTGAACAGAATCTCCATGGAACTTTTGATCCTTCTAGAGTTTGTCATCCTTCTAAAAGTGCGGCTCTCCAGCTCTGCCTGTCTTTCATGTTTAAGAGCAGATATCCAAAAAGGGGCAAATCTTGGCCCCAGATGGATGTGTTAAGCCAAATTTCTCAGCTCCCTCCCTGCCTGCCCCCTCTCCGACTCCATACACAGACTGGAGCAGAGAGATCTGGTTGGCAAAGTTATTACCAAGCTTAGCTGACATAGCATGTGCACTTGAGCCTTTTCCTGTGAATTGCCAATTAGGAGCTTGTGGTGTTTAGATGTTGCTTGTAATTATTAGAACTGGGAGCATTGGCTGTTGGGAGTCTGAAAGGACAGGAAACAGGAAGGAGGGGGGAGGAGTTTAGGAGGCAGAGTGAGAGTTACAGAGGGTGCAGCAGCAGCTTAGTAGAGGTTTCCACTTTAAAAATAAAGTCCTGTTGAAGTTTGTTAGTACCTTGCCTGGTTGATACAACAGAGCTGTCTTGCTAAATGGCTTAGTACATATTGAAGATCATACTGTAGAATCAGCACTTATGGATATCATGTGGATCTGTAACCCCTCCTGAAGGACTCTGCTGTTGGTAACCCACTGAACAGATCAGACTCATCCTCCCAGGTAATTTCATTAACATTTATATTAATCTTTGTATAATAATGAAGCCGACTACAATTACAAACATATTTAGCGTACAACTCAAAATTCAAATAATGATACTTGATTAAAATATTGCACTGATTCCAAGTACCACATAGGCATGCTCACAACAAAATAAGAATGGCTTCTATAAAGATGTTGCAATATACTCTACAGTGGTGAGATACAGAATCTGACTGGGCAGAAGTAGTCTTAGCACATCAGTTGGCAGTTACCAAAGGGGTTTCTGTGATCCAACCTGTCACATGTATTTCTTATTTTAAAACCCTAGGAAATTAGATTAATCTGCCCATCACACACCCTCAAAAAAACCCTACATCTGGTGTGCCTGCCTATATTGTGATGTTTTACACCTTTCCCTCCATCTAGAGAGTGGATTAATATTTCTAGAAAATGGACATGACCTTTGCATCAACAAATCCCAGGACAGCAGAATCCATATTTGTGATGGTGGGTTAGAAATAACCCCCCAGTCTGGGCAGGTTATGTCCTTGTTTGACCCACAAAGGCTTCAGGAATCACTGTAAGAGGCATGGAAGCATCTGGAGAAGCCATATATCTATGCTGCCAGCCAGGCAAGAAGTCACCACTTCAGAGGTTCATCTCTGATCTGCCCAGCAGCAAACATTAAGATGGAGACCAGTATCAGTCTGCTAATAGGAACAGTTCAATCAGATATAAAAATTCTTTCAGTTAACAGGTTAAAATGAATAACTAAATGTTCCCATGCAGCACAGAACATTTCAGTCAGATGGGTCCATCAATGGCTATTAGCCAAGATGGTAAGGGACACAAGCACATGGTCCAGCTCTCCCTAAACCCCTCCCAGCTTGGAATCAGCTACAAACTTTAAAAGCGTGCTCGCTATGCAATTTTCTAAATCATTAAAGAAGATATTGAACAGAACCAGACCCAAAACAGATCCCTGGGGGACCACACTCAATATGCCCTTCCAGCTTGATTGTGAACCACTGATAACTAATCTACTGGGACAGTTTTCCAACCAGTTATGCATCCACTTTATAGTAGCTCCACCTAGATTGTATTTCCCTAGTTTGTTTATGAGGAGGTCATGAGAGACAGTATCAAAAGCCTTACTAAAGTCAAGATATACATCATCTACCGCTACCCCTGTCACAGCCACAAGGCTTGTTATCCTGTCGAAGAAAGCTATCAGGTTGGTTTGTCATGATTTGTTCTTGACAAATCCATGCTGACTGTTACTTATCACCTTATTATCTTCTACGTGTCTGCAAATTGATGGCTTAATTATTTGCTCCAATATCTTTCCAGGTACTGAAGTTAAGCTGACTTGTCTGTAAGTTCCCAGGTTGTCCTTTTTTCCCTTTTTATAGAAGGGCACTATATTTGCCTTTTTCCAGTCCTCTAGAATCTGTCTGTCATGACTTTTCTAAGACAATCTCTACTAGCTCAGATATCTGTTCAGTCACCTCCTTGAGTATTCTAGGATGTATTTTATTAAGCCCTGGTGGCTTGAAGACATTTAACTTGTCTAAGTAATTTTTCACTTGTTCTTTCCCTATTTTAGCCTCTGATCGTACCTCATTTTCACTGGTATTCAGTACGTTAGACATCTGATCACTACTGACTTTTTTGGTGAAAACTGAAACAAAAAAAGTCATTTAGCACTTCTGCTATTTCCACATTTTCTGTTAGTTCCCTCTACCTCCCAATTGAGTAATGGGCCTACCCTGTCCTCAGTGTCCTTCTTGCATCTAATGTACTCGTAGAATGTTTTCTTGTTACCTTTACATCTCTAGCTACTTTAATCTCAGTTTGTGCCCTTGCCTTTTTAATTTTGTCCCTACATACTTGTTGTTTGTTTATATTCATCCTTTGTAATTTGACCTAATTTCCACTTTTTGTAGGACTCTTTTTTGAGTTTCAGATCAATGAAGATTTCCTGGTTAGCCAGGTTGGTCTCTTGCCATACTTCTTATCTTTCCTATTCAGTGGGATAATTTGTTATTGTGCCTTTAATAATGTCTGTTTGAAAAACTGCCCAAACTGACTCCTACCATTCTAAGGAATGATGAACTCATCATTTCATGATCACTTTCAGCCAAGCTTCCTTCCACTCCCAAATTCTCAACCAGTACCTCCCTATTTGTCAAAATCAAATCTAGAACAGCCTCTCCCTTAGAAGCTTTTTTCTACCTTCTGAAATAAAAAATTGTCTTCAATAGACTCCAAGAACTTGTTGGATAATCTGTGCCCTGCTGTGTTATTTTCCCAACAGACCTCATCACCACCAAGTCCTGTGCTTTGGTAGATTTTGTCAGTTCTTTTAAAAATAGCCTCATCCTCCTCTTCCTCCTAATTAGGTGGTCTGTAGTAGACTCTTACTATGACATCATACTTGTTTTTTTCCTCTTTTATCCTTAACAGAGACTTTCAACAACTCTGCCTCCTCTTTCCTGCGCAACCTCATTCCAAGTTTATACACATCTTTGATACATAAGGCAACACATCCTCCCTTTCTTCTCTACCTTTCCCCAATGAGCAAGCTGTACCCTTCCATACCAATATTCCAGTCACGTGTATTATCCCATCAAGTTTTTGTAATGTCAACTATGTCATAGTTGTGTTTAGTAACCAGCATTTCAAGTTTTTCCTGCTTATTCCCCATACCTCTCACATTAGTATACAGACATCTAAGATATTGAAATGGCCCCCACCCCTAATGTTCTCTCTGGTCTTTTCCTTATCCCTACTGTAACAGCTCATGCTCCCCCAAGATTTTGATCCTTCTCCCAGGTCTCCATGTTTTTGACTTACCTGTGGGCTTTTGTCACTGCCCCCATTGAACCTAGTTTAAAGCTCTCATCACTCAATTAGCCAGTCTGTATCTGTAATGGGGTCAGAACCCGAACTCTCGCTTGCGCCCCCTTTCTCTGGCCAACAGTGCCTGCATATACAGTTCTTTTTCACAGGGTGGCACCCACTTCTCATGTACGGTCCCCTTTTTCTCGGTTGAGTGAGAGTCTATTTTTGGTTTTTGGTCATACATTGAGGTGGCACTCACCTCTTGTGAGTGCCTCACCCCCTGGCCAACGTTCTTTTGGCAGATCTTCAGCAGCTCAGCCCTCTGGCTGAGCCACACACTCTGTCCCCCATTCCAGGGTACGAAGCCAAGTGCTTTTCACGGCCCTGGTATGGTGCCGTAGCTCTATGGCTTCTCCCAGAGGCACTGTCTTCTTCAACCACCCAACCAGGGCCCATTCAGTACCCGCAGCTGGTGGTGTTTCAGCAGGCCTCCCTGGGCTCATTCTTCAGCAGACCAGTGGGGCAGATCTCGGCATGCTTGCTGGCCTGGCCAGGTCCTGTGCTCAGTTCCCCAGGGCTTCAGCCTGCCTGCACTGACCTCTTCATGGTTCTGTTGCTCTTCCCACCAGCCAGGCAACAGGTCTTCAGCAACCTGGGCTTCAGTCCTGTCTGCAGGGAGCTGTCCATGGTCCTGTTTCTCTTCCAGTCAGTCATCCGGTCTTCATTCCTCAAGTTCCACACAGCAACTGAGGTGAGTCCTCTGCTGCTTGACTTATACAGGGGCTTTCTGGCTCCTGCCTGGTCTCTCCAGCAGCCCCTCTTATTGGCTATTCCTCTGAAGCCCTAGTAGGCTGCCTGGAGGACTTCTCACTCTTTTTATTCTGAGGCAGGGTGAGGCAGGGCCACGAGGCCTCCAGCATGGGGCCTCTGGACCTAGTCAACCCTCAGTATTCAAATATGCTCTTCCCCTTCCTCGATAGGTGGACTCCTTATCTGCTTAGCAGTCTTTTTCCCAGAACAGCATCCTTGCTGCCAGGCATTCACCTCCCAGATGCATCTGTCGCAGCCTGGGCCCCTACCCTGACTAACACCTTGACCAACAATCTAGGTGCAAAAGGCCCACCACTGTGACATACCCAAATTTCAGCATTCTCACTAGGTACCTGAACTACACAAAGACCCCATCAAGAAGTGGAAGCTGACCGAGAAACACGCTGTTCCCACTGGTTGCTGTTTAGACCATCTTGCCTTGCTGCCGTGCCTGACCTGACTTTTCATCTTGCCTCCCTAACCCACTGACTCAGCCCCTTGGATTGTATCTTCCAGCTACTGACCCCTGCGAGAACTCTGAGTGTTGCCCTGAATTTCTCTGATACCAAATGGTCTCCTGGTTAACAGACTATCTGCAGACACTTGACTACTGCTCTGACCTGCCCTCTGGCCCACCTTGGCCACCAGGCATTACAGTTTGCTAAGATCACTTTAGTCTCCTCCTAGGCATGGAATCCACAGATATGGGGTGCGCTAGGGTACGCTGAGCCTCCAGGAGCAGATCACTTGCCTACAGGTGGAAAACCAAGCCTTACAGGCCACAGTGGATCAGCTTTGGGTGGAAAACCACATCCTGAGGGAACAGATCACAGAACTGCAAGTGGGAAGGTCTTCTGAGGCCCCACCCCCTACACTGACCTTCAGGATGTAAACCCACAGTACTTTTAACAGAACTATATGATGGATATAGCTTGGAATGAGCCAGCCCAGCTACACCAATTCCATCTTGGTCTCAGCAAGGAAATAAAAGATGAGCTTGCCTGCATGGAGCCTGCTGCTGATCAAGATGCATTTAATGAGCTGTGTCTCTGAGGCAACACCTGACTTAGTGAGCAGTGACATGAGAGGAAATGGATTCAATCCCACATCCAGACACTGCCCACAACCCTTGTAAAGGCTTCCTTCCCCAAGGAGGTGAATACAGGCCTGACCGTCCTGACCGGACCTTTCCAAATGGGAATGCCACAGCATGAAAACTTATATTTTTACAGTGCTGGCACCAGCCATGTGGTGTATGTCTGTCCTAACAAGTCCCTGAACTGCATGATTCTGGGAAATGACCATACCCAGCCTTGTTAAGGGGGTCAAGCCTGGGCAACACTGGGAAAACTCCACAAAGCTCCCTCTAGCAACCTATTACAGGTGCCTGGCCTGACATCTTGAAAATGTCCCACACCTACAACTCTACAACTTCAGCTCTGGGTTTCTGGACAGGTACGTCCCACCGAGAAGGTCCTGATTGACTCTGTGGCTGCCAATAACTTCATGGATGCTATCAGGCCTACCAATACAGCCTAAGAACGCTACTGATTTAGTTGAGATGGATGATGGATCACTGCTTGCCTCCGGCCCCATCGGTCAAGAAACTACAGTTTTGGAGGCGATGGCTGAGGAGCACCATGAGCTTCTTCGGTTTAACCTGATCTGGTCCCCACCCTTTCCTTTGATACTCAAGAATCCCATGGTTGACAAAACATGACCCTCATATCTCTTGGTGTCAGAACACTGTGGCATTTCATTCCAAGTTTTGCTGAGACAACTACCTCCTGATTTTCAAGCTCAAGCCACCAGAACCGCAGGTTGGACACCTTGCCCAGGCTTCGGAAACAGGGGGAGATGCTCGGGCAACAGAATGGGCTTCCACAGGTTTTATCCTGTGTTTTATGCTCCCAGCCAAGGCCCCTGTCCACTTCGTGAAGAAGACAGATGGCTCCTTAAGAAAAACGTGTGGACTGCCATACCCTAAATAAAATCACCATATGGAAACAATACTCACTACTGTGAGCCCAGAGCTCCTGGGCCAGGTAGGAGCAGCCTGGGTATTCACCAAGTTAGACATCAGAGGGGCATACAATCTAGTCAGAATCTGCTCAGGTAGTCGGTAAGGCCCCTTTAAATACGCACTGATGCATTTCAGACTTACTAACATAGCCGTGATCTTTCAGCATCTAACCAATGATGTCTTATGAGATATACAGCACTACTAAAGCTGTTACCTCACCCACCTCATCTCTCTAATATCCTGGGACCAACACAGCTACAACAACACTGCACACAACCTCCTAGATGACAGTAGTACTTAGTCCAACAGATGCTAGACTCCCATATATGAAGAAGAAAGATATGTTACCTGTTGAGTGGGAAAGGTACAGGCCACAGGTGCAGTTCTGGGAACAAAACCATTCTGTGCACACTCCTGAAAAGACTGGAGCTTTTCACCTGGATAAATCCAGTTCTTTGGAACCCCCAATGTCACGGGGGTGATGTGAGGATACCAATATTGAACCCAGGCTTGCTTAGTCTCTAGACAGCCTCCATGCCACAGCAGCACATTGAGCCACTGCCTCTGACCAACAGCCTTAGTGCTAAAGGCTTACAGACCCACAGCAGCCACACTCCAGGCCCCTGTTTGGCTGCACAGACATCATTCTCATTGGATATATGGATCACACAAAGACCCCAACAGGAAGAGAAAGCTGTCTGAGCTACAGGCTGTTGCATAGACCGCCTTGCCTGGCTGCCTCACCTGACCTCACATCCCTAACTCACTGACCTGGTCCCTTGGACTGGATCTTCTGGCTATCGACCCCTATGAGAACTGTGATGATTGTACTGGACGCATCTGATACTAATTGACCTCCCGGCTACCTGACCACCCACACACACCTGACCACTATTCTGGACTGCCCCTTAGCCTGCCTCGGCCACTGGGCTTTACAGAGTTTTATCAAAGATATTCCAATAAATACCCTTACATATTTATTGGAATACATGGAATGGATTTAATTAAGACTGTGATATTCTGTCATTAATATTTTGAACATACAATGTAGCCAATGAGCTGCAAGCCTTTTATATCTGACCCACTTGATCAAAAGGCCCTGGCAGTTTTTCAAAGAACATAATGTGCATTATATATATGCAGCAGTTTGTGTCAAAATGAATCTTTGCAAAGAATGGATAATTTAAGTGACTAAAAAGTAGTCAGAGGGAGAAGCAAAGAAGAGTCTTCAATTCCTTTGTCAAGAAAGCAGTTTTTTCTTAAATGCAAAATATATGATTCAGTATTTTATCTCATAAACCACATGCACAATCTTATCATCTGCATTTTGCAAAATTATAAATATGGAGTTAATATGCTACTTTGACTACTGCTGTTCTCCTCGAAAGCTGAATTCATACTTAGAGCTTATTATTTGACATCACATTTATTAAACTATATCCTTTCAGTTCCTTTTTCATATCTGCATAATGAAAATTCTTCCTTTTCAGAAAGAGATGATGGGAGTGATTGGGATGAAAAAGTAATCCTAGTTGGCCAGGTGTATTCTTACTTATTATAATAAGTTTTACTTATCCTATGGGATGCATTTGCTTTCAGTAAGAAATAGAGGCTGCAGAAAATATCACAAAAGAAATCAGACTTGGAAATGGGCATATACATAAAGAAGACCAAAAACTGCCTGGGTAGAGTCAACAGAAATAGGATTGCATAGGTGGAGAAATGATTAAAAGAGGAGAGTTCAAAGTTAAACAATATTTATTACAGCCCTAGCAGAGGGTGATGGTGGCAGAGAGTCCACCTGGGGCTGACAATGATGGGGAGAGGAAATAATTGAGATGGGAGAAAAATGAGTGTTTCCCAAAAAAAGGGATGTGGCAGCTGGAGCATGAGGTAATTCAGCACCTTCACCCAGAAAGACCAAGGTAGGACTTAAAGCTGTCCCCTCCCACCATCAGAACACAGGAGGGGGAGCAGCAGTGGACACAGCACAGGTGGGATTTCTCCACCGTGGGTACACAAAGACCAATTTCCATCATCCAGCCCCAGGCTGAGCGTATGTCTACACTGCAGTCAGAGACATGAGTGCAGCACATGTAGACATACCTGAGCTAGCTTTGATCTGCTAGCTCAGACAACAGTAACAGTGAAGGTTTCACAGCACAGGCTAGCCACTAGAGTACGTATCCAGGGTCCTGGATGGCTTGTACCCTGCTGCTGCCTGTGCTGTGGTGGCTTCACTGCTATTGTTACTTAAGTTAGCTGGAACAAAGCTAGCTGAGGTATGCACATACTGCAATCACATCTCTTACTACAATATATACGTACCCTGAGTGTCTCTGGTCTGCGACCTACAATCAAGTTATTCTAAAAGGAGCTGATTTTGATCCACTGCACCATGAAAATGGAGGACATATATACATTTTTATCCTAAGCCACAGAATAATCTGAATTGTAAAAAGCCACATTAACAGGAGATCACAGGTTTCCTATGATTTGGCTGTTGTGGAGAAATACTAATCTCTCTCTAGTTCAGTTGAAGAAAAGATGGTTACCTTTTCCATAAGTGGTGTTCTTCAAGATGTGTTGTTCATGTCTATTCCACAATAAGTGTGTGTGCTCGCCACATGCACCAGTGCTGGAAGTTTTTCCCCTAGCAGTACCCATAGGGGAGTGCCCCAGCGACCCCTGGAGTGGCACCCCCATGGTGCAGTATAAGGGGCGCTGCGCACTCCCCCCCCCCCACCTTCAGATCCTTCTTGCCAGACAACTCCGACAGAGGGGAAGGAGGGCAGGATGTGGAATGGACATGAGCAACACATCTCGAAGAACACCAGTTACAGAAAAGGTAACTGTCTTTTCTTCTTCGAGCGATTGCTCATGTGTATTCCTGTCATAAACAGATAGCTAAGGGTTAATGTCTCTTTCACCTGGAAAGAGTTAACAAACAACACCTGACCAGAGGACCCAATCAGGAAACAAGACTTTTTCAAATCTGGGTGGAGGGAAGTTTGGGTGTGAGTCCTTTGTTCTTGGTCTGTTCTCTCTCTGGGCTCTGAGAGGTACCACACAAATCTCCGGGCTCTCTAAACTTCTGTTTCCAATTTGTAAGTACAACGGTAGAAAGACAATATAGGCTTTTACATTGTTTTTCTGTATTTGCAAATGTGT
Source organism: Gopherus evgoodei (assembly GCF_007399415.2). Lineage (NCBI taxonomy): Eukaryota > Metazoa > Chordata > Testudines > Testudinidae > Gopherus > Gopherus evgoodei. The sequence continues at coordinate 4,685,571 of NC_044336.1, read as the reverse complement.
AGTCTGCTGGAAATAGTTTAAATTGTATTTTTTCTGGATAAGGCTGTTTATCCATTTTCTATAAGCTAAAAGACCCTGTACTGTTTACCATCTAAACTGCAGAGATAAACCTTTTACTTTTTTCTTTCTTTTTTTATTAAAAGCTTTGCTTTAAGACCTGTTTGATTTTTTTCTCCTAGTTAAGGCTCAAAGGACTTGAGTCTGTGGGAGAAAGGAATTGGTGGGAATTGGTGGGAGAAAGGAAAGGGAGGAGGGAAGAAAAGCCTGCTCTCGGCGTTTATCTGTGTATCTCTCTCCGGGGAAGAAGGGAGGGGAAGTGGTGATTCAAGGATTTGAATTACGGTGATTTCCTAGGGTACCCAGGGTGGGAAAGATCTGGGAGGAGGTAAAGAGGGGGAAGGGAATGGTTTATTTCCCTTTGTTGTGAGACTCAAGGAATCTGGGTCTTGGGGGTCCTCAGGGAAGGGTTTGGGGACACCAGAGTCTATCAGGCGCTCTACTTAAGTCCTGATTGGTGGCAGCCTATCAGATCTAAGCTGGTAATTAAGCTTAGGGGAATTCATGCTAGTACCCATATTTTGGACGCTAAGGTCCAGATTTGGGAATTATACTATGACAATTCCACAATAAGTGATTCCAAGCTATATCTGTTTGAGGTAGGTAGAAGTTCACAAATTCTCGAGACAGAGTACAGCTCTGCCGAACCTGGCATCATCCCTGGTCTGGGAGATGATCTCATAGTGCGAGGTGAATGTGTGAACTAAAGACCACGTGGCAGCCCTAGAAATGTCCTGAATGGGGACGTAGGCCAAAAAGGCAGTTGACACGCTCCCAAGTCGAGTGTGCCTTCACAATTGGTGGTGGAGGGATTCCCACCAGGTCATAACACGAACGGATGCATGAGGTGATCCAGTTGGAGAGCCGCTGAGTGGAGATTGTCTGACGTTTCATGCGCTCGGCCGAGGCAACGAACAGTTGCGAGGACTTCCTGAATGACTTAGTCCACTCCAGGTAAAAGGCCAGAGCACATCTCACATCCAGCGTGTGGAGGCGGCGCTCCTCACTAGACGCATGGGGCTTGGGGCAGAGGACCAGCAAAAAATGTCCTGACCCATGTGATAGGCGGAGACCACTTTTGGGAGGAACGAGGGGTGTAGGAGGAGCTGGACCTTATCCTTGTGAAACACTATGTACGGGGGCTCGGAGGTCAGGGCCCTGAGCTCTGATACCTGCCTAGCCAATCACAACCAGGAAGGCCACCTTCCATGAGAGGTGTGACCAGGAGCACATGGCTAGCAGCTCAAACAGGGGCCCCGTGAGATGGGCCAACACCAAGTTTAGGTCCCATTGAGGGACTGGGGGCCTAACATATGGGAAGAGATGATCTAAACTCTTAAGGAATTGGCCAATCTTAGCATGGGAGAATACGGTGTGGTCCTGCACTGGCAGATGCAAGACCAATATGGCCACCAGGTGCACCTTGACTGACGTGGGCATCAGGCCCTGGGCTCTAAGGTGAAGGAGATAGTCCAGGATAAGCTGGATCAGGGTGGCCACCCGGGAAACACCCCGCTTGTCTGCCCATCTGGAAAATGAGACCACTTTGCCAAGTAGGCTCGCACGTGGAGGGCCGCCTGCTTTCTAGGAGGATGCACTGAACCCCTTCAGAGCACGTCCTTTCCTTCCTACCTAACTACTGAGCAGCCATGATGGCTGAGTGGCCCTGGTCCAGGGCCTATGGGTACTGCTAGGGGGAGATCAGGTCTGGGCTGGACAGCAATGGCACGGCGGGGCGAATGCCAGACCCGTGAGGGTCCGTACCAATGCTGTCGAGACCATGCCTCGGCAATCAGAAGGACCCAGGCCTTGTCCATCTTCATCTTTTCCAGGACCTTGCCTGCTAGGGCAAAAACTTCCAGTACCAGTGCACGTGGCGAGCACACACACCTATTGTGGAATACACATGAGCAATCACTGGAATAAGTATGGCCATACTGGGTCAGACCAAAGATCCATCTAGCTCAGTATCCTGTCTTCTGACAGCAGCCAATGCCAGGTGCCCCAGAGGGAATGAACAGAACAGGTATCAAGTGATCCATCCCCGGTCACTCATCCTCAGTTTCTGACAAACAGAGGCTAGGGACAGCATCCCTGCCCATCCTGGCTAATAGCCATTGATGGGCCTACTCTCCATGAACTTATCTCGTTCTTTTTTGCAACCTGTTATAGCTAGCTTCTTTCCATCATAAGACTGATTTTGCCCCATTCCCCCTTATTTCACCCAAGTCAGACTGATTCATCTATTATTTCAAAAGAATGTTTTATGCAGAAAGATTAGCATTTCCTCTTAACTCCTTCTTAATAAAGTTTCTTGCCTAATTATTCATATTTAAAGCTAACTACAGAGACATGCAAAAATCAAGATATTTTCTAATAAACTCTGTACTACAGATTCCAATCCCTTTTCTTCTTGATCCACACTCAGACTGGGCTCCAGGGCATGTGACCATTGGGACTATAACTGAAGCAGTTTTATTACCAGTTCTGTTGCTTGAGAACTTCAGCATCAGCCGGGTCCTGCAAAACACTGTAATAGTTGCTAAAGGCAATCTGGAGTCTGATCTGCACTTCTTTGTCATTGAAATCCTCTACTGCTATAACACTCTTTTTGTTCATCTCTGTGATCTTTTTTGAGTTTAAGTTGTAATGTGGCCGCTAGAGATAATTATCTGAGCCAACACCTGCTCCTTTGCTGGCTCTGACATCCCTCACAGAAGGTGCTATCTCTTGAGATATACATATGGTCTATTTGGTTGACAGTCACTGTGACCGTATAGATCATTGTTGCAACCAGGGTCCTATGGTTGCACCAGAACTTGTACAGAGGAGATCAAGTGATATGGAAAGTTTGTAGTTTGCTGGTTATGATTATGCTGCCTGTATGTGTGTATCATTTTTGTATTTGAAGTTATAAATATTGGCTATGTATTTGTATCTCAATGTGTTTGATTCTAAGTAGCCTCAGTGAAGCATTTGGACTATTCTCAGTAAGTGCCCAATCAAGAAACACTTAACTGACAAAAGACTTTGGGAGATGCCAATCCGCATCTGAGCTTTCCTATGAACGTTCAAGCTAACATGTAAACAATGGCGTCAGCTTGCAAAAAGCTGACTTATTCATGGACCTGTGACTTGCCCAGGTGGATACAAACACCATCTTGTTGCTGTGATTTTGCACAGGAGAACAAAAGGGTTTCCACCCACAAGAAAGAGAATATAAAAGGCCCTAGAAATGCCTCCATTTTGTCTTCAGCTGACTCAGGAGAAGGCCTCTCCACCCCTAAGAAATGCCTAAAAGAAACGGGAACAAAGGATAGTAACTACAAGGGTGTGAGTGATTGCTGGACTCAGACTAGGAAGGAGTCCAGTCTGTGAAAGAAGCTTATTGGAATATCTCTGGGGGTGAGATTTCATCTGTAATCAGTTTCTTAATGGATTATTAGGCTTAGATTTGCGTGTTCTGTTTTGTCTTGTTTGGTAACTTACTTTGTTCTAAGAAGAACAGGAGTACTTGCGGCACCTTAGAGACTAAGAAATTTATTTCAGAATAAGCTTTCATGGGCTACAGCTCACTTCTTCAGATGCATAGAATGGAACCAGCATCTGAAGAAGTGAGCTGTAGCCCACAAAAGTTCATGTTGAAATAAATTTCTTAGTCTCCAAGGTGTCACAAGTACTCCTGTTCTTTTTGTGGATACAGACTAACATGGCTGCTACTCTGAAACCTTACTTTGTTCTGTTCTTACTTAACCACTTAAATCCTACTTTTTATACTTAATAAAATCACTTGTTGCTTATTAATTAACCCAGAGTAAGTAATTAATACCCGGGGGAGCAAACAGCTGTGCATGTCTCTCTATCAGTGTTAGAGAGGGTGGACAATTTATGAGTTTATGCTGTATAAGCTTTATACAGAGTAAAACAGATTTATTCAGGGTTTGGCTCCCAGAAATACTGAATAGTGGATGCTGGGAAAGTCTCTGTTAACTAAGAAGCCCCTGAGCTGTGTGGATCTCAGTTTCAGTGAACTGAAGATAGGTGTGGCCCAATCCCTGGGTCTGTGCTGAAGCTGATTGAAGTATCTAACTCAGCAAGACAGGAATGAAGAGAAGCCTCTTCTGGCAGAAGAGTTTGTTCTCAGTGGTATCCCAGCACATCTAGTGACAGTCTTGAGGGAGTTTCTGTGACCAAACCCATCACAGTCACGTTGTCTGGTGATCTCCATGTGGGCTTCTGAATCCTCTTGTTCTGGAAGAGACTGTCTTCTATGTTTGTGCCACAGATATTCAAGAGCCATTCGTCATGATCAGTTCAGATACCTTCCACTGCTGTACCCATGACACCTTCCCAGACAGTGCAGTTGTTGCACACCTATCATCAACTTGGTGTCATGTTTAGGCACGAGTCAATATTTGCTGCATCTGCTTGCAAAATGTGTCCTTTTCAATGTCACTTGCTGCATTTGTTTGCAGCTTGGCTATTGTTATTCTGTTGTTGACTGGCTTCCAAAACAGCAGGGTCTTCAATGTGATGTTATCCTGCATAATTCCTACACTTATTTCATGCGTTCCTCCTCCTGAGTATAAGAACGTAGCATCATCAGACACCATCTCGCCACTCCCTACCCATCTCGTCTCAGCAACACCAAGTATATTCAGATGGTATTTTTTCATTTCTCATGTAACCTGTGCCAGGTTACATATTAAAGTATGTATGATCCACATGCCTGCTCTTTCATAATTTACTCATCAGGATTCAATGTCTCAAGATCTTTGCATCCATTTGGCTTTTGCTGAGATCTGTCATACTTAGGTTTTTAGCTCCCTCTGCACCTACAGTCCTCAAGGTTTGGTTTAACTTAACTGAACAGTCTCTGTTGCAGTAAAGTTTCACCTACATGAAAGAAGTGGAAGTGGAAAGAAAAGTGGGAGGAAAACGTGGAAGACAATGGTAGTTGAGACAACAGAGAAGGAAGTGGGCCACTAAAGAGGGTGGAAGAAAGATGCATGGATTACATCTGGAAAAGAGGTAGTGACATCAGGAAAAGAGGTAGTTAGCTCTGAAGGTAAAAAAGGAGCAGTGCAAGACACAGGCAGAACTCTTATGGGTGGATGCAAGATACAGAGAAAATGAGCAAGATAAGGAAGAGATATAGGCAAGATAGAAATGCCGGGGACTCAGGAGATGGCTGCAGAGGCAGAAGCAGCAGCACAGAGAAGAGACTTCAAAAAGTTCTATAGAATAATGAAGGGCCACTGAGAAAGAACCAAACCAATGCAGATGATGCCCATCAGGGACTCTCATGGACAAACATTGAAAATGCATGAAGAACAAGTCAGATCATGGAAAGAACATTTCCATTCTATATTGAACTGTCCAGAGCTAATGATCATGGACAGATTTGAGAGAAACGCCAATGCTAAATTAGAAATAGAAGAGGAACCAATAACACCTGATGAAATTAAAACAGCCATGTAACACTCTTCCCTCTCAAAGTGATGGTACCCCCTTCTGGCCGCATCAAGAAGTTAGCATAGGAATTCATTGGGTGGGGTTGTGCAAGCTGGCCTAGTAGCAGTTCAGGTCTCTCACAGGAGGATTAGGCACACTTCCAGTCAGCTGGTAGCGTTGGCCTCCCGGTCTCACCCCTGGGCGTGGGCTAAGCACTTAACCAGTCTATAGCCCTCTGCCTCCCGGCTGGGGCAAACAGCCACTGTCTGTGGCTCTGACAGGTAAGCGTGAGCGGAACACTTGAGAAGTCTATTGCCCTCAGCCTCCAGGCCAGGGCAAACAGCAACAGTCTATGTTTCAGGCCTTCTGGCCTAAGGTGAGTGCACAGCCAGCACCACGTGTGGGACTGGCATCGAGGGTAGGGGGACCTGGGTCCACCCTACTCCACTGGGTCCCAGCCCAGGGCCCTAGAAGTGACTGGCAATCCTGCCATAGGGTCAGTATGGAAACGTGTGGCTGTTGCTTCATGTCTTGGTAGCACAACTGGACCAACGTCTTGCTTCCCTGGGTTATTTCTTACCAACTGCTGCTGGCACTGCTCTGTCGCCACTGAGACTTGGCTCTCAGTCTCAGTGTCAGGCGGCCCTTCCTACAGTGTCTCTCCACGGTCTTCTGTCTCTTGGGGCAGTGGTTTGCCTGTTCTCTCCACTGTCAATCGTAGGTTCAGCTGAGGGCTCAGCTCCCTGGGAATGACATCTGCCTCCTTCCCTAGTCCAGCCCCAACTGAGCTGCAGGGCCCTGCTTTTATATTTCCTGCCCTGTCTCTGTGCTTCCTATGAGGAGGTCGGGATGGGGTTAGCTGTGCCCACCAAGGGGAGTTAACCATCTCCATACAGGAGGGAGACTACTCTGCCTCACTAGACACCATCAAAGGTCTCAAACAGGAGAAAGCCCCTGGTGTTGACAGAATTCAAGCAGAACATGGTCCTCAGGAATGGAAAGATGGTATTATTAAGCATTACCCCCAAAAGGGTGATCTTACTCAGTGCAGGAACTGGACAAGTATTGCAATGTTATCAGTCTCAGGCAAAGTATTTGCTACTTTTATGCTGAACAGCATGAAGCAGTTAGTGAATGAAATATTACGAGAAGAACGGGCTGGGTTCTATCCAGGTAGATTATGTTGTGAACAGATATTCACTCTGACAGATCATCAAAAATCCATCTTAATCAACTTTAAGAAAGTTTTCAATGGTATTGACACAGAGAACCTGTGTAATATGGCTAGCAACTATGGAATACCAGATACATTGACCAAAGTAATAAGGAGTTTATATGATGGAAGTACATGAGCAGTAAGATCAGATACAGGCTTGACTGAGTGGTTTGATAGTGTGACTGGACAAGGGTGTGTGCTATGACCAATTCGCTGTGCATTAGCTGAAAACAAAAGACATAGTGGACAGGGTAAAATGCATTAGCCAAAATGAGTTACATGACCTTGACTGGCCAACCACATTGCTTTACTAAATATGACATGGAATGGAATGATTGCCCTTACATCAGAGGCAGAAAAGGAAGCAACAAAAATGGGATTGAAAGTAAATGCAGAGAAAACCAAGATTATGTAGGTAGGAAAGCGGACAACAGATGCAAAGTTGTACATTAATAGAAAAGAAATCGAACAGGTAGACGAGTTCTGCTACCTGGAGAATTTGATGACATTCAAAGGTGACTCAGATAAAGATATTCGTATGAGATAAGGAGAACTGTTAGTCAAATTGCAAAAGATGGGAATGAATACGAAAGTTGTTAGTTGGATAAGGAACTGGTTAAAGGGGAGACTCCAGAAGGTCGTATTGAAAGGTGAATTGTCAGGCTGGAAGGAGGTCACTAGTGGAGTCCCTCAAGGTTTTGGGACCGATCTTATTTAACCTTTTTATTACTGACCTTGGCACAAAGAGCGGGAATGTGCTAATAAAGTTTGCGGATGACACGAAGCTGGGGGGTATTGCTAACACGGAGAAGGACAGGGATACTATTCAGGAAGATCTGAACCACCTTGTTAACTGGAGTAATAGGAACAGGATGAAATACAATAGTGAAAAGTGCAAGGTTATGCATTTAGGAACTAATAATAAGAATTTTGGATATACGTTGGGGGCGCATCAGTTGGAAGCGACGGAGGAGGAGAAGGACCTTGGGGTGCTGGTTGATAGCAGGATGACTATGAGTCGCCAATGTGATACGGCTGTTAAAAAAGCAAATGCGATTTTGGGATGCATCAGGCGGGGTATTTCCTGCAAGGATAAGGAGGTGTTAGTACCGTTATACAAGGCGTTGGTGAGACCCCATCTGGAATACTGTGTGCAGTTCTGGTGTCCCATGTACAAGAAGGATGAATTCAAACTGGAACAGGTTCAGAGACGGGCTACAAGGATGATCCGAGGAATGGAAAAACTGCCTTATGAAAGGAGACTCAAAGAGCTTGGCTTGTTTAGCCTGGCCAAAAGAAGGCTGCGGGGGGATATGCTTGCTCTATATAAATATATCAGGGGGGTTAACGTTAGGGAGGGAGAGGAATTATTTAAGTTTAGTACTAATGTAGGCACGAGGACGAATGGGTATAAACTGGATATTAGGAAGTTTAGACTTGAAATTAGACGAAGGTTTCTAACCATTAGGGGAGTGAAGTTCTGGAACAGCCTTCCGAGGGAAGTAGTCGGGGCAAAAGACTTTCCTGGCTTTAAGACAAAGCTTGATAAGTATATGGAGGGGATGTTATGATAGGATTGTTAATTTGGGCAATTGATCTTGGATTACCACCAGATAGGTCTGCTCAATGATCTGCAGGGAGATGTTGGATGACATGGGAACTGAGTTACTGCAGAGAATTCCTTCTTGGGCGCTGGCTGGTGAGTCTTGCCCACATGCTCAGGGTTTAGCTGATCGCCATATTTGGGGTCGGGAAGGAATTTTCCTCCAGGGCGGATTGGCAGGGGCCCTGGAGGTTTTTCGCCTTCCCCTGCAGCGTGGGGCACGGGTCGCTTGCTGGTGGTTTCTCTGCAGCTTGAGGTCTTCAAACCAGTTTTGAAGATTTCAATAACTCGATCCTGGGATAGGGGTTGTTATAAAATTGGATGGGTGGGGTTCTGTGGCCTGCCTTGTGCAGGAGGTCAGACTAGATGATCAGATTGGTCCCTTCTGACCTATTAGTCTATGAGTCTATGAGTCTATGAGATGCAAACACCACTTCTGGAAGGATGAACAACAACATCTGGTCAGAGTTCTCCACACCAAACTAAAGTTCCAATTATACTATGCGATTGTACTAAGCATGCTGCTATACAGAGCAGAGACATGGCTGATGACAATGGCTAACAAAAAAAGATTGGATGTTGCCCATCACAGACGGCTGAGGAAGATATTACAAATATCTCAGAAATACAAAACAACAAATACAAGAATAAGGGAGCTGTCAGAACAGGAGATGCTACAAAGTATCAAAGAAAGACTGCTCAGGTGGCTGAGACGTGTACACCATATGGAAGATGGGAGACATGCTAAGAGGGTACTGAACTGGGTACCAAAGCAAGGAGAGAGAAAGCAAGGAAGGCTAAACAGGAACTGGCAGAAGACAGTAACAGAAGGTACTGACAGAACTGGCATTGCTTGGGAAGAAGTACCACAACTAGTGAGCAACCATAAGTCATGGAGGAACTGGACAGCTTAATGTATTAGTGGCACAGGTCTATTGTATTAACGGCTCAATGTATTAGCAGCACTTCCCTTCTCAAGCATCTTTGAGAATGAAAGTGCTCAGAAGGATGCTTGAGAAGGAAAGTGCTCAGCTTGACTCTTGGATCCCAGGCTAAGTGTGCAACATGTGCAATTAGAAAAAAATATTATAAACTAAGCTAACTTGCTCTAGAATCAATGAGACATAATGACTACTGACCTCCTGGTGCCATTTTTACATCTCTTTTCTGAGTAGAATTGTGAACAGTAGGTTTTGGATGTGTGAAGTACCTGGGGAACAGATGAGCAATCAGACTACATTTTGAACTGTGTCTGATGGGCTGGGAGTACACCAAATCTGCATGAAGTGATCTTTACCTCTGGCCTCCAAGAAGTGGTGTTGATGAGTCTGGAAAGGAATCTCATCCAGCCCTCCTCCACTGAAATACAGCCTCAGTGATGGGTGGCTAGGGAGCCTGCCTTGAGGGAGGGAGGGAAGAAAAATGGGGGATGATCCTCCACAAAGCACCCCAAAAACAGTGTCAAGTAGGAGTATGTTTAATTTAATGTTGCAATGAGGAACCTGAGTATTACCATGCACAGGGCTGTGCACAGCCCTAGACTGCTGCCATTTTATACAGTGCCAGTTGGTTCAATGGTTAAAGAGGGAAACAAGGATCCAAGCCTCCTGAGTTCTGTCCACGGCTCTGTGAAACCTTGGAAGAGTTCACAGGGAGCTATGAAGAAGAAATCATGATTGTCTGAGATGACTGGATGGAATGGGCTATAGAACTGTACAGCATTATTAGTACGCATGCATTAGTAATAAAGTAATGATACTCATTAATTCTGACAAGGCTGTCTGTACACCAAGTCCCCCACCATGTTAATAAGTCACTGTACCCGCCCAAAATGGGCCTCAAATATTAATGTCAGATATCCTTTGGCACAACCCTCTTAGCCTGAAACCTCTGGCAACTGCAGCAGTTAGCACAGTAACTTTTCAATGTTCCCATAAAAAATGTATTAGAAACCTAAATTCTATTTAGAATTTGAAATATGAATCTGAAATATACTTTATTCAAGCTTTATCGAAGAAACAATTTATTACAGCATTAATCGTCCTGATAAAAGGAAAGGAAAGTTTAGCCATGACTAATTAACCTAATTATAGCAGACTGTGAGAAAATGGTTGTACGAGAACTGTTCCTTATGTAACCACAACTGCCAAAACCTCAAAAGCTAATAAATCAACACACAGTAATGAAACAAACAGTAATACAGTTTACAGCATGCCTATAATTTGTAGTAGAATCAATACTGCAAACAATGATCACAAAGGACAATTGAATGGCTATTTAGTATTTGGTAACAAAGAGTTTATGAGCTGGACTAAGACTCTTTTAGTGAGATATTTACACAATATAACATTTTGATACAAAAGGGTGAATTTGCTATGCTATGCTCACAAACGGACCTGTTTTTATTGTGTACTAACCTTAAATATTCATTGAATTTGTTTTTAAAAGGTCAAAAATAAAATGCTGCTGCCTGAACATGTAAAACACCCCACTGAACCATGGAAGAACAGATGACGTGTGTTTATTTTTAAAAAATTCATTCATTATTATGCGACATCTCTGCAAGAATGAGCAGGGCTAGTTTGGCCTCAAAGCTCCAACACCATTTTGCACGGCATTGCCAATTAAAACTTAGAGCAGTGAGGACAACACTGACAACTTGCAAAGAGTTCAGTGCATGTGTACAATGGAGCAGATTTCAGCCACTCACATCTTTAATATACAGGTACAGCCCATGGAGATGACAGGTCTCAGCCTGTGGCCAAGTTCATGCTAGGACCTGAAGTCCCTGGGGGCCCATCTTCTGTATTAACAATGAGCGGAATGGGGCACATTAGCTGCCTGGTCCATGAGTCCATGGTCCCTTTGAATCTTGAGGCTTTGATCCAATGGTCTCCCAAAAATGAAAAATGGGGGTGGGGGTAATCAAGATGATAGCAGGGTTCTCTGTTTTTTAGTTTGAGTCTGTCTTGGTTCATAAGAGTGTTTGATCTCAGAAGCAATGGTTCCCACACTACATTGTACAACCTTACCCCAGCACAGAAAGTCATTAATATCTGATATAGCAGGTCCAGAACTCACTGCAGTGCAGCAAAGCCCAATGGTCATGCCCCAAAACGCTTTAAACACACACCTGTATAGGCATCAGTAGAGATGTGTCATAAAGTACCATAAACAAACACCTTCATCACATTCCTGGATTACAACAGTTATCAGAGATTGTTCATCAGCAGCAATGCAACTACAGATATGGTTCCTGATTCAGCAAGATATTTAAATACATTGGTAACTGTAAGCAGAGGAGTAACCTACTGATGTCAGTGGACTAGTCATATGCTTGAAGTTAGGCATATGTTTAAGCCCTCTGCTGAAGCAGAAAGTACGTTCCATGCTGGTTGACTGGCAAGCAGTCAGGTAGTCCAGAAGTGTCATTCCTTTACCCTCCCTCCCCGCAGTGCAGCAGCTCTTAGACCGTTCCATTATGTCCCTGTGCACAAGCCTTGCTAAGGTCATATCAGCTGGTATTGTCGGGGCTACAGCCTCCTGCAGTAGTCTCTGCACCACAGCCAGAGATACTTGTCTCAGCCTTAAATTGCCCATATCATCCTGACCATGCATAGCACTTGGCCAGCAAAGATCCCAAAGTGTTTACAAATCGTAACCGCTCAGATCTGCTGAGCGTTACAGAGGGGGAATCTGATGCATGGAGAGGGAAAGTGACTTCCCCAAGGTGATGCAGGGAGCCAGTGGCAGAGTGAGGAACAGAACCGATTGCTTTCACTACCAGAGAAAACCACTTTCCTGAAGCAACAGTTTGTGCTAGCTCTAGACTGTGGCTGGTGTTCCATCTATTGACTGCTAGAGGAATTGATCCAAAGACTACTGAATTAACACAAAGATTCCCATTGACTTCACTGGACTTTGATTCAGAGATATCAATAAGAGATATTGATGACATTTATTTTAAGTTAAACAGTTACCTTGATGCCACCCCATGAGTGATTAGACAGGAACTCCACTGGACTCGTGACTCCTGGCTGTGCTGGATATCGAAGCAGGAAGTCCAGCTCCACCATGTTAATTTCATTATTCATCAGAAGAATCTGCAATGTCCAACAAATGATATACCTTAGCACTGCTGTTCGGATTCCCAGAGTGCAGCAGAACAGATTAGAACATTCATTGTAAGAGTCATCACATGCCAGAATGTGTGACTAAAATGTATAAACTGCCACCAGCCAAACGGGGCTGGCAAAATATACATCACAGAGGTGTGGAGTAGAAAACTGAGAAGCTGGAACAAACACATGGAGTCCACTGACTCACCTAGTCCACTGACCCAACATTGCTAAGGTCCTAAAACAGGACCTGGGAGGGGCTGTGGACCAGGTCCAAAGGGGCCACAGAGAGCAGCTGGGAATCCTTTGTGGCACGGAGGAAGCCTTATGGATGTGGTTGGTTCTCCATCACTTGCAGTCCAAGTCAAGACTGGGATCCTTCTCAAAGATATTCTATAGATCAAATAGAAGGTGTGGGCTTGATGCAAAAATTGCAAGGTAAGCTTCTATGGCCTGTGCTATGCAGGAGGTTAAAGAGTTATATACATAAACACAATGGTTCCTTCTAGCCCTAAAATGAATGACCTTAGGGACAATGAGGTACAGTAAACATCTGTTACATAAACAAAGCAACTACGTGCAAGCGTCCTTATTCCACTAAAGAAATTAAAGCATTTGCCCTTCTTTTTTCCAAGGGCTAATACATTTGGTACACAGGAATCATAAACTAAATCCAGAACTTTAACAATGTACAGTCAGTAAACTGGCATCCAATCCAGATCATCTCAAAGTGAAGTGTTGGGTTTTCACATGTTCCATTGCAAAGAATTTTCATTTCCCCAAAATACCATGAAAATTTAAACCTGGGTTGGTGTGAGTGTGTGGTGGGGAAGGTGGTGAACACAAAATCACATGAAAGGAATTGGCCAAAAATTTTGCACGATTTTTCACACGGATGATGTCACTGCAATGTGCCAGTTTTGGCCAGCTCTAACCATTTTGTCCATGTGGGATCACTCAGTGATAGGAGAGAGACATTCAGAGTGTGATGAGAGCCTGTGGAATCTGAGCAAATAGCTCACATTTCCCGAGAGGGGGGTCTGCAGCAGGGCTGGAGATGCTCTGCAACATGCACCCATTATTATTGTCCACATATTGTCAGGGGATGATAGGTGACTTTTCCTCATTTATTTATTGCAGCATCCCTGACTCTACCTTACTATCAACCTATGATGCAATAGCTTTGGCAGTATCATGGAGTCACGTTTAGCATCTCCACAATTAAAGGGATGGGTGAGTTTTCCAGCTAAAGTAGGAATTACCTTATTTTGACATGGATAAAAATAACATGTGTCTTACCACCAACCTCATTCCACCTCCTGTTAAGTGCAGAGATTTCATTGCCTGAAGTAAACCCATTGAATATTTTCAACAGATAATACCTACTAAGAAATTCAACATGTGCTACTTGTACACTTTACCTAACAAAGCTAGGCATGTATTTCCTGAAAGAGTATGTGTGTGTTGTGGATCAGAGTTTAGGCTCTTTGTGTAAGGTATAAGGTGACATTTTAAATGCTAGTAATTTTACTAACAAAGTGTACCAACTTAAAGAATAATGGAATATTTATATAAATCACCTTTCCTGGTAATGTCTATACTTTTTAGTGCCTAGGCTTTTTAAAGTGTAATGTTTTTGTTATATAATATGGACAAGGATTATATTACTCACTGGAGTGAATTAACTATAAATTAACTATTTGTGTGGAGGGATAACCTACAGTCAAGTCAGATCTGTGTTCCATACTGTATATTGCATATTATACAGTAACATCTATTAAACTCCCACTCACTGCACATACTTTATAGCAGGGGTCAGCAACCTATGGAGTCCCGGCAGGCAGCAGCGTGCCATTAAAAATCCTGCCCAGCCCGCTCTTCTCCACTCTCCTCTCCCCCGGCCCTTGCGGAGGCAGGGGGCAGAAGCATACATGTGCGCACGGGATGTGCCCAGGCACACCTTAATGCAGGGGTGGGAAAATGGCCCCATTCTCCCAGGCTAGAGCGCCGGGCCGAGCGCAGCAAGCTGCCGGCCCCTCCCCCGCCTTCTCCCCTCCCCTGGAGCAGTGTTTGGCTCTACGGGGTGGCAGACATGCTCCCCCGTTGCCTGGAGCTCTGGGGGCTGGGGCTGCATGCTCCCATGGAGCAGTGTTTGGCTTTGGGGGAGGCAGACACACTCCCCCCTCCTCTGGAGCCATGCCACCGCATGTGCAGCATTCTGAGGGATGGGGATGCCCACTCCAATGGGGCAGTGTATCTGGCTCCGCGCAGAGCAGAACATGCTGCTAGGAGCCTAATGGTAAGGGAGCCGGTCCGGGGGGGGGGTTGTTGGATAAGGGGTGGGGGCAGCCAGGGGACAGGTAGGGGGTAGGGTCCTAAAGGGGCAGTCAGGGGAAAAGGAGCAGGGAGGCTTAGATAGGGGGTGCGGTCCTGGAGGGCAGTTAGGGGTAGGGGTCCCAGGAGGGAGTAGTCAAGGGACAAGGAGTGGGGGGGTTGGGGATTCTGAGGGGGGCAGTCGGGGGCAGGAAGTAGGAGGGAGTGGATGGGGGCAGGGCAGGAGCAAGGCTAGGGCAGGGCTTCCTGGGTCCACACCCTAATGAAATGTGCTGCGCACGCCTATGGGCAGAAGCTTGGTCCTGCTGGCTCCCCTGCCTCTTCCCGTAGTGTGGTGGGTTCATGCCCCTCCTCTGCCTCTCCACCCCTCCCTCCCTGATGGCCAATCAGCTGATGGCCGTTGTGAGGGAGGGCATTGGGAAGGAGCAGAGTCAGCGTGCTTTCTGCTCCTGGCGGAGGCAGAGAAGAAGCAGGGGCAGGGCCTTGGGAAAGGGTGGGTGAGTGGAATAGGGGCATATCCCCTCCAGCCCCCTGCCCTGAGCCCCCCTCACACACATTCCAGCCCTCTTCCCTGACCCCCCCCACACACCCAGACCTCTGCCCTGACCCCCTGCACACACACACGCAGCACTCTGTCCTGATCCCTGACCCTCCTCACATACACTCAGCCCTCTGCCCTGACCCCCCCCACACACAGCCCTCTGCCCTGAGCCCTGACCCCCCCCCACATCCCAGCCATCTGCCCTGACCCCTCCCCACACACACACACCCAGCCCTCTGCCCTGAGCCCTGCAGCCTAGTACATGGCCCAGGCCCAGGCCCATGCCCTGCAGCCCAGCACCCCCCCAGGCTCCTGCCCTGAGCCCCGCACACACCGCAGGCCTCTGCCCTGAGCCCTGTAGCCCCCATACACACCCACCCCTCTGCTTGACTTCTTCACTCCCCCCTCACAATCTCAGCCCTGACTCTGGCACCCCCACACACACCCAGCGCCCTCTGCCCTGACACCTGTACCACCCTCACATGCCCCCAGCCCTGACTCTTGCACTCCCCCGCATACCCAGCCTCCTCACACCCCATGCACCCCCCACATCCTGACTCTTGCACCCTCCACATCCCCCCCAGCACCAAATGGGAGCTCCTGCACACACCTCCCTACATTCCCACCTGCACCCTCGCACCAAATGGGAGCTGCCCAGGTAAGTGCCCCACACCCAAACCTCCTGCCCCAACCCTGAGCCCCTCCCTCATTCTAGCTCCTGGCCAGACCCTTCACCCCCAGCCCTGTGCTCAGTGCAGAGAGAGGAAGACAATGGGCCAGAACCAGGGACAAGGTAGGTACTAACTGTATGTGGGCAGAGCCAGGACCCCAGACTGGCAGCGGGCTGAGCAGGTCCAGCAGCCGGAATCCCGGCTGGCAGGAGCCGGTGGATGGAACCCCTGAGTGGCAGTGAGCTGAGCGGTTCAGCCCACTGCCGGTCTGGGGTCCCAGCCGCCAGCCCCGCAGAGCCTGCTGCTAGTCTGGGGTTCCAGCCACCAGCCCCGCTCAGCCCACTGCCGGTCTGGGGTCCTGGCGGCCAGCCCCGCACAGCCCGCTGTTAGTCTGCGGTTCTGGCTGCCGGACTATTGCCAGCCAGGGTCCCGGCTGCAGGCCCCACTCAGCCCGCTGCCGGCCTAGGTGAACAGAACCCTGACCAGCAGCAGGCTGAGCGGGCCGGCAGTGTAAGATCAACATTTTAATTTCATTTTAAATGAAGCCTCTTAAACATTTTGAAAGCCTTGTTTATTTTACAATACAACACTAGTTTAGTTATATAATATATAGACTTACAGAGAGAAACCTTCTAAAAAACATTAAAATGTATTGCCACACGCAAAACCTTAAATTAAAGTGAATAAATGAAGACTCAGCACACCACTTCTGAAAGGCTGCTGACCCCTGCTCTATAGCAATTTTACAGCATAATGGCAGTCACTATTTATTTACTTATTTTCATTTCAATATGTAGGCATAAAAAGGACTTGAACTCTGGGCTGTTGACATATCAACAGATCATTAAAAATACAGTTAAGATGAAAACAGCAGCAGCAAACCAACTACTCTTTCTCCACATACAAGCAGCCTGTCCCCAAAGCCCACCCTCCCCATCACTTCCTTGAGTTCCACAACAGGCATCACTGCTCAAACAGTAATTTGCAAACTCAATGTGAACCAAAGCATCTGTAAAAGCAGCAAAGAGTCCTGTGACACCTTATAGACTAACAGACGTATTGGAGCATAAGCTTTTGTGGGTGAATACCCACTTCGTCGGATGCATGTAGTGGAAATTTCCAGGGGCAGGTATATATATATGCAAGCAAGATACAAAGTGCCACAGGACTCTTTGCTGCTTTTACAGATCCAGACTAACACCGCTACCCCTCTGATACAAAGCATCTGTGATTGTTAGCAGTGAGAGAAGCAGAAGGGGAAAGAACTTTCCCAGACCACACACCTTAGCTGCATATATGCTGAAGGGCAGGAATTGGGATTGGGTTTTCTCCTGGCGGACAGTGTGCAATGCCAAGAACTTGACTTATCACACATATTATTCCAGCTAAATGATGCTGCTCCTGTTCTTTACCTGGAAGGTCACTTGGGCAGTGTAGGTCAGTTTGTCACACTCAAACAGCCCCCGGGTGGTGTACTGGAACACGGAGAAGGTGATGCTGTCGATCAGGTTTAGAACATGCTCTTTGAGGCTCTCATCTGGAGAGGCCCTCTCCACAGCCTTCTGAAACACGACACTGAACGCCTGGATGGGGGGACAGGAGGAAGATCTATGATGCTTTACAATTACTCTTTTAATGCCCTGAATGTTGTATGTAACATTCCCACAGCTGAAACGGACTCAGTTTTTTCTATCTCATAAAGAAAACAAACAACCAAGTGGTATGAACTGCCAGCTCTAAACAGCTGTGTAATTGGATTGGACACTAGGACTTGGACCAGCTTCTTTCACTCTCTCTCTCTTTTCCAAGGCAAAAACATTTACTTGCTGCTCTTTGAGAAGTATTCAGCCTTAAAACAATGACATTCTCCATGAAATTATGCTCATTTGGGTTCAAGAAGGTAGTACATAGGCAGGCTCACTGAATTAGAATGTCTAATGGAAATATTTCACATGATCTGTCATAGGGATTACACAGCTCTGTTTTGCAAACATTGAGCTGAAAGGCACTGGAGTCCCCAAGGAGAACATACCTCCCACATCACATGTCTCATAGCAATATAAAGGTAACAAATTCCCTTAAGTGCAAACCCTCCTCCCCCAAAACCAAAAAAAACCCATGACTTTTTACTTCCTGGCTTCAGCAGAAATGACAAGAGAGGAAGGGTAGATGATACCCAATGATCTGGGAATTAGATTACCCCAATAAGGTCCCCTCAGGACATCCATTGAAGAGGAAGCTATTAAGTAAAATATGAAACATTTCTGATGTAAATGAGAAAAGACTCAAAAGCCTTCAGAGCATGCTGGAGAAAACACATTAGCAAATTACCAAATTCTACTGAAGAAAACCCTAACCACAGCTTAGTTAAAAACAGGAAGACTCCATAAAGTTGAAACTAGCTAATCTGAAATAACCAGGCCAGTACAAATTAATAATACTAAACAAGCCAGATATGGCTGCGCAGACAGTTATTTTTAGGGTTTTATAGGCCCAAGCAAAGAGAAAACAATACAGTTCTAAATTAGAGTAATATTGCTCATATTTTATTACTCAATTATTTGTAGAATATATATTTTCCTGCATAAATTTCTTGTTAGAACATGTGCAGAGACTCATGTAAATCTTATGTACGCCAATTTATAATGGGCTTTGTAGCTAAAGTTATAACATCATTTGTGAAGTATTTTGCAAACATCGCTGCACATCTCTACAAGATAAATTATAATGAGAGATTATAAAGTATTAGTTTAAAACATTTTAGGAATCATTTTCTAGGTATTTATACACTGTTCATGTTACTGAATAAACTCCCAAGGTACAGATGATGTGGATGAAGGGTGAAACCTCAGATATTCCTGTACCTGTTATGTGTGGAATGGATCTACTAAAGTGTATACTTGTAAGGAAGCTACTCTGCACATTTCCCTGACAAAATAATCTGCATGTGAATCAGCCCCATATATTGCTGGAGAAAACCTCTTCAGGGCTCTAAGGGGTGTTTCAAGCTCACTTAGCAGGGTTTACAAACTGTCTGGAAGAAGTCCTAGACTAGGAGGCAGACTCCCCTTCACCCTCATACAGCTGGACTCCAAACAACATCTCCTGTCCTTTGTGAGCATATAGCATTGTTATATTTACACTGGAACCGCTTATCATCTGAGAGACCTATGCAGTAATAGCTTTGAAGCTGCCATGGCCCAAACGTGTGTCCTTCTTTGATGGACTCCTTTGCAGGAAAAGACCCAGAAGAGCCTCTCGGTACCATGTGACTGGCCATGAAGAAGACTCTGGAGGGTTATATTGTCAAGGCAAAATGATTAATTATTATTATGATTTGTATTGCAGTAGCAGGTAGGAGCCCTAGTCATGACCAAGGGCCCCATCGTGCTAGGTGCTGCACAAACATAGAACACAACAATAATCCCCGCCTCAAGGAGCTTACTGACCAAGCAGACATCCTGAAAGGTAACCTCCTTCCCCACCAGTAAAAGTAGGGAAACCTGCCGGTGAAACAATGTCCAGACTTGAAAACAAGAAACAATTAACTATGAATTTACAGCTGGCCATACATTTTAACCTATACCAAGAAACTAAGTCTCCTACTCTAAATCCCAGTGTAGAGCAAAGACTGGATTCTGTGTCCACTCAGGCTGGCAAAAGAAGGGAGCTTAAGGATAGAAAAAACAGATGAGTTCAACAAATCAGCAGCTGGCCTGGAGGGCTGTGATCTGGAGCTGACCTTTTGGTTCTCAGACTAGGGGGTTTAGGCTGTGGAGACTTGGGAGGTTCTCTTTTTCTGTCTGTATGCTGTCCCTTTTGTGACTGTGATTTCTGGTTATTGCCATCAGAGAAGTGAAGTTCTGGAACAGCCATCCAAGGGTTGGAGAGGGGGAGGGAACCTAACTGGCTTCAAGATTGAGCATGGTAAATTTATGGAGGAGACAGTATGATGAGATTGCGTACAATGGTATGTAGCCAATCTGCGACTGCTAACAGCAAATATCTCCAAGGGCCAGGGCTGGGACACTAGAGGAGAAGGCCTCTGAGTTACTACAGAGAATTCTTTCCCATGTATCTGGCTCATAGGTCTTGCCCACAGGCCCAGGGTCTAACAGATCGCCATATTTGGGGTCAGGAAAGAATTTCCCCAAGTTAGATTAGTAGAGCTACCTCGGGGGTTGTCGCCTTCCTCTGAAGCATGGGGAATGGGCCACTAGTGTAAATGGAGGATTCGCTATACCCTGAAGTCTTTAAATCAAGATTTAAGGACTTCAGGAACTCAGCCAGAAGTTAGGGGTCTATAACAGGAGTTGGTGGGTGAGGTCCTATGGCCTGCAATGTGAGGGTTGCACCCTTCCTTACCCCTGTCTGCGCCCTCTGTCCCCTCCCACCCCGGTGCCAGGGCTGGACATGGGTCTGCAGCTCCAGGGGGGGGAGGGAACGTGGACAGGGGTAAGGGGGCTGAGGCTGAGGCCACAACTGGGGTGGTTTTGGGACCAAGGATGGAGTTGCATCCAGGGGCCAAGGCTGGAGGCGGGGTCAGGAGCTGGGCCCCTGGCTCAGTAGGGAGCCACACTGAGGTTGAGAATGGGGCCAGGCATGGACCAGGAGCTGGGGCTGCAGCTGAGGCCAGGGCCGGAGCAAAGCTAGGCGCTGGGTAGGGCTGGGTGGTACTCCTTCCCCACCCCCTGTGGGGACTGGCCCAGGCCTGCAGCTCCCTCTTCCCCCCACCAAACATTCCTTTGTGCCCCCTTAGGAGAACGTGCCCCCACAGTTTGGGGACCTCTGATGAACTTGATGGTCTTTTCTGGCCTAAAATCTATGAGTCTATGAGCTGTCCTTTTGTGGCATGGCTCTGGGAACCACTGCTCTGCATACACAGAGTTCTATAACTAAACGTAGTTCTTCCATTTCCTTGTGGTAACTGTTGGCAATGCATAGGAAATGCCTCAAGCAGCCTGATGTCTTGTTTAAGCAAGATAGATCATGCCCTGCAAACTTAATGCTGACCCCTAGGGATGCCACCCTTCAATCTTTAATCAAACTATTGCTACCTAACACACGCTACTGCACTGCACAGCCATCACTCACAGCATTGGAAGCGGGTAGCTTGTTTCTCTTATCCATGTAGACTGTGCACTATGTGTAGGAAAGTCCATCTTGCAGATGACACAAAAATTGGAAAAATGGTAAATAATGAAGGGGACAGGTCACTGTTTCAGAGTGATCTGTATCGCTTGGTAAACTGGGTGCAAGCAAGCAATATGCATTTTAACATGGCTGAATGTAAACGTATACACCTGGGAACAAAGGATGTAGGCCACACTTACAGGATGGGATTAGGAAGTAGTGACTATGAAGGTGATCTGGGGGTTGTGGTAGATGATCAGCTGAGCATGAGCTCCCAGTGGCCAAAAAAGCTAATGCAATCCAGGAATATGTAAACAGGGGAATATTGAGTAGGAGCAGACAGGTTATTTTGTCTCTGTATTTGGCACTGATACAACCACTGCTAGAATACTGTCTCCAATTCTGGTGACCACAATTCAAGAAGGATGTTGATAAATAGAAGAGGGTTCAGAGAAGAGCCACGAGAATGATTGAAGGGTTAGAAACCATGTCTTATAGTGACACAGACTCAAGGAACTCAATCAATTTAGCTTAACAAAGAGACGATAGAAGTGATTTCATTACAGCATCTATATGGGAAAGAAATATTTAATAATGGGCTCTTCAATCTAGCAGAGAAAGGCATAACACAATTCTGTGGCTGGAAGTTGAAGCTAGACAAATTCAGATTGGAAATATGGTACAATTTTTTTAATAGTGAGATTAATTAACGGTTGCAACAATGGATTCTCTATCACTGGCAATTTTTAAAACAAGATTGGACATTTTTCTGAAGGATCTGCTTTTGGAATTATTTTGGGGAAAGTTCTCTGGCCTGTGATCTACAGGAGATCAGACTAAATGATCATAATGGTCCCTTCTGACCTTTGAATCTATGCATATTTCTGCGGTATGTTTGTACAGCGCTTAGCACAATGGGATTCTGGTACAGGACTGGGACTCTGAGGTGCTACTGAAATAAAAATAAAACCATGAAGTGCCGTTAGAAAGCAATAAATAACAGCAACCTCCGTGAAAACCAAGCAATAGAAGGGATTAGGTTACGTTTATAGTGGGGGTTAGAATACCCTCCCCTCCACCTGGCCCAAGAAAACAGATTTCATTCCACCTTAGTATGTTAAAGAGGTAACTAAACTGTCCAGCAGAACTCTCGGGAGCTGGGAGAGCTCTTGTCAGTCACGGGGGCAGTACCTTCAAAGAGAACTGGTACATGGGGTGAATGGCATTGAGGTCGTTCATGATGAAGTACAGCAGAGAGGCCCGTGCTGCTGCAGGCCGGTAGTGCTCCCTTGCCTCGTTAATCTTTGTTTCTGCCACCTTGGACTCCTGGACCTGTGAGGAAATTAAAGACCAAAACAATCATGAAACTGTTTTAATTGTGTGACTCTCTCTCACCTCAGAAAAGGTGGGGAGAGCACATAAGCCCCTCTGATCACAACTACAGAGCAATTTCTCTGCACTGCCAAGCAGTGAGAACTGGCTGCTGTGATTTCACACAGACTGCAGAGTCAGAACTTGAGCTGTTAGCTATTCAAATATTCCCCCTCTGAGCCAGGCAGGTTTGTTTTCTGGGTGGTAGGCAATGACAGTTAGACCTGGACAGTGCTTATACTGGGAACAGGTGGCCTTGGCTAATTGCTTTGGGTTGAGTTCTGTGAGGCAGGTTTTGGTACATGTTTGTGTCGGCTCCTTCCCTGCCTGTCTCTTTCTGGAATTGAAAAGTGCTGTCACAACACAGTTGGGAAAACCCAAGATCTGCCAGCTGCAGGTAAGCACTCTGCTGTATTTCATTTCACGATGCTCAATTATCTACTGGCCCCTCTGAGTTCCCCACAATATGCCTACTCCTGATGAGCCTTAATCATTTTTGTCATCAGCTAATTTTTCCATGCTAATCGCCCCCTCACATGTGGGTCATTAATGAATGAAAGATACCAAGCAATTCTAGGCCTAGCTAGCACTGCTTCCAAGGTGACTCGGCTATTAACTCCACTCCAAGCTGAGAATTGGTCATTTCAGGGCTGGCTCCAGGGTTTTTGCTGCCTCAAGTGGCGGGGGGGCGGGGGAAGGCCGCGATAGTGATTGGCAGCAGCTCCACCGTGCTGCTTTCTCCTTCGGCGGCAATATGCCGGCTGGTCCCTCGGTCCCTCTCGGAGGGAAGGACCTGCTGCCAAATTGCTGCCGAAGAGCCTGACGTGCTGCTCCTTCCCCTTGGCCGCCCCAAGCACCTGCTTGCTGAGTCAGTGCCTGGAGCCAGCAATCCAGGACAGGACCATATCTCTTGCCCATGTGGCTATCAAGCCATCTTCACAGCCTGTTGTAAGGAACTTTAGGAAAATTCTTTTGGAAGTCTATTAAACCCACCTGTTCTCTACTCCCTTTGTTCTAATTAACTCTTTCACAGGACTCTGATTGGTTGAAGAGGCATGACTGAGCCCTACAGAAGCTATTTTAGTTTATCCCCCTCATCATACATGTATCTAAGGATTTGCTTGACTAATTCATTCACATTTCCTCATATTCAGATAAGGCTCATTGGTCTATACTGTCCAGAATCACCCTTAGCACCACATCTAAAGGTGAGTACAATCTGATATGGTCACTTGGTACAAAGCAGAGGTCACTCGTAATGTGGTCTATTTTAATAAACGAAGATGTGAGCCAGTGAGGGGTTGTCCTGAGGGGAGGTGGGGCGCTGACTGGCAAGGAGAATGGATTAATGCTACAGACAAAACTTTGAGGCCTGATCAATACAGGCTGCCTGTGCAGGGTTCCAACAAGCAAGGTGCTGGGAGGCAAAATACTCCCGTACTGTCTTGCACAGTTGGTTTAATGACGCATTTATTTTTCTTTACCTTTACCCTGCCAGTTTTAAGGTGCAGCTAGGTTACAGATTGACAATTGAGAGCTGCAGCATGAGGGTCTGTGCAAGCAGCTTGCTGCAGAAAAGGTTACAGAGAAGTTGCTAAATGTCACTTTTACCCCCAGGCTGCAGGACTTTTATTGCAGTTCCAGCTTTACCTGACAGCAGATGCATGACTCAGAGGGAATTTGCAGCGTGCAACAGAGGGAATCCATGAACTGCTATGAGAACTCCCATGAGGGTGTTTGCATTTGAAGATGCATAGAATTTAATAAGTGCCACAAGTGTATGGGGTCAGGTACAAAAATAAGTCTTTCCATTGTTAAGAATTAAAGTGAGAGACAAAGTTTGATTTACAGATTTGTAGAAACTTTAGGCCTTGTCAGCACAAGTAAGTTGCACCAGTTTAATTGAAAGCAGTTTTTAAACCAGTGCAAGCCCCCATATGGACATCCTGATTTTGGTTGAACAGTGGCTCCTAATCAACTTCAGCTAACCCAACATAAGCCATTCTGAAACTGAAATAGGAGCATCTGCACAGGGACTTGTGTCAGTTTAACTATACTGGTTTAAACTCACACTTTCAGTTAAACTGGTATCAGTGTCTTGGGAAGAGTTAAAATGCTTTTAAATAATGAAGGTGATGTGTCTCTGCTCCTAGGGTTGCCACTTCAGAGGTAAAAAAACAATGGGATATCTGCCTGTCCCCACCCAGGGCACTGTTTGCCCTTCCCTGCTCCAGGGGCTGTCCTGGGCATTGATCTTGGCAAGCACTATGTGGCACTAGCTGGAGCCACCCTGCTCCCACCCAGAGGTGAACCCCATAGCTGGTTTCTGTATGGAAGTGACTGGATGCTGCCAGCGTCAAGTGCAAACTGTGCCACTCACTGCTCCCAAGCTGCCCTGTTCCCACAGCTCCCAGACACTCTGCAGCCAGAGCTCCCTCTGCGCAGGTGCTGCCACCCTACAGCTCCCCAAGTACAGCCAGTAGGAGCTGGGGGATCCAGCGGGGGCATGGCTGACAGAAACAGGGATTTTTAATGCCCCAGGAGGATGTACAATTTCCTGGGAGAGTTACCTAGAAAAAGAGATGATCTCAGAGAAACACGGACAGGTGTATTCTAGCTCCCTGGGGGAGAGTCACTGAGCTTACCTCCAGGAGCTACAACCAGTGGGAGGTGATTACAGCACAGCCTAGGGCAGGTAGACAACTCCAAAGAACACCTGGTACCCCCTGGGGATGTTTACATATACTGGGTCAGGTCCAAGGAACAAAGAAAGGCTTTTGGCATAAGACTGGTCTGACTCTTGTTCATGATCTGCATACTGGCATGAGCCTTTGTCCAAGAGGGCAAGCTCTGCTGGAAGGGTCTGAAGGACCTTGTCGTCTACCTGATTGCCATGTGGAAGATGGGGGATCTCTGGTAAGTACAGCATGTGGTTAGACCTTTTATTGTTTTATCTATTTACTCTTTAAATAAATGTACCGCGCTCTGTGAAGGCTGGCTGGTCACTGGTACTCCACTATTATGGAACCTGCAGGAGCTGAGCTACATCAGATGTGCTGGGATAACCACAGGGAATGGCAGGGGAACTGCAAACCTAAATCTCCAGTCTGGAGGGAGACAGTTGTGGGCTCTGCCTATTGGGTAGCTCTACACTTACTGCGGTGTGTAGAATACAGACACTGCATGCCCACCTAGCTTGGGCATAACCAGCCATGTAGTTGATGGGGCATGGCTCAGGGAAGTAGAACAAAGAAACCTATGCACCTGAACCCCAGAGTATATACCCTACACTGGCTTTCTACATGCCCAGGGAGTGTCTTCCACATCTACCCTGCTGTTTTTAGCAGTGTAGTGTCCTGCTGCTGGAGCCTTTCAATACAGCTAGTAGCTTCACGCGGTGGTGAAAAGTGTAGGCATGGCCTGTGTGGTCTACACACCACAAGAGTAGACACAGCCATAGAGAGGGGGATAACTAGTGGCATGAGACCGAAGGGGGCATCTCTGGAGCAGAACATGGAGAGGTCCAAAACTCTGAGAGGTGGTATGGAAATTATCCTAGCAGCTCTTACACTGCCAGATATCAAAGGGCTCTTATGCCTCACATTCTGTTAGCATTGTTTTTCCAGAATGAACATGGAGTTGACCTGCAGAATGTTACTCAAGAGTCCTGCCAGTAAAGCAACTCAAAGGCCACATAGACTGGATCCCAAGTGAGGTCTAATTCCAACATTCAGCCCCCGTACAACAGGGTGGGTGGTGATACACTTCGCAATTGGAATTTGATTGTTCTTGTTTTAGAAGCTAAAACTGCAGGAAAACTTGCATTCCAATGGAGAAGAAAAATGCTGAAAGAACATTGCATTCTCTCCACTGGAGCTTGATTCAGCCCCACAGCAAAGGCTGGTTCCCATGCCCAGGGGTTTGTGAGGAAGGTTCAGCCACATGAAACGTTGCAAAGCTGAGGATGGAGGTACATAAAGTATTTCAATGGGCGTAAGCAAATGAGAAGGCAAACCACCCACAGAACAGAGTCAGAGGGAAATACACTGCTGGTTTTGGCTTCCCCAGACACCATCAATCAATAGCTCAGTCTTAAGGCTATGAGGACAATTGTTTCTAGAGTTCACACAGCCTTGCTCAAATGTCCTCTGTGTTCTTCTTTGTGACTGAGCCAGGTCTGTAGGAGTTCAAACAAAATATCTTTGTCAAGCAGAACAAATATGATTTCACATTCAGAGCTGTTAGAAACAGCCTAAGAGTGGAGGGGAAACTGTTAGCCTCTCAGTGAGGTGGGGGTCCCACGCTGAGAAATGAGAGCTGTTGTTTATGCTTGAACCCCCAGCAAAATGATAGGGAAGGGATGACTTGTGTCTGACAGATAGAGGGAAAATGTGCAAACAGTAAGACAAGCTGTGTAAATAATAATGGTGACAGTGCAGACTGGTTTAAAAACCAAATTTACGCCCAGGGGAACTGCATGGGTACTAAACATCTGAGTTTCTGCAGATTGAATCTGGATCACATAAAAAACAATGGATTCCAGCTTGCACCTGGGCTAAAATTCTGGCTTAACTGAGGAAGCGCAGCGTATTCAGAATTAATCAAATAAGTAAGTAAATAAATAAATAAAGCCACAGTATTAAGCTGCAGCAGTGTAATCCATCTCGATACAGTGTTTAAGTTTTATTGTTTTGCATCAGACACTGCCATTTTCTCCTCTTCCTAAATAAGCCATTTAACATACACACGCTCTTAAGAATTGAACTGCTCAGAGCCAGCCAGATTAGAGAGCACAGGAATTTATACTGATTTCGATTCTCTATGCAGCAGAAGGGGCAAGAGGAACATATTCATCTTTAAGATGAATAACATCACCCATGTTCCCTTCTTCTGGCCCGGACTTTGCTTTTACCTTTTCTTCAATTTCCGCAGCTGTCTGTTTGGTGGTCTCCAGGTTTTCCACCAAGGCCGTGTCCCCGAGGAAGTTCCCAGATGCTGAGGATAGCCGGGACAGCAAATTGTCCTCTAAAGTTTTTAAAGTGATTTTGAATCCATTCTGCTGCTTTGTGAGGTCTGACTGCAAATAAACAATGAGGGATGTTTTAGCCACAGACCAGTGTCAAAGGCAACGCGTCAGCATTAGATTGAAATTTTCCCAACCCACTTGCACAAGCCAGTGTTTATCATGGCCTTTTGCAGCAGAAATCAATCCAATCCCTACTATGCTGTTCTCTCCAAGAAACCCTGAACATGTACGGACTAAGAAGGGACAGGAGATGTATGCCCCGCAGCTACGAATGTATTCAAAATAAGAGAGCACAAACTGGTTTGGAGAAAAAGAATTGGGTCAGATCTCACAAGCACACACCCCCTGCACCCTCCCCACTGACATCTCCTGTTTCATGCTTGAGTCAGTCTGGATAAGGATGGCCCTTGGTGCAGTCCACCACTGCTAGCATGGCTGCCACTCTCTTCCATCCCCAAAGGTCCAAGTACACCTGCCCATGACACATCAACGCACGTCATCTCAGAACTGAGAGCAAAACAGGTAAAAGTCTGACAACTAGAAGCAAAAATGGCCCAAAAGCAGAAAGTTCACTTCTATTCAAAGAGATTAGTGCAAGACACATTGCCAGATAGTTCAGTTTCATAACTCAAGGCACAATAATGTCTCCACTTAGCTGTTACTATGGTTTGTATTTGAGTAGTCCCCAGAGATAGAGCCCCATTGTGCCAGAGAATCTAAGACAGTCCCTGACACAGAGTTCACAATCTAAAAGACAAGACAATCAAACAGATATAAACAACTAAATAGCCACTTGTTGAAGTACAGACCTTGTAAATTACAGGGCCATTACAGTTTTCCTTCATATAACAAATCCCTCCATAACAACCTGCTCTGTGTCCAGCTGCCACTCAGTTATCTTTCCTCTGTAAAAAATGGTTAACAGAAGACACAGTTTATGGTGAAATGAAGGCATCTCTTCCTCAGCTTGGTGACCCTTCACAAGTAGATTCTGCCCTTGCACAAGTGATTGCAACTATTGCTCAGCCTTTGCCGGGGGCACAGTGCCTGTACTGGGATGAAGGTACATTATCCAAGAGGGTGGTTGTTTTACAAATTCTCATTTTTTAACATTGTAGTGAGGCAGACTGGCCTCCCGTGGACTCGGAGGGGGAGGAACCCCTCACTGAGCCCTGGTGGGCGGAGCCAGGCCACACTCACCCCTCCTGCTGGCAGTCAGTGGGCGGCTCAGAAAGGTGGGTCTGAAAGCTCAGTTGGCCTGCAGCTGCTGGAGGAGCTAGACTCCTCCTGCTTGCTCCCGAGCTTGGAGACTGCTGCTGGTCCCTGGGGAGCTGAGGACTGGCCAGAGCTGTACGCTGACCCGATAGCGGAGGAGCTGCCAGCACTACCACAGGTCCTCTACCCGGACGATCTGGACAACCCTCTACAGGACCAGGTACACCCTGCGAGGGAGTCAGGAAATGGCCCAGCGGCAGCTGACCCTAGTCTGACTGCAGCACCACCTGAGCACAGGTCAGCATGTTGCAGTCAGGATCCCCGCTGACCCAGTGGCAAATCCCGCTGCCACTGTTAGGGCCTTGGGCCAGGGTGCAGTGGAGTGGATGGGCCTGCGCCCCGCCCTGCCGCCCCAACCCTGGGGTGGCTGTCTCCCCCTCTTGAGGCCAAGAAGCCACCACTTGTCGGCCATCTGTCGGAGCCAGGATGCGCGAAGCCCTTGCTGCTCGGCCGTGACTTCAGATCAAAGCTATAGACTTATTGCCCTGCCCTGACTGAGGGCCTGGGCTACCTGTCTGTCTTTTTTGCTCGGCCCCTGGCTGCAGGCCTGAGCTATAGACTCTCCTTGCCCTGCCCTGACTAAGGGTCTAGTCTATTTAACTGAGTTTGTTGCTCGGCCCCTGACTATGGGCCTGAACTTTAGACTCTTGCCACACCACTAATTCCCCACGACAGGTGACGCCCAGAGACGTAGTGAGGTGGACTGGCCTCCTACAGACCCGGAGTGTGAGGAATCCCGCTGCCGAACCACTACAACAATGGCAAACCATGCACCTGTCTTGTGCACTGCTGGGTATAATATAAGCTTGGCCTTTCTGCTACTGTGCTGTCAAAAGAAAATAATCACAAATATTTTAGCACATAGAGAAGCCTTTTGAAAGATGAAGGCATTTAAATCCCCAGCTGGTACTGAAGTAACATCGCTTTGTGGCTCAGAGAACTGGCAACAGACAAGGAGCTTTTCAGCACTAAGGATCCTACCCAATTCTCACTAAAGATAGAGAGATTTCAAATGCACTTGGAGCAAGCCTGAGGTCAAAGCTGCCATCAGATGGCAATTCACTGTCAGCATGAAATGATCTGGTTCTCTGAGCTCGTTTCAGGCACACAGGCATCCATGCCACCAGAAAGCAGCATTTCTACCCTCACTCTGGTTGATAATCTCATTTATGAGACAAGAGACAGAATAGTCCATGGAAACCAAACCTTCCTCTTATTCTTAAACCCCTCTCAGTCCAGGGCTGAGAAGTTATGTACCAGGAGCCCTGAACTGCCCCCCAAGCGGTATTTGCTTTGTATATCGTGGAGTTCAGGCTGTCGCTTCTGAATCTTTCATTGATAATAAATCAACTTTAAATCTTCCAAAATACTGCACTGAAATATTGCATATGCTATTCACACACACACGTGCCATATCAATGCAGCACCTACAGTATGTAGAACAGCTAATGCACTGAAGTGTGCAGGTTGTTGGCATTCCAACTGGAAATCCTTGTTTTCAGGGACTTATTTCTTGGGCATTACATGCAGGACTTTGTGCAAGGAAGTAAATATTTTATAGGTTTTTTTGACACAGAAAACTGATTTGGCTATAATTTTACATGTTCCTGTCATTCAAACATGGCCTGCATTTAAAATGACATTTTGCAGGCTATTAGTAGTCAAGAATGTGAGCTGGAGGCCCTGGAGTTATGAATAAGGATGGATTTTTTTTCTCTCTTTCTCTAATAGCTCATAATTCCTATGTAATGCCCTTAAGTGCAAACAATGAACTGCACGTGATGCTGTATTCCCCACAGATGTCTATACCTGATTACTGGTCTGTTATGCTATTGTTTTTAATGTCACTGAGGCTATGGTTAGTTATTTGTACAGTGGAATTGTCGGTTGTTTGATATTTCATATACTACAATGAAAACGGAATTTCGGGGTGGGGAGGGGAAAGGTTATCATGGGGCATTTCATGTTTTGTCCCACTACCAAAAGTTAATCCCTTCTCTGAGGTAGCTCTCCTCAGGGCTCACAAACTGCCACCCCCTCAAGCCTCACTGATAGATGAAGGAATTGGATTTCTCTATACGTGCAACTATTATCAGAGATCAAAGATGCTGTGCCTGCCTAGCTGGGCCAGCAAACAGCAGCCTTTCCCAAGAGTCTAAAAAGCACATTCCATACAGTGATTCTGCTGCTCTAGTTCTTTTGTCAAGGCCTCTCTCTCCAACCCTGCCAGGAGCAGCCCACCTCCTCATCCTGTTCAGGGGAACGGTTTTCTAATATATCTGTAAAGATAAAGGTCAATTTTTGGAGTAAAGTGTCTATAGCTCAAAACCCTGGGGAAGTACATCCACACCTGGCATCTAGCTGGGACCCCGTTAACACTGGAGCTCCCTGTAGCCTTTCACATATCAATACTCAGGCCTCTGGGCAGTAGGGGTCATAGTCACAGTGAATCGTTGCCTGCTAGAGCACACTTCTGGGTCTCTGGAAGCATTGAGATGATAGCTATGCTCAATCTTTTCGTTCATAATGGAAACTGTGAAAGTAGAATGAATTATATTGTGAAAATAGAAAGGATTAAAGAAATGCTGTCTGTACCTTTAAGCCAAATTGTTGGAATGCTGCAATCTAAGTGTAAGGAATACAGACATTAACATAGAACAATTGCACCGTTTAAGGGTAATTGGTGAAGTATTAGCCTTAAATCGATAAGAGTTAGTAAGGAAGTAGGATATGCATGCTGTGCCCCAGGTGAATTTTACTGATTTGCTTTCTTTGTCCCTTTGTCTAATTCCCGCTCTTTTATCTGTATAAATAAGATAGTTTGTGTCTTGCGTGGTACTCACATTATCTGGATGTTATTAGCAGAGCGCTATGCTAATAAAACACAGTGGTCTGACAAACTGTGAGTCCTGAGTCTAACTTTGACAAAACCCATCTTTGACCTTTTAGGCCCGAGGGGGTTGCTACAGATTCAAAATCTCAAGGTTGATCTAGAATCTTTGGCTGTCTCTGTTGTAATATCACTGTATTCCACAAAGTCCTGACATCTGACATCCAGACACAACCACTTGGCTTCTTCTATTCATTTCTTCTGGAAACTGGTTCCTAATGCAATAACTCTATCCCAAGGCAAGGGTTTGTACCATGCCAGTTCCATGCCAATATCCCCAATGCCAAGTGTATCTCTCTCATTTGAAGCATGGTAGAGGAATGTAATTTTCTCCCAAGCAGACTGATATTTCTTCTTGTGTTTGGGGGAGGAATAATAAACCTTTCCTTGCTTCAATTTCTCATTAGCCACCACAACTCAAATCATATGGCAGGACAGAGTCAGGTAAGCAAAAGCTGTTGGAGTGGCTTAAACAGACCATCAATTCAGGGGATGAGCCGCCTTGCCTTCTGCTGGAATTTGGATGTGAGACTTCTCACAAACTGTTGATAACTGCCGATTTCAGGAGTTCTCATGAGTTAGGATCTGTTCCGACTCACTGAAATCAATGGAAGTCTTTCAATTGACTTCAGTGGGAACTGGATCAGGCCCTAACTCAGGAAGATGGCAGTAGCAAATATATCTGACTTTCCCATAGCCTGCTCTGGTGAAGAAGAGAATGGAGCAGTAATGTGACTCTGACTGCCCTCAACTACACCTACTATAAATAAAAAACAAACAAGCGTTTCAGGGTTACTAATTTTAGAATTAAACTTTCTCCTGATCCCACCCATGCAGTTCATAAGTACCCAGTCTAATCCAGTAGCTCTGGAATTGTACTGCCATACTCGTTTTCTTCTATCACACTCTTTAGAGACAATGGCAGAACTATTATCTCTGGACTTTGTGCCTCTTAACAGTAATGAATAGTAATGAATCAGCTAATGGTGCCAGGATAGTCCAATACACTGCAAGTAGAGCATTCTAAGTCATTCTGAATCAGTGACTTGGACTTTTTATCTGCATGTAATAGTTTATCTACATTTTTCAATTATTTTCCACCAGTTTTTGAATAATTTTGATCTTAACAGGATTACACACAAAAAGCTAAGTTAAATGGAATGTCCAAGAGGAAATTAATAGTTCTATATTGAGAGCAGGGTTTGAATAATGTGCAGTAAATAAGGCCACACAGGGAACAAGAAGGAGACAACAAAATATTGCATAACTGCTCACTCAGAGAGCATGTTCCATCCTGCACACTGAGTGGGGCAAGAGATCCTGTGGAAAAATAGCACGTGACCATGTAATTCAAGACTGTATCAAAATGCATACATATCTGCATACTGGAGGTTCCTAGTTTTGAGTGCTTGAATGATCTGATAAGTCATTAGAACAATTAAAGGATTAGAATGTGATCATTTCAAGGAGCTTAATCTATTTATTTTAACAAAGAGAAAGTTAAGAGGTGACTTGATCACAGTCTGTAAGTACCTACATGGGGAACAAATATTTGATAATAGGCTCTTCAATCTAGCAGAGAAAGATCTAACATGATCGAATGGCTGAAAGTTGAATATAGATTCAGACTGCAAATAAGGCATACATTTTTAACAGTGGGAATAATTAACCATTAGAACAATTTACCAAGGGGCATGGTGGATTGCTCATCACTCTTGATTTTTAAATCAAGATTAGATGTTTTTTAAAAAATCTGCTCTAGAAATTATTTCAGGAAAAT
Source organism: Gopherus evgoodei (assembly GCF_007399415.2). Taxonomy (NCBI): domain Eukaryota; kingdom Metazoa; phylum Chordata; order Testudines; family Testudinidae; genus Gopherus; species Gopherus evgoodei. The sequence continues at coordinate 4,652,102 of NC_044336.1, read as the reverse complement.
TCCGTGGCCTGTATCAGAAGTTAAAGCTGATGATCACAATGGTCCCTTCTGGCCTTGGAGTCTATGAATCTATGGAATCTATGATTCTGTGACTTTTTTTTTTAATATAACCTAAAAATTACACCCAAAAAAACTTTTATAAAAGGAAACTGAAAGTGCAGAAATTCAATCATATAGAATCACACTGACACCCATATGGGTCATCAGCATGGCTGAAAGAAATGGTTACTTGCTATAACTTTGGCTCTTTTCGAGTAGATGAAGACATGCATTCTATTTAGGTGACTCGCAAGCAGTACCCCAGTCTGGAGGCAGGGCTCCGAGTCTATTGGAATGGAGATTGCAGGACCACTCTTCCAAGTCCTGGGTCTGCTCTGGAAGATGTGATAATAGCATAATGGTCCGTAAACGTATCTGTGGACGACCACATGGCTGCCATGCAAATGTCCAGTATAGAAATGTCACTGAGAAATGCTATGAACGTTGCTTGCTCCTTCATGGAGTAAGCCCAGTATCTGTTGAGCTATCTCATATGCAGTCTTGATATAGGATGTTATCCATCTAGAGATGGTCGATGTAGAGACAACTTGCCCCTTCATGTGGTCTGTGTATGATACAAACAGATGAGGTGAAAGATGAAACAGTTAAGACCTGTTTAGATAAAAGAGTACATATTGTCTGATTGCCAGGGTATGGAGATGCTGAATCTCCAGGGAAGAATGCGTCATAAGGAAAAAACACAGGTAAATACACCAACTGATTCAGATGAAACTGAAAGACCACCTTGGACAAAAGCTTTGGGTGTTGTCGCAGCGTCACCTTGTCCTTGGAAAATGAAAGCCTGCAACTCACACACGCTTCCTGCGGGTATGATAGCTATCAGGAACATGGTTTTCTGAGATAGGAGGGGCAGTGGACAGGATGCAAGGGGCTCGAAAACAGGGCCAATTACAGCAGTTAGAACTGTGTTTAGGTCCCAAAAAGGAAACGGTTCTCAGACTGGAGCATATAAGCGGAGAAGCCGGTTCAGAAATCTTGTCATCATGGCACTGGAAAAATCTGACTTCCCTTGAATATGGGGATGAAACACTGATATTGCTGCCAAATGCTTTCTTAGTGAACTGAGTGCAAGGCTCAATTTCTGAAGATGTAGCAGGCACTCCAAAATGTCCTGGATGGAAGTCCCGGTCAGTTGGGTCCTGCTGGCCAAAGACCACACCACAGATGTGATTGCAGAGCCATTGGCCATTATCTTTGAAAACTCATGGCGATCCAGGGAGGACCCGGACCACTGGAAAAGGGCTAATGTAGTGCCCATTCTTAAAAAAGGGAAGGAGGAGGATCCAGGAAACTACAGGACAGTCAGCTTCACCTCGGTCCCTGGAAAAATCATGAAGCAGGTCCTCAAGGAATCAATTCTGAAGCACTTAGAGGAGAGGAAAGTGATCAGGAACAGTCAGCATGGATTCACCAAGGGCAAGTCATGCCTGAGTAACCTAATTGCCTTCTATGACGAGATAACTGGCTCTGTGGACGAGGGGAAAGCAGTGGATGTGTTATTCCTTGACTTTAGCAAAGCTTTTGATACGGTCTCCCACAGTATTCTCGCCAGCAAGGTAAAGAAGTATGGACTGGATGAATGGACTATAAGGTGGATAGAAAGCTGGCCTGATCGTCGGTCTCAACGAGTAGTGATCAATGGCTCCATATCTAGTTGGCAGCCGGTATCAAGTAGAGTGCCCCAAGGGTTGGTCCTGGGGCTGGTTTTGTTCAATATCTTCATTAATGATCTAGAGGATGGAGTGGACTGCACCCTCAGCAAGTTTGCAGATGATAGTAAACTGAGAGGAGCGGTAGATATGCTGGAAGGTAGGGATAGCATACAGAGGGACCTAGACAAATTAGAAGATTGGGTCAAAAGAAATCTGATGAAGTTCAACAAGGACAAGTGCAGAGTCTTGCACTTAGGATGGAAGAATCCCATGCATTGCTACAAACTAGGTACCAAATGGCTAGACAGCAGTTCTGCAGAAAAGGACCTAGGGGTTACAGTGGACAAGAAGCCAGATATTAGTCAACAATGTGCCCTTGTTGCCAAGAAGGCTAACGGCATTTTGGGCTGTATAAGTAGGGGCATTGCCAGTAGATCAAGGAACGTGATCATTCCCCTCTATTCAACATTGGTGAGGCCTCATCTGGAGTACTGTGTTCAGTATTGGGCCCCACACTACAAGAAGGATGTGGAAAAACTGGAAAGAGTCCAGCAGAGGGCAACAAAAATGATTAACGGGCTGGAGCACATGATTTATGAGGAGAGGCTGAGGAAATTGGGATGTTCAGTCTGCAGAAGAGAAGAATGAGGGGGGACTTGATAGCTGCTTTCAACTACCTGAAAGGGAGTTCCAAAGAGGATGGATCTAGACTGTTCTCAGTGGTACCAGATGACAGAACAAGGAGTAATGGGGCTGGTCTACACTATGGGGGAAAATCGATCTTAGATACGCAACTTCAGCTACATGAATAACGTAGCTGAAGTCGAAGTATCTAAGATCGAATTACTCACTGTCCTCACGGCGCAGGATCCATGTCTGTGGCTCCCCCTGTCGATTCCGCAACTTTGTTCGGGTTGGTGGAGTTACGGAATCAATATAAGCGCGTTCGGGGATCGATATATCGCGTCTAGATGAGATGCGATATATCGATCCCCGAGCAATCGATTGCTACCCGCCGATACGGCGGGTACTGAAGACGTACTCATGGTCTCAAGTTGCAGTGGGGGAGGTTTAGGTTGGATATTAGGAAAAAGCTTTTTCACTGGGAAGGTAGTGAAGCACTGGAATGGGTTACCTAGGAGGTGGCGGAATCTCTTTCCTTAGAGGTTTTTAAGGTCAGGCTTGACAAAGCCCTGGCTGGATGATTTAGTTGGGATTGGTCCTGCTTTGAGCAGGGGTTGGACTAGATGACCTCCTGAGGTCCCTTCCAACCCTGATATTCTATGATTTCATGACCTTTTCCATTTCGCTAAGTAGGCCATCCTAGTAGAGAATGCCTATTGTTGAGTAGATTGGTTGGACAGCTTCAGAGCACTGTTCTTCCTCCTCATTCAGCCACATTGTAAGGTGGAAGAAGATGACTGCAGAATGGAGGATGTGACCTGTAAAGTGCAATTTCAGCAACCAGACCAATGTCCTAGCCACTTCAATTATTGAGATGAATTTTTTTTTTCGCTTGTTGTATACTAAATTCCAGCAAAGACCTGCTAAGGCAAGCTGGGGGCAGGGGGTAGCTATCACATGAAGTGAGCTTGACTCTACCCTAGCATGTCAGAGAGGATGGGGTGTAAGTGTCTATGAAAAACAGGAAGTCTGTATATATTCAGGACTGTTGTTACTAGAAAATATGACTGCTAGACTATCTGCTCAGAAATTGCTTGCTTAACAATTTTTGTGTGTGACATATTTTGTAACACCAGCTTTCTGTCTAGTGACCAATTTGTTTTTTTGATTGAAAGCTCTTTGTAACTTTTTTGAGTGTAAGAGGGGAACTGTGGGTTTGGGTCAAGCGGATCACATCAAGAAGATCTCGAGCCACCAACGGTAGGCCAGCCACTGGAAATCTGTGGCTGAATCACCCAAATACCACTCTAAACTCCTGAGGCATAATCCTGAAGGGGTAATTATCAGTTTGGCATGCTCTATAACCTATTATGTTTGTGTGTGCTTGATACTAAACAAAGCAGGGATTTTCAGTAAAGGTATTCTAATGGGAATACTGGAGACTAATAAATACTGGCTTTAAGTGAAAACACATGGTTTTGATTTGTTTGTGTCAGCCCTCTAGCAGACAGAAGTGCTGCATCTCCCTTGGTCTGTCCTGATATCTTCTTGTGGAGAGTAAATTTACCAAGAGCTTTGGGTTCAGGGGAACTCTGGGTAACACAGCCGTAGCTCTGAGTGAGCAGGTCAGGATGAAGACGAAGCAGTATGGAACGCTGAACTGACAGAGCAAGGTGGTCTGGGAATCAGCACTGTCTCAGCTATCCTGGAGCAACAAGAATAGCTTGGCCTGATCTGCCTTGAGTGTGAGGATGACCTGAGGAATGACCGGAACAGGTGGAAAGGCATACAGAAAAGTCAACTGCCAGCTGCAATAGAAGGTGGTGGAGAGAAGGCCCACACTGAGGTCTCCTCAAAAGCAGAAGTTGAAACTGTCCGTTTTCCCTCTGTGACAAAGCTCTGAGCCTGTAATTGGTGGGTCCTGTGCTTCTGGCAGATTCAGTGGCCTCAGAAGCTCACTAAGACCCTCAATATGACCTCTCTTTCCCAGCACTGTGGTAAAGGTCACAGCTTATTGAGCTACTTTCATCACAGGCTAATATGGGAGGTGCGCAGGTGGAATACCCACAATCTCTGTTGCTCCTTAGAGCTCAGTAGGTGCAGTTTGGCCTCCTGCCTGGACTAAAGTCTGCTTCCCCTCTCAAGGGGATCTCTGTAGCGCATGGGGGAAAGGAGGGAACCTGGGCCCACCCTTTACACCGAGTTCCAGTCCAGGGACCCTAATGGTAGCAGCTATTGGTGGTTTTCCCTTCACGACTGATGCTGCTTTGATTCTCTTGACCACTTTCCCGTGGTCCCCTTTTCTAAGCTTCACTCTTACCTCAGGAATCAGCAATGCTTCCTCTCCAGCTTCTTTCACTTGGGCTTCTCCCGAGAGAGCTAGCAAGGAGAGCTTTTAAGCAGTATGAGTGGGACCTTAATTCCATTAGTCTAACAACCTTAACAGACCCTTTGTCGGTTGATTGAGGTCAGGTGCAGGTATTAGCCTAATGACTTTAACTAGTTAAATTGGCATCAGGTGTCTTGATTGGCCTGGAGTAGCCTTTGTTTGGCTATCCAGGGAACATTCTGAGGCTGATATACCTGCCTTCCATTACTCTCTTATATCCTTCTGCCCGGAGTCCGTCACACCTCCTTGCAAACAGGTCGATCATGGGGATGCTCCATGTTGCAAAGACAACCTGGAGGGACCATGAGTGACTCGAAGAGAAAACTTTGCTGAGATGGTCTCTGAGATGGTTTTGTAAGTCCAGCAAGTGGACTGTTACCAGAATGATGTCATCTTTGATGCAAAATTGCCTCCAGAATGCACATCCCCCGTGTTTGTTCACACATACATTGCGGTGGTATAGTCAGTGAGTATGTGGAGCACTGAGTGCCTGATGTGATCCCAAAAGGCATGGCATGCATTGTGAATGGTCAAAATTCCAGAGCGTTGATATGAAATGAGGCTTCCTGTTCCGACCATAGGCTCTGCACCCTCAGTAAAACCAGATGCACATCCCAACACAGAATGGAAGCACTGGTAACCACTGATGGCTGGAGAGGACTGAATGAAGGGGACTCCTTGGCACACATCCAGTGGGGACTTCCACCAGCACAAGGAATCTAGGACTGGTGGAGGAAGAACATAAGAACGGCCATACTGGGTCAGACCAAAGGTACATCTAGCCCAGTATCCTATCTTCTGACAGTGGCCAATGCCAGATGCTCCAGAGGGAATGAACAGAACAGGTAACCATCAGGTGATCCATCCCCTGTTGCCATCTCCCAGCTTCTGGCAAACAGAGGCTTGGGAAACCATCCCTGCCCATCCTGGCTAATAGCCATTGATGGACCTATCCTCCATCTAGTTTTTTTTTAACCCTGTTATAGTCTTGGCCTTCAAAATATCAGTGATCCAACCCATCCAGAGAATGTAGGGCAGGGTAGTAAAGTGTCCTGAGCCACATCTGAAGAAGGCGAAGGCACAGTGAACTGGACCACTTGTGTGCAAGCGGATGTGTGACGCAACAGGCTTAGACACACCCAGAATGTCATGGAGGGCTGAGATTGCAGACTGAGATATAGCTGTTAAATCACCTGGAAGTGATTAGTCGTCAGGAATGCCCTCAACCTCGTGAAATCTAACAGGGCCCCAGTGAACTCGATTTTCTGAGAGGAAGCCAAGTGGTGTTTAAAATGATACCCAGACTCCCACCAACATGCATTTGGTGAAGAGTAAAGGGGCAGAAGAGAGGTCAAGTGGGAGAACCATATAGTGAAAGTGGCATTCCCCTACCACAAAATGAAGGAACATCCTGTGGCTCAGTGGAATTGCCACATGAAAGTAAGCATCCTGAAGGTCCAGAGCAGTGAACCAGTCATTCTGAGACACTATGGGGAGGATAGCTGATAGCTCATGTACTTTATGAATTTGTTGAGGCTGTGAAGGTTGAGAATGGGTCTCATCCCAACCTTGGATTTTGGTATCAGGAAGTACCAGGAGTGAAAGCTGTGGCCCTGGTGTTCCAGCAGAACTTCCTCTACCGCCCACTCCCCATGTCAACAGAAAGCTGACCTGCTTGATAAGCAGTGCTTTGTGAGGGGGGTGAGGAAGGGGGGAAGCAGAGAGCATGGAGATAAACTTGAATTGTGTAGCCTGATCTGAGAGTGTCTAGGACCAGCTATTGATGGTAATCGAGTCCCATGCATTGTAAAAGTAGGCCAGACTGTCCCCAAAGGGACAGGCAGATAGAGAGGATGGAGTAATGACTGGGCCATAGGAGTCAAAATGGATGCTTAGCTGGTGCCAAGGGAGGGAATGTGGACTGTCCAAAGACTGAGCCCAACTGCTTCCTCTTGTGAGATCTACCCCTTTCTAGAATAGTCCTGCTGTTTCAGGGGAAAGGCTGAGCAAAGGAATGCTGCCGGTGATAGTGTCGCTGCTGCTGTGCCCAAGAGTGGCATCTTTGCACAGACAACATGTATGTGCCCAAGGACCTCAAGGTAGTCCTGGAATTCTTAAAGGAGTGCAAGTCTCATCAGTCTTGTCTGAGAACAAGACTCAGCCATCAAAGGTAACTCCTCGACGGCTTGATGGACGTCCAAAGTGCTCCCAGAGTTTTACAACCAGGAAGCCCACCTCATAATAACTGCCGAGGCCATAACCCTGGCCAAGGTGTCTGCAATGTCAAGGGCGGACTGCAGAGATATTTTGGCCACCAAGCAGCCACTCTCAATGAATTCCTGGAACTCCTCACACAAGGCCTTGGGCAACTGGTCCTCGAAGTTAGATATAGCTGACCAGTTGAGAAAAATCACACTTGGACAGCAAAGCTTGTTGATTTGTGATCCTCATCTGCAGGGACAATGAGGTCTATATATCTTCTGGCCCAGAAGATCCAATCACTTGGAATCCCTATCCTTGCCAAGCCATGTTGTTTATTGCCATTACAATCAGGGAATTTGGCTGGGTGGGAACAGAACACCTCAAATCCCTACATGGGAAAAAAGTAGAGCTTTCCCATGCACTTAGCCACTGTGGTAGCAAGGTCAGTGTACTCTACAGGACTCTTGTGGGCTTGAGGAGATGTGGCTATATAGTGTTAAATCTCGTGGTATGCCTTGAAGTCCTGCAGAATAGCAGGGGAGAATGAACCAGGCAACATGACATCATCTGGTGATGAGGACGACAAAGGTCTTGTCTGAGCCAAAACTGGCTCTCAGTTCTGGGAAGATATACCTGGAAGGGAGGACTCTGGCAGCTCTGTGGGGAGGAAGACAGGCAATGCCTGGACTTGTGACTAATCCAAAGCCACCATCATTGACCTGGTGGGTGACTTCAGCTTTGAATAGGATGAAGAGTGGGAACTCCACAAGAAAGGAGCATCTCATTGAGTCCAAGGAGGCCACTGACATGGGTAGGGCATTGGTGACCAGGAGAGGCCAGGCCCAGGGATTTCTGTACCAACCACAGGGCACACGCCAACTCTGGGAGCCATATTGATCCACTGGCGGCCTGCGGAGTTCATCAAGTGATGTGGAGTGGGAGGATGACGACTCTGACTGGGAATCAGAGCCCCAGGATCTCAGTAATATGGGCAGAGGGAGCCAATGGGTGGTTCAATTCATCCATTACCCAGAGTGAGGAAGGGATTGGTGCCCCCGATTATGGCAATATCATCAGTTCCAAGCATGCAGGTGTCGATGTTGAGAGTGATGAGAGCTGCCATGGGACCACCTGCAGGATTGAATGCAGCAAGGCCAAAGAGGCTCTCGCTGCCAAAGTTTCCCTCACCAATTCCGGTACCGGCTTTGTGCCCACCATGGGGAAGGGAGCATCTTGGTGCAGTGCTGAGGTGCAAGTCCTAGACCAGCAGTGAGGATACAGTCGGTATGGCTTCACTCTTGTCCGTGCTGAAGTCATCAAACACCTGGAGGTCAGAACTGGAATCAATGGTATTGGGCACCTGCCCTTGCCACTCAGTACTCGGGAAGAGTCAGAGGTAGCCGCACCATCCCGCATGCAGGAACCGATTATGTGCTGGTCTGCACTTTTTGTGAGAGGCAGAGGATTCACCCTGTGACCTGGCGCACTATCTATTAACTACTAGCTAACTATGTACAATAAACTAGGCTAAGACTAAATGTGAGGATGTGACACAACCACCACACAGAACTCTGACGGCAGCTTCTGAGACTTTTGTCTCTTCTTAGAGAAGTTACATTGTCTAGCAGGACATGTTGGTTGCCTGTAGAACAGCTGACCATACTATTGATGTTGTTCCTCTTGAGGTCTGTACTGCCACCTTTTAGTGACTGGAGGATAGACTCCTAATGGTTATATTGTAGCTCTGGAATCTTTGAATTATTTAAGGTCTCAGCAATCTTATCACAAAAGAGGAAGTGACCCTCAAGACACGTCCTTTAAAGCCTGCAGAATGTCTGGGACTATACCAGAGTTCAGCAGCCATGAGGCCTTTTTCACTGCTATTGCAGAAGGCATGACTCTGGAGGAAACATCTGTGATGTCAAGCACCAGCTGGAGTGACTTTTTGATGAGCCTCTGCAAGAAAGCTTTTAAACTCATTTCATGCGTCCTCAGGGAGTTTATTAACAAATTTTGATGAGGCCAATTTAGAAAATCATACTTCAGCAGAAGCACTGGTTGATTAGCTATGTGCATCTGTAATAAAAGAGTCGAATAAATCTTTCTCCCAACAAATCAAGTCTTTTGGATTCTTTTCCTTGTGTGTAGACTTGTACCTGCCCTGACAAGATCATTAATTGCCAGCAGCGACCACCAGGGTGTTGAGAGGTGAGTAGGAATAAAAACACTCACAGTCATGAATAGGAACATGGTAGTGTTTTTCAGTATGCTTAGCAGTGGGAGCTATGGAAGCCAATGTATTCCACTAAGTTATTGTGGGCTCCAAAAGCGCTTCATTTATTAGGAGAGCAAGCTTTCCAGGGGCTGATAATTGCAAGATGTCCAGAAACTAGAGCTGTCAAGCTATTTAAAAAATTAATCACAATTAACTGAATGATTAAAAAAATAATTGTGATTAATTGTGCGATTTAATCACACTGATAAATAATAGAATACCACTTATTTAAATATTTTTGGATGTTTTCTATATTTTCAAATATATTGATTTCAATTATAACATAGAATACAAAGTATACTGCTCACTTTCTTTATTTTTATTATAAATATTTGCACTGTAAAAACAAAAGAAATAGTAGTTCTCAATTTCCATTACAAGTACTGTAGTAAAATTTCTTTATCATGAACATTGAACTTACAAATGCAGAATTATGTTAAAAAAAAAACAAAAAAACCTGCATTCAAACACAAAACAATCTAAAACTTTAGAGTCTACAAGTCCACTCAATCCTATTTCTTGTTCCCCAATCGCTCAGACAAATGTGTTTATATTTGCAACATATAATGCTGCCCGCTTCTTGTTTACATCATCTGAAACTGAGAACAGGCATTCGCATTGCACCACTGTAGTTGGCATTGCAAGATATTTATGTGCTAGATGCGCTAAAGATTCACATCCCTTCATGCTTTGACCAGTATTCCAGAGGACTTTCATCCATGCTGTTGACAGGTTCTAGTTGATAATGATCCAAAGCAGTGTCGATCAAAGCATGTTCAGTTTCATCATCATGAGTCAGATGCCATCAACAGAAGCTTGACTTTCTTTTTTGGTGGTTTGGGTTCTGTAGTTTCTGCATCAGAGTGTTGCTCTTTTAAGACTTCTGAAAGCGTGGTTCCACATCTCATCCCTCTCAGATTTTGGAAGGCACTTCAGATTCTTAAACCTTGAGTTGAGTGCTGTAGCTTTCTTTCGAAATCTCATATTTGTGCCTTCTTTGCGTTTTGTCAAATCTGCAGTGAAAGTGTTCTTGAAATGAACATGTGCTGAGTCATCATCCGAAACAGCTATAACATCAAATATATGGCAGAATGCAGGTAAAACAGAGCAGGAAACATACAATTCTCCCCCAAAGAGTTCAGTCACAAATTTAATTAACACATTATTTTTTTAACAAGCGTCATCAGCATGGAAGCATGTCCTCTGGAATGGTGACCAAAGCATGAAGGGCATATGAATGTTTAGCATATCTGGGATGTAAATACTTTGCAATGCTGACTACAAAAGTGCCATGTGTATGCCTGTTCTTACTTTCATGTGACATTGTAAATAAGAAGCAGGCAGTATTATGTCCCATAAATATAACCAAACTTGTTGGTCTTAGCAATTGGCTTAACAAGAAGTAGGACTGAGTGGACCTGTAGGCGCTAAAGTTTTATATGGTTTTGTTTTTTAATGCAGTTATGTAACAAAAAAAAATCTACATTTGTAAGTTGCACTTTCATGATAAAGAGATTGCAGTAAAGTACTTGTATGAGGAATTGAAAAATACTATTTCTTTTATCATTTTCACAGTGCAAATATTTGTAATAAAAAACATAAAGTGAGCAGCATACACTTTGAATTTTGTGTTGTAACTGCAATCAATATATTTGAAAATGTAGAAAAACATCCACAAATATTTAATACATTTCTATTGGTTTTCTACTGTTTAACCATTCGATTAAAACTGCAATTAATTGTGATTAATTTTCTGAGTTAATCACATGCATTAACTGTGATTAATCAACAGCCCTACCAGAAATTTATGCATTCTGTCTTGGACATGTTCAGCCTGAATGCCCACTGCTGCTGTCATACTTCTTAAACGGTCCTGGAAAAACTTGAAGTCCTCTGGTATGAAAGAGGAGGAATCTGGTACTGAAGAGTCATCAGGAAACAGGAAGATAGTAGCACAGAAGGCTCCTCCTGTAACATGACTGGAACCTGGGTCACAGGTTCAGGATGATGCTGTGGTGGGTCAGTAGAAAGTGCCTGAGAGTGCTGCCCTGAAACCAACAGCTCTGGAGGGTGGTTTACTGAGGGCAACATCCTCTGGAGTAGGTTGAAGATCTGGTCCCTCAATAATCAAGGACACTTCCAACCAAAGGTTCCAGCTGGTCCACTCAGGCAATGAATATGAAATTGGAGGCCAGTATGGACTCAGCTAAGATGTCCTGTGTCTGTTACCAGAGTGATCCCATTCTCAGTATCAATGATTCTTTTCCAACCTATGGCAAGCGTGCCGAAGGCAGCACGTGAGCTGATTTTCAATGGCACTGTCATAAACAGATAGTTAAAGGTTAATGCCTCTTTTACCTGTAAAGGGTTAAGAAGCTCAGTAAACCTGGCTGACACCTGACCAGAGAACCAATAAGGGGACAAGATACTTTCAAATCTTGGTGGAGGGAAGTCTTTGTTTGTGCTCTTTGTTTTGGGGGCTGTTCGCTCTTGGGACTAAGAGGGACCAGACGTCAATTCAGGCTCTCCAAATCTTTCTGAATCAGTCTCTCATGTTTCAAAATTGTAAGTAATAGCCAGGCAAGGCGGATTAGTCTTATTTTTGTTTTCTCAACCTGTAAATGTCCCTTTTTTGCTGAGAGGATTTTACCACTGCTTGCTGTAACTTTGAACCTAAGGCTAGAGGGGGTTCCTCTGGGCTATAGGAATCTGATTACCCTGTAAAGTATTTTCCATCCTGATTTTACAGAGATGATTTTTTTACATTTCTTTCTTTAATTAAAAGCTTTCTTTTAAAGAACCTGATTGATGTTTCCTTGTTTTAAGATCCAAGGGGATTGGATCTGGACTCACCAGGGATTGGTGGGGGGAAAGTAGAGGGGATGGTTAATTTCTCCTTGTTTTAAGATCCAAGGGGTTTGGATCTGTGTTCACCAGGGAATTGGTGAAGCCTCTCAAGGCTGCCCAGGGAGGGGAAGATTTGGGGGGAGACAAGAAGTGATCCAGACACTGAAATTTCAGGATGGTGGCAGAGTTACCAGATCTAAGCTAGTAATTAAGCTTAGAAGTGTCCATACAGGTCCCCATATTTGTACCCTAAAGTTCAGAGTGGGGAAGGAACCTTGACAGGCACTCACACTTCCCGGGTCCTGGCCACCAGTCCGGGGAGATGTGCATTTTAATTTAATTTTAAATGAAGCTTCTTAAACATTTCAAAAACATTATTTACTTTACATACAACAATAGTTTAGATATATCTTTTAGACTTATAGAAAGAGACCTTCTAAAAACATTAAAATTATTACCGGCACATGAAACCTTGAATTAGAGTGAATAAATGAAGACGCGGCACACCACTTCTGAAGGGTTGCCGACCCCTGACTTAAGAGGCTCTTATTGAGTTTTGAGTAGCAAGGGAAGACAATGATGATGATGAGGAGGAGGAGGAGGATTCTGAGTTAAATGCGAAGAACTTTCTGTAGAGGCTGCAAGGGTGTCATAAACAGATAGCTAAGGGTTAATGTCTCTTTCACCTGAAGCACCTGACCAGAGGACCAATCAGGAAACCGGATTTTTTTTCAACTCTGGGTGGAGGGAAGGTTGTGTCTGAGTCCTTGTCTGTCTGCCTGCTTTTCTCTCAGCTTTGAGAAGTGATTTCTGTTTTCTAATCTTCTGTTTCCAAGTGTAAGGACAAAGAGATCAAATAGTGAGTATGTGGTTTCTTTTCTTGGTATTTACATGTCTATAGTTGCTGGAGTGCTTGAATTGTATTCTTTTTGAATAAGCTGTTTATTCAATATTCTTTTAAGCAATTGACCCTGTTTTGTCACCTTAATACAGAGAGACCATTTGTATGTATTTTTCTTCTTTTTATATAAACTTTCTTTCTGAGACCTGTTGGAGTTTTTCTTTACTGGGAAACTTCAGGAACATTGAGTCTGTACTCACCAGGGAATTGGTGGGAGGAAGAAGTCAGAGGAAGATCTGTGTGTGGTAAATTTATTCGCCTGACTTTGCATACCCTCTGGGTGAGGAGGGAAAGAGAGATTAACTCTCGGTAATTCTGTTCTCCAGGACTGGAAAAACGGGGAGGGGGGGAGTCCCTCTGTTTAGATTCACAGAGCTTGTGTCTGATGTATCTCCCAGGAGCACCTGGAGGGGGAAGGGAAAAAGGATTATTTCCCTTTGTTGTGAGACTCAAGGGATTTGGGTCTTGGGGTCCCCAGGGAAGGTTTTCAGGGGGACCAGAGTGCCCCAAAACACTTCTAATTTTTTGGGGGGTGGCAGCAGTACAAAGTCCAAGCTGGTAACTAAGCTGGAGGTTTTCATGCGAACCCCCATATTTGGACGCTAAGGTCAAATCTGGGACTAGTGTGATGACATGGTTGGTAGCCGGGGGATGAGAAAGATAGAATCCAGAAGCCAGTAGGAATATTATATTTTCTTTTCTCTGCTAGGGGCTTTTTAGCAGAGAGAAACAGTTTTGGTTTTAAAAAGGGAACCAGAGAGAAATTTTTTTTCTGCCTCTCTCTGGCAGTTGTGGCTTGCATATTAAGCAAGAAACCATTAAGCTGTGACAAAGGGTCTTTTGTCACACAATAGCACTCCCATTAGGAGGCAAATACCAGCACTATATACATGCAAATAAAGTGGTTTTTCTAGTTTACTTTACATTGAAAACAAAGGGAAGGCACTGTTGCTAGGCAGACCCCAGGAGGCAACAGAGCCTGCCAGTTCAGAAGATAAACACCAGAGGGCACCCCAACACAAGAAAACAGGAACCATGACTTCTAAGGCAAAAATTGAAGCCGAAAAATAAATCAAAGTGGCCGAGCACAGGCGAGAGATGGAAAAAAACAAACAGGAACTAGAAATAAAACAAAAAGAGATGGAGATGAAAGAAAGAGAAGAACAGATCAAACAGGCAGCCCATAAAAGAGAACAAGAAGCCAAAAATGCAGCCCACCACAGAAAACTAGAAGAAGAAGAGGTGGCCCACCGCCGAGACATGGAAAACAACAAAAAGAAATGGAAAAAACAACAACAAGAAATGAAGAGAAGGAAAAACAGAGAAAACATGAACTGGACTTAGCGCAAGCTGGGCTACATGAGCCAGCCAATCCTAACCAACCCTTCGCCAATTATGGTTCCCACATCACAGAAATTTCCACCTACAAGGCAGGTGATGACACCGAGGCCTTCTTGGAAAATTTTGAAAGAGCCTATCTTGGGTACCGCATCCCTGAAGCCAGTACATGGTAGAAATTGAGGCCACAGCTCAGTGGACCTTTAGCAGAGGTGGCAGCTGAAATGCCTAAGCAGCAAATAAATGGACTATAAACTTTTTAAACCAAGGCCAGATACAGAATGGGGATAACCCCGAATCATGCCCGTCGGCGTTTCAGAACCCAAAAGTGGAAACCAGATGTGTCATTTCCCAAACACGCCTACTACGTTGCGAAAAATTATGAGGCCTGGATATCAGGACACAATGTTAAAACCTTGGAAGAACTGCACTTCCTCATACAAATGGAGCAGTTCTTGGATGGTGTTCCTGAGACATCACATGGTACATACAAGATGGAAAACCCCAAAGATCTCGCTGAGGCGGGGGAGATTGGAGCCAAATGGATGGAAGTGGCAGAAAGCAAGAAAGCTACTGTCAAGGGGAACGAATACCCCAGGGGTGCACACCGACCAATAAACCCTACAACGCGAGGACAGCCAAAGACCCCACATACAACCCAAGTAAAGCCACAGACGCCCTATTCTTCCACCTCACCAGTCTCCAGTAACTCACCTCGGCCCAGTGACCCATCAGATGGAAGATGCTTTAAGTGTAATGAACTGGGACATATCAAGGCCAACTGTCCAAAGAACACCATGCGAGTGCAATTCATTACACCACCATCTCACCAAAGATCCCCAGGCCCAGATGCCTCTCAAATACCCTTGGAGGCGAAGGGTAAATTTGAGAATGGGTGGAAAGAAGGTTACTTGCGCTGAAGAGACACGGGGGCACAAGGGTCAGCTATCCACAATCCTTCGTTGACCCCAAATTCATCAACCCAAAGGCCAAAGTTACAATTTACCCCTTCATGTCACAAGCTGTAGACTTACCTACAGCTGAACTGCCTGTCCAGTACAAAGGCTGGTCAGGAATGTGGACTTTTGCAGTCTATGACAATTATCCTATCCCCATGCTACTGGGGGAAGACTTGGCCAACCAGGTGAAGCGGGCTAAGCGAGTGGGAATGGTTACCCGTAGCCAAACCAGGCAAGCTTCCAGACCTATTCCTGTTCCTGAGCCATCCACAGACGCCCCGTCTGTGTTACCAGAGACCCAGAGAGAGGTATGGACCCGGATTCCATGCCAACCACTGAAACAGCCACAGTACCTCCAGTCCCAGGCCCGGGACTGGAACAGCAACCAGCACCAGCAAGTGCAACCACATCTTCAAACTCAACGCCAGAGGGCGCCAGCGAGCCAGAACTGGCAAAAGCAACAGACAGCCATACCCAAAAGGCTCAGCCAGAGCCCTGAAATTACCCTCAGGTGCACCAGCGGAGAGCAGTTCACCAGCACGGAAACAACCCCATCACCTACATCGCTTCCAGAGGGACCAAGCCCAAGTCCACAGTCTGAGGAAGAACTGGTGACCCCAGCCTCAAGGGAACAGTTCCAGACTGAGCAGGAAGCAGATGACAGCCTTCAGAAGCGTGGGCGCAGCACGGAGCACCCCACCCCGCCTCTCAGCTCTTCTAATCGATCCCGGTTTGTTATAGACCAAGGACTTTTATACAAGGAAATTCTTTCTGGTGGACACCGGGAAGAATGGCAGCCACAAAAACAGTTGGTGGTTCCAACTAAGTACCGGGTGAAGCTCTTAAGCTTAGCCCATGATCATCCCAGTGGCCATGCTGGGGTGAACAGAACCAAGGACCGGTTGGGGAAGTCCTTCCACTGGGAGGGGATGGGCAAGGACGTTGCCCAGTATGTTCGGTCTTGTGAGGTGTGCCAAAGAGTGGGAAAACCCCAAGACCAGGTCAAGGCCCCTCTCCAGCCACTCCCATAATTGAGGTCCCATTTCAGCAAGTAGCTGTGGATATTCTGGGCCCTTTCCCAAAAAAGACGCCCAGAGGAAAGCAGTACGTACTGACTTTAGTGGACTTTGCTACCCGATGGCCGGAAGCAGTAGCTCTAGGCAACACCAGGGCGAACACTGTGTGCCTGGCCCTAACAGACATCTTTGCCAGGGTAGGTTGGCCCTCCGACATCCTTACAGATTCAGGATCTAATTTCCTGGCAGGGACCATGGAAAAACTGTGGGAAACTCATGGGGTGAATCACTTGGTTGCCACCCCGTACCACCATCAAACCAATGGCCTGGTGGAAAGGTTCAATGGAACTTTGGGGGCCATGATATGTAAATTCGTCAACGAATACTCCAATAATTGGGACCTAGTGTTGCAGCAGTTGCTGTTTGCCTACAGGGCTGTACCACATCCCAGTTTAGGGTTTTCACCGTTTGAACTTGTGTATGGCCACGAGGTTAAGGGGCCATTACAGTTGGTGAAGCAGCAATGGGAGGGGTTTATGCCTTCTCCAGGAATTAACATTCTGGACTTTGTAAGCAACCTACAAAGCACCCTCCGACACTCTTTAGCCCTTGCTAGAAAGAACCTAAAGGATGCTCAGGAAGAGCAAAATGCCTGGTATGACAGACATGCCAGAGAACGTTCCTTCAAGGTAGGAGACCAGGTGATGGTCTTGAAGGTGCAACAGGCCCATAAGATGGAAGCATCATGGGAAGGGCCATTCACGGTCCAAGAGTGCCTGGGAACTGTAAACTACCTCATAGCATTTCCCAATTCCTCACTAAAGCCTAAAGTGTACCATGTTAATTCTCTCAAGCCTTTCTATTCCAGAGACTTACAGGTTTGTCAGTTTACAGTCCAGGGAGATGATGCTGAGTGGCCTGACGGTGTCTACTACGACGGGAAAAAAGACGGTGGCGTGGAAGAGGTGAACCTCTCAACCACCCTGGAACGTTTGCAGCGGCGACAAATCAAGGAGCTGTGCACTAGCTTCGCCCCATTGTTCTCAGCCACCCCAGGACGGACTGAATGGGCATACCACTCCATTGACACAGGTAATGCTCACCCCATTAGAACCCCACCCTACCGGGTGTCTCCTCATGCCCAAGCTGCTATAGAACGGGAGATCCAGAACATGCTACAGATGGGTATAATCCACTCATCTACCAGTGCATGGGCATCTCCAGTGGTTCTGGTACCCAACCAGATGGGGAAATACGCTTTTGCGTGAACTACCATAAGCTAAATGCGGTAACTTCGTCCGGACAACTATCCAATGCCACGTACCGATGAGCTATTGGAGAAGTTGGGATGTGCCCAGTTCATCTCTACAGTAGACTTAACCAAGGGGTACTGGCAAGTACCGCTAGATGAACCTGCCAAGGAGAGGTCAGCATTCGTCACCCATGCGGGGGTATGTGAATTCAATGTCCTTCCTTTCGGCCTTCGAAATGCACCCGCCACCTTCCAGAGGCTGGTAGATGGTCTACTAGCAGGACTGGGAAAATTTGCAGTTGCCTACCTCAATGATGTGGCAATTTTTCAGATTCCTGGCCCGAACACCTACTACACCTGAAAGGTCTTTAAGCGCATCAGGCAGGCCGGACTAACTGTTAAGGCCAAAAGTGTCAAATAGGCCAACACAGAGTGACTTACCTGGGGCACCAGGTGGATCGAGGAACCATAAACCCCCTACAGGCCAAGGTGGATGCTATCCAAAAGTGGCCTGTCCCAAGGTCAAAGAAACAGGTCCAATCCTTCTTAGGCTTGGCCGGGTACTACAGGCGATTTGTACCACACTACAGCCAAATCGCTGCCCCACTGACCGACCTGACCAAAAAGACCCAGCCAAATGCAGTTACGTGGACTGATGAGTGTCAAAAGGCCTTTACCCAGCTTAAGGCAACGCTCATGTCTGACCCTGTACTCAGGGCCCCGGACTTTGACAAGCCATTCCTAGTAACCACGGATGCATCTGAGCGTGGTATAGGAGCAGTTCTCATGCAGGAAGCAATGGATCACAATTTCCATCCTGTCGTGTTTCTCAGCAAAAAACTGTCTGAAAGGGAAAGTCACTGGTCAGTCAGTGAAAAGGAATGCTATGCCATTGTGTATGCCCTGGAAAAGCTACGCCCATATGTTTGGGGACGGCGGTTCCAACTAAAAACCGACCTTGCTGCACTAAAGTGGCTTCATACTGCCAAGGGGAACAACAAGAAACTTCTTCGTTGGAGTTTAGCTCTCCAAGATTTTGATTTTCAAATTCAGCACATCACAGGAGCTTCTAACAAAGTAATGGATGCACTCTCCCATGAGAGTTTCCCAGAATCCAGTAGTTAAAAAGTGTTCTTAACTTGTAAAAGTCTGTTAGTTATATACTTAGTGGTATATGTAAAGGTGCATGTGTTGTAGTAATCTGTTTATTTTAAAGTTCTAGGAGGAAATTGCCGCCAGTGAGCTTCCCCACTGTCTGCAATTTGGGGGGCGTATCATAAACAGATAGCTAAGGGTTAATGTCTCTTTCACCTGAAGCACCTGACCAGAGGACCAATCAGGAAACCGGATTTTTTTTCAACTCTGGGTGGAGGGAAGGTTGTGTCTGAGTCTTTGTCTGTCTGCCTGCTTTTCTCTCAGCTTTGAGAAGTGATTTCTATTTTCTAATCTTCTGTTTCCAAGTGTAAGGACAAAGAGATCAAATAGTGAGTTATGTGGTTTCTTTCTTTGGTATTACATGTTTATAGTTGCTGGAGTGCTTTGAATTGTATTCTTTTTGAATAAGGCTGTTTATTCAATATTCTTTTAAGCAATTGACCCTGTATTTGTCACCTTAATACAGAGAGACCATTTGTATGTATTTTTCTTTCTTTTTTATATAAAGCTTTCTTTCTGAGACCTGTTGGAGTTTTTCTTTACTGGGAAACTTCAGGGAAATTGAGTCTGTACTCACCAGAGAATTGGTGGGAGGAAGAAGTCAGAGGAAGATCTGTGTGTGTTAAATTTATTCGCCTGACTTTGCATACCCTCTGGGTGAGGAGGGAAAGAGAGATTAACTCTCAGTAATTCTGTTCTCCAGGACTGGAAAACGGGGAGGGGGGAGTCCCTCTGTTTAGATTCACAGAGCTTGTGTCTGTGTATCTCTCCAGGAGCACCTGGAGGGGGGAAGGGAAAAAGGATTATTTCCCTTTGTTGTGAGACTCAAGGGATTTGGGTCTTGGGGTCCCCAGGGAAGGTTTTTCAGGGGGACCAGAGTGCCCCAAAACACTCTAATTTTTTGGGTGGTGGCAGCAGTACCAGGTCCAAGCTGGTAACTAAGCTTGGAGGTTTTCATGCTAACCCCCATATTTTGGACGCTAAGGTCCAAATCTGGGACTAGGTTATGACAAAGGGGCTATCAGTTGTACTGATGAGTCTGTAGCCCAGAGGTAGATGGAAACGTCAATGCCAAGATTGGTACCCAAGATGCCCCTTGAGATGTTGAAGGGGTATCTCAAAAGTTGGTGCTGTCCTCATAATAGATGAATGAATCAGTGCTGTAGCTGGAGTTGCTGGACAATCCATTGGCACAGAAATCAAAGTCAGGCACGGTACCCATCTGGCAAATGGTGGAACCAAAGTCAGTTCCAAGGAAGCATCCTTATTGTCTCTTCGCTTGGAAGCCAGTACCTGTATCATCCATGGATTTGGTACCAGGTTACAGAACTGGACAGACCCAGAATGGCTGAAGGCAGATCCTCAACTAAAGAGTCTTGTGCCATCAGGGAACCCAGGACAGAAAGGCTAAGCAGGTCAGATGCCACTTGAAAAGCCTGCAGGATTGAAATGATCTAAAAGATCGGTACTGGAATTGAGCCTGTTGATATTGAACTCAATGACTGTCCCTGTTACAGCGCTGGAGTTGACAGGATAATACCAGTCAGGTCCCATCTCAGTATAGGGAGTCACAGGACAAAGGCCAGACTCTACCCTGGGCACTGGAGGAATCCTGGCAATGTTTGGAGTTCCTCCTGGACATAGAGAGGGAGTCTCTTAGGGACTTGGAATGGTTCCTGTCCACTTTATGGGTTCTCTTTTGTGGAGAGCATCTTGAGGAGGATCTATCCCTTCTTTGCAGAAAGGAATCTGAATCCAAGGGCTTGTCTGAGATTGCTGTTCCCTCAGAGGCTAGTTGTGAGGCTGGATGATTGGCCAAAGGCCCTGGCGCTGAAGCAGATCGCATTGCTTGCTCCATGAGGTGCTTTTTGAGGCATAAGTCTCTGGAGATCTGTGTTCTCTTTTTAAAAGAATGATCAATACTGCCCCTCTCTTTGATATGCCCCTCACTGAGGCATACAAGGCAGCATGTGGGAATTGCTGTTTGGGATAGTGACCCCACACGACGGGCAGCGCCGGTGTTTGAAGCCTGGTGACAAATGTCACTGGGCTCTATCCTGAAATGATCTAAACTATAACTAACTAGTGGGTACTACTACTGAGCTATAATTACAAAAAAACAGACATAGGAAAGGACCCTCTACCTGCATAGCAATTCTGAAGTAAACCACATGCGGAGCTCTGACTCAGGCAGTGAGAAGGAACTAAGAGAGATCAGGATAGCATCTCCCTTAAATTGTCCTGGGTGGGGCACAAGGAGGCATAGTGTGCGTGTGCTCCCCCTGACAAGTACTGTATGGAAAACTCTCTGGCTCCAGACACATTAGGTACACACACACCTGAGTGGAATACAGATGTGAATTTCT
The DNA here is from genome assembly GCF_007399415.2 of Gopherus evgoodei. Classification (NCBI taxonomy): domain Eukaryota; kingdom Metazoa; phylum Chordata; order Testudines; family Testudinidae; genus Gopherus; species Gopherus evgoodei. The sequence continues at coordinate 4,631,066 of NC_044336.1, read as the reverse complement.
CAGCGAACAATTTCTGATCTGTCCCCGCATCCCTGGGCTGGTACACGCTCAGTACAGATGGAATCTTCAGGGAATTTAGCTGCCAAATGTAACAAGTCTCTACTGAGCATGTGCAAAGTGATTTTCCAAGGCTTGTATCTTAATCAAACTGGGTGGTTCTACATGGGAACAGTAAAAAGAACACTCCCAATATGCAGGCAACTCCCCTGCCAAATTTCAAATCCTTGCTTAAAGCACCTGATCTGCACATTGAAACAGTTGTAAGAACTTTATTAAGGTCAACAAACCAATGTATTTTCCCCTGTTTTTTTCTTAGAAGCAGTTGAACTATTTTTGCTGAAACTTTCTAGAAATATTCACGGGAATTGTCAGCTCAACCAGTTAGTTTGGCAAAGTTAGAAACAGCTGGAAACAGGGCCTTACAATGGGAAGTGTTGAGCAACATTAACTATAGGCAATCCTAAAGGCTCCACTTATAATTATGCAATCTGAGGATACTGCAGGCACTCTGTCCTGATGTGCTGTTTATACCCTTGCAAAGCAGCGCCAATCATTAACAGCTTCATTCTTGTTTCACGGTCTTTTTCCTCCACTCAGGTTGTCTAGCTCCCTAGTTTTGATGAGAGATTTCAGAGAGGTATCAGGTACAAAGGTGCACCCTGATGTAGGCAGACATCATTGAAAAGGTTAATTGTAAGTGAGGCCTCCCAACACTGGATATTTGTAACATGAGGATAAATTACCTGTCTGTCTGCGGCTAAAGAGAACAAATTCCATATACAAAAACTCATAAAACACTCCCTGGATTCTCCGGATTGTGCCAATATGATGGCTTTATTTAAATTTTACATGGCTGTCATTTCCAAAACTATATAAAACGTCATCAGTGATAGATTTGCTATAGAGATACCATGAAGCTGTCTCTGCAAATTGTATATAAACTTTAAATATTAACTAACCAATGAGGTCACAGATTTTCAGAGTCAAACATCTCTCAGTAAGGTTTGTGCTCAGTGAAATGCCTTAACTCTTTGGTTTCAATGTCAAACTCTTTTCCCTTTAGGCCAATGAAGCTGACGCTTTCATAACTTGATATCATGTTCCACATACTGAGGCCTGGGCTACACTAGTGGAGGGGTTCGAACGAAGAGACGCAACTTCAGCTATGCTATTTGCATAGCTGAAGTCGAAGTATCTTAGTTCGACTTACCTGGCCATCCTCACAGCGGCGAGTCGACTGCTGTGGCTCCTCCATCGACTCTGCTTACTCCTCCTGCTGTGGTGGAGTACGGGCATCCATTCGTGGATCGATTTATCGTGTCCAGACAAGACGCGATAAATCGATACCCGATACATCGAACACTACCTGCTGATCCGGCGCATAGTATGGACGGACCCTGACACGTCTTCAATTCTCTTTCTGATAATGTGAAGCAGGCGGGGAGGTTCCCCCAGTCTTTTTGCTTGGCTCTGTCAGAGTGACATGGGAGGGCTCAACAGGCACCCACCTGACATGTGCAGTAATTAAAAACTATTTAGCTGTTATTTGCATACTCCAGCTTTTACCAAGAAGTGGAATTTGTTCAGCAATCATCTTGGCATTTATTTCTAACCCAAACACACCTGAAGAAAATATCTCTAAACCCTCACGAATAATATGTTCAGTGATCAAGTCAGATTTTTCTTTCGCTGAATCAACTGATTCTGAGCCTCATGCAGGGCCTTAGACTTTAAAGGGATGTGCACAGATTTAGAAGTTTTTGTAGACTTGTGAGAAAAAGGGTTAGGACAGCACGAAACAGTCCTAACTGGTTAGCTGGGGATTCCCCCAGTTCTGGGGATACTGGAGGGTGGATAGGGGGACATTCTTCTGGCATGTGCCCTAAGGATACTGTGCTCCAGTGACCTGGGGCTGTTACTGCTGGTGGAAATTAGAGCAGCTCTGAGGTTACTCTAAATTGTAAAGGAGACCAAACTGCCTCTAAGAGCCCATGGGCCTACCGTTGGGGTCTGTGGGGTTTCAGGCAGGCATTGCTTCCTCATAACCACCAGGGGCCCAGATGGGCTTGCCACCAAGAGGAACTGAGATGCCCTGCAGGAAATCCCACCCTAAGGGGCATGAGTAACAGTCCTCTGGGATTTCCTGATTTGCTGGCACTTCCCACATAAATCAAGAAACCATTTCTGGAAGTTTGAATAATGCAGATCTCTGGCGTGCCTCAGATCCTGCTCACCACCCCTTGCTGTGACTCACCGTGATTCCTGGTGCTCAGTCTAGGCTTGGCCCCTGACCCTGATCATGGGTTACTATGTCTGGCTTAAGACCACTGCTGATCCCTGTGAGAGAGTCTGGCCCAACCCTACCCCAATTCTCGCCTCATAGTCTCACTTTGGTAATAGACTCGGACTCTGCAGTTTGGACCTGGCCTGGCCCCAGACTGATCCCTGACCTTCAGCCCTGATACTGAGCAGCTTGCTCTGTGCCAACCAGTTGCCTGTGATCTGGCCCTGACACTGGCTCCCAGAAGCCCAAGATGGGGTGCAGATATGGAGGTGACATATAGCCACCTCTCTTTCCCCCTTGGGGACTGTAGCAAGTGCTATGGGGCCAAGGAGCATGGAGAAAATATCCTAAGAAATTAGGACCTGACCTTGCAAAATAAACCGCTTGATTTGTTTTGTGCACCCTGTGGCCAGCAGAAGTGCTTGGAAGTTTAGTTTGTGGAGCACTCACTAACATTTTCCTTCCCCTCCATTGGAACTTGAGCCCAAAAGTTTCAAAGCAAATAAGTGCCCAGGTGTCCAAAGTGCTGAGCACCCACAGCTCACATTGGAAATCAGGCCTCTTTTCCATAGGCGCCTAGCTGCAGATTTAACATGAGAGATCTGAGTTTGAAAATGCTAGCCTGTGTGCTTATCTGAAACTCCAGCAATGGAAGATGAATTCCCAACAGAGGAGTGGAGAGAAGTTTGTGGCATCCCAAGCATTAAAATGCTCCTCATGCATTTTCACTTAACCTGATTCAAAAGCTAGCCTAGCAATCCTTTGACTTGATCCCTCACTCCTCCTACCAGAGGCAGCTCTGACAGCAGTGACCCCTTCTGGTCAGTCTAGGAGTTGCGCTGAGGACTGCCTTCCAATCCTCCTCCTTAAGCATCCACTCCCTTCAAACACCAGGAGCTTAAAAAGACCTGATCCCTAATTCACATCATTTTCACTTCTCTCTCACTAATACAGGCAGCTTCTCTTTTAAAGCAGAGATGCAAATACCACAGAATCTGACTGAGCTAATAATCCCCAAAGAATAATATTGCATTTGAGAGTTGCACGGTGTACTGGATTTACCTTTCCCATTGTGTCATTATTTCATTAAAATGACTTTGAAGCTGGGAAGAATAGGCCTAGTTAGTGGCACAATTATGTTAATCAGGCGCACCCTACATCAACCCAGTCCCATATGAATCAGTGAAGAGGAGTGTGTTGACTGCATTTGTAACCCACTGGCCAGGGTGTGTTCCAGGCCACTCTCTGTGCCCGATGTACACAGGATATGAATTTGTTAGAGCCCCACCTGGATAGCATTGGCTTGCACTTTACAGTACACCAGTCAGTGGGTTACACATTTCTATACCATTGCTGCTATCTGGGTTTCCTCCTGTATTACAAAGGCCAGAGGATTTCATCCTGTTATACTTTGGGCTCAACACATGGGTTTTATTTAACTGTAAAACTAATACATCATTAAGGCTGTACAGCTAAAATGTTTTGCAAAGTTATTAAAACCAAAAAAGTTAGAACTCCTATAGATCTGAAATGAATATGTGTAACATTTTTTATTTCTGTTTTAGGTGAACATTTAGTAGTACATATTTCTAAATTGCTCAATGTGTATAATGACTACTATTTACCTCTCTCCTGAAAACTGACCATTTATTCCTCCCTTTGGTTCCTGTCTTTTAACCATTCATGAGGGGGCCTTGCCTCTTAGCCCATGACTGCTTACTTTGCTTTAAGAGCCTTTGGTAAGGGACCTTGACAAAGACTTTCTGAAAGTCCAGGTATACTATACCCACTGGGTCACCCTTGTCCACATGTTTGTCGACTCCCTCAAAGAATTCTAATAGATTGGTGAGGCACGACTTCCCTTTATAAAAGCTGAGTTGGCTCTTTCCCAACAAATCATGTTCATCTGTGTCTCTGATCATTCTGTTCCTTACTATAGTTTCAACCAATTTGACTGGTACTGAAGTTATGCTTACTGGCCTGTAATTGTCAGGATTGCCTCTGAAACATTCTTTTTAAAAATTGGGTTACATTAGCTATCTTCCAGTCATCTGGTACAGAAGCTGATTTAAGTGGTAGGTTACACACCATAGTTAGTAGTTCTGCAATTTGATATTTGAGTTCCTTCAAAACTCTTGGGTGAATACATCTGATCCTCGTTACTTAATACTGTTTATCAATTTGGTGCAAAACCTCCTCTCTTGACACCTCAATCTGGAACAGTTCCTCAGATTTGCCTCCTAAAGAGAATGGCTCAGGTGTGGGAATCTCCCTCTTATCCTCTGCCGTGAAGATGGATGCAAAGAATTCATTTAGCTTCTCTGCAACAGTTTGTCTGCCTTGAGTGCTTCTTTAGCATCTCGATAGTCCACCAATAGTTTGCTAGACTTCCTGCTTCTGATTTTTTTTTTTTTGCTGTTAGTTTGAGTCTTTTGCTAGTTGTTCTTCAAATTGTTTTTTGGGCTCTCTAATTACACTTTTGCACTTGACTTGCCAGAGTCTATACTCCTTTGTATTTTCCTCAATAGGATTTGGCTTCCAATTTTTAAAGGACTCCTTTTTGCCTCTAACTGCTTCTTTGACTTTGTTGTTTAGCCATGATGGCATTTTATTTTGGTCCTCTTACTATATTTTTATTTGGGGTATACATTTAATTTGACTTCTATACATTTAAATATTTGAATTTCAGTGGCCCTGCTTAGGTTTTGAAACACCCTTGATCGAGGAGAATCAGACGGAGGAGGCATTGCTCAAATTAGTGCTGCCGCTCTTTTTTTTTACTTGAGACATTTTTTTAGGAAATCTGGGTTCAACAGACAGCTGCATATTTGTGTACATTGGAATGGCAACATCTGGCAACTTTAAATATAGTTTTTAAAATACTGCTTAATATTTGCCAAATATTACAGAATGCAGAAAAATTGCAAAAGGACTCTAAAACAGCATGTTTGGTAAATTTTTCTCATGCCCATGACTTTCCTCATTGCCTGATGGGAGGCATGTTTTCCTGGGACACATGTAACAATTATATCATATACATTTCTTCCATAGCACTTGTCAGCCACAGATCTCAGAGCACTTTAAAAATAAGGTGAGTATAATCTTCTCCATTTCGTAGACAGGGAAAGCAAGGCACAAGGAGATGAAGTGACTCATATGAGCAAACTAGTAGCAGAGGTGGGACTAAAACCCACCAAATCTTTGGCCTGGTGCTATCCCAGCAGCCACACTAACTTCTGTTAAGCCACCCCTGCAAAAATTTGCCATCAGGATTTCCTGAGGCCTGTTAGGCTGAAAAGGGAGAAAGTACAAAGCTGTCCTAAAGAGAGCGGGGCTTTTAAAAAAATGAGAGAAAGGGTGTGGCAATAATATTCTGCAGTGTGTATGTTGTTTTATTCAACCTCATATAAATGAAAAATGACTAAGTGGAATCTCCTGAAGCCTTTTTTTACAAATTACCTTTAAGCTGAAGCCTGAGAAGTCTGAGCTCCAAAGGAGAACTTCTGAGCAAGTTAGGAGCAAGTGGGAGCAAGAGTTATAACTGAATTCCATCCTTAACAGCATTCCAGCTCTCGTGATTTTATTACAAACTGCACAATCTTTGATATTTTAATTAAAGCCTTAGCAACTGGAGATGTGGCTCCGAACCCAGAAGGCAAAGAAAAAGAACCAATATTTATTATTTTATTAATATCTCATTATTTTAACGCCAACCTTATGATTTGGGGTCCTGACTCAGAATTTTTGAATGTTTATCAATAGTGCCTTAATTACAGTGCTTGCTACCAGCACCTTACCTTTAGTTCTTCCAGGTCAGGCCGCTCCATGTTCACCACAGCTGCTAGCAGCTGGTCTTCCAAGCCATCTCGAGTTACAGTGAAGTTGATCAGGGTGCACTGTGCCTGCATCTCAGGTTGGTAATGGGGGTTTGCTAGCTTTGTGTGGAGGATGAGACGGAAACTGGGGTTATATTCACATTCTTTGTCTCCAATTTTAATATATCTGAAATAGAACCAACAGATGCAAATGTTCTTGTGGCTTCCGAAGCTCTTTTAGCTCACTTACCAATGTCATTCATGTCTAATAACATTTCACAACATGAATTATAGATGCTCACTATAGAGATATCAATTTCAAGGTAAGAACAATTATGGCTAGATGGCATCTGAGACACCCCCACACTTGAGATAGTCTAGACTTTCAGGCCATCCCCATTTGAGGTGCTCGATCTCAAATGTAAGTCAGTCCTAGTTTTGAAGTGGCTCAACAGTCTGTCTTTAAAAAAAAAAAAATCAACTTGATGACTATGGAGCCTATTTTCTTCAGACTTAGGTTGGGTCCATAGATCTCACTGAGATTTAAAAATGAAGCCAAGGCTGGAGACTGGCTGTGCTGCACTGTTGCCTGTGAGAAGTAAGATAACAGACAAAATTCCAGTTTGTTTTATATATTGCCCAATTTGACAAATAGGTTATGGTTTATAATGACAGGGGAGGGACGGTGCAGAAGGAATATCAGAGCACAGCAAACCTAGGCATGAATGTAGCCAGCAGGAATCAGTCAAATTCCCAGATGAATGTGGGGTATAGTGATGTTATGTCCTGAGAAGAATGTACATTTATCTTAGGCGTGCGCTACACAGAACTTTGTACTGGTATCACTATTTCAGTTCGGAGTATGATTTTTTTTTACTGATATACTAGTACATGCTCTAGTTTGGATGCAGTTATACTGAGATAAAAGTGCCTTATACCAATATAGTTTATTTCCTTGCCTTATGGGGACAGATATACTGGTATAAGCCCCTTTATACTGGTATGACAGTGTCCACAATAGCAGGGTTGTGGAGTTTTAACTACATCTGGTACAGAGGCTGATTTGAGCAATAGGTTACATACGTTCATATACATAGATACATGTACACATACATACATATGCATAGATAGTAAGAGATAGTTCTTGCATCAAAGACCTTACAGTCTAAATAGATGGAGTGGGAGAAAGGGAGTATTATCATCTTCAATACCAATAGGTATTGGAGAGAGAGAGAAATCACATGACTTATTTACAGTCACAGAAAGAGCCTGTAACATAGCCCAGAACTGACCCCAGATATGCAGAGTCCCCATCCAAAACCTTGACCACAAAACTGTCCTTTCTCTTGACATCAATAGGACATCTATCTGTCCATGTGGATCAGCTTGCAGGATTGTTGCCTTGGTGTGGAGTTTCTGAATATGAAAGTAAGTCCCTTTCCCCAGGATGCCCAAGAGAACCTCCCAAAGACCAAGGAGCAAGCTAGACATTTGGATGGCCAACACTCCCTTTTTCACATAGTAACTGTTATTACCTCACAGTGACTTTCTAGAACTGAGCTAGAAAGTCACTATACACCAATAGAACTGAGCTATACACCACCGACAAGAGAATGTTTTAGTTTTGCCATTGTCAGAAGAGATTCTAGTTTTGTGTCACATCCATTATAATCTTGTCTCCTTTTTCAAAATGTTCTGCTCTAGCTGTTACTTTTGGTACTGAAACACCCATCTTGGTTTTGATGCTTTACTTTCACAATAAGAAGAGCCTTGTTTTCCCAGAAGTTTACACCATTCAATTATATTTTAAGTGTGTTCAACAGTAAAGGAATAATCTCTGAGGATCTTAAGGAATGTGCAATCCAAAGCTTAATAGGCTCTTTGTTGTTTACCATTCAAAGCCGCAAGTGAGATTGCATCTACAGCTGGTGCAGAAGCAGCTGAGGTCACACAAATGCTGTGATCCTGTTAAGCTAGATGTAAAGAGCGTTAAAAGTCTGAATGACACAGACGTATTGAAAGAAATATGACTCCATTGTGCGAAAGCCAGTGAGACAGCATCCAAAGAATCCCAAAGTTAAGTTCACCACAAAGCTCTGCACACACACTTCTATTTGTTGCTATTATTTGAACACAGGTCTAAGAACACAGTCATTTTAATCCCACTCAAAAAGAAGCAAAAAAGGAAACATTGCTCTCCTGTCTCTTTGTATGAATATTTTCATGCTGAAAGGCACCTGGTCATTACCCCAAGAACCATCTCCTAGTATTTACTGCTCCCTGTATGCCTGATACTTAAAGCTGCAACTTTATTCTGAAATAGCCAATAACAAGGTTGGACAACATGAGGGCATCTTTTCTTCACAATCTGTGTGACAATAACTTGAAGGAAAATTACCCAACCTATAGACATTAGGAATGTCCAGAGGTGTCTTTGCCACATAAGGGGAGAGAGAGATTTGTTTCTATACAGGGAGCCAAATGATTAAAGGTACTGACTAATTAAGAGAGCTAAAGGTTTATTTCAACTCCAAGTGACTATGTATGATTGCCATGATTTAAAATCTCACCCCCAGTCCCAAAGTCAGAACACGAGTGAAGTGAGAAACATACAAACACACACCAAGGTTGGGCAAAGGCAAGACATTAGCATAAAGAGCCCATCTCTTCTCCTGCCGACACTGGAAAAAGGCTAGACAGTGAGATGGCCACAGACACATATTTCATTCAATCTCCCAGACTCTCACCTTCCTTTCTTGATTGTTTCTCGGCCAAGTAATGCTCCCAAAACTGGATCCACAGATTCCTCCAAGTTTTCAATCAAAACAACTTCACCTGCAGCAAGGGCTTGTTCCATGGTGTCCAAATACCTAGCACAGATGGCATTGGTACAATATCAGCATTCAGCACAGACTCTACTCACAGCAGCAAGGACCATGAGCCCAGAGGGATGCCAGAGAAAGCTGTGGAACACCACTGAATAATGAAAATACAACAAAAACGAAGAGGGGAAAGAGTGGGGGAGTCAATTGGCCTCCTGTAGAAAAACCAATGGGGTTTCTACTACATTTCATAGAGAGCTTGCTGACCAGGGTGTCTGTGTATCCACACAGCCTTAGATGGTTAGGCACAGAGTATGTCTACACTGCAAACATCAGTCATGGCTGCAGTTGTGTGGACATACCCACACTAGTTCGAATCTAGCTAGCTCAGATACCGACGCAGTGAAGCTACAGCAGCAAAGGCTTCATTGTGGGCTAGCCAATTGAGTTACCCAGGGTTTCACAGCACCAGTACCCAAACTAGCCAGATTATAGGTAGCTCAGGTATATCTACATGAGCTGCAATCCTACCCCATGACTGCAGTGTAGACAGACCCAGAGGGTGGGTCAGATTTAAGAATTCCCTATGGGAACACACAACAATAAAGGAAACATGGTCTGCCAAAGCAAGCACCTTCTCTGGTAGTGCACATTTTCCCAGCATGTCCTCAGTATGACTTGGATTTCAGCTGACTATGTGTAGTGCTAACTAACTGGTTCACTACCACTCCCCACTGACACTGCCTGCACACAGGGCCCTTACTGACAGCTAAGAGAAACAAACCATTCCTACTCAGAAATAGCTCCCTTAAGATAAGAACAAAGGCCTCACTGGCTACACACAGAGAAGAGTATGTATTATGAAGCTGAACTAGGGAGGTCTAGGATTTGCTGGTAATCACTACCTCCAAGAATTAACACCAGGCCAATGGGAATATCGTGATACAAGTCCTCTGTACAGTATGGTGTGTACACAGCCTCCCTCTCAACCAGCCCTTCTTAATGCCCTCTTAGCCATCTGCACAGGATCATTCTGTTTTGGAATGGCATGTTACCTGATGCTTCCCCAGCATCCTGTGTAAGCCAGCCAAAGGTGGGGGTGAATGGAGGTATTTGATTCTTCTCATTGTACCTCCAAATAAAGTGTCCTTCTGTGCATAACTGACACCCTGGCATGCAGCTGGAGACAGGGAAAGGAGGGACTGCACCACAGGGCAGGCAGTGATGGCAGACAGAGTGGACCTTATGGGATTTTTTCTGTTCCCACCTAGATGTCGAGATGCCGCCTTCACTTTCATCACTTCATATTTTACTGCTTTAAACAACTAAAACTCATGATGAGCAGCCAGGAGCACTCTCCAGGGCTCTTACAACCCTTTCAAACCCCCATCTGATTGGCCTGTTTCCGGGACTGGAATTCCAATCAGCCAATCACATTGATCCCCTTTGAAACCAAAGATGTTTCAGCACTGAGTGGTCAGTCTGGCCCATTTGACAAGCCCCTTGCCCAGCCAATGAGCAGCAGAAACAGTAGATGGGAGTTCTTTCCATATACACCTTGTCCCTACTCCTCCTTTGTCTTTAACCCTGAATTCTTTGCAAGGCCCCATTAAATGGCAGAGGGAGTGGGACTGGCAGTTTCCTTAACCCCCCGATGAATATGGCAGCTCTATTCTATTTGCTTTGGCTGTTCTACTTTCTAGGACCTGTAGAAGTGAGATCTGCTCTGCCTTTGCCCCACTGTGGAATGGAGTCAGCTGGGGCAGAATATAAGGCATATGCTAACACAACGGGAGCCTGAAATGCACTAAGGCCACTGGGTGGAGAGTTACCATCCCAAGTGCAGAAGACTGGTATCCAGGTGGGCCCACATACATCTTTTTTCTTCTCCTTTTCCATTTTAAGGCAGTTTCTATTGCAACTAGGCTAAACATTGAACAACCCAGCTTATGTTTAAACAGAAATCATCTTGGTAATGAAAAAAACAGGTTAGTATACAAACAACTTTGGGAGCTTTCCCAGCCACTCTAGTTTGCTCCACTTACACTGTCCTTACACTGAAGATAAACAAACACAGTACCTCAAGTCTGACACTGTAGAGAGCAATTAAAATATATGATTCTCTATGGTGGCTTGCATTTACCCCTTCTGCCCGATTCTGATCACTCTGAGATCTTCGCCATACTTGGTTTTGATCCATTTGATACCCTGGAGTTGGGGATCAACCATAAGGGGCCACCGTTCACAGTTTGTGAGGATTGTGGCATTTTCCGTGGACATCCGATCAGCTGGAAGGCCTTCGTTCTGCCAGGCTGCTATATCTGCATCATCCGTCAGCATTGTCAGGGGGTCTAATGACGGAGTTACAGGGACTGGAACCTGAAAGAAAGGAGGTATGTCCCCCGGCACATTGTTAAAAACTTGTGGAAGAAACTGCTACATATTCCAAGAATGGGCAAGCAGAGCCGAATCTAGGAATTTAGCTTAAGCATTATTTGTTAGTGGCCTACAGTTTTACAGGATGGTTTTGATCTAGCATTAAAAGCCTCACTCATCCCTGTTATATAGAAAAAAACAAAGAATAATGCCTGCAGCATGCTAAGCACACCAAATCATCACAGCTAAGCAAAGCAGGTTCAGATCACAAATTTCCATGTACAAACTCCTTGAAACAACAGTTTTGAAGAGTATAATTAACATCCTCATAGGCCTGCTGTTGTGTTGCTAAATGACATTAGCAGCTCTAGAAACGCTTCTGCGACAGGGAAGCCCCTTTCTGGGCCAGCTATGTTTACCTAGGAAACCTGGACGTGACAACTGATAAGCAAGCATTACCAGCTATGGGAAATGGAGGTGCCATCACTTTTAGTGAAGCTATATGGTTTGTCTCTTTACATTTCTAGCAGGAAGTCAGGCAGCAGGAGGGAAATTCTAGAAGTTCTGCAGTAAAGCAGAGAGACAGGATGGCTTTAGGGATAATACTGGCTTTCTTATTCTAATAGAGTTCCTTGTTCAGTGTTATAGAAAGAGGGAGTTACTTATCTGTAACTGGAGATCTTTCAAGATGTGTGGTCCCTTTCTGTATTCCACTGTGTGTTTACATATGTGCACCATGCACCCAGAGCCGGAGAATTTGAAAGTAGCATCGATTGGTACGCGCATGCACCCTGGCTTACGTTGTGCCTTTGACTAAGAGGATAAAGGGCAGGATGGACTGACTATCTCTCCAGTTCCTTCTCTACCATGAACCAGAAAAGATCTGAAGCGGAGGGAAAGGAAAGTGGATAGTGGAATACAGATAGGGACCACACATCTCAAAGAACTTCCACTTACAGATTAGTAACTTCCTCTTTTTCTTCAAGTGATGGTCCCTATTGTATTCCACTGTGGGTGTCTCACAAGCAGTACTTAAGCAGGAGGAGGGTGCGAGGATGCAGATGGTAGAGCTTAGCAGAGAACCACTGTCCCAAAGGAGGCATCACCACATGAGTCCTGCACCAGGACATAATGTCTTGCAAATGTATGAACCAAGCCCCACGTGGCCACTTTACAGATACCAAGGATACTTACTTCCTGAAGTGATGCCAAAGTTACTGCTTGTTATCTTGTCGAATAAGTTCTTAACCCTTGGTGGCTGGGGCAAGGGCTGCCCAGAGGATTCAGAGGGCCTGGGGAAAAGCAGGGAGTGGGCATAAAAAGGCGCCACCCGCTGTGTCGCTTGTACTCACTGGGTGGCGCTCCGAGTCTTCGGCGGCGGTGGGTCCTTCACTCGCTCCGCGTCTTCGGCAGCACTGAAGGACCTGACGCCAAAGTGCCGCTGAAGACCCAGACCGCTGCCAAGTGAGTAAAAATTAAAAAGGTCCCCTACTTGCCTCCCCCACCCTGTGCGGCCCTGGCTGGGGGGAAGGTTCAATAGCTGGTAGCAGAACAGAATGCAGCCAGAGATTCATTAGTAGATTCTCTGGGTGGAGATGGTGCACCCCCTGATTCTTTCTGCCACAGAGATGAATAGTCTCCGGGATTTCCTAATTGGATTTGCTCTTTGCAGGGAAAAGGCCAAGGCCTGCTGAACATTGAGGGAATGGAGTCTTTGTTCCTCTGCGAAAGTGTGCAGTTTTGGAAAGAACACAGGAAAGTGAATGGATTGGTTAAGGTCAAATTCTGACACTACTTTGGGGTGAATTTGGAGTGTAGATGCAAAGAAACCAAATCCTTCTAGAATATACTATAAGGAGGATTCATCATCATTGCTCCAAGCTTGCCAGCCCTTCCAGCTGAATTGATGGCTATGAGGAAAGTCACCTTCATGGAAAGGAAAAATATGGAACAAGAAGCTAAAGGTTCAAAGGTTGGTCTTGTGAATGTTGAGAACAAAGTTCAGGTTCCCCTGGAGAGCACACTTCTGAATAGGCAGGAAGGTTGTGATTAGGCTTTTCCAGTATCTCGTAGTTGGATGTGTGAAGACCAAGTAGCCCTGAGAAGACGGATGGTACGCTCTGCTATTTTCCTAGATGAGAGGAGTATCTGCAGTTTCTGGGAGAATGTTCCTTTGATGTGCCCAAGAAGAAAGTGCCTCTATTTAAGTAACATCTTTCTACTATTACAAAGGATGTCAAATGGCTGTGGAGCATGAATGTTCTAAGGATAATGCCCATCCAAACACCAAGCCCTGCAGTGTAGTTGATACAGATCAAGAGGCTTGATCTTGTCATTCCACAGGGTCAGGAGCTCAGGCAACATTAGGAGGATGATTGGTAGTCAAGATGAGATGCACAGGAGGTTGGAAAACCAAAAATGTCTGGTCCAGTAGCGGGCCATCAGGATGACCTGTGCCTGTCTTGCTGGATTTTGCGCATAACTCTTGGCAGGAGAAGCAGAGAACAGAAGGCATAGTCTGAACTAGTTCAACCAAGGAAGAAGTAGAGGGTCACCTTGGGAATGGTAATATGGTCCTGTCTGATGAGGAAAGGAGAAAGAATACGTCCATGCATGCCTGATGAGGATTTGTGCACCATAGGAGGGAAGACACTGCCTTGGCTGGAACTGTTACCATGGTGATCATGGGATGGCAGTTTGGAAAGTATACCATTGCCTTCAAACATGGCTGCAGTGAAAGGTGGAGCTGTAGAAACAGGGTGATGTAAGTGCATGAGGCCATATGACCTAAGTGAGACTGACATGTCTTGACTGGTACTCAAGGGTTGTCTGTGACCTGAGTTATATTATTGCTTATGGTCTGGAACCTGTCCTTGGGCAAGTTCACTCTTGTGGTGATAAAATTGAAGGTGTCCCCAATTAAGTCCAGAGATTGTAAGAATAGATTTTTGTGGTGTTTATGCTGACTCCTAGTGAGGAGAGGAGGTGCAGCATTATAGAAGTTGAAACATAGGCTTCCTGGCAGGACTTGGCGACAAGGAGCCAGTCGTCGAGGTAGGGGAAGACAACAAGACTGCAACATCTGATGTGAGCTACTACTACCAAGAAAAGCTTGGTAAAGATTCCAGGGGTGGTTGCTATGCTGAAGGGGAGAACTCTGTATTGAAAATGGCCGAAGCCAACCATGAATCCGAGGAAGCATCTGTGAGCGGGATGAATGTCTACATAAAATAGGTGTCCTTCAGATCTAGGGCTGTAAACCACATGCCCTTTTCTAAAGATGGGATTATAGATGGCAACGTGACCATGCGACACTTGAGTTTCTGAATGAAGTAGTTGAGATGGTGCACGTAAAGGTCTCTATCCATGCTTCTTTTTGAGTACCAGGAAGAAAGTCAAGTAAAACCCACTCCCATGTTCTAGTGCTCCTTATTCTAATAGGGAGCCCACCTCTTGTTTGAGAATACTCTTGTGAGAGCGATCCTCAAAGCAGAGTGGGGAGTGGGGTTTTGGGTGAGGTGGGCATGCAAATTCTATCATATAGCCAGAGTGGATGAAGTTCAGCATCTGTCTGTCTGTTGTTATTGCACTCCAGGTGTTGAAAAAGTGTGCTGTATGACCGCCAAATTGTGAGTGGGGATTGAGAGGTGTTGGGTTTAGTGGTTCTCAGCTCTCAAGCTCCTATAAAAAATAATGTCAAGTCAGAGCAGAGATTGAGATAGAGCCTATTGCTAAGGGTGTGAGGAAGCAGCTCTTGTGAACCTTCTGCCTCTTGTGTGGTGGTTCAAAGGGCCTCTGGTGGAAAATCTTCCTCTTTGGGGGAGGCATACATATCCCTAGGGAGCAGAGGCTAGCCCTAGAGTCCTTCAGGGTATGGAGGGACTTGTCTGCCTTTTGGTTGAAGAGTTGTGGTTCACTAAAGGGGAGATCCTTGAATGGACCTCCCTAAGGAACTCTGACGCATGGAGCTATGACTCCCTGAACATAACAATGGCAGTAGCAATAGGTCTAGAGGAGGTATCAGTGGCATTTACTGTGGATTGGCAATTTGAACTGGCTATCAGTTTACCTTAATCTATCAGAGGTTGAAAAAGAGCTCTGTCCAGATGTGAGGAAGGCTGTCAGTAAATTCTGAAAACCTGGCATAGTTTAGGAAGTCATATTTAGCCATTACATAAGAATGGCCATACTGAGTCAGATCAAAGATCCATCTATTCCAGTATCCTGTCTTCCAACAGTGGCCAATCCCAGGTGCCCCAGAGGGAATGAACAGAACAGGTAATCATCAAGTGATCCATCCCGTGCTGCCCAATCCCAGCTTCTGGCAAACAGAGGCTAGGGACACCATCTTTGCCCATCCTGGCTAATAGCCATTGATGGACTTATCCTCCATGAATTTATCTAGACTTGGGACATACTAACCCCTCATGGACCAAGCTGATGGTCTTGCTCAGCACTAAATCCAACTTTTGGAAGTGGATTCAGAGGAAGACAGTCTCATACTTTTAAGAGTGCTTCCTGGATTCCTGACAAGATCCCGCCAGGGGTTCTGTGGGGATAGACCCTGCCACACCAGAGTCAGACTTTGCACCAGAAGGAGCATCCTTGATGAATCAGGTCAATATACAGAGGATACTCCCTAGCCTGGATCTGTTTGAGGCCTCATGACCTTGTCCACAAGGTGTATCCAAAGGAGATCCAGTGGATATAGTGTATTTAGATTTTCAGAAAGCCTTTGACAAGGTCCCTCATCAAAGGCTCTTAAGCAAAATAAGCTGTCATGGGATAAGAGGGAAGGTTCTCTTATGGATTGGTTAAAAGACAGGAAACAAAAGGTAAGAATAAGTGGTCAGTTTTCAGAATGGAGAGAAGTAAATAGTGGTGTCCCCCAGGGATCTGTAGTGGGCCCAGTTCTATTTAACATATTCTTAAATGATCTGGAAAAAGGGGTAAACAATGAGGTGGCAAAATTTGCAGATGATACAAAACTACTCAAGATAGTTAAGCCCCAGGCAGATTGTGAAGAGCTACAAAAGTATCTCACAAAACTGAGTGACTGGTCAACAAAATGGCAAATGAAATTTAATGTTGATAAATGCAAAGTAATGCACATTGGAAAACATAATTCTAACTATACATATACAATGATGGGGTCTAAATTAGCTATTGCCACTCAAGAAAGACATCTTGGAGTCATTGTGGATAGTTCCCTGAAATCATCCACATAATGTGCAGCGGCAGTCAAAAAAGCAAACAGAATGTTGGGAATCATCAAGAAAGGGATATATAAGAAGACAGAAAATATCATATTGCCTCTATATAAATCCATGGTGTTCCCACACCTTGAATACTGCATGCAGATGTGGTCGCCCCATCTCGAAAAAGATATCTTAGAATTGGAAAAGGTTCAGAAAAGGGCAACAAAAATGATTAAGGGTATAGAATGGCTTCTGTATGAAAAGAGATTAATAAGACTGGGACTTTTCAGCTTGGAAAAGAGGCAACTAAGGGGGGATCTGATAGACGTCTATAAAATCATGAGTGGTATAGAGAAAGTAAATAAGGCAGTGTTATTTACTCCTTCTCATAATACAAGAACAAGGGGCCACCAAATGAATTGAATAGGTAGCAAACAAACACAAAAATATTTTTTCACATGATGCACTGTCAGCCTCTGGAACTCCTTGCCAGAGGGTGTTGTGAAGACCAATACTATAATGGGGTTCAAAAGGGAGCTAGATAGATTCATGGAAGATAGGTCCATCAATGGCTATTAGCCAGGATGGGCAGAAATGGTGTCCCTAGCCTCTGTTCGCTAGAAGCTGGGATTGAGTGACAGGGCATGGATCACTTGTTGATAACCTGTCTGTTCATTCTCTTTGGGGCACCTGCCATTGGCCACTGTCAGAGGGCAGGATACTGGGTTTGATGGACCTTTGGTCTGACCCAGTATGGCTGTTCTTATGGTCTTATGACCAAGTTCCCACCCTTCCAGGGTATGGTTGGGGAATGATTGGTAGATATTGCACCTCACTGTGATGTGGGCTTGCCCAAGGGAGTCCAGGCAGTACTGGTGGTTATCGCTGACCAAGAAGGATCACTGGCAGGAAGCACAGAATTTAAAACCCAGAGTCCTGGTCATAGTCCAGTACCCAAACGGGTATGTGGGAAGGGGAGGTGTCCTCTCCAAAGAGACTAAATCTAAACTCTAAGAGATCTATAAAACACTAAACTAAAAAATGTACAAGCTATTAAAACATTTACAAAGCTAAATGCAAATCTTATCTTGTAGGATGAAGCTGAAGCTAGTTCCGCCCCGGATCACATGGCGGTGAGAAGGAACTGGAGAGATGGTTGGTCCCCCACCCCGCCCTCCATCCCCTCAGTCAGAGGCACGAGGAAAGTCAGCGAGCATGCGCAGACCAACAGACACTACTTTCAGATTTTCCATCCCCAGGCACATGATGTGCATGTGTAAACTCATAGTGGAAGAGGGACCATCTCTTGAAGAAGGGGGGACATATCATGATTTTTTGCCATCATCACTTGGCACCTGTTGCTTTCTCAAACTTCCAAGTATGGGGATCACTCCACTCAGTTTTTGCTATATTAAAAAGCCTCTACACATTTCACATCTGTTTGTAATGTTCACTAAGTTACTGTTGCACAAAGGCTCAACCCTGCAAATTGCTGAACACTCTGGTTCCGATTCAGCACAGCACGAGTGGCTCCACTGAAAACACTTGTGACAAAGCCACCAGTTATGTCTGACTTACTCCTGCCTACATCAGGTCACTGACAGGTGATGTGGGCAAAACACGCTGGCAAGCCAGTCCACCTGAACCATGAAGTGAAGGCAGGACTTTTGACAGATCAAGGGAGCTCCAAATCCAGACAAACCGAAGGGCCAGGCCATATTTCCCGTGAGATACACATAGAAACGTGCAGCAAAGTATTCATGAAGCCAGCACCAACTCCATGCACAAGGATACGGAGCTCTCATGCCCACCTGCAGGCCTAGAATAGGGCTAGACCTCTGGATCTGTCCCACCCTCATGGGGCCTAGTCGCTTGCTATGTTCCTCCCTCCAGTCTCTTTTCCCTTTGGGAGCCTCCCTCTTACTCCTGGCCAAAATTCTACTGGGCTAACACTGAGGCCACCTCCAGAGCAGCCTCAGCTCCCAGTGGCTCAGTGTATGCTGCGGATGCGCTGCACCTCTGAAAACCAGTCACATTTACAACTAACTTGCTAGGAGGGAGGAGGGGTAGCAACCCCACTGAGAATGAGGACAGATTACTGCCCCCGCCCAGAGCAAGGCGGGACCAGGGACCGGACAGTGAGCTCCAGAATCACCATCTGGTTACTGGTGTGCATGTAGAGCAGTACAACTATGTGTTGCCTCTTACTCAGGCCTGTGGCAAACTCTCAATGGAAGCCACTGTTCATCAGCGATTCCTTGGGTGTCAGACATTATGCTCCTGTAAGAGACAGGGACAATGGTTATCCTAAGTAGTCAGTGCTTACTTTTAGTTGGCGCAAGTATGGCCTCCAGACTCCATCCATCAGGTCTTGTCTGTATTTCTTTGTAAAGTAACCCAGGTAGGAGACGAAGGCTGTGATTAGTAAGACATCTCCACACAACGTACTCTCCTGCTCTTTGAAGTCTTTCACAGCCTCTGCCCATCTCACGTTTTCAGAGGCGAGTCCCCCAACCTAAAATTCCAAAATAAAATTAACCTTTAGATGGACTCCTTGAGCATTTTTTCGATGCACAAGCACTTTAACACATCTTGTCACTCTTTGACTTCAAATAATATTTGATATGTTTTTAAAAACAAAGATGGAAAGATTTGTTAGGCATTTTGCCCATTCCTCCCCATCCACTGAAAGACCACCCCCTACAGTACATCCCTAGGCCATTTGCCAGTCTAGCTGTGCATGACCCAAGAAAAGGATCCGTCACTTTGTTGGCAAAAATATTCCTCTCTCTATAAGGAAGTTTTACGGAGTATACTGCCAAAAATGTTCATTTCCACAGTTTCATCCATTCACTCCTAGTCACATCCCCCTGGACCACACACAGTAATTCCTCTCCCTTCTTGAGATTTAGATCCTTCAGTTATTTCAGACAGTTAACATTACCCAATTCACACCTCATTTGGCCAAGATATATTCAGGGTTATTTTAATTGCATCTAATTTCTATTCTTCATAAACCATTTGGTCTTCGTCTTGCTCTTTGCTAAGGTCTCAGTCCTGCAAACACTTAACTTTAAACCCATCACTAGTCCACTAAAGCAAATCTCTGCACAAGTCACTTGTGTTAGATTCCTGAGGAATGTACATGCACTCAAGCTGTGATCTTACCAGTCTCGCAGAAAGGGACTAGCATGAGCAGGATGTCTCCATCAGTCAGCAGTGTTGCCAACTCCTGTGGCTTTATTACAAGACTCATGAAATTTGGTACTTTTCTTAAAGCTCCAGCTCCTTGTATGATTACAAGAGACTCTTGGCTTCCATTTTTTAATTTTTTTTAAAGGTTCTCACCCTCCCGGTCATGGAGAAAAGCTTGAAAACCTGAACTGAATGTGCCCCCCAGATTCAGGAAGCAAAAGGTACAGAAAAAGAGCCCAAATATATTACTTGTAAAAACTCCCATGATTTTCAGCCAAGCTTGTGATTTCTGAATGCCTAGAGTTGGCAATACTGGAGGTTGCAGCCCCAAATCACATTCCTTTTCCCTGCTGCAACGGTGCTCTGAACCCCTATATCTAAATCCCAGGTCATCCTCAGCAGTGGTGCTTTGTGTTGCTTTCGCCCACTAAAAGGCCTGCCTACATTTGGGATGATTTTCCCCTACATATATTCCCTTTCACTTTTCTAGATTAAATCTGTTTTCTGTCCATTTTTCAAAAGCCTTCAAGGGCCTTTGTGTGATTTTTCTCCCTTACTTGGTATTTGCAAAGTCTCCCCAACTAAGGAGCTCATGAAAATGTCATTCATATGCTGCTTTCTCCGTCTTCAGGTCACTAATAAGGCGCTAAATAAAACAAGATCTAACATGGATCCTTATCATGCCCCTGGCAGATATCTTTCCAACTAAGCACACTACATTTCTTGGTCCTTTAGCCAATTGGAGATCCATGGGACAGTACTTCCATCCAAGCCAATTTGAATTAATTCTGTGAGTTTCTTTACTAAAATTCAGATATAAAAATTTGATTAAAGTAAATGTTTGAAATGAAATATACACAAGTTGAGAGGGAAGGTACTGTACATCTGGGGTCAGGCTTGGGTTATGGGGAGTTACAGATATCGTTTGCAAGGATGAAAAGATACATACATATCGCATAACCAGCATAAACCGAGATTGGGGTGCAAGAGTTTTTAAAGTGTCAGTGGATAAGTGGGCTCGGGTACGCCATCCATGGAATGAATAAGGAGTCCAAGTCAGTATCGGTGGAACGGATAGGTACATGGGTGGGGTGCGTCCCTTGGTTAGTCAGGGAAGGAAGTGGGTTATTTCCCTGGTCGGCTGTCTTGATTACTCAATGTGGTATTGGTGGTGTCCAGTGATGTGTTTGGTATAAATGTCTCTGGACCGCCTGATGGTGTCGGACACCACGAGCTGTCTCTTGAGTCGGGCATAGTGTCGACCGACCCCACACGCTCTCAGAATCGGCTCGCTGCGGGGGTCCCACGAGCCCAAGGCTCCCACGATCAGGGCGTGTACCTGGACTTCGTAGCCCTGGGTTCTCAAGGTCTCGGCCAGCGGGACATACTTCAATTCCTTCCATACTCGGGCCTCGTGGAAGGCCAGTGACCGGTTTTTGAAAGGCACCGTGACGTCTAACTGAGCTTTAAGGATCTAAACTCATACAGGCTGAGGGGGCTGGGAGAACGCATAATGTACAGCAGCTAAGATTCCTGTGGCCTGGCCCCTGAGTTCAGCCTTCCAACTTCCATCATCATGGGAAGGCCTTTCCCTACTGTCATTTGCACTGACCCTGCTGTCAGCCCTTCCTCAGGTCCCAAATTACCCTGGATTCTGTCCATCTTCTTTTGCTCCTGCCACTGGTTTCCACATGCCTGACAGCAGGTGGAGAATCCTGGTGGTTGTCCTTTGCCCCTTGGGTCACATCCTTCTGGCATGAGGAGGCAGCAGCAAGCCTGTCATTGTTTCATATCTGAATCACAGCTGGCCAAGGCCATGGCATCTCCACAGCAAGAGGCCAACCAGGATCACGGGCTTCTTTATCTACGTTGGTGGCTCCCAGTGCCCTTGGATCACTCAACTCCCTTGGTCTTATCTTCCTGCAGCTCCTCAAAGACTGAAAACTGCAGGGGTGGTTTGAATGGCTTGATGTGAAGACAGCTGCTGCAGCCTGCAGTTGCTAAGAGGAATTTCATGCATGGTGCTGAATGGTGCGCCCCAGAGAGCTGCTTTCCAATGGGTTTCCCCAAGTCTTCGTTGTGACCAAGAGCTCTTTAAGGTCTGAGTTCTGAGCATGGTAACAAATCATGAAACATATGACTCTGTGTGACAGGTCACCTCCTCGAGGTGCCACCCATACCTCTGCAATCTGGTTGTAATGGGATCTCCACTGGAACTGCGTCTCACATTGGTCTGAAGCTGCCTGACTTTGCTGCCCTTCTGGGCAAGCTGCAAGGCCTCTCTGTCTGTTCTGGCTTTTCCAGAGAGGTGTGAAGAGTGGGAAGGGCTCTCAGGAGTGGTTGGGGGCATTCTTAGCCCCATATCTGATATTATGTGAATTCTGAGCATTACCGAGGTATGTGTTTTCAAATCTTTCCTTACTGCACCAAAAGACATTGCAGCAGCACACTGTGTTCAGCAAAAGGAACAGTTTTGTTCCTTACCACATCCTCCCATCCATTCCAGGGTGCACACTCTGTGGGGCAGGCAACGTGTCTGTATATATCCGCTGAGGTAATCTAAATAACAATATTAATGGATAATCCTTGTTCTCCCTATCAAAGCACAGGGACAGTACATGCTTCTCTAAATACTCTTATCTCTTAGCAAAATATATGACTGTCAGGGCTGGAAAATGTGCCCAGTGCCAAGAGATGGAAGACTCTGTCCCCTGGCCAGACACCAGCATGGAAGATGCTGCCCTTCTCAGTGGAGTCCAGGGACGTCACCCAGCACACTCCACCTTCCTGGCTGCTTGGGAGGGGGTGCTGGATTCCTGGGGCCTCACATTTATGTACAGCTCCGGCTGGCAGGTGTCTGACAATTGAGACAGCTCCCCAGTCAGTTTCTCTCTCCTCCTCTCACTCCCTAGGATGTATTCCTTGCTGGAGCCTGGGGCATAACTAATGGTGTGAACCAAAGCAGGCCTGGCCTTGGCATAACAACAACACATTAGGTATCAGATAACCAAGTAAGCACATTCCTGACAGGAGAGGATGTGCAAGAACATCCAGAGTTCTCAAGTAACTATGTAAACACATTCTTAAGAGATGGTACCAGGACACACTGACCCCTTCTAAGACAAGGATGGCATGGCAGGATAATGGCTAAGGATGTTTTGTTCAAACTAGCAGATACAAGGAGAAGGGTTGTAACTAGCAATGTCTGGAGAGTAACATGTAACTTGCTTGTATCAGTGCATAAATGAAGTCATAGGAGGACAATCCTTAATCAGCCAAGGAGGCAGTGTCTTGGTGCAGCCAAAAGGGCATGCAGGTCACAGGGAAGAGAGTAGTGAGAGCTAACTTTCTTTTAAAGGGATGGGAGGCCACAATCTAGTGGCTTCACAAGGGGGTTAAATTTCCTATTTCCAGCCCTTCCTGAGGACATGGCTTTGACAGGCTCTGGTGGGACTGGAGCTGGAGCTCAGCTCTGTCAGCCAGAAGGATGGACAGACATGGTCCAGAGGAATTCTTAGGGATTCTGGAAAGGACAGAAGAGCCTTATGCCCAGGAAAGTTAAGTCCTCTGGGTTTCTAGGCTGAGAGTCCAGATTTACATCCCCTTCTCCCTTTCATTGTGTGTTGTTATTTTACAGACAAGGCAAAGCTAGTTTCCAAGTGGGGCTGTATTTCTCTTGGCAACATGGGAGGCTAGGACAACCTGTGTTTCTCAACACAACAACATGCTGTACTGGGGCAGGGACCATTTTCATCTCAATTGTATTAGTTCAATGCCATGTAAATCCCAACGATGACTGGCAGGATAAAAAATCCTGGTTAGAAATATAATGCCTGAAGTCAAAAAATGTCCTGTATATGGCCACTAAACAAAGCCCTGCACTCTACCAGCTCTCTCTTAATTACAAGACCATTCTACATGCTAATTCACTGTTCCTGCTCTCTTCTTACATGTTTTAATTGGCTTCACTATGATTGACTTCGACAAGCGCCTTGAAACCTAATCATCTATAAACTCTTTTTCTCTTTGTAAATAAAATACTAAAATGGATTTAGAAATTACTAGTGACACCCACTGGTGAAAAGATGGAACTGTACAACATTTATGCTAGTTTAAATAATGCCACAGAAGAGTACGATGGGGAAAGTGTCTAGTACCTTCTGTTCACTGTTTGTTTTAATTATTTCACTTACTTGGCATGCATGAACTCTGAAAGTGAATTTTCCTAGTATGGATAGTTATGGTTCTCTGATGTTTTAAATGAACTGTTACCAGTGCTACTACTCAGTCCCATCCTTGGAGCGATGATCAGCAGGAACGGGAGCACCTGGACCATAAAGGATTGCTGCCCATACAGAATCCGAAGTAATGCCAAGTGCCCCGGGCCTGCCATAGATCCTTGGAGCTGAGACTCCAGAGCCAATCCTGTTAGCTGAAGGAGAAATTAAAGATGACAAAGTCTCCATGCGGCACTGGAATGTAGAATGTCCCTATGGCAGGAGATCTCATGTCTTTTTGTAAATTTTCCTTTGTCTCCAAAGTTTCCTAATAAAAATAGTGAGACTAGAATTGCTCCTTCCCAGTACTGCTGACACACCTCTTCTCTGCTCCCAGTTTGACAAGGAAGACACCATTTCTATGCCCTCTTTACAACATATCATAATAGCCAAAGTAACTCATTCACAGACATGAGATTTTCACAGAGATGTATGAATCTAATGATTAACTATTTTAAGCTTAATAAAATCCCAAGCCAAAACCTTCATTTACAATTACAGTTGATGAGAGAGAGCAATGTTATTATCTTTCATATCACTTAAAAAAACCCTATGCAACAAACACATTACTATCAAGTATTGCGGAGATGCATGCTTCATAGCAACCACCTTACCTCTGACCCAAGGATAGGGTTATTTCTTAATTGCTTTTTAAAAATGTATTATTTGTGTTTCCTTGATTTCAGAAACAAAATGTTTCCTTTCAAGTCATTTTGCTAAACTGAAAATATTACCAGTTAACATATTCAGCGAGAGAATATTGTTAAAGCATTTATAATTGTTGGTTCTTGAGCCTAATTCTGGGCAGTTTAACAGAAAAGGTGTATAACGTTATTCCCGATTACAGTTATGTATGATTGTAGACTTGCACTTCAAGCTGATCAGTATATGCAATTGATTGCACGTGTAGGAGACCAGATTCTGTTCTCAGTCACATTGGTAGAAATCAGGATTACTCGGCTGAAGTCAATGTACAACAAGCGTAAATAAAGGCAGAGATGGAGCCAGAATTTTTAGGTTTCTTTTCTGGAAGGTTTTTTTGTTGTGTTTACATTTTGAGTTTATTGAGGAAAGAACTGTACTTAGTTTTGGATTCAAGTGAAGCTTGGGGTGAAGGGCTGTGCAATTCTTTATACTTCAAAGGAATAACGTGTTAGTTTTGTATGTGGGCAGTGAATAACTGTATCACTCCTGCCTTCAAAAATTGAATCTTGCATGAGCCCTCGTCACAATCTGCCCACTTTTCAAATGCTACAGTGTAACGTGACTTCAGTGGGGAGACGGAGGGTGTCACAGCTCTGGTTGGGCTCTTGGCTGCTCACTAGACTGCCTTGAGGGAACCCAGCCGCTTTATGCCTCTGGGGCCTGAACAGAGCCAAACCACTATCCTACGTGGGGTCCCTAGGCACCTTTGAGGTACAGACTCTGTGGCAAGCACTACTCCTCAGAGCTGGAACCCACTGTCCAGCCGCTTCACCTCTGGACTCAGTGCTGGCTCTTCAGACACCCCCACAGCTTCAATATCCCCTCACAGACCTCCACTCTGAGATGTGAGCCTTCAGAGTTACCTCTTCCAGGGGCCACACGTAGGTGTAAATGCTTAACACATCCAGGCTTTGCACAGCCAGCCAACAGATTCTTGCTCTTCAAAGCACAAGGCGCACTCAAAGAGCACAGAGCACAGCAAACATCCTAACTGCAGTACCCCTCACTAGCTCCCGGCCCCCTCGGGAGTCCTTCGGGACCATCTGTGTTTCAGGCAGGTAGGCAGGGTTCCCTCATCAGACTCCTACATGCTGGGGTGCTTCTCTTTCGTCTTGAGCTAGAGAAAAAGGGCACTCAGAAGAGCAGCTCCTCCCTTTTATACCTTCCAGCTCCCTTTGTCAGGGGACATCCCAATCAGCCTCCTCAGGTGATCACAGACCCCTGCCTGCTCATTTGGTTGCCAAGGTGATCCCTCCCTTGACAAACCAGCTCTCCTTTTGTCTAGGTGCATCCTTTGCTCCAAAACGTCTCTTAGTCTATAAGGTGCCACGGGATTCTTTGCTGCTTTTACAGATCCAGACTAACACAGCTACCCCTCTGATACTTGACACCTTTGAGAATAGGGGAGAGGCAAGGTTTAACAGCTCTGTTGTTAGGCCTCTGCCACTACCTCTGTTGGAATTTGAGTCCAACATGGAGGTGAAAGAACAGGAAAGAAAACAGGCTGCACCTTCCAAATGGAGTTTGCAGCTTGGTAAAGATACATTAGATCCCAGAACTGCACGCAGAATTCACAGCTTGTACAACTAGACCTCCCAATCCTCACAGAGGGACACAAAAAAACAGTCATGTTACAAAAGCTCCCAGAGGAGCTCTGTTAAAGTCTTTTCATTTCAAAACATACTTACTGGATTTAAACAAAATGTTCAGAAAACCTTCTAGGTGCCAGTGAGATTTAACCCTAGAACTCTGGAAGTGTGAAATGTTCTCTTTCTTCAGATACAAAGGAATCAGCATCAGCCTGAGAATGGGACTGTCTGTTTCAGGTGCTCATCTGCTCCCCAGCCCTTGCCACAGAATCCAAGCACCTCACAGTCTTCAATGCAGTTATCCTCACAACACCCCCAGGAGAGGGGGAAATGCTGCTATTCCCATTGGACAAATATGGCACAGAGATATGCAGGCACCTAAAGATGCAAACATTTTCCAAAGCACCTAGGTACCTGAAACCAATTGATTTCAATGGGAGTAAGGAAACCAGGAGTTTTTGAAAACACTACTCAGTGCCGATCTACATCTGTAGGTGCCTGAAGACCTTTACAAACCTCGGTTTAAATGGCCCTCACACAGGCAGGTGTATGGTGGATCAGGGAACTGAGTGCAAGTCTTCTGCATCTCAGGCTAGCCCCATAAACCGTCTCCTTTCTGCTGCTGCTAAATGAAGCCTGGAGTGAACACCACATCTGAGGCACAGCCAGGACTTGGGTCCTCACGGTCTAGCAGCTCTGGCCTCCAGCCATTTGAACTACACAACAATCTGTTTCAGCTCTCCTCTACAGAAACACTTGCATGTCCTTTTCAGCAGCAACCAGCCACACCCATAGAGCTCAGTCCCAATGATGTCCACAGGAGTCTTTCCAGTGCTTCCAAGGGCTTTGGATCAGGTCCATAGTGCCCAGTCCTGCTTCCACTGAAGTCAGCAGCAACAAAATTTATATTGACCTCCAGGGGAACAGGAACAGGCCCCCAAATCCCCACATCCAAAATCATTAACACCTTTGCTGAATTACAATGTATCTTCTTCAAATAAGCCATATCTGAGGTGAAAAGGAGATTTAACTATATGAAGCAGTAGTGACCAGCTGCTTTTCAGCAAGGGTGGACACAGAGGCATGAGACAAAAGCCAATGTTTCAAATCAGGATAATTTTTAAACGATTTGTAACTCAAGAACAGTTTAATGACTTTTCTTCCAACGTTGAACCCACATTCCCCTTTGCCTTGAGAGTCAATCTGGCAATTTTCAGCACAAATGAGCTTTCTAACCCAAAGTTACAGGGCCTAAAAATAGAGCTTAATAATAGCAGCTGTTGCACTGTTAGGACTAAATTGTCACTCTGCACTGCAACCTGCATAAGGGATAGCGTGTAGCTGGTTCCCCCTTGCTCCAGAATGGGGGAAATAGGGGAGTGATTTGTTCCATCCCTTTACCAGCCCGTTTAGTTCCCTCTCCCCCCTGCGAAACACGGTCCTTGTGAGTGAGTGCTCTGGATGGTCCTGTGCTTAGGGCAGTGATTTAGGAAGCCAGGGTTCAAGTGTCTGCTTTGCCATATACTTCCTGTGTGATCCTGGGCAGGCCACTTACTCTTTCTTTCCCTCAGTTCCCCATCTGTGCAATGGGGATAACAGCACCGCCCTGCCTCCCAGGGGTGCTGTGAGGATAAACAAAATCCAGACTGCAGGTGCTCAGACATGACTGCAGCAGGGGGCCACATAAGCATCTTTATGCTTTGCTACTTTCTTCCTCTTATTACTCTTTATTATTTTTTATTAATTTTTAAAACTGGAAAAAATATAAAAAGGTTCATGAGCTTTTCAGTATATCATTACATGGAGAAGTAAATACGTCTCTTGTCTTATTAGCATCTTGTCTTTAGTCCTGCACTTCTGATCTATCACTAACTGCTCAGAAAATTAAATAACAGAGATAAGAGGCGGTGCCTCTATCATTGTATATGTTCAGTATATTGGAAATGTAAATGTGCATCGAATATACCCAGATGTATACAGAGAGTTATGGGAATGGCCACATCATTAGCACTGGAAGCACTGTAAAATTGTTTTCATGACTAAAGTTTGCAGCGATGCACGAAATATCATGCATTCTGAAATGTCAGAAGATGCAATGCACTGTGTTCTCACGGTACACATCTCCATAGCACCTGACAACTTCCATTCCTATGATTAAAGTTCAAGCTGTTGATACTCACCAGTCGATTTGCAAGCGAGATGGTGCATGCCGTAGCTTCAGCTTCTTGCTGACATTTCAGTTTGTCTGAAGTAGCCCTCTCAAATTTGGCTGTGAGTTTTGCTAGGTTTTCATTAAGGTGCTGTTAATGAAAAAATCAGAACATCTTCAGCAAAACCCTTTCCATCACATAAGACTCCTACAAAAACTGCTGTGACTGCATGTGTCTCTGCAGTGGTGACCCCCTAGCTAGCCTCTCTCTCTGCTATTCTGAATAGCCAGTGCAAAGAGAAAAGGCAGGATTCCTGCCCAGAGCACTCATGTCTGGGTCTCAGCCTGCAAGACTGTGAGCATGGCCTGCAATGTGCTGACCACTTGTAGGAGACCCTCAGCACCAGCAGGAGACATCTTAGGCTCTAACTATAGTTGCCAACCCTCCAGGATTGTCCTGGAGTCTCCTGAAATCATAGAATATAAGGGTTAGGAGAGACCTCAGGAAGTCATCTAGTCTAACCCGTTGCTTCAGGCAGGACCAATCCCCAGACAGATTTTTGTCCCAGATGCCTAAATAGCCCCCTCAAGGATTGAGCTCACAACCCTGGGTTTAACAGACCAATGCTCAAACCACTGAGCTATTCCTCCCCCTTAAAAGAAATGAGAGAAAAGAATCAGTTTTAAGGGCTCTACCACAGAGCTATTGTGAATTTGCACAAAACATTAACACTTTTGGAGCTAATACAATAATCACTTATGCATGTATACACACAAAATATATATACATGTAAATATTTGTATGTATTATTTATAATTGCCTGTGTGTTTATGTATACAAATACAAAGCCAAATCCTAAATTCTTTATGCTGTCTCTCCTCTGCCTACAAATCAGACAATTTAGGACAGATTTTTTTTCTTGAAAAATCGGATGCATATGGTAGTGGCTATGTGTAATTAAACAATATTTCCATACCATTTCAGAAAATAAAAATAAATACAACCACTGCATTGGAAGGGGTGATAATTTTTTAGCTTCCTTAATTGCCTATAGCAAATATTGTTGGGCAGAAGTCACCAGGTGGTGCCATTACACATAGTTTTATCAGTTCTTAGCACATTCAGTCTTTGAAGAAATGCTGCATTGTTAAATTTGTGCAACAGTTCCTTTTACAGTGAGCTGTTGCAAGCAGCACAAGAGTTTGTTCTCTGCCTCTCTAATCTTTCTAATAAGTTGGCATCAATCTCCCAGTGCCTACTGAAAACAATCTGGGAGATTTTAATAGGATATTTTAAGAAAATGACATTATGTCACGTTGTTAAAAAAAACCTCCCAGAATAGCTTCAGTCAGAGTTGGCTAACCTAGATCCAACCCAATGGCCACTGAAGTCAAGTTGGGGTCCTTCCATTGACTTCCAGGGGCATTGGCTCAGGCCCTTGTAAAACAGCGTGAGAGGGCTTGGGAGAAGCAGCATGCTAGGGAACTCTGTTTACATGATAGGCCACATAATATGCAAAGGACTATGGACAAACAGTGCAAAGGCTGTTTATCTTGGGCACTGCTCTGACATGATTTTGGACTAAGGGAGGGGATCACAGGCTGACTAAAGATGGTGGCCAGGGTCCTAAGCTCTGGCCAAGCAGTGATTATTGCAGCTTGGGAGGAAGAAGCGCAAAAGTGGCTTTTAGCAACCTTTGCATTTTTCTGATGTGTGCATTCTAGTGCTGGCCTGCTCCTGAAGGCTTGTTGTTCACAGCCCCAAGGGACCATTCTAAATGCTGGAAGTCAGTCGGACACAAGGGAGTATAAACCATCTGGACTAGATGATCTCCTGAGGT
Source organism: Gopherus evgoodei (assembly GCF_007399415.2). NCBI lineage: Eukaryota > Metazoa > Chordata > Testudines > Testudinidae > Gopherus > Gopherus evgoodei. Next base: position 4,600,815 of record NC_044336.1, on the reverse strand, counting down.
CTCTTCCAACCCTAATCTTCTATGATTCTGTGATCCAGCAGCCAGGAGTGAGAGTGACCAAGGAGCTGCTACAATTACCCTTCTCCTACTGAGGGAGGTCCTTCCTGTGAGTGCCTAAGGACTTTCCATTCCAGAGTGGGGTGCCAACCCTCCCCGCGGTACTGGAGAATGGGGCCAATACACACACAGGTCCAGCTGGTCTGTTTCTACAGCTGGGCCACATCCAAGGAAAGCCAACATTTTGGAAAAAGAACAGAGGGAACCAAAGTTTGCAGGGACACATTGCAGCCATGCTGCTAGCTGAGGACAACTCATTCCATGGACAGATTTGGTCACACTTTGCTTTAAGAGAAACTCTAACGGTTCTCAAAGTTCTTGGAACATTTCACTTCTGAGACAAGAGAACCAGAGTTAATAATTGATTTTATCCGCACCCGCACAAACATCTTAAGGCTAAATCCCTTTAAACCACTTTAACACTGTTTGAACAATGCACTAGAAATAAACTTGAACATGGAATAGAGATTATTGTAGTGGCCTCTGTAACTATGCTCTCAGTTGCCAGTGTCCAATACAAAATACAGACTCTTTGAAACCAGCTTGGCATTAAGTCATATAACTAAAATATTGTTAGAATATTTAAATATACATCATTATATATATATATACCTATATAGATTTTCATATTTATGTGTGTATATCTCTGTATAAATACACACACATATATGCTACACTATTAAATGTTTTATAATGACAGATATATATATATATACACACACACACATATACGGGTGTGTTTGTGTGTGAATATGCATCATATATTTTTCTCAGAAATTCTTAGCACTGAAGCACATGGTAGCTACATGTGCTCTGTATTTTTGAAAATCAAGTCACTTTCATTCATGACTAAAATATGGATTTAAGCACCATACCACTAGGGAGCTACACTTGAAAATGTTAGCCCTGCGTTACAGTTTTGAGGCCAGATTCTCAGCAGGCATAATTCTACTTAAATCTATGGAGCTACACCAATTTATGCCAGCTGAAAGTCTAGTAAAATATCAACATTCACATAGCAACATGATTGTATATGTATATATTACTATATTACACATTTAATAGCACAGCATTGTACATATGCAAATGAAAAGTAATTTAAAAAGTTAAGGTTGAAAGCATGTTTCAATGGAGTATTACTAATACCCCAATACAGCTGCACTTTCTCTGCAAAAATCTTACATCTTTAAAAAAGCTCAAACATTAAAAAGTGTAATTAAAACAACAGCGAAGGGATCCAAACAGTTCTCCAGTGCCATATAATCCTGCATCACTTAATAGCACCTATTCAGTCTTAAAGGTGTTCCCTGTTTTGATCTGCAGGCAGTGGAATTATCGGAGATGGCTCTAGATTGTATACTTTGAATTGAATGGGTAGCAAGGATTTGAAAGGTACGAATCTCCTGGATGCATTAAGTAATGTCAGAGTATTATGTTTTCTAACAGTGTGATGTTTTGATTAAACAAAAATATTTTTATTAATTAAACTAGAATAATTTTTCTGTTTGGTGTTATGAGGTGTCTCCATTACAAGGGACCGTGGGTTGGCACACCTTGCAAGTTTGTATTTTTATCTCAGTTAACTATTGGATGTAGTAACTAGCACACACAGCTTTATTGTAATGAATTATGGTGTAGTATTATAGCATAGTGAAGATACATCTTTTGAACAAGAAACAGGATTCCATAATTGCCCAGGAACATGTTCTTTTGAAATTTGCAGATTTGTGTTGTATGGTGTAGGCTGGATGGGGTGATGAGTGATGCAGGGTTATAGCAGCCAGAGAATGGGCCATATACTTTACCTTCTTGGCCCACTTCCAGACTTTTCAATTATAAGGAATTTTAAAGTGTATGGAATTTTTGGAATGGACAGATAATTCTGAGGAAGCAGTGGGTGGGAGCTGCTCTCTATTGAAACACATTTTTGACCATCTCTCAAAGTTTTTTGCTCAGGGATTTCCCTGGATTTTTAATGAGTGACAAAAGTTTCAATGGAGGTGCAGTATAAAAGATATGCCAGTTAGAAGCCCTGCTTTGACAGTTCTTTTGAGTCTTACTAACATGGAGTTGACTTCTTGCAAAATTTAACAAGTGTGCAAAAGGTGTGTTAGGGACAAGAGAAGACAAACAGTCCTAGTATATTTTTTTTAAAAAGCTCTCTCAAATTTCTCCAGTTTTTGTTTTCTGTAATATATATGGTACATATAGAACATATGTGGTGTGGTGTGTGATAAAAGGGCACCCAAACTCATGCTTGATAATATTTCTAACAGTTTAGGTGGGAATAATGAGAGGTAAATACTGAGCCTTTCTATTGAGGAAGAAGCAAATCTGAAACAGAGCTAAGCGCACTTCTCTAGAAAGCAGGGAAGTCTCCAAAAGTCTGGCAAGACCAGATGAAGGACCACAATCTGTCCAACCCTCGAATCCACTTTTTCAAAAATACCTGGTACCATAAAGAAGCCCTTCCAGATGCTGAGGGTTTCCCACTGAGCAGTGGCAGCTCCTAGTGAAGTGCATGTGTCATGTGTCTTAAACTTACAGCAATTTTGGCTTTGATGTTAGCCAGCTTCTCCTGAGCAGCAGCCAGTTCTGCGTTGGCTTTGTTCAGAGCCTGCCGCTTGGGCTCCACATCACAGTATACCTCGTAGAACCTCACAATATTTATGACCCAAGAACAGAGACCAGCAGCTGCATAGGACTTGGAGGTCACAAACTCGGGGTTAAATTTTGGATCCTGTAAGTACGGCTGAATAGCTTTGAGACAGTTCTCGTGGATGTTCTCCTTATCAAAGTGGATTAAGGAGTCCAGGAAACCATCTACTCTGGCCATGGAAACTTTAGCTGCTTTCCAGCTCCTGTCCTTGGGAACCTTTCCACCTGGAGCCATGAGCACCATCACAGCAGCAGTGACATTGCTGACAGCAGAAGGCGGAGATCCAAATGACTTCAGTTCTGTCAGATTGTTCTGAAAAGGGAAAACAAGGTTGTTAGATGAAAATGAATGGGTTTTCTTTTTACTTAGCCACTAATGGAGTCAGGCTCCCAAGTTATCAATCTGAGGGAGTAGCTCTGAAGCCTGAAGCAGCACTCTGAATTTTAAATATTATGACTCATCCAATGTAAAGCACTGAAACCCCCTAGTGGCACCACAGCCTCCACTGGTTTGTTGTATGTGCATCAGTCGTGTCCCTTCAGCATTTCAACCATTTCTCAGGCCATTAAAAAAGCACAATTATTGCAGATTCATCCAGTACGCAAATGACAACAAAAAGCTTCATGAAATTAGCCAAGTATCTTCATCTAGAGATGGGCTTCAAAAACAACTTTTAGTTCAGAATGCAGATCAGTGGGGCTGCGAACCTACTGAAACTCACTAACTTTATTTCAGTGTTATATTAACTGTGTTGAATTTTGTTTATCTTGCTAATATCAATTCCTCGTCAGAAATAGAAAAAAAAATAGGGAAATGGAAGTCCCTGTGTTGAAAACCAAAATGTTTCGATTTGGAAGTGGCGCTTTGGTACCTCATCAAAGTTGTATTTCCGGTACCTCCTGTCCCTACTCTCCTCTATGGGCTGAGCTCCCCAGCCAGACATAAGCTCCCTTTTTTTAAGGTTAGCTTGTAGCCATTTTGAGAACAGAGGAAAGCTTGGGAATGTGAAGCAAGTGTTACCTAACAGCTCAGAAAGCAGATGGCAAAGAGTAAGAATCAAAAAATATTATTTAAAAATTATTTTACTTGATAATTAGTTAATAATTATGAATAATTATGAATGTTAGGCTTCTGACTCACCATTTTTGAATGCTTTGAGTTAGAATACGGTAACTTGTAAGGGGAGAGGTGCACCTTAACTAAAAAAATGCTCAACTCAGCTCGTTTGAAGCTCAGAAAAGGTCCTGGTTTTGTAAGAGCACTGGGGTGGGGAGAGTATGATGTTTGTCCTTCTTGTATCTGAAAGATCCAACCCATTCAGATAAAGAGAAACATTGACAATAAGATTTCCAAAGTCGCCTAATTCTGATGGGAACTGGGAGCCCACATCCATTCGATGGCATTGCAAGTTTGAGCCTGAAATGATCACTGCACAACCACTCTGTGTTGCTGGTGTCCAAGGGATCATTCTGTACAGAGCTGCTGCTTGTCATAGTACAGACACCGTGGGGGAGGCACGTACTCAGCAGGACCTGGAGTTAGGCGTAATTAGCTATGCTGCCAAGGATCTGTCATATCTAGCAGAAAGAAAACACAGGCTTTGTGCTGACACCCACCAAATACGGAATCCCTGACAGGATGAGCTGTGCTCTACAGCAGAGTTGCCTGCTCTGCTAGCTTATTTGTATGTTTGCTCGGTTTATACACTCCAACTGCAAATCTGTGGAGAAAATTCACTTTGTATGTGAACTGGAGACAGAGGCACATGTGGGAGATACAAAGAGGCTGAGAGATGGGCTTCCCATTGAGAAGCTCTTCGCTCAGATTCAACAAACCAGCTCCTAAATTGTCACCCACAGCTGCATTCTGTCATTTGCAATAGTATGACAGGCACAGCAGCAGGACAGAGCCATGCTGGGGGTTTGACGTGAACTAGATACCATTGTTTTTCTGCACTCCCAACAGCCATGAATCAGTGAAGGAGGAAAGCCCCTCCAGCAAGGCTGCTCCAACTAGAGCTGTGCCTATCTTTACACTAAGACCCTGAATATGCCAATTTCCAGATGTACCATTTTCCTATGCACTGGATGGGCCCAAGCGTTAGCTACCAGCCAGGTTCACCACAAATCTGTACACACTGGAGCAGACTGTCTGCACAGACTGCAGCTCCCAGCATGTACACTCCATTTTGATCCACATGCTTCTCTGCTCAAATCAAGATGAGATTATATGGAGGGACCTACAGGCCTTTCCCAGAACTACAGGCCTTTCCCAGAACTGGCTCATAGACTCTCAGTGGCTGCTGCTATAGACTGCACGGCACAAGCCCTCAGGTGACATTTGGTGCATGGATGGCACTTTGGCCACCCATGTTTTGAAATCACCATTTTATTGGCACTTGTGGCAGTCTAGAAGCCAGGCGTAGTTACTGCATAGGCTGCAATAAGACCAACACTGTCCTTTCAGCAGCCCCTGTCATTGGTGCAATCGACCATGGTAGGATGTGACAAAAGCAGGGTGTTTGCTGTATGCATGGGTGTAGCCCCTTGGTGAAGGGCATGAGTGCCATTTCCTTCTGAACACAGACAGCCTTGGTACCTGTCATAACTTTCCTACTCAGATCTGAACCTTAGAGTTCAGAACATGAGAAGCTAGCACGAAACCTCCAAACTTAATTACCAGCTTGGATCTGATATCGCTGCCACCAGCCAGAAGATTCCAGTGTCTGGCTCACTGTGGTCTCCCCAAAACCTTCCCTAGGGGACCCCAAGACTCAGATTCCTTGAGTCTCACAACAAAGGGGAATAAACCATTTCCCTTCCCTCTCCTCCCCTCCAGGTGTTCCCTCCGTGGGTTCCTAGGGAGAGACACAGATTCAAGCTCCATGAATCTAAACAAAGGGATTCCACCCTTCCCCCTCCTTCTCTATTCCTGTTAAGTACAGACTCAATTCCCTCGAGCCTCAACAAGGGGGAAAAAAAAACCAAACAGGTCTTCAAGAGCAAAACTTTATATAAAAAGAAAGAAAAAGACATAAAAATGGTCTCTGTATCAAGGTGACAATATACAGGGTCAATTGCTTAAAAAAAAACCAGCCTTATCCAAAAAGAATACAATTTAAAATATTCCAGCAACTACACACATGTAAATACAAAAAACAATATAAACCTATTATCTTACTATCCTTGTACTTACAACTTGGAAACAGAAGATTAGAAAGCCTGGAGATAGAGAGATCACTCTCAGAGCTGAGAAAGAGAACAGACCAAGAACAAAGGACTCACACCCAAACCTTCCCTCCACCCAGATTTGAAAAAGTCTTGTTTCCTGACTGGTCCTCTGGTCAGGTGTTTCAGGTCACTGTTTGTTAACCCTTTTATAGGTGAAAGAGACATTAACCCTTAGCTATCTGTTTATGACAGTACCAGCTATTATCTGCCAGCAAGGAGCTCAACAGACAGAGGCAGCCCCAATGGTGCCTCTGGGGGTACTCAGTGAGCACTTCCCCCATACAGAGACAGGCCACTGCTGAGCATCAGACTCTATGACATGTCTGACTTGCAGTGATTTAGTTATAAACAGAAACTACTGCAAAGACCTCCCCGTTCTTCGAAGAGGTGGGAATAGTTTAGCTTGATAATTCGCTAATAATAAGATACTGCCTGAATCATCCACAATAACGTGGGTTTTGCCCCCAGAACCACCCATCAACTCAATACCTTACAAATCTATCATGTTTGTAATAGACACTGCCAATGGCAAAAGTCCAAAAAAGCAGCAGGGACAAGGGACAGCACCTTGCTTAGTGCCTATATATGACCGGGCATGAGTCAATTGTTTTAAATTCATCTCGCCACTTAACAGGGACAAAAAGAAAAGCTTAAAATACTAAAATTACAGAAAGAGTTAAATCCTTTCGGTAGCATGTACGCTAAATGCTCTCAGAGCTGGTCGGTCCCTTGAAGAAAACAGCATGGTTAGAAATTTGTTCAATGGCAACAAAGAGGATTATTTTAAGCTCTTGAATGATAATTCTTCAATAACAGAACAGGAAAGGAAATCTAGCTAGACTTAAGTGGCACCCTATGAGAGGGGAATACACAGACATACAGAGTTCTTATTTGATAGTATATGGAAGACATTTATAGACTATATTCAGGTCGATGAGTATGATTTATAAACTCAAGGGTAAAATGTATAATTGTTATATACAGGTCTGTCACATCTTACGCTGGGGTTATGTTCTGCAGTCAGTGCATAAAGCGAAAATCATGTATACTCAAAATTACATTGAATGTAATGGCAGGCAGAATCACTCGCATTACAGATACAGTATTAAAATAGTTCTTTTTCTTTTTTTTTTTTTGCCGACCAAATAAAGCTGAAATCGCGCATGTTAAATGCGCGTAAGATGCGACAGACCTGTACAATGTTATGTGTTTGGGAAGTACCAGTCAAACAGCGAATGATACAACAAAATACAATTAATCATAATTTATGTATTAATTAATTACTATTATTATTATATTCACGTTGGTATCATCTGGCTAAAACTCTCTTTATGAATTCATGATGGCATAATTCTGCTACGGACTTTGCTAAAGCCAATTTAGTTTACCTGGACACAATTCAGATACAGTGATCATAGGCAGTAGTAAAAAAATCCTAAAATAAATAGATAAAGACCATATGCTGTCTGTCATTTTGTGAGAAACAACTTCTGGCAACAATGAGAGATGCTCTGCAGACTGAGGGGTGTATAGAGACCTACACTTATACCCCCGCCCATAGATCATATTTAAAATGGAATTTATCCCCCTCCGACCCACTGCCCAGACAGTTTGATCCCTGGATGAAACCCTGCTAACAACACTTCCACATTTGTGAGAGTTGAATGATCCCTTTTTTAGCAAAGTCCTTCTGAAGTCAAATGCTTTTGTTTATTCCCTTGATAGAAACAAAGACATCAGTTTTGAGACCAGAAACACACAGTATTCAGTTTTTTTAACTCTAAATAAGTGAAAATATTCCATATCTGGAGTAGAAATGAGAGGATGTGAGAGCACAGAACATTCCCATCGCCTGGGACGTGCATCCCACAGCTGTGGGGAGTGAGCCACGGACACTGAGTTACTAGGGAATAATATGGGCTGTAATGTTGTTACAATGTAGAGGTTAACAAGCCTGTTACCACCTTAATTGTCTTCCCATTTTTGCCTGTGAGTTCCCTATGGTCCTAGAAAGTCATCATCGTCATCATGGCAAATCCCAAAGGGACAGCTTCCTTGCCCACTGAGCACCACCCACATTGGTCTCCAGCTAGGATTGTAAGGTGGGTTTGACTGGATAGTCCATTTCTGTCCATCACTGGTGATCTTATCACATTGTGATGCTTTTGGCAGCCACATGATCACCAGTCATGCAGGGGGGTTCCTTGCTAAATACATTTCTTAATTTGTTGGTCTTCCATTCTAACAGCATGTCCACACTAAGACAGCCCCAAAATCAATGGAGGCAGTTGCTACACAAATATCCTCAGTTCTGACCTTCCCTAAAGGTTTCTAACTCTCCCACTTCCCACCTCTCTAGCTGCCACATACTTTACTGAGCTCCCTGTCCTGCCAGGAGCGTGGGACTCATGGCTTATGCAAAGGTACTGATGGCGCCTCCCTACCAGTTCCCAGTAAAGGACATGTGACACCATACAGCCTGGGGTGGGTGCCTCTTTCCAGGAAGATGCTGTAATGCACCTGATGCCCACCATCTAGTGAACAGGGAATCCCACCCATTGGCCACCTGAGCCCACTTTTCCCACAGAGCAATAGACGAGGCTGGAATGTGCTTCTGGAATAATTGGGCTGGTCTGTGGGGATTGGCTCTATTGTGGAGCTCTTCCCAGAAAGAGGTGCCAGTTACAGGCTGGTGATGTCACACATCCTTTGCTGCGGGTTAATGGGGAGGCTTCATCTGTAGCTTGGCCTTCCTGAACTCATCCCCTGTGCTTCACGGCACTGTTTGCATACAGCAAGGCACAGTCATTGCGCAGACGGGGATAGTTCTCCTGTAGCTATTTGCCGACTGAAAATGAGCCATGGGCACCTGGCCAGAAAGGGAAAAGAAATGTGTCCAAACAATTACTATTAGCCTCTCACTATCAGACCATCTATATTTCTTATTGCCTTCTACTCGACAGTGTTACTTATGGCTTCATCCATTACTGCTGCATTTAACAGTAGAACATAAATACGTGTATATTTCTGGCTGCTATAAACACATCAGGAGAGTTGATTATTCATGTCAGCAGACAGATCAAGCTCTCAAAACTCAGTGTTGAATGAAATACGGGCAGCATTCCTGACAGCCACGGTCAACCCCCAGGCAAGACTGTTTTATGAATTTTGTGCAAAATTTTACCATGATAAGAAGGGTTTGAAACTCCAGCTAAAATGTTCTGTTTTAAGTGAACTGGAGAAAAATCACACAAAGTAGATGGATTATAAAACACATCTAATCGGTATTTCAGGTGTCCTACAGCTCCTGCTGCGCTGACTGTGCACGTGCATAGAAATAACCTGGGAGCGAACCGCTAGAGCTGATAACATCTTTTCAATAAAATGAGATGTTACAGCTATTGCAACAAGATCAGGCCTGATCTCTGGCCAGCAGCCTGATCCATGAGAGTCGTCATGGAGCAAACCAAGACAAGGGTTGGCAGAAATGGTGACAAAAGCAGCTTGCCTTGGGAGAAAGCAAGACCCGTGTGCCCAAGGGTGCTCTGTCCCACAGGTGAGGATGTGTTCCAGGTCCCTCTCTGTGCACAATCCACGGAGGATCTGCGTCTGTTACAGCCCCAGCTAGAGAGCCATGGTGCAGGCTGTAGTAACTTATGCTTTAAGCTCTGGAGGTTGATGGCCCAATCTCTGGTGTGTCAGCCAAAGGGAGGCCATCCCACCTGCTGACTGCTATGGTAATTGATTTGCATGGCAGCTCCCATGAAGGAGTTCTGCAGACACAATGCTACGTGTTCCTAGGTGCTATGATAATATAAACAATAACGGTAGAAAATGCTCAGTGGCAGAGGACAGTAACTAGGGGCCAGACCTTTCTTTGCTAGCAGCCCTCTGAACTGCTGATGTAAATCAGCTGGCCAGCAGGACCTGCACTCTTCTGCATCCCGCTGCTCCTGACAACCATGCTCCTGCCCACTGCCTCCTGGCTGCACTCCTGAAGACTCAGGTACAAGTTAGCCCTTGGAAGCTCTGCAGCAAGAAGACCAGGCCTGGCCCTCCTCACCCCTGACAAATCCAGGGCCTGATGCTTGGCCCATTCAGATGCAGACCTAGCCCCATTTCCCTCCATTATGTACATCACTCCACTTCTGCAAACACAGGGCCAGTTCTTTGTTGCATTCGGCTCCATTACGCTGATGGGCCATGGAGAGGAGAGAAATATTAGCCCCTGGGGAATACCCCTCCCTCCTAAGGGGACCCTGGCACTGGCGCCAATTGGGGACGCTGGGGTGTATGTGAATGTCACTATCCCCATGCTGCCCCCCGGGCCTTTAGCACCATGGCCCGAGTACTTTAAAGGAGTATGGCTGCTGTGAGAGTAGTCCAGTGCATCGATCCAGCTGCATGACTGCACTGCCACTGAAATCTAACCCAGCAACCCTCTGTACAGATATGGGGCAGCTAGGCCAAATTTCAGTGACTGGTTTTGTGCCCTGGTGCCCAGGGAATTTGTTACTGTATGGCAGAGCACAGGGAGTCCTCTGAGAACTCAATTCCTGGCAGCACCTGCAGCGTGGGTAAGAGAAAGGAGAGACTGCCCTGCCAATGGAGACCGGGGTCCCTATGGGAGGAGGGGTGGATGAGTGGGGACCACTACCAGGGAGGGGAGACTGGAATTTCCCCTCTGCCCAAGGAATATCTGAATTGGTACCACCAGATACTGGTGGAGCAGCCGTGTGCCGGCTTCGCTCCCAGCCCTGGTGGGGCAGGAAGAGCAAAAGGGATTGGGACAAATGCAGAGAGGTGTGTGGTCAGAACACAAGAACTCCAGCCATACTCTGCTTCCCATGGCCCATAAGCAGGTGTAATGGAGAGCAGCCTGGAGATGGCTCTTAGTTACACCAGGAACCAAACAGCCCCAGAACAAGGAGCACACAGCACAGAAGCAAAGGAACTTGGGCTTCAGCATATGTACACCTGACTGTGATTCCCTTGCATGGCGGGCTGTGATGGCTGACCTCAGAGGTAAGGCCCTTATGGGGCTATGTCTCCTACAATCCAACTGTAACTGTGCTTGCCCAGACAGCAGGAGACATTGTGAGTGCCCTGATGCCTGTACCATACCTTATTGAGTGTGTTAAGAGCTGCCTGGGCAGCAGCAAGGGCTGGTTCAGCTTTAGCCAGGTCTTCCTCACAGTCCTTTTGCTTCTGCTTGACCTCCTGAGTTATCAGCGCCACCTTCTCCTCCTCCTCATCAGCGATGGCTTTCTCCGTGCTCACCTTCTCCGTCTCCACACCAACCACCTGAATCAGCTTGTCAGCATCTTCATTCTTCTGCTTCAACTCTACTTCCTGGGCTGCCAGCTTGGCCTTCAGGCCATCTACCTACAGTGGGAGAAGCACACAGGAGGGGCGTGAACCCAGCAGGCAAGAGAAGAGGTGAAGCATGTGGAGAAGAGTTATATAAGCAGGAGAGTGCAGTAAATTGATGGTCGATGGGCCGCAGCCAGGGAAAGGGCAATGCAGGGGTTGCCATGTGGCTCATTCAGTCGCATAGCCTGTCTCCCGCAGTGGCCAGCATCAGCTGCTTCAGAGGAAGGTGCAAGAAACCTTGCCGCTCTTTGCAGGAGGAACAGGTAAGTCACTGCCCCACTGAGGCTGAGAAATGAGCAGCCCCACCTACCCACAAGGAGGGGAGGAGCCCAAGCTTTAGGTGAACACCCTAAAGTTCAAATGCTTCACTAAACAGGTCACTGGACTCTCGCCACACAGCCAAATGGCCCTGGTTCCCCTGCCTCTTGCTGTGTTCTTGTGGCCCTCTCCCCGGAGGGTGTCAGAGAATGGCCAGCAGCTCTCCCCAGAGTGTTTGGGGAAAGGAGGATTGGGCCTTTTCTCCTGATGGTGTTCTGTAAGGGCACCTCTTTTGGACCCTCAGAGAGGTTACCCCATTGACACGCTCTCCCTGAGGCATCACTCCCCATGGTTTTGAGTCTCTCTCTTACTGGGTGTCTCCCACTAATAATAATAAATTGCTGCCTTCCTGCCTGGGTCTCCCATTCTCCAAGGGCTACCACCACCATGGCCGTAGAGAGAGCAGGCAGGTAAGGCTCCTCTTCAGCTCTCCCTACTCCTCCCTCCTCTGTCCTGACTACCTGAGAAGGGAGAGCAAGAGCAGAGAAACACAAGGAGGCACCATCTGCAAAGGGAGCGAAGCCTAAGAAGCTCAGAACAATAGCTCCTAGTGCTAGCAGGACAATGCTGTTGGGCAATCCTTTATCCTTTACTACAAGCTGCCTGGGGCACAGACTTGGGGCAGTCTTGGCCACCCTGAGCTGCTGGCATGTGAGTGGTGTCAAACTCAGAAGGATATAGCCAGCAGGGTGCTCTTGCCAACCCTGGCTCCTTCCACCATCCTGTGGACATGGAATATACAAATGGAAACCAATGCCCACATCATAAAGTCCAGTTGCTGTTCTGAGCAGGATCCTACTGGGAGGTGACTGAAAACTTACATTGTATTATTAATTTATTATTATTATGGCATCTAGGATCCCTGGTTCTGGACTAGTACCCTGTTGTGCTAGGAGCTGTGCAAACACCTAACAAACAGACAGCTCCCATCCAAAGAGTTTACAATCTAAATCTGAGATAAGAGCTGATAGGTGGAGACAGACGGAAGAGGGAGCACAAGAAAATGACAGGACAATGCAGCGTGATAAGCAATGGTCTCAACACTCCAGCGGCCTAACCACTGTCACGGTTTTTGTAAGCACCGTCACAGGAGGGGCGAGTTTTGAGGAGGAAAATGAGGTGATTTTGCAGATATTTGCAGATATGTTCCCCCCATTGCAGAACCAAATATATACCCAATTCGATGCCCTAATCTACCTGTGAACACAATTTATGATCAGCTTTCTCTTTCAGCAGCTTATCCCCCTGCATTCCTGGGAAATACAGCATGTCTCTGCGGTGCATGTGTGCTTCATGACTGAGGCAGTGTGCACTGTAACTCCCACAGTGCATGCTAGATGCGACCATTTCAGTCTGGACATTTACAGACCAGAACACAAAACACTTTTCAGCCTTAGTGATTAATATTCATTCATTTTCTCTCTGAATTACCAACTTCAATGAATATACACAGTCACTTACTCCCAAGACCTCAGAGACCAGTTTGTCATGCAATTTACCCAATGAAAGACTGTTCATAACACCTGGGATACCTCTTGACCTACGTAACAGTACTTAATACAATAAAAGTTAAGACCTTAGCTTTTTCTAATAATTCAGGGGTTCTCAAACTGGGGGTTCGGACCCCTCAGGGGGTCGAAAGGTTATTACATGTGGGGTCGCAAGCTGTCAGCCTCCACCCCTAAACCCTACTTTGCCTCCAGCATTTATAATGGTGTTAAAAATATTAAAAAGTGTTTTTAATTTATATGGGAGGGGTCACACTCAGAGGCTTGCTACGTGAACAGGGTCACCAGTAAAAAAGTTTGAGAACCACTGTAAGAATTCCATTTTTATAACAGAAAAGAGAGCACAATTTTTAACGCAATGTGATCACATAAGCTGCAGCTATTGGCATTTTGGATTAGCTTCAAGCAGAGGCTGTTCCTAGAACACTCTTTGTATTCCCATGCTGAGCAGTTGATCCATTTTCACCTCCTGTTGTTCTGTTGTAGAAGGCTATTTCCACCAGCACAAAGAGGAGATTGTAAATCAAAATGACTCTGAGCTTGCTGGGGTATGGAATCGCTTCAAGCAGCAAACTGAGCAGCATCTTTTTCTTCATTGTTTAAATCTTCTGAGATTTGGAAAAATTGAAGTGTGAGGTTTCACTGATTGCAGATATGGCCTATGACCTCCTGCCCAGGATAAGTAACACTATACTGGATACATGTGTGAATAGAAGCTTTATGCAGTTTAAACGGCTATGACAAGACAAACAAGGGATTAACCTGCCAGCTCTACACAAGTCTTACAACAGTTATATAAAAGGAGCAGATGTATACTCAGTTACAGCATCTCTTGTGAGAACATTTCCAGACAAAATCTGCCTTAAACTGGAGTTAAGGCTGAAAGCACATAGAACTAATTGAAGGGCAAAAGTTTTGCAATAACGAAGGCAAGCAGTAGAAATCCTGGAAAGTCAGAGTTATGATTATGCTCAAAAGAAACACAAATAGTTGGAAACACAAAGGTGGTTCCATGGTGTAATGGTTAGCACTCTGGATTCTGAATCTAGTGATCTGAGTTCAAATCTTGGTGGAACTTAGATTTTGGGGGTAGAGATAGTTCAGTGGTTTGAGTATGGGCCTGTTATACCCAGGATTGTGAGTTCAATCCTTAAGGGGGGCATTTAGGGAACTGGGGTAAAAATTTGGTGATTGGCCCTGCTTTGAGCAGGGGGTTGGACTAGATAGAATCATAGAATACCAGAGCTGGAAGGGACCTCAGGAGGTCATCTAGTCCAACCCCCTGCTCAAAGCAGGACCAATCCCCACACAGATTTTTGCCCCAGATCCCTAAATGGCCCCCTCTAGGATTAAACTCACAACCCTGGGTTTAGCAGACCAATGCTCAAACCACTGAGCTATCCCTCCCCCCATGACTTCCTAAGGTCCCTTCCAACTCTAATATTCTATGAAAGGCCATTCTACTTAAGGTGAAGGGTGTGTTTTAACATGTTAGCTAATGTTGTTAAATTCCTAGCATAGACAAGGCAAGTTGTTGTTTTAATGTCTTAACTGGTTGTAGTGAACCCTCAGTCTTCCCATAGAGTATACCTTGTCCGGCTAACACAGGGGGTCGGCAACCTGCATACAGCTCTTTGGCAGCCCCCTTGCTGGCAGTCATTTTTTGAGGAAGTGTGAGGTACGGCTCCTGGCTGGTGGTGCAGCAGGGCTCTGACCCCACACCACTCCTGGAAGCGGTTGCCTGCTGGCACGGCTCTGCGCGCCCCTCGTGGGGAGGGCGGCAGCGGGTCTCTGGGCGCTGCCCGCACCCGCAAGAACCGCCCCCACAGCTCCCATTGTCCTGGAACCAACCAATAGGAGCTGTGAGGACAGTGCCGGGGGTGGGAGCAGCGCGCAGACCCGCCTCCTCCACCAGGGGTGCGCAGAGATGTCAGCAGCCAGCCACTTTCGGGAGTGGGTGTGGAGGCAGAGTCCTACTGCACCACTGGCCAGGAGCTGCCTGTGGTAAGCGCCTCCTGGCCAAAGCCTGTACCTCACACCCCCTCCCGCACCCCAATTCCCTGCCCCAGGTCATAATGCCCTCCTGCACCCCAATCCCCTGTCCCAACCCAGAGCTCCCTCCTGTTTATATTCAAATTCAAACGGCAGAAGTCACATTAAAAATATTGGTGAGTAGTAATAACTTTAATATGTTCAATTATTATTAGCTGATAAATTCTAGCTCTACAGGTAGCTTTGCATGTGATGCAGCTCTCAAAATATTTTGATCAAAGACAAAAACAAAAAAATGTCTCTTCTTCTTTGAAAGGTTGCCGACTCCTGGGTGCTAATATGTTAAAATGACACCTTGCCTTGTCTACACTAGGATTTTGGCACATGTTAAAAATATACCTTTTTTCCTAGTGACAACAAGGCTGAAATGTACAGTTCAACAATGAATGTTTAACTGTGAAATGTTCAGTTTGTTCAGCGGAAACCATAATAGGAAAATACACCAAAATAACATCACTCTTCCCCTGCAGTGAAGCCCTGGGTGAAAAAAACAAAACAAATGGAGACAGCCTTATCCATACATAACAAACATTTTTATCTCATCAGGACTGCAAATGCTGGAATGCAGCACTCTTAATCCTATACTGATTGGGCAAACTTCAGCCTTTGGTGTTACAATGCCCATAGAAACATTATTTATCTTCTCAGGCTATCCACTTCTCTTGCCTCCATTACTTCAATAGCCAAGCTTTACAAAATCCTGATTAGACCAGTGGTCTCCAAACTTTTTTGATCGCGCACCCCTATCAGTAAAAAATTTTTGAGCATGCACCCCCAATATATGTATATTTATTTATGTATAAATTATATACATGTACTAGTATACTATTATGTACATTATAAAACATACACAAAAACAGAAATTAAAAAAGGATGAGAAAAAGGTGAAATAAGTTTTTAAAAAAATTAACGATACAAAAAACCTTTTTCCTCTCACAAAAAATGATTATTAATAGTAATATTTTTAGTGAGAGCAGTGCGATTGAATATGCTTCATTATTTCTGAACATCTTAGTTTAACACTTTGTGATACAGCAATTCAAAGGTCTGGATTAGGGTTAGGGTGTGGGAGGGGGCTTAGGGTAGGGCAGGGCAGCCCGGGGGGGGGCAAGAGGGGCAATTTGCCCCAGGCCCGGGCTCTGCAGGGGCCCCCACGAGAGTTTTTCGGGGCCCCTGGAGCGGGGTCCTTCACTCCCTCAGGGTTCCCAGAAAACTCTTGAGGGGCCGGGCCCCGGAGCTTCTTCCGCTCCCGGTCTTCGCTGGTGGGGGAGTCCTTCCGCTCCGGGGCGGAAGGACCCCGTGCCATCACATTACCGCCAAAGCGGGACCTGACGCCGAAGTGCAACCTGGTCTTCGGCGGTAATTAGGCGGTGGGGGGCCCTTCTGTTCAGGGACCCGCCGCCAAAGTGCCCCGAAGACCTGCGGCGGGGGCCCCCCGCCACCAAATTACCGCCGAAGAGCAGGCTGCACTTCGGCAGCGGGTCCCGCTTCGGCGGTAATTTGCCAGCAGGGGGCCCCCGCCACGGGTCTTCGGGGCACTTCAGCGGCAGGTCCCAGAATGGAAGGGTCCCCCGCCGAGGAACAGGGCTGGCTCTAGACATTTCGCCGCGCGGGGGGCCCCCTGCCGCTTGCCGGTCCCACGGCTCCGGTGGACCTCCCACAGGCATGGGACCATGGGAGGCACGCCTGCGAGAGGTCCACTGGAGCCGCCTGCCGCCGATGGCCCCAGGCCCCCGGAATCCTCTGGGCGGCCCTGGGGTAGGGTGCGGGGTCTGGGAAGGAGTTTGCATTTGGAAAGGAAGATGATATCTGTCTGTATTTGTGCAAGTTTCTTCATGAGGTTGATGGATTTCCACTCCATATGGCTAAATGCAGTGCCTTGCATGGTGTCAAGTATCAGAGGGGTAGCCGTGTTAGTCCACCAAGCATTCTCAAAACTACAATACCCGCATGAGGAAATAAGGAAACAGATCAACAGAGCCAGACACGTACCCAGAAGCCTCCTACTGCAAGACAAACCCAAGAAAGAAACCAACAGGACTCCACT
Source organism: Gopherus evgoodei (assembly GCF_007399415.2). NCBI lineage: Eukaryota > Metazoa > Chordata > Testudines > Testudinidae > Gopherus > Gopherus evgoodei. The sequence goes on along the minus strand of NC_044336.1, from coordinate 4,583,571 downwards.
GGCCATCACATACAGCCCCCAGCTAAAACCCCTCCAACGCATCATCAAGGATCTACAACCCATCCTGGACAATGATCCCACACTTTCACAGGCCTTGGGTGGCAAGCCAGTCCTCACTCACAGACAACCTGCCAACCTGAAACATATTCTCACCAGTAACTGCACACCGCACCATAATAACTCTAGCTCAAGAACCAATCCATGCAACAAACCTCGATGCCAATTCTGCCCACATATCTACACCAGCGACACCATCACAGGACCTAACCAGATCAGCCACACCATCACCGATTCATTCACCTGCACATTCACCAATGTAATATACACCATCATATGCCAGCAATGCCCCTCTGCTATGTACATTGGCCAAACTGGACAGTCTCTATGGAAAAGGATAAATGGACACAAATCAGACATCAGGAATGGCAATATACAAAAACCTGTAGGAGAGCACTTTAACCTCCCTGGCCACACTATAGCAGACCTTAAGGTGGCCATCCTGCAGCAAAAAAACTTCAGGACCAGACTTCAAAGAGAAACTGCTGAGCTTCAGTTCATCTGCAAATTTGACACCATCAGCTCAGCATTGAACAAAGACTGTGAATGGCTTGCCAACTACAGAACCAGTTTCTCCTCTCTTGGTTTTCACACCTCAACTGCTAGAACAAGGCCTCATTCTCCCTGATTGAACTGACCTCGTTATCTCTAGCTTGCTTGCTAGCATATATATACCTGCCCCTGGAAATTTCCACTACATGCATCTGAGGAAGTAGGTATTCACCCACGAAAGCTCATGCTCCAAAACGTCTGTTAGTCTATAAGGTGCCACAGGATTCTTTGCTGCTTTTACAGATCCAGACTAACACGGCTACCCCTCTGATACTTCTGAATTATTGCCTTCACTTAAACCCTACAGGCCACCGTCATGTCTGCCATCAGACTGCTGACAAGCTCCATGCCAGTAAGACCCCTGTGCACTGCAACTGACACAACCTACAGAACACTGCACTGAAATCAGGCAGCCTGGATCCCTCAAGGTACATGTGCACCTCTCCTCATATCACAGTGATGGCTCTGCCAAACTGTTTCAAATAATCTCTCCGCCATTTAGCACAGTCACAGCTACCACAATGAACATAGCTGGAGTGCATGCAGATAAGTGATGCAATTCAAATCTGGGACAAAACACAATGACACCTTCCCATAGTCCTTCTCCAGGCCTACTTATGATGGCATCAACACTACTGAACCATTCCCAGTGGCTACTGCCAGCTCCATGGGGCAGAGTTAAGGTTGTCTGGGGGAAGCATGTACCTTGACTCTTCATTTTCTGGTTTTCAGTGGTTTATGTTTAGTCACTCACCACATTCTGGAAGGGCATAAGGCAGCACTGGGCAACCTTAACTGTTTTAATTATGTTTTAGGGCATTTAATTTCTTTGGCTTTTCTCAGCATCCCCACTCTCACCTTCCAGTGCCTCTGACTCGTCAACAATAATTACACCAGCCAAAGAATGCACTGCAGCATGGTAGTCCCTTTACTACCCTTGCAATGTCTTCTCATCTCCTGTCCCTCTGGCTGTCCAGCATAGCCTGGTTCTCTCTCCTCAGACCTCCTCCCCACGGAGAGGCAGATCTTGGGATAGGACCAGCAGGTTGAGGAATTGGGGAGACAGGACAGGAACAGTGCAGGGACTCACATGGTGTCAGTGGGGGCATTTCTAGGAGAAAGGGGGACAGAATGGGGTGCATGGACGTGCAGGATTCTGAGTGCAAGATCTGAAGTTATCCGAGTTATCAGTGACTCCTTTTAAGAACCTTCTACCGTGGAGTTTGAAAACACTGACATGAAAACATTGACTAAAATGTCTTGGCTATCATACAGCCTTCTGCAACTAACGCCTTAAACTCTTCCCTGGGGGCTTCTGGCAATTTGTCCACAAACTTATGCCATCCAGTTAACAAAGTTGTAGTTATAGAGCAATGCCTGCTGGTTCACAATGCCCATCTGCCTGGAAGAAAAGATATAAATCTTGCTCCCCATCAAGTCCATCCTTTTGGACTCTTTGTCCTAAGACATAGATTTATACCTTCCCTGTTGTGCCCTGTCATTCACTGCAGTTACCTCAGAGAGTTAGGGCCCGAGTGGGAGCAAAGGCCCTCAAAACCCTGCATGTGGATGAAGTACCGCTTCACTGCAAGCATTGCCTTGGGAGGCAATGAAGCAGGAATATTCCAGAGGGGCTCTGAACGCTCCAAAACAGACTGATTTATTGAGAGGGCTACTCTCCTAGGAGCTAATGATTGGAGAATATCCTGCATCTCATTCATAGTCTCTTGCAGAAATTCAGCCTGGATGCCTAAAGGTAGTGGTCATATGCCTAAGGTGGTCCTGATATGCCTTAAAGTGCTCAGGCATTGAGGCAGAGTGGTTGGAGAGGATGAAGAAGCACTTTGCTGTGCCAATGATGGATCCTATTCTTGAACCACAAGATTCGGTCAGGATAACCCTGGAGGCCCACGGGGAACAAACTCAACGGTTGCTTGTAGCTGCGATGGTTCAGGAATGGGAGCCACCAATGGGACCCATGATCTTGCTCTGGAGTGATCTTGCTCAAGAATTCCAAGGAGGCACTAGGAAAATGGATATGACACCGGTGGCCGGTCAGTACCAGGCCAAGAGCCCATCTCCTTTCTGCGGGAACAATGCCGACCTCAGAAGCAATATTGATTTGAGGATGGTCTCTGCTGCCTATCAGGAGACAATAAAGAAGAAGACGACCCTGACCTGGATCTCTAGGAATCCCAGAGATTCTCTGGTGACGATGGAGCGAACAATCAGACTCATCTGAAGCCCAACATGGGAGTGGCATCAGTGCTGAAGAGGAACAGAGAATTGGCACAGGTGGTCCCAAGCAAGACACACTTCAACCTAGTACAGGAGGAGGTGCTGGCACCAAGACCAAGGACAGTTCTGAGATCAATGATGGGATGTGGAGTGGCATCACTTGCTGGTTCCAAAGGCGACCATTGATCAGACCAAGGCCTCAGTGCCAAAGCAGACCTTGAGGCCTGCTCCAGAAGGTGCTGCTTCAATCCTAAGTTTCTTGCCACCTGAGTCCTCCTCTTGATGGACTTACAGAGGGAGCATCGTTCCTCAATGTGTCCCTCACCAGACACAACAAGCACCTAGATGACCTCCTGAGGTCCCTTCCAACCCTGATATTCTATGATCACTGTTGGCGATGCCCCGCCCCCACAGGACAGACAATGCTTGAACTCTGGTGAGGGCATCACAAAGGGCAGCCAACTACCTTAACTGACACTAAACTAGACCTAAGGTACTACTATTAGCTAGAGGAGAACAAAACACTCTTAGAAAACTGAGACTGAAAACATGAGGTGAAAACCTGATGCCGAGCTCAGACTCTAGCTGCCAGCGGTGAGAAGGAACTGAGAGGTTTCGAGGCAGCACCATCTTCATATAGCTGGTGCGTGGCTAGGGCCACAGGGCACAAGCACCACCCCTAAGGGTACTGTTAGGCAAAGTTATCCAACCTTGGTGTGCTGGGCGTGTGCACCCTACATGAATGCCTGGCTGCATCTACTCAAAGAAGAACTTCTCTACCTGTCTCGCTTGGCTAAAGGCAACTCACTGGACTCTTGTGAGCCAGTCAAGGGCACAGAAGTAAGTGTTTTACTCATAACACACCAGAAGTGATGCAGAAGAGTTAGCGCTGCTTCTGGGTACAGTGAGACCTACAACATTAACCCTTCATGTGCCCGCCAGCACTGATGCAAGCATAAAAGATACATTTTTACCAGAAGATGGCAGAAAGGCAATGGGAGGAGGAAAAGGAAGAACAGCCCTCTAAGGCCATGTCTGGTAAGAGAAAGAAAGAGGTGTTGAGAAATGACTAAGTGAACACCCCAAGGAAATCTGAAAATTTTAGCATGCTCCTTCCCGATTATCATCTCAAGACTGATTAGATCAACGTGTTAGCAAAAAGATCCAAGAGTACTTCAGCATAGACAATGAGATTATCAACCAGTAGCAATACAGAGTGTGCAATCACCAACTGGGCTAAGAAATGGGAAGATTCTGTGAGACGCTTTTGTGTGTTCTGGTTAGGCAGATAAGCAATGTCTAAGGTGGAGGAGAAAGGAAAAGAACAAAGCAAGCCAGACATTCAAGGGAAATGCACTGTGACTCCCAACTGGGAGATAGGAAAGGCTTGACTATGACCAGGAACACAGTAAGAAGAATTATTAAATAACAGAAAACCTGGAGGGCAGGCTCCCAGCAGGCACATTTAATCTGAATACCCATGCTGCGTTTCAAGAACACAAACACTGCATCACAAAGGTCAGCAATTAATTGGTACAGCAGGCGAGACCTGGATCTAGAATTCAACAATGCAATTTTAACAAAAGTCATATTAAAAGTTAACTCGGCAACAGGGCTTTGAACAGACTTCTTTTTATTGGACATAGTTCTGAAAAATAAATTATTCAACCAGCAGACTTCTCCAATTTCATTAAGGTTTTCCTACCCTGGGAGCTAGCCTGTGACTTTTCTGGAAATGGAGGACAGCCATTGTCTGAAGTTTTGTTTAGTACATAAGCTAATGAAAGACAGCTACCTAAAACAGAAGCTAATCATGAATGCCAAGATTTCCAAATCCCAAAAGGGGGGAATTTTGAAACTAGAATGGCTAATTCAAGAAAAGATTGCAAGTGCCCAGGTTAAAATAAGTGTCCTAAGGTGCCACAACATATTCAATACCTATAATTAACTAGCCATTAACTGCCAGGCACCAAGAGCAGTGAGAACTACGTTGTGAATGGGAGCACAGGCCTGGATCCACAAAGATACTTTGGCACTGAAGATCCAATTTTAGGCATCACTGTGGTCCACAAAACTCCCGCTCAGCTGCTGCCTAACTCTGCAGGCATCTACAAGTCACTCAGCACCTAAGTTTTCAGGGTAAAAGTTCTTGGCACTGATGTGTCCATCTTTGGGCAGGTGCACTGCTGACTGACACTAGGTCTCCAGACGCGTCTCTCCCACATGAGCCCCAGAGCGATCCATAATGTGGGGAAGGATCAGTAGAGGAGCACCAGCTCTCTAGTGAGGCCCAATCCGGTACGCATGCTCAGAGCCCATGCAGATTAAGTCCCATTCAAAATCTGGCCAGAGAAAGCAAGTGGCCAATTTATAGCTTTTATCCAAGCGGTTAGAGCACTCACCTGTGACAGGGGAGATCCAGGTTCAATTCCCCCCTCTGTCTGTGGAGGAGAAAGGATCTGAATAGGGGGGTCTCACCTCTCAGGTGAGTGATCTTACCACTGGGATAAAGTGATAATGCAGGTGGCACCACCACCTCCTCTTCTGGCCATTTTGGGTGCCACTAAGCAGCTGCCTAACTCGTTCTCACAAGAAACGGCTTAGGCTCCTAAACTGCCTGACTCCAGGAGAGGGACACTCAGTGTCACAAAGCTTAAGCCCCTCTGTGGATCAGGACCATCACCCTTAGCCTTGAGGCACAGCTTGTTCCCTACATTGATGTCAAAATTCTTTTTCCCTGCTTAAAAAAAAAAAAAGCCTTCAAAATCCCATTTAATAAAAAAACACCAGACTACACACTTGAGAGGGACAGAGCATCTGCCCCTTTGCACTTGCAGTCCACTCTGCACAATAGAACTCATGTAATTTCCATTGAGGTCAGGCTGACATTTCCCGACCAGGCTGCTTGCAGTTGGCGTCTACGTCCATCTTCAGGCATTTAAATAAGTGGACTGGTTGTCATCAGTGTTAAGTATCCAGAACTTGTTCTGAAGTTAATGGCAGCTGTGACTGCTCAGCACCTCTGAAAATCAGGACAGTTTTAGCTAGGTGCTTAATTTTGCACATCCAAGTTTGAAAACTGTGGTTTTAATGTCAGTCAACTCTATGAACAATCACTACTTGCTTCAATTCTAGTCCAATGTGAAATCAGCTTCAAGCTTAATGATAGCTTATCCCACAACACCAGAAAAATTGCAAGGAAAAGAGAAGGCAGGAGAAAGCCATGCTGATTATTACAAGCTTCACATTTCATCCCAGACTCCTGGGACATTGCTGATATTGTGTTTGACCTTGTAAATAAATGCCTACTAAGACGTCTAGGAAACCGTTCCTAAAGTAGTAGGGGCTTCGGTGTTTGTTTTAGTATTAGAGTCTGCTGCCAGTAAGAAACACAGATGGGAGCCATCTTCTCCATCATTAAATGTCATAAAAACTGCAAGCTGCAGATTACAGAAGATGCTTTGTCCCCAGATTGAGCAAGCTACACATAGGGCCTAATGTGTAAAAGTTGCTGAGTGCTCGCAGCTCCCTTTGACTTCCTTTGCAGTTATGGGTACTCAGCAGTACTGAAGATATAGCCCATAGCCTGTCTGCAGCAATCTCCATTCTCCAGTGGGCACCAGAGGGAATGCTTCCATCACCAATATTGTTCAGTTAGTTCAAATGGAAAAGATTAAGCCTGCTGGTCCCTACTGGGGTTTTCTCAGTATCCCCCTCTTCCCTTCATTCTACATTCTGGTTCGGGTGGCATCAAGTTGGGCCCATTTTTCTTAGCACAAAAAAGTAAGTAAGAGATTCCTTACCTAGGTTAATACCTGGAAAATGTGATGGACATAATATTCCTGGAGTTTAACAAGGCTTTTGACACAGTCCCACATGACAATCTCATAAGTAAGCTGGAGAAATGTGGGCTTGGCAAAACTGCCGTTAAGTGGATACATACTTAGTTAAACAACCACAAAATGAATAACTATTAATGGAACGATGTCAGATTGGAAGGAGGTCTCGAGTGGGGTTCCACATGGATCTGTTCCGGTTCCAGTGTCATTTAACATCTTTATTAATTATTGGGATTTAGGAATAGAGAGGATACTGATCATATTGGCAGATTAAATAATGCTATGGGGAGGCTGCCAATACTTTAGAGAATAGAACTAAAATTCAGAGGGATTTTGATATATTGGAGAACTGGGCTATAGATAAAATTAAATTCAAGAAAGACAAATGTAATGTGCTACACTTAGGGAAGAAAAATCAAATGCAGAAATACAGAATGGGGGACAACTGGCTTGGCAGCAGCACTGCTCAGAAAGATCTAGGAGTTGTGGAGGATCACAACCTCAACATGAGTCAGCAATGTGATGCTGCTTCACAAAATGCAAAATGCAATTTTAGGTTGCATTAGCAGAGGCATAGCATGCAAGTCATGGAAGGTGACAGTACAGCTTTACTCGGCAATGGTTAGGCCTCAGCTGCAGTACTGTGTCCAGCTTTGGTCACCAATGTATAGAAAGGATATAAAGAAACTGGGCAGGTTACAGAGGTGAGTGCCAAAGATGATCAAAGGGATGGAATGCAAGTGATATGAGCAAAGGCTGAAGGAACTGGGCAAGTTTAGTTTGGAAAAGAGGAGATTAAGGGGGCACATGATAGTGGTCTTCAAATACTTGAAAAGCTGCCATAAAAAGAAGGAGAAAAGTTGTTCTCTCTTGCCACAGAGGACAGGACAAGAGGCAATGGGTTCAAACTACAGCATGGTAGATTTAGACTGAAACTCACGAAAAACTTCCCAACTGTAAGAACAGTAGGACAATGGAACAGACTGCGTAGGGGAGTCATGGAAGCTCCTTCACTGGAGGTTTTCAAAAGGAGGAGCCATCTGTCTTGGATGGTTTAGTCACAACAAATCCTGCATCTTGGCAGGGGGTTAAACTAGATGACCCTTGTGGTCCCTTCTAACCCTATGGATCTATGATTATAATGAAGTGTAAAACAGAGTGGGTGGGAGGGATTTAGCAAGAAAGATAGAACTGATGATGAAGTGGTTCCAAAGGAACACTGGGCATTTGATTGAAATGCAGTGCCAATTTCTGCAGAGTCGAGAGAGTTGCCAAATACCCAGAACAATATACAGCCAGTCATCATGTTAGCAGTTTATCCAGCTAGGTTCTTTACAAGTGGATTTCAGTCTACTGGGTTATTCAGGAATGCTCATTAACTAGGGCTTCTTAAAAACATGTATCCTGATTTGTAAGGGAAAATGATCCCATCATTATCCATTTTTATCACACATCCATGGCAGTATGACAAGACACTATGTGTAGCTGAAGCTGTACAGATGCAGATCTGGTGTAAGCAGTTGCAAAATCATTGAATTCGGCTCCCTTGACCTTACTCCAGGTCTCACTCTGGCCCAGACTATGCAAAGATACTATATTACGTGTAGCTAAGAAACAATTACCATAATTACATAAACCTACTTATCAAATTGATCTCTACTTGATTCTCTGCTTGTGCAGTGATTAGTTTAGAACCACAGCAGCTGGCTTTACACACACACACACACACACACACCCTCACTCTCCCTCTTCCCCCCCTCACATCCCTCCACATCCCTCCGCATGGAATAGAACAGAGGTCAGCAAACTTTCAGAAGTGGTGTGCTGAGTTATATATTATAGATCTATAGAAAGAGACCTTCTAAAAATTTTATAACATTTTTAGAAGGTCTCTTTCTATAGATCTATAATATATAACTAAACTATTGTTGTATGTAAAGTAAATAAGGTTTTTAAAATGTTTAAGAAGCTTCATTTAAAATTAAATTAAAATGCAGAGTCCCTCGGATCAGTGGCCGGGACCCGGGCAGTGTGAGTGCCACTGAAAATCAGCTCACATGCTGCCTTCAGTACACGTGCCATAGGTTGCCTATCCCTAGAATAGAAGCTTGTCTCATCTGAGAATTGAGCCCAAGCCCTGAACGGGAGAGGTGGGGATTCTAAAGCCAGGATCCAGAACAGACATTCACTACCTGCATCCCACTTTTAATTTGCAGTTTTTCTTCCAAACTGGAGCATAGCATGCACTGAGGTGAGAAACAACTAAACAAATCAGCATTCAGACCAGAGACAAGGGAAGGGTCTTCTCACTTGTGCAGATGTGCTGTTGAGTTTCTGCAGGCCATTTTCCAGTCGCTCCATTTTTGCTGTCAGCTCCTTGCCTTTTTTAAATAACAAATTTTGGTAGAGCTTGATTTGCTCGAGGAATGACTTGGGTGTGGTGTAGTTATAGCGACGTTCATTGCTCAGATAAGACCGGGACATCTCATTGACACTTGTATGGACATAGGCCATAAACTTGCTTATTGAGACTTTCACTGAAAGCTGAAATGAAAGATGATATTTTAAACAAAACAAAAAGTAAGGAAGTCTATTAATCATTGCCTTCTACAACAGCACAACTGACTGTGTAGCATCTCATTTGAGCTCTTCCTTAATTTACTCTCTCTAGAATTTCTCCATTTGCTGTTACTTTTGCTCAACATTTGAACATACTGTACTGAGGAATTGTTATACCATTCATTTCTGTATAACAACTCTCTTTTACTAATTAAATAAGAACAGTTCTGTAGAGACAGGAAAATACATGCTCATTAAAAGAGATGTTCTAGACAATATAACTCAACTAAATACTATGCAGAAAAGCTAAATGAATAAATCCATTTAGCTGTTAGTTGAGTATTAAGTAGACGTCAAACTGAGCTTCAAATGTATTTGCTCTTGAGAATACCTAAAAATTCTCAGACACATATGCAGCAAAAGAAGTATATAGCGAGGAATAATTATGCAAGTGTCAGCAGAAAGGAACCCACTCTGGCTACTGTCCAGATTGATTTGTAAACCTCAGTTTACACTACCTGAGCCACCAACGCAATCCTGACACCTGAAGGGTGTGTGTGGGTGTGGGTGTCGGGGTGTGTGTGTGTGTGTGTAAAGCTGTCTCAGAGGCTCTACTGCAACATTACTGGGAATGCAGTCTGAATGTACTGCTTACAGTAATAACAGGTTGCTGCGGAAGCTGGGTGCTGACTGCACCACTGTGACTGAGTTACAGCCCTCTCTTGCAGAGGACTTCAGGCTGGGCTTGGATGCAGCAGCTTCTCACTTCTGCAAATGAAGCCAAGGCTACAGCAGCTCATGACTAGCTGATGAGATCACGGTGAGTGCACTGGGGCACTCAGGGTCCATCTTGGGCTGGAAGGACTTGCAGCTGACAGACCAGGAGCTGCAGAGTCAAGCGGGGGTTACCTCTGCTGGAACCTCACCTCAATGTTCTCAGTTTCTTGCAGGAAGCGCAGGCTGACAGATTCCAATGCCTCTTGAGGCCACTCGTGGAACCAGTCTATCGCTGTGCAGTTCACCACAGCTGGGAATTTCCTGCTGCGAACTCTCAGCTTGTTACCAACGGGTGAGAAACAAAGAGCGACCTGAGGAGTAAAAAGAGGCAGGGCAGCAGGCAGGGAGGCACCCAACATAGCTGCAGTTTTTGGTTTTCCCTGTTGGGAGAATGACTCCCCAGGAGGATTTCAGAGTAAGATCAAGAGCCGCACCCAGAATGATCTTTTGAGCTTTAAGCCTTTACATCTTGGGCCGGTGCGTCTGCAGTTGGAAATTCCACATAAAACAACATAACCGAACAGCCAGCACTCCTTTCTCTCTGAAATAAAAGCAAACTGCTCCCCTGAAGTGCTGCTGTTTTAGTGCCAACAGACCCCAGTTGTCGGCGGGCGGGATTGAACCTGGGACCTCGGGAGTTAAATGCATGAGCCTCTATTGCATGAGCTAAAAGCCATATGTCTGTTAGCTAAGGCTGTAAAGCAGACTCACTAATCTCTAAGTGGTCTCAGTGTCACTAGAGGGGACAGAGCACCACACCCAGGAGTTGTGGATTACACTATGGTTACAAATGGGCCAGAATCACCCTGCTGGTGGAACCTAGCAAACTTTCACTGTTACTCAATGCTGCATATTTAGGGCCTGGCTCTCATTTATACACCACTCTGGCAGCATAAAGGGGCCTTGAAACGGCTGTAAATAGCTGTAGACCTAGGGTGTGGAGTGGTGGAAAGGGGCCTTAGCATCAAGAAAAATCAGGCCCTTTATCTAGTATGGCTTACTGAGTATTCTCATCTAACTGGCTTTTACAAACTCTGTCTCTCATGCACAGAGCAGTACACGCTCCAAGATCCTATATGTGTTTATCTGAGGCTATGAAATCCAGTCTTTAATAAAATGATCACCCACTACTTCAAAATAACACCAACAAACTGTTCTTTCTACAGCCTTAGATTTAGGCATATGGCCTCTGGCATTTGTCTGTGTTACTCTCTGTGTGCCGGGTAAAACTTCGGGCCCCAACCCTCAGGTACTGCCAAGCTATGCTCCATTATTAATTACTGTTGTTGTTAAATATTTGTATGATCATAGAAGCCCTAGTGATGGGCCAGAACCCCACTGTGCTAGATGCTGTACGCATAGGCCCTGAGTGGGTGGAGGCAAAATTGCTGTACATATTGACATTTGCTCTCCTCCAGTCTGCTGTTCGGTCTGAGATCCACTCCTGTGCTGATCAAACCTGTGACACTTGGTGTACAATGCATACTATAGTCTGCTTCTTGGCTTATTACACAGAGCGTGGGTTTTCATTATTAAATGCAGTAAAGAATTTGGCAACACTTAACAGCTGACCCCAGAACAGCTGTTCCCTATCATGTTGTTAATTAGAAAGAACAAGGAAATGGAAGCATGGAACCAAGTCTCAATGAATCAAAACAATCCTCCCTTCGTGGAAAATCCACCTATCCTTTGACCATAGGGTACATTTCCAGTGCAGGGCACTGGTCATGAGGGGATTCAGGTGGCCCAAAGGAGCCATAACCTTGCCACAGATGCCCCGCATAGATTCCTGTACCAGAGGGGAACATTCTGCTGGTGCAGCTGTTCCTCTACCTCCCACTTTCCTAGCCTGGGGGACGTGTCTGGGAGAGGGGGCCATGGAGATATGCTCTACCATAGCAACCCTGCACTAGGGGCAGTTAAAGACCTCAAGCAGTGGCACTATTTGATGCTGCCTGTCAGGAGCTTCACATTGCAGAGGGGCTCGGGCTGGCCCTCAGGCATCTATGAGCTCTCTGATAGTCCCCTTTCCTCTCCCCAACCCACTAGATCGAGCCTACATGCACAGCTGCCACTGACAAACTGGGTGCCCAGTTCTCAAGCACCTCCCTGAGCACGTGACTCAGACACAAGCACAATGGTACAATACAGCCAAGGAGCTGGTTTACACCAACACGTCAGGAAGCTCCTCACTCTCAGCCCTGTTTCATTGCCCTAGGGATGCTGCTGTACTCTAGCCTGGCTGTGTTCTGTGTCTCACTCTCTACTGCTGCTACCTGGTGGTGGTATCATTATTATTATTTATTACTATGACTGTTTCTGCAGAAGCACCAGATGGCCCAAGCTGAGATGGAGGTTTTATTGCATCAGGTGTGGTGCAAACACCTAGCAAAAGACACAGTCCCCACCCCAGAGAGTTTGTGTGTGGAGTGACACAGAGTGAGTCTCAACAGGAAGTGGGGCATTGAGTAGTTCCTGCAGGAGGTGTGCTTGCTTTCAACTTCCTGCTGCCGCTTAGCTCCTTATCCCACAGTGCTTTCTCTGGCAACTAAGAGGGCCCACCCTTTGGCAAGTCTTCAAACTGTTTTTTATGTATTTTAGCAAGTTCAAATAACATGTGAGTGAGCTTCCAGCGGCATGTCTCTGTGCTGTGCATGTTCTAGGATCCCCTGAGCTCCCAGTGCTTCTACCACCTGTCCTCTCCAAGTCTGATAGCTTAAACAAAGCTATAGCCAAAATTAGGTATATTTCCAAAAGATCTTCTGCAACTTCTCAGGAACCATGTCTCCTACCGCAGGATGTAGTGTGAAATGCTGAGTGTGTTTGTTTAGTTGTAGCAAAGTCAATATCACACTTGTAATGTAAGGGTAGCCTCATCCTGACAAGGAAAAGACTCGCTCCTCCGGACAATAACAATGTTTGGCACTGATGCAACCTCTGCAGATGTAAAGTGATAATGAGTTGGAGTGAAACAAATTAATAAAAAAAAGAAAGAAGCCTTCCTATTGGGTAATAATTGGATTTATTGTATGATGACCTAATGTCCAACTGGAAGGCACAAAGGTTAAGGAAGTTACCAGATACTCTAGCAGGAGTAATTTTCCTATGCAATTCTACATCCCAATCAAATAAGAAACCTAGGGACATTAAAACCCAAAGAGTCTCAAAATGAATATAAGATTCCCACCCCACCCCCCATGTCAGACTGGGGTCTCTTTATTTATAAGACCTTCCAGATGTGAGAAGTTGTGCTGTAGGTAGAAGCAACACTTTAGCACTGAAATATCAAAACTCATCTCTAGTCTAGATGCCACGATTCTCATGATTGAAGACAACTGATTTGAGTTCTCATAGTTGCAAAGCATCAAGTTACCAGGCTTACATGTGGTTAAGATGGACTCCTTGGCCTTGATTTTCCAAGAAGCAGTCAAGGATTTAGCCATGTGACTCCAGGGCTAAAATCTCAATGTACCACCTAAAAAAAGGAAAGGTCTATGGTATTTTAGCAGAGGTCTGTGGGGGAAAAATCACCATTTTGGGGGAGTGAGAGATTGTGTTTAAGTAAATATGGAGAAATGTAAAAAAATATATATGTTTAAGAAAATGTTATAAGTCACTGTTTGTCTTCTTACTAGTTCAATATGTTAAAAATAGTGGACAGCAATTCCTAATCATCATATTACTATACAAATGTATGGGTGCAATGATCAGAAGTCATATGTTCCTTCAATTGAAGTGCTGTTTGGTGATGTTGGACAATTCAGGTATTCATAGACTTTAAGGCCAGAAGGGACTATAAGATCACCTAGTCTGACGGCTTGTATATACAGGCTATGGAATTTCATTCTGTAGGGTTACCCCTGCATTGAGCCCAAGGGTAGGGATGCGAAGTCTCCTGGGAATAGTCTTACCTTTAGCTGTCGTCGAACGCGGTCTATGAAGAATTTCCAGCAGGTTTCCCTGGTGTCCACCAGTCCTTGGCTTTTGACTTCATTTCTCACACTGCTGATGATGTTTTCAACTTCATCATCAGGGAAAAGATCAGGAATTTCACCTGGGAAAAACAGGATCACACTTTTACAAACTAACAGGCAAACTGGAATTTTTACCTTGATGGTATAAGTCACATGTGGAGCAGAGCTCTCATACAGACTAGGGCACTGGATTCCATAGCACAGATCCAAGCAAGCCTCTCATCAGATTGGAGATGATATAGGAGTAGGCCACATCTGCCCAGGAACAGCTGATTTACTGGCAATTAATTAAACCAACATTCCCACAACCTTAAAACAAGCAGAAATTGAAAGTACTTTCTAATCTCAGAATCAGGGTATAGCAAATGATTTGCTTTCTGATTTACTCTACTATTTAGATTTCAGTAAATCTAATCCCCAATATGCCTTATGCAACAGTGAATCACTTCAGTTTTGCAAAGTAATTTGTTACATAGGCAAGTTCCGCGGCTCTTCAAAAATGCCATCTGCAGCTGTATTCAAATAAATGACAGATCACTATGGTTAAAAAGTTAATGGTACATTCAGTTAATTGCCAACAATGTATGCATGCAAACAGAATTGTAGGGATTCCTTACTTTACTACTCCCTAATTTATCTCCTTCTGACCCCTGTCTGGACTGAAATGATCATTATCTTATCAGATAAAATCTGAGCTTTATTTGGTATTAACAATTGAGAGGGAAAACAGCAGGTGATCAGAAACCAGCAAAATGTTACTCCTCTTTATTAAGTTATGATGATAAATACAACAAATAAAACAAACATACATAAAACATGCAACCAATTAGAAACAAGCAGCCAAGTCAACCAATCAGAAGACATCCTTCCCCACTGAGCTACTACAGACATTGCCATGAAAAGTCACAAGTTACCTACAGTTATTGCCTCATTTAAGGTTGCCAGGTGTCCGGTTTTCAACCAGAACGGCAGGTCGAAAAGAGACCCTGGTGGCTCTGGTCAGCACCGCTGACCGGGCCATTAAACGTCCGGGCAGCGGCGCAGCAGGGCTAAGGCTGACTCCGTGCAGCTCCTGGAAGCTGCTGGCATGTCCCTGTGGTTCCAAGGCACAGGTGTGATCAGGGAAGCGCTGCACGCTGCCCCGGGCCTGAGCGCTGGCTGCGCAGCTCCCACTGGCTAGGAACCATGGCCAATTGGAGCTGTGGTGGCAGTGCCTGTGAGCACATGCAGTGCACACCGTGCAGAGCTGCCTTGGCGCACCTGCGCCTAGGAGACGGACATGCCAGTCACTTCTGGAAGCAGCGCAGAGCCAGGGTAGGCAGGAAGCCTGCCTTAGCCCTGCTTCACCTCTGACTGGTAGCTGCCTGAGGTAAGCGTCACCCGGCTGGAGCCCACACACCCATCCCAACCCCTTGCCCCAAGTTGGAACCCCCTCCCGCATCCTAACTTCCTCCCAGAGCCCGCATCTCACACCCAAACCCCCTACCCCTGCCCTGAGCTCCCCAGAGCCCACACCCAGCACCTCAACCCTGGTCCTGAGCCCCCTCCTGCACCCAAACTCCCTCCTGGAGCCTGTACCCCCTCCCGCACCTCAACCCCCTACCCCAGCCCTGAGCCCCCTCCTGCACCCCAAATCCCTCATCTCCGGCCCCACTGCAGAGCCCACACACCCAGCCAGAGCCCACTTCCACATGCAAAACCTCTTGGTCCCAGTCCAGAGCCCCCTCCTGCATCCCAAACCCCTCAGCCCCTGCCCCAGACCAGAGCCTGTACCCCAGATGGAGCCATCACCCCCTCCTGCACCGCAACCCCCTGGCCCAGCCCAGAGCCTGCTCCCACACCTAATTTCTGGTCTCACCTCAGCCCAGTGAAAGTGAGTGACGGTGGAGGAGAGCGAGAGATGGAGGGGGGCTGGACTGAGTGAGGGTGGGGCTTCAGAGAATGGGTGGGGCAGGAGCAGGGCCTCGGGGAAGGGGCAGGGCAAGGGCAGGGCAGGGGTGTTTGGTTTTGTGCGATTATAAAGTTGGCAGCCCTAGCCTCATGGGGTCTGAGATACCAAGGTATTTCCTTGTACCTAGAAAAGGGGATACCCCTGCATCCCCATTACCACATGAGATAACTCTGGGGAAATACAGGCCTTCAAAAGCAAATGTAATATCATCCTAATGCCACAGAAACAGGATCTACCCCTTCTCCAGTCACTGGGGTCAGCAGGCCTTCTAAGTCAGTGACACATAACCATGGACCAGAGGGGAGGAAAGGTTAAGTACAGGTAGTCCTCCGACGAACGACACAATCAGTTCCTGAAAATTGTGTCGTTAGTTGAAACGTCGTAACTCAGAATGTCACTCCACTCTATCGCAGGACCAAGCACAGTGAAGTTGAAACCAATTGTGAATCAGGGCATCATAAGTGCCGTTCATCGTACGTCGAATGTTGTAAAGTCGAGGACTGCCTGTATACACTTCAAGCTGGATGTATATCTGCACTAGATCTCATTGAATAGTGTGCTAGAAATAGAAGTTTAGCTGCTGCTGTAGCGCATGCGCCAGGATGGGCCAGCCACCCAAGCAGGTACCTAGGGTCTCCCAACCAGGATTGTATTTGGGGAGGGGCTAGCTCCTCCCTCCACTCATGCCTCTGTGGCTACACTGCTATTTTAAGCACATTAGCTTGATCAAAGTTGGTGTGGGTATGTCTATCTGAGCCAGGGCTGCCCAGAGGATTCAGGGGGCCAGGAGCAAAGCAATTTCAGGGGCCTCTTCCATTAAAAAAAGTTGCAATACTATAGAATATTATATTCTCATGGGGGCCCCTAGGGACCTGGGGCAAATTGCCCCACTTGCCCCTCCCTCTGGGCGGCGCTGATCTGTGCTGGGAATGACACCCCCACACCCTTAGGTAGCTTGGCCCTCCTTGGTCATAACCATCTCCAGGATCGCAGGCAGCTTTCTCATACATGTATAAAGACAGAAAGACAAACACACACACACTCAAAAGGAAGACAAGAAAGCTCCACTTTGACTAAGGCAGAGAATAAGCAGGAAAGCACCAGGCCTTCCTCTTCCTTCTATGTACTTCCAGTGGATGGCCACATCACCTGCCCTTCCTCACCTATCCTCCCCCATTTTAAGCAAGGAAGGGTGAAACAGACATGGGCAAGCAAAGGGAGAAAAGGAGAAGGGGGATAGAATCAAGATCGCCACCATAGACAGATGGTGAATGGCAGAAGGACCCCCCTCCACCCTACCTGGGGCTGATGGAGAGGGAGGTCTGGTCTCATGGGTCCCTCTAAGCAAATAAAAATAATTTCATATAAGGAGCCAGAGGACCTCATAAGCCCATTATGCCACCCCATCAAAGTCCTCACTGATCAGCTAGCTCTGACTTGCTGTCAATAAGATCATGTCTTCATTTAAGAGCAGACCCACCGAAGCAAACGAGCAGCCCTCTGGTGACCAGAAGGGAAACAGAAAACTATAAAAGAGGCTGTGTGGGCCTCCTCCATGCTGACAGGCACCAACAGTGCTGTAATTAGGGCTGGTGAATGCTCATGTTGGCCCGGCAGGTGGGCAGCACATGGGGTTGCTGGGGGAACTACACACAACACACAATTTACCCAGCAAATTAAAACCCTCTTCCTGGTTAGGAACTATCCACACACAGTCTCTGGCATCTTCAAATTCATTTGCTGTTCAGATTGTTTGAACACAATATGAACATACTTCAGCCAGTGGGCTGTTCACAAACTTCGCTTCAGCAATGAATGCAATACTAATATTCTATGTCAACTCATGGTTATTCACTAAATTTGTGGTGTATCATTGGTCATCTCAGTCCACTGTTTTGCTTCTGTGTCCTGCTAAGCTAACTGGGAGTGAGGTGAAATGCAAATGCTGAATTCACATGCAAATGTCATGGTCTGCATAGAAATCGGGGTCTTCATGGGAAGAACAGCTATTCTCCAAGCACACAAAACCCAGACACACAAATGTGTCTAAAAAAATTAACAAGAAAGGAACGTGATTGGACTGAACAGCTATCTGACATTTGAACACGTGGTCTTTCAATGGCTTTGCATTAGTCACCCAGTTCTGACAAACAGTGAAGTCTGTAACCAGGACTAGTGGGAATTATGTCATACGACTAAACTGCCTCTCATTGGGATGGACACTGCACATCCTTCAATGAAACACTTCCTCTGACTCCACACTCCACTAGCACATTGCCCCACACAGAAGTGACTTAACAAGTATAAGTAGAATTAAAGAGCTATGAAAGTAGGGCGCAAACTAACTGACTGGGTCATAGACGTCTGAGAGGGCCAAAATCTACTAGCTAGTGGACTCCTCCGCTAAGAAGACCTGAGCACTGCTTTCTTCCTTGGGGGTTAATTTACAAATTGTGTAGCTTACTTTGTTTAGTTGTCATTTTTAGCAAATGTTAGAATCTTTTCCATGGAACAGCTGCACACTTTACTATGTGCACATTTACATGGGAACGGAGAATGGAAATAAAGTCAATGAGATGCATACCTGAAGCTAACAAGTCATTTACCAGCACTAAGAACCTTTCATCAGCTACCTGGGCATCGGTCATAAGGAATACAGTGCCAACATTCTTCACTCCAGTTTTAATATACTGGTTTGCCAAGTCTGCCTGTAGATTGAAAAGAAAATAAGTAAGGAGTTTGTGTTCATCTACTGCAAAGTCTTGGTCATACCGTGTATTTTCATTGGGGACATTTCAGGCAGGATTTTGCCTATTCAAAATCTTCTGATGAACTGAAAACAAAACAATCAGAATTAATTAGCCTGAAGCTTGCTCTTTATATCTTCTCCGCTTTATTTCCAAGGATACTGCTAGTATTAATTATTATTACTTGCTAAGCATTGACAACTTGCTCTGTGCTGTACAAAAAGACAAATAAAAAGACAGACCCTGAGAAAACTGAGACACAAAATACAACATTTTCTGAATCATTTTATTCAGGAAATGATCTTTTTAAAACTTTCGGTTTGGAGACAGGGCATTTAAAAACCACAGATTATGGCTGAAGATGGAGCACTTGCTATTTCTGTTAAACTTGGAAGGTAGAATCCCTGATTAGTTTGAAATGTAGATCGTGCCAGATTGCAGAGACCTTTCTACACAGTGATCTACTGCTGGTGGCTGCTGCCACAATATTTAAAGTCTTGTGTTGCACAATTAAGGAATACATTGACTCATATATGTGATGGGACAGAGGTATTTTGGAGATGATCTTAGTGGCTGGATACACTGTTCTTTCTGTCCCTGTTCTCTACTTGTCCCTTTTTATTTCAGGAATTCAGCATGGTATGTTCCCAACACACTGTGCAGCTGAGAGAAAGAGCCTCAGTTAAGGACTTCTATTCTGCCCACAGAGTAGCAAGACCATAAGAATGTTATGAAAAAATTTCTTTTCCACTGCATCATTTCTTCTCCCTTGTGGAGGGTATACTGGGAATATTTTTGATAGGACTAGTTAACTGTGCTGTTTTCCTTCCTTCATCCCTTTCCTTCAGAAAGCGCACAAGTGCAAATAGATTCTGCCAAGCATTTCTGATTGCATTCATGAGAAGGGCTCAATTACTATCACAAAGTCACATGAGCCCTCTATCAGACTCATAGATTTTAAGGCCAGAAGGGATCATCATGATCATCTAGTCCAGGGGTAGGCAACCTATGGCATGTGTGCCGAAGGAGGCATGTGAGCTGAATTTCAGCGGTATTCACACTGCCCGGGTCCTGGCCACCAGCCAGGGAGGCTCTGCATTTTAATTTAATTTTAAATAAAGCTTCTTAAACATTTTTAAAAACTTACTTACTTTACATACAACAATAGTTTAGTTATATATTATAGACTTAGAGAAAGAGACCTTCTAAAAACGTTAAAATGTATTTACTGGCACACGAAACCTTAAATTAGAGTGAATAAATGAAGACTCGGCACACCACTTCTGAAAGGTTGCCAACCTCTGATCTAGTCTGACCTCCTGCAGATTGCAGGCCACAGAACTTCATCCACCCGCTCCTGTAATAGATCCCTAACTTTTGGCTGAGTTACTGAAATCCTCAAATCATGGTTTAAAGACTTAAAGTTAGAGAAAATACATCATTTACTCTAGTTTAAACCTGCAAGTGACTCAAGCCACATGTTGCAGAGGAAGGTGAAAAAGCCCCAGAGTCTCTGCCAGTCTGACCCAGGAGAAAATTCTTTCCCGATCCAAAATGTGGTGATCAGTTAGACCCTGAGCATATGGACAAGACCCATCAGGCAGACAGCTGGGACAGAATTCTCTATAATAACTCAGAGCCCTCCCTATCTAGCGTCCTTTCTCCAGCCATTGGGGATTTTTGCTACTGGCAGTCGCCAATGGGCCACATGCTATTGCAGGCAGTCTCATCATATCCCTCCATAAACTTAGCAAGCTCAGTCTTGAAGCCAGTTAGGTTTTTTTGTCCTCGCTGCTCCCCTTGGAAAACAGTTCCAGAACTTCACTCCTCTGATGGTTAGAAACCGTCACCTAATTTCAAGCCTATACTTGTTGATGGCCAGTTTATATCCATTTGTTCTTGTGTCAGCAATGATACTCAAATAACTCTTCTCCCTCACTGGTATTTATCCCTCAGATGTATTTATAGAGAGCAATCATATCTCCCCTCAACCTTCTTTTGGTTAGGCTAGGTTGCACTTCAGTAGTGGTCAAATTAGTTGAAACTATCGTAAAGAACAAAATTGTCAGACACATAGATGAACATAATTTGCTGGAAAATAGTCAACATGTTTTCTGTAAAGGGAAATCATGCCTCACCAATCTACCAGAATTCTTTGAGGGGGTCAACAAGCATGTGGACAAAGGAGATCCAGTGGATATAGTGTATTTAGATGTTCAGAAAGCCTTTGATAAGGTACCTCACCAAAGACTCTTAAGCAAAATAAGCAGTCATGGGATAAGAGAGATGGTTCTCTTATAGATTGGTAACTGGTTAAAAGATAGGAAACAAACGATAGGAATAAATGGTCAGTTTTCAGAATGAAGAGAGGTAAATAGTGATGTCCGCCAGGGGTCTGTACTGGGACCAGCCCTATTCAACATATTCATAAATGATCTGGAAAAAGAGGTAAACAGTGAGGTGGCAAAATCTGCAGATGTTACAAAACTACTCAAGATAGTTAATTCCCTGGCAGACTGCAAAGAGCTACAAATGGATCTCACCAAACTGAGTGACTAGGCAACAAAATGGCAGATGAAATTTAATGTTGATAAATGCAAAGTAATGCACATTGGAAAACATAATTCTAACTATACATACACAATGATGAGGTCTGAATTAGCTATTAACACGCAAGAAAGATCTTGGAGTCATTGTGGATAGTTCCCTGAAATCATCCACTCAATGTGCAGCGGCAGTCAAAAAGGCAAACAGAATGTTGGGAATCATCAAGAAAGGGATATATAAGAAGACAGAAAATATCATATTGCCTCTATATAAATCCATGGTACGCCCACACCTTGAATATTGCATGCAGATGTGGTCGCCCCATCTCGAAAAAATTATCTTGGAATTGGAAAACGTTCAGAAAAGGGCAACACAAATTATTAGGGGTATAGAATGGCTTCTGTATGAGGAGAGATTAATAAGACTGGGACTTTTCAGCTTGGAAAAGAGGCAACTAAGGGGGGATCTGATAGAGGTCTATAAAATCATGAGTGGTATAGAGAAAGCAAATAAGGAAGTGTTATTTACTCCTTCTCATAATACAAGAACAAGGGGCCACCAAATGAATTGAATAGGTAACAGGTTTAAAACAAACACAAAAAAGTATTTTTTCACACAATGCACTGTCATCCTCTGGAACTCCTTGCCAGAGGATATTATGAAGGCCAAAACTATAACGGGGTTCAAAAGGGAGCTAGATATATTCATGGAAGATAGGCCCATCAATGGCTATTAGCCAGGATGGGCAGGAATAGTGTCCCTAGCCTCTGTTTGACAGAAGCTGAGATTGGGTGACAGGGCATGGATCACTTGATGATAATCTGTCTGTTCACTCCCTTTGGGGCACCTGCCATTGGCCACTGTCAGAGGACAGGATACTGGGTTTGATGGACATTTGATCTGACCCAGTATGTTTTTTCTTGTAAACAAGCCAAGCTCTTTGAGTCTTCTCTTATAAGATAGGGTGATCAGAGGAATAGAAAACCTATTAGCACTTCTCTGCACCTGTTCCAGTTTTAATTCATCTTTCTTAAACATGGGAGACCAGCACTGCATGCAGTATTCCAGATGAGGTCTCACCAGTGCCTGGTGTAATGGTACTAATACTTCCCTGTCTCTGATGGAAATACCTTGTCTAATGAATCCTAGGACTGCATTAGCCTTTTCCACAGCAGCATCACACTGACAGCTTATGGTCATCCTATGAGCTCCTATTCATGTACATGTATTCATGCACATGCATTCATGCTAGCTCTCATCAGGCTCATGTGAGTACAAATAGCAGTGCAGCCACAGTAGGACAGAAGCAGCAGCAGTGGCATGACGGGTACTAAAGCTGTGGGGATATACTCAGCATGCCTCTGCTGCTGCTACCCGTGATACTGCAGCTACATTGCTATTTATACTTGCACTAGCTCAATCAGAGCTAGTGCACGTGTGTACACAAGTTGGGGTATCACATCCTTAGCTTGTACTGTAGACACAGCCTAAGGTACAGGGTTGCCCCCATTACCATGGTACCTGAGCACCACACAATCTTCAATGTATGTATCCTCCCAAACCCCACGATGCAGGGCATGGCTACTATCCCTGTTGTACAGAGGGGGAACTGAGGCACAGAGAGACTATCTGACTTACACAAGCTTTCACAGGGAGGTTGTGGTAGGGCAGGGACTTGAACCCAGATGTCCTAGCCCTAGGCTAGTGCCCCAAACACTGGACTATCCTTCCTCCCCTTTTCAGACTGTCTGCCTTACAATTATGAACATAAAATAACACTATTATTTAAAACACAGTAATAGCAAAAACTGTCACTGTGATTCCAGTTTTTTCTTCCTACTACCTCAGCTGGCCTTTCCCATTAGTTCATGTGAGCAGAATACAGTGGGAATAGAAAGCCGCTCAGGATAGTACATTGACCCTTGCTTCTGAAATGCATTTAGAACTTCAGTAGGCAAATATGGTTCTACCAAACACACTCAGTTGTTATATTTGCTATAGAACACCTGGAATAAGTGATTTAGAACAATGCTAAGGGTCAACGGCAGACTGAGCCATCTTGCTCTTCTAGACCCAAGAAAAAATAATCAACCAGTATTTCATAAATTCCTGTAGAATGGGTACAGAGTGAAAGGAATGTCAAACAACCTTTCACCATCACAGAACCTGAAACAAGAACATGCTTTGGAAACAAGCTTCTGAACGTAAGAATCAGAGTACACTATTTGTGGGAAGAGTAAGCTATCTAACAAATAGGAGGAGGTCAGCACCAGATTATCCCCGGAAACTTTTCATGGGTAGAACTGAATGGGATAGGCTCAGGATGATTACACAGGCATGTCAGAAAGCAAAACAAACAAACTGATCAGAGCTGCAAAGTTATCTGAAGGGAGAAGATGATGTAACATTAAATAAAAACTCCAGTGATTCCTCATAATACATTTGATTCTTAAATAAACATTGTCGAAAAGCCAAATCTTGCAGTCCCCACTGAAGTCAATGACCCTAAATAAGAAAGCAAATGCATTTAAATATGAGCTTTCAAAACTTGGTAGAGATTTGCTGATGATTTGCTATCGCCAGAGCTATAACTGGCCTCTCAGTGGACGCTGTTCATGCCAGCAGGAGACCCAGTCTGATGACGCAGGACAGGACTTGAACAATGTAGCTCCAGTTTGCCTTGGTGGGAAAGCAAGGAGACATCGCAAACCCATGTCCTACATCATTTTCCAGCAACTAAAACATTTATAAATCATTCCCTTTGCATCAAACAAAACTGTCTCACGGCTTCCAATTCACAGTTTACTAGAAAAATGTATTGTCAGGATCCAATGCTGTTTCCAGCTCTTATAGCCTCCAGGAAGTGGGAGATGGACTGGATATGACTTAATAAATCTCTCCCACCTCTAGCTACATCATTCCATAGCAGGTTACTCCTGGGTTAAGTATTCTTTTTATTGTCTTAAAATTGTAATAATTTATTATATTAATCATTATCATCGACTCTCTATAGCCTTTTACAGGTACAAAGCCATGAGCAAACATTAACTGATGAATTTTGGAGACTGTTCTTTGCGATCTGATTGGAATCTCTTTTCATTTACACTGGAGGTTTCTCAAACATATAGAAAAGACAAAGCTCTGTGTGGAAGAAGTACAAGTTTCTGTTTCCTCTCCCTTCCCACCATTCAACGCCACCTACCTTCAGGTCAGGGATTCCATAGCCTTTCCTCAGAGTGATTTGGAAAACCTCCAGTGAGCTAATGAAAGCCGCAAGTCTTGTCAGGCTCTGCTTGCCACTTCCACCTACACCAACCAATAGGGCATTTCCTCTGGGTGATTCTAAGATACGATTGATGCGGCAACTAAATTGAAGCATATAGAATCTCTGGTCAAGAAGACTTTTTTCCATATGGAGCATTTCAATACATATTTTACTGAGTAACAAATTAGACTGAGAATAGTAGCAGAATCACAGCAGCGCTGCCAATCTAAGGGGCATGTTTGCAGTCGATGCTTTTCACGTGAGATCTGTAGTAAACAACACAACCAACCAGTAAATGCTTCTACGGCAATTCAGAGCTTCTCATCTCAGTTATTTCTGGATTCGTATGCTGTGTTATGGTGTTCAGGAACATCTTACAGTAAAGGTCAGTCCTCCATTTACATGGAACATGGGTCAAACCAGACTAAATTGCTGTGTAAATGTGCTCTAATTAGTCCCGCTAGTAGATATTTCCCCTCAGAAAATGTCCAAGGATCCACATTAACTGTGGCCTTGATGACATTGGTGAGCTATTAGTCACATGAAGAGGCAGATTATGTATTATTAATATCTTCATGTGTCTAGATCAGTGGAAATCCCTTCTAGGAAAGCTGTGTCAATATTTCTTCCTCATCAAAACTACTAATTCTTTAAGGGCCAGATTCTGTCACCCCTGCTCACACTGACACAAGGAGTAGTCTCACCAGTGACATGCACAAGGATGGGGCACTAAATAAAGATTCATTGATTATAAGGGCATATTACTGTGATCTGAGTACCAGTGTAACAAAGGCCAGAGGTCGACCTTGAGTTAATTCCTGTTTGCACTAGACTATATCCTTCAGAAAAAGTGTGCTAACAAAGAAGAGTGAGCTAATCGTGTGAAGATGACACATTTCTGAGAACATTCAACAGGAAATATTGTAGAAGTAAATCACTCCCAGCATAAGAGGGGAAAATCTCACTCACTGGCCAGAGTTTAGATCCCAGTGCAGTGATTAACATGGCCATGGGGCCTGCAATTTCACGATTTCACTGAAAGCGAAAGGACACAAGCTGCTTTGGGGCATGTCCAAGAAGCTAACTTCAAGGAGGTATGGGAAAACAGCAGAAAAGGGTTTATTTACTTTTTGGAACTATAAGGAGGACTTTAAAACTTACATGAAACTTGTGGTAGCAGTTAGAGAAATTCAAAAACTACTGCAGGTCACCTTTAAAAAACATTAGGGTAGTGGCAGATTGACCCCCTGCGGACTGAAGTCTCCTCTCCACAACACTGGCTCAGCAAAAACAGTGGCAATGCAAGCTCCAGCCAAAACTAGCACTCCTTGCTCCTTCTACCGCCTAGGGAGGCCATCATGGAAGGCGTTATCATGCCCAGGCTCATCAGTATATAGCCTCTCCGCTGACACTGTCAATAGCCGAGCGCAAGTGGGATAAGGGGTTTTTAGACACCTGACCCGAGATATGAACTGAGATCAGCACCTCAGTATTCCAGAATAACCCACATACTTATCCATTAGCTAACTAGACAGCATGGCAGATTTTGCCAGCAATAAAAAGTATGAAAGCATGATCTGGTAGCTAGGGTCCAGAGGCACGCCTATCTCACCTGGCATGCACAGTGAGAAACAGTAGAGAGAGTCTCTGGAAACAGTTCCATTGTCTGCCTACATATATGTCCGGGCCTTAATTTCCATACAACAAAGCCAACAGGATAAAATACTGATTTCTAACTGTTTGCAATCAGTTGGGACCTTTCTTTTGACTTGCTGCTATCCCACTTTTCATTCAAGTAGCTAAGAACACAATGAAAGCACCAGCCATTTTTGTTTCTCTCCAAAGAAACTTTAACTACTTGTAGTTCATATTCCATCAGTTCCCTCTCCCAGACACATCTTGAATAAGAAAATAATTCATTTGCATTTTAAATTAGGTCGGGATGTCATGAGACGCCCTCACTGGACTCAGCTGGCCTACCTGTTTAATTTCATTTCTCATCAGATTTTTCATTGTGTTCAGTGCAATAAGCAAACCACCAATAAAAGTCAGTAATTATGGAAGTATAGATGTGTGGGTAAGGCCACAGAAATATTTAGTGATTAGCACAGATGGATTTGAACTCTTGAACCACTTGCTGATTCAGCCACTAACTATATTTAACTCCTGAAGTTGAGGAATTAAATCTTGGGTCAGGACTACCAGCTCATATCTGTGGCCCTTTCTGACAGACCGTCTGCGTGTATAAAGGAGGAGGGGAGCAAGGACAAATGTGAAAACAAATGTTAAAATTCAGAGCTTTTTCTCTTGATCTTATACAATATTTAGGGGGAGGCTGCAATCAGATTTTATCCAGCAAGTCCTCTCTGGAGCACACAAGAGAAAATGACAGAGACAACATTTACATCACAATCTGAAAAAATTCTAATACTCAGAGTGCTTGTGTGTGTGTCTACCTTATGCATGGAATATAAAACCAAGTACAGTTTGATGATCCAAGCACGCCTTTGCTGAAGATAGACTGCTACTTAATAACTGAATGGAATAAAAGCAGCATAGCATGAAGCAATATTATGGTTTTATTAAATATCAAGGCACTATGCTGCAGGAAATGAAAGGATGGTGAGCTTCTAGGACTCAAAGGAGTAACTGAGTAGACCAAAGGATTGTATCTGTTGTTCTTTTCTATGATAGTAATTGGATTGGTTTCCTGGTACTTAAGGAACGGTGAGCTCACCCTTTCCTAATGAAAAAGTACTGCTTCAGTGTAGCTAATGGGGCTCTAGGGCTCTGTTAGTTCAGAGATTCATAAATACAGTATATATATAGTCACCAGGTAACATTTTCAAAAGAACCTAGGCTCCCAACTCCCATTGATTTCACTTAGATGAACCTAATTCATTTAGGTGCTTCTGGCAATCTCATTAGACACCTATCTGCATTTTTAGGTGCCTAAAAGTCTTTAAAAATCTAACCACAGGAGCCTAAATTCCACTGACTTGCAATGAGACTTAATTGCTAAGGGCCACATTTTCAAAGGTATTCAGTGCCAAAGGGTGCAGACATGTGTCTAGTGGGATTGTCAAAAGGGCTTAAGCATTTTAGGTGATTAAGTTTCATTGAAATCAATGCAGGTAGGCACCATATCTGCTTAGAAACTTTTAACCATCTGCCCAGGCATCACCCTGCAGCTTTAGGCACCTAACACCTTTGAAAGTCACTTGAAAGTGTGACATAGGCTCCTATGTGACTTACAGGCTTTCAAAAATGTTCCCACATATCAATTTTCCAAGTTTTTCTTGCACACTGACACAATCAAACTTGTATTTAAAACACATATTAGGGCATCTATGTACTGAGGGTTGGCAAGCAAAATTGTGTGCCCTACTTAGACAGCCCCATTTGAAAATTGAAACCCCTGTGTAATTCGTCTTTGTACTACTACAGTGCCCTCTGCCTGAAGGTTTCAAAGTGCTTGCTAAACATCAGTGAGAGAAGGCTTCCAATACCCCTGGAAGATAGGAAAGAGATGAGAAGATGAGGTCAGATTCAAAAGTGGCCGCTAGTTTCATGTCCAATTTGAGATACCCAGGGTCTGACTCTTCAGAAGTGCTGCACTCCTACAGCTCCTCCTGACATCATCTGTGATTATGGCTGCTCATCCCCTCTGAAAATGTTAACAGAAATGCATTACACAGACCAGCGCTGAAGACATTTAGGCTGATGACTCTGTGAGAGTATAACAATTCTATGAGAGAACAAAGATGGAAAATCCCCTTACACATGGCACATGGCATCTTCAAAGAGCACCAGATTCATGGCAGCATTGACCTCATTGTGGTTATCCAACACTTCCACAAGGATGTGATTCAGTGACTCCCAGGTCTGGACAGGCATGTATTTGGGTTCCCCAACGCCTTTAGCAAAATGGCAGTACATGTTCATCTTCTTGGTTTCCTCTAGAGCCTCCTCGATTTCCTGCCAATGAAATGCAAAAGGGAAATACAGAATGTCCTGTTCCTAGTGCAACAAAGGGAAAGCTCTTTTCCGGGAAACAGATCAATGCAATTCCTCACCAGGTCAGATGGGGGACAAGCCTAGTTTGAAGATACCACTTGGTTTAGATGTAAGACAGACACCTGGCGCCTAGACTGAGGTAGCTGTGTACATGCTCATTGGCAGAAACTCAGACACCATGGGGACTTCAGTGGTGAAAATGTAGGTGCCTAGGAAATTTAGACATCAATAGAGGTAAGCAGCAGCTGAGTGGAGATTCTGAGGATCTCAGTGATGTCTAAATCTTGGGCTAATGTGCCTAAGTCCTTGTCTGGATCTGGACCTTAGGACTAGATTTATAACATAGTGAGGCACCTAATGATGTAGTTAGGCAGCTACTGGAATTGCCCAAAGTGCCTAGTCACCTACCTTACACTGATTTAAAAAGCAAAGCGATTTAGACTCCTAACTCACTTATAGAATCATAGCGTTTCAGGGTTGGAAGGGACCTCAGGAGGTCATCTAGTCCAATCCCCTGCTCAAAGCAGGATCAATCCCCAACTAAATCATCCCAGCCAGGGCTTTGTCAAGCCTGACCTTAAAAACCTCTAAGGAAGGAGACTCCACCACCTCCATAGGTAATCCATTCCAGTGCTTCACCACTCTCCTAGTGAAAAAGTTTTTCCTAATATCCTACCTAAACCTCTCCCACTGCAACTTGAGACCATTACTCCTTGTTCTGTCATCAGGTACCACTGAGAACAGTCTAGATCCATCCTCTTTGGAACTCCCTTTCAGGTACTTGAAAGCAGCTATCAAATCCCCCCTCATTCTTCTCTTCTGCAGACTTAACAATCCCAGTTCCCTCAGCCTCTCATAAGTCATGTGCTCCAGCCCCTAATAATTTTTGTTGTCCTCTGCTGGACTCTTTCCAATTTTTCCATGTCCTTCTTGTAGTGTGGGGCCCAAAACTGGACATGGTACTCCAGATGAGGCCTCACCAATGTCGAATAGAGGGGAATGATCACGTCCGTCGATCTGTTGGCAATGCCCCTACTTATACAGCCCAAAATCCCGTTAGCCTTCTTGGCAACAAGGGAACTTATGCACTTTTGTAAGTGTTGCCCCAAATCTCTGGCATAGTGAACACACAGTATTTCTCAAATGATACAAAGGTTTTCTACACCTGAGCTTTAAATTTGTAGCTAAGCATAATCACGGCTCACAGATTTCCAAATCAGCATTTCAAAGCATCTATGTAGCAGTGCAGAGTAAAAGGGGCTCAGCAAACCTTAGCTTTTGTGTTTCCTGACTTTGGGGTGTTTTATTATAAGTTCAGAGGCACTTACAGGAGCCACAATATAATTTCAGGAAGTTCAGCCACCTAATGGCAAGGATCGTAATGAAAGCTAGCACTGGGACATTACACTTTAAAAAGGGAGGGTTTTCTGTAAAAGGTCCCTATAGCAGGGTAGACACTTGCTCCTGCCCTGAGGGGCTTAAAACAGCCCTAGGAAAGGGCTGTGGGAGGAGAAGGTAGTCACTGAGCTGATTGGGGGAAGCAGGCAGAACTGTGGCCATGCCCCAAACAGAGCCCAGCTGGCCCTTATAAGAGGCTGTGAGCCAGAAACCCAAACAGTCTCCTTCTGAAGGCAGAGAGATAGGGGCCTGGCTGCTGGGAAGTGCAGGGTACTTAGAAAAAGGCAGGGCTGGGGAAACGCCAGAGTGGCTGGGGAGCTCTAGGTTGGCAACTCCCTAGGCTGCAGGGCCTTGTTCAAGACCCCATAGAGGTACTGCGTTGCAGAGAAAGGCAGCAGGTCTAAACCCCCTTGCCAGTGATGAGTGGCTTACACTGCAGTCTGCCCCAGGGAATGGGGACTAGTTGGTGACTGGCAGTAGCCTTATACTGAGGCAAGGTAGGGATAGGGGGTAGGGAGACCCCAAGACTGAAGCGCTACTAACAGAGGGGCAGCACCCCAGAGAAAGGGGCACTGCAGTCCTGCGAGGGATCTGGGGACCAGCGGTAAGGCAGATCACTGGCCTGCAGAGGGTGCTCTAGAAGCTGGATGAGCTAATTCTAGACAGACACCAGCAAGAGGTGCCGCAGGGGTGAGTCCTGCATTGCTACAGTCCCAAAAACTTTAACATCAAAAACGAGGAAATTAAAATCCTTTGGATTCAGCATGGTGACTGCTCAAGCATACCATAGCAGCATTATGGAAGGTAGATCTATGCCCCTGAACTCAAAAGAGAAGCAGGAAGGTTGAGTGACAAGGTACAGGAGGTTACTGAAGCCAAACAGGTATCTTTCAAAATAAAACAAAAGTCAGCCCAAGTGAAATGAATAAAAAGGAACCTCATCTACAGCGAGTGAAAATGTAAAATTGAAATTAGGATCGTTAAGAAGGAATTTGAAAAGTAAATAGCCATTGTCATAGAAACAGTGAGGAACACAGCAATTGACAGACTGGATCAGACAGTGGCCAGCATAGGTGCTGGAACTAGGGATGCTGCTGTGCCCCTTAGCTTAAAGTGGTTTCTATCATATACAGGATTTCCAGTTTGGGTCAACAGCTCTCAGCACCCCCACTATATAAATTGTTCCAGCACCCCTGGTGGTTGGTGCCAGATGAGTCAGAGGAAGGTGTAAGGACCCCACAGTAGGCAGGTATGGGGTAATCTGCCATGCACATAGGTCTGAAATGCTTAGGATGAAGGGTTAATCTTCCTTCTTATTTTTTTGTTATTTAATAATTATGATCACCCTGGATATTCTTGTGATCCATCTCAATGTCCAATCTCTTTTTGAACCTTGCTAAATTATTTGGCTCAATGACTTTCTGCAAGTGAGTTCTACAGTTTACTTAAATGTGTGAAAAAATATTTCCTTTTACCAGTTTGAACTTATAACTTCATTAATTTAATTGACTTTCCCCATGTTCTTGTGAGATAGAGAACAAAAACTTCTCATCTCCTCTCCAGACCATCCATTATTTGATAGACTGTAACATGTCCCCTCTTATTTCTCTCCTTAGCAATGTGACAATCCCAATCTTTTCAATTTATCTTCATACGAGGGTTTTTCCAGGCCTTTCTCATTGCTCTTCACTGAACCCCTTCCGTTCTATTATATCCTTTTTGAGATGGGATGACCAGGACAGCCACTGTATTGTGAGATAACTGGTGCCTCTGCTGTACCACAAGAGGGCAGAAGAAGCACTTAAGGAGAATAAGGACACTGCAAGGAAGTTAATCTGAAGGTTGTGGCAGAGTCTGTATCACTAAGAAATTTTTAATCAAGAGTGAATATCAGGGTTGGAAGGAACCTCAGGAGGTCATCTAGTCCAACCTCCTGCTCAAAGCAGGACTAATCCCCAGAAAAAATTTTGTCCCAGATCCCTAAATAGCTCCCTCAAGGATTGAGCTCATAACCCTGGGTTTAGCAGGCCAATGCTCAAACCACTGAGCTATCCCTCTCCGTGAAAGCACTGCTCTAGGAATTATTGTGGGTAAGTTCTATAACCCGTGTTATGCAGAAGGTCAGACTGCACAATGTGCCGTCTGTGCAAAGGAGCACAATGGCCCTTTCTGGCCTTGGAATCTATACTATTTCTCTGGCCTCAGTTGTCACGAGAGGGGGCTCAAGGAGGTCCCTATCCTTTTCAGGGATTAGAAATTAGGCCCTGTCACAGGTGGAGCTATAAAAAGAGCTGATGCTGAAACAAGTTAGCAATGATCAAGAAAAAAGGCA
This sequence comes from Gopherus evgoodei, assembly GCF_007399415.2. Taxonomy (NCBI): domain Eukaryota; kingdom Metazoa; phylum Chordata; order Testudines; family Testudinidae; genus Gopherus; species Gopherus evgoodei. The sequence goes on along the minus strand of NC_044336.1, from coordinate 4,551,318 downwards.
AGCAGTGAGGTGGCAAAGCTTACAGAAGACACCAGATTATTTAGACTAGGCCAGACCGGAGAAAGCACTGAGGAACTTCTAACAGCCCTGACAGTTGGGTAGCACTAGTGGAGATGAAATTCAGTCATGATAAATGCAATGTTATGCACATTGGAAGGAATACTGTTAAGTATCCACACTTCTCACTGGGCTCTAAATTAACTCTCCCCAGGCAGGAACCAGAGCTTGACATTGCTGTGGACAGCTCCATGAAAACCTCTCTTCTATGGGCAGTGATGGCTGTAAAGCAAACAACATGTGAGGGCACTACAGGAAAGGAATAAAATATAAAACTGACGCATTATAATGCCATTATATATATCCATGGTTCACCATCTCCTGTAGAACTGTATTTAATTCTGGTCACTCTATTGAAAAGGATATAGTGAAAATAGAGGGGGGTCAGAGAATGATTAGAGGCCTGGCTAAACTTCCCTAGGAAGAGGGAATGAAAAGATTGGGACTGTTAAGCAAACAAAAGTACATGTCAAAATACAGTTAAGCCTATTAAAGACTAAAATATGCACAAAAAGGAGAAATTTGCATGTGGTACTTAAAACATTGTGTTTTTAAGAACATGGTATATGAACCAATAAAGTTTGGAAACCACTGGCTTAGACAGAAGATGAGTATGGAAGCCTGCCAAACAATCAGTGGGGCCCCTGGACAACTGAGGTGCTAACGGAGCACTCAAGAAAGATAAGGCCATTCCGAAGAAGCTAAATGAATTCTTTGCATCAGTCTTCATTGCAGAGGATGTGAGGGAGATTCCCACATCTGAGACATTTTTTAAGGGGGATAGCTGAGTGGTTTGAGCATTGGCCTGCTAAACCAAGGGTTATGAACTCAATCCTTGAGGGGACCACTTAGGAATCTGGGGCAAAATCAGTACTTGGTCCTGCTAGTGAAGGCAGGGGGCTGGACTTTATGACCTTTGGGGGTCCCTTCCAGTTCTATGCGCTAAGTATATTTCCATATATTTCTGGGTGACAAATCTGAGGAACTGTCCCAGACTGAGGTGTAGATAGAGTGGGTTTTTGGAACAAATTGATAAACTAAACAGTAATAAGTCCCCAGGGCTAGATAGTATTCACCCAAGAGTTCTGAAGGAATTCAAATATGAAATTGCAGAACTACTAACTGTGGTATGCAACCTATCACTTAAATCAGCTTCTGTATCAGATGACTGCAGGATACCTAATTGACACCGATTCTTAAAAAAGGTTCCAGAGGAGACCCTGGCAACTACAGGCTGGTAAGTCTAACTGCAGTACAATAGAATTATCAGACACACAGAAGAACATGATTGCGGGGTCAAGGGTCAACACGGCTTTTGTAAAGGAAATCATGCCTTACCAACCTATCAGAATTCTTAGAGGGGGTCAACAAACATGTGGACAATGTGGATCCAGTTGATAATAGTGCATTTGGACTTTCAGAAAGTCTTGACAAAGTCCCTAACCAAAGGCTCTTAAGCCAAGTCAGCAGTCATGGGATATGAAGGAAGGTCCTCTCATGGATCCCTAACTGGTTGAAAGACAGGAAACAAGCATAGGAATAAATGATCGTTTTTCAGAATGAAGTGAGGTAAATAGTGGGATCCCACAGGGATCTGTACTGAGTCCTGTGCTGTTCAACATATTCAGACATGATCTGGAAAAAAGGTAAATGGTGAGGTGGCAAAATTGGTAGATGATACAAAATTATTAAGATAGTTAAGTCCAAAACAGACTGTGAATAATTACAAAGGAATCTCACAAAACTGGATGATTGAGCAACAAAATGGCAGATGAAATTCAATGTTGATGAATATGAAGTCAAAAAAGCTAACAGAATGTTAGGAACCATTAGGAAAAGGATAGATAATAAGACATAAATATCATAATGGCACTACATAAATCCATGGTAGCTCACACCTTGAATATTGTGTGCAGTTCTGGTTACCTCATCTCAAAGAAGATATATTAGAATTGGAAAAGGTACAGAGAAGTACACCAAAAATGATTAGAGGTATGGAACAGCTTCCATATGAGGTGAGATTAAAAAGACTGGGACTTTGAAGCTTGGGAAAAAAGGCTAAACGTAGCTGTGATATAGAGATCTATAACACTATGAATGGTGTGGAGAAAATGCATACAGAAGTGTTATTTACCTCTTCATATTACACAAGAACCGAAGGCCACCCAATGAAATTAATAGGCAGCAGGTTTAAAACAAACAGAAAGGGAGTACTTCTTCACATAAAACACAGTCAACCTATGGAACTTGTTGTCAGGAGATGTTGTGAAGGCCAAAACTATAACAGGGCTCAAAAAAGAATTAGATAAATTCCTGGAGGGCAGGTCCATCAATAGCTATTAGCCATGATGGACAGTGATGCAACCCCATGCTCTGGGTCTCCCTAGCCTCTGATTGCCAGAAGCAGGAAGTAAACAATAGGGGATGGATCACTCCATGATTGCCTGTTCTGTTCATTCCCTCTAAAGCACCTGACATTAGCCTCTGTCAGAAGATAGGATACTGAGCTGGATGGACTATGGGTCTGACCCAGTATGGCTGTTCTTATAAGTAAAAGGGGACATGATAACAGAATACAAACTGTCACAGAGCAAGTACATTGGGTGCTCCTATTAACCCTCCTTCACAATACAGAGCAAAGGGGCAGTTGCTGAAAATGAAAAGCAACAAATTTCAATCTGGTTAAAAGATTTTTGGGCAATGCATAATTCAGCCACGAAGCTGACTGCCACAAAGTATTGCTGAGAACGAGCGCTTCTTCAGATTCAACCCAGGATTAGGCAGTTATATGGAAGGGGAGAACATCTGCAGATAGCATAGTTATGAGAGAGAAGCTCTGACGTGACCCACTATTCCTAATACTGGGTGCCTCATTGGGGACAGGAAGTACTGCAGGGAAAGCAGGTTGGATGAAGCTGTCAGGACAGGGAGTGCCCAGTGTATGGTGAGAGCTGGAGGCCGAACAGTGCATGGCTGCAGGGTATGTGTATTGGGTCGGCTACCAGTGTCCAGGATGAAGGGCAGGGGGGTCTGAGAGTTCTTGTTCAGTTCAGGGGAGGGAGGGAGCAGCAAAAGAGAGAGGGGCCCACTCATGTGCACACAGAGGGCACAGCACTAGAGAATCCCCCTCACCTTCAGTACCACTGGGATCTCTGAGGCTGGATCCCTCTGAGCTCTAAGGCCTGGCCTATACGCAGCGTTGGCACTGGTTTAACTATAGCAGTTGAGGGTGTTACTTTATACTGGGATAATTAAATGAGTACAAGCCCTAGTGTGGACACAGTTATGCCTGTGTAAAAGGACTTATCCAAGTAGAAGCACTTTTATTTAACTGCATCCACACTAGCAGGAACATACCATTGTAATGCTACTGGTACAGTCAAAGGGGTGTCACTGTGTGCAGACCAGCCCAAAGGGTGTAGGGTACAGAGCTTTCCTTGGAAAGATATTGTTGGACCAAGGAGGAGAGCCAAGGACTCAATACTGCGTCTTGACCCCAGCCTCCTCCTGCTGAAACCAGGGAACTCAGCCCAAGCTTGACCCTTGTCAAGCACCTATCATTGGAGACTCCTGAAGCTCTTTACTTACATTAGTTAATGGAGCCCCTCAGCCCCCTGTGAGTTAGGGATCCACTACTTAACCCATTTGACAGACTGGGGCCTGGTCTACACTAGGAATAATCCACACTCCCAAGTGACATAGTTCAACTGACCTAACCACTGATGTAGACAACACTAGGTCGATGGGAGAATTCTCCTGTCAACTTAGCTACTGCCTCTCGGGGAAGTGGAGAACCCCTCCCATCAGCATAAGTAGTGTCTTCATTGAAGCACGGCAGTGGCCCAGCTGCTGTGTTTTAAGTGTAGACCTTAAGTGTAGTCCTTGGGAAACTGAGACACAAAGAAAGGTGCAGTGACTAGTCCGGAATCCTACAGCAGCCAGTGGCAGAGCTGAGGAGAGACCACAAAAGCCTGAGCACCCTGCCCTGTGCTCTCCCCAACAGTGTCCATCTCCAAACACATAAGTAGTCTTGAGCAGACTCTGAGTCCAGTTATTTTTTTCCTAAATCCACCTCTGCCTCCTGTGCAGCTAGCCCTTGAGAGGATATCCCAGGGCACGTTAATCTGACAAACACCAACTGCAATACTTACATCATAGAACTTCTTTACCATCTCTGTCTGCATTTTATCAAATGTGCTGAAATCTGTCTCATCGACCATCTTATCCCGGTACACACGGTTTGACTCATGCAGGTAGAGCTTCACCAAGTCTTGTGGAGTCTTCAGACACTCCAGGGTAGAAAACAGAATGCCCTGTAGAGAACACATACAAACACACATCAGCTACACACAGCACACACAGCTTCTCCTGTATCTGCACTAACATGCCGGGTTTGGGGGTGAAGCGTGACAAATGCAGAACTATTGTAATAACCATGCAGCAGGATTACTGAGTGTCTCCCTACCCGGATAGCCCCTGGAGAATGCATACTGTGTTCCACATGGCTTCCCAGTGTGCCTGCAACAAAGCAGTTTGTGCTGCTTCTGCTTTGTTCTGTGCACGAAGGACTCCAAACATTGGCACAAAGAATAACGTCAAAGCAGCACAGAAGGTCATAGGCCACGGAAGAACTGACCTAATTGCTTCGGCATCATCCTACACCACAGGCAACCACTGGGCTTTGCACTATTCGGGCCAGCATACTAATAACCCCTAACTCTTACAAAGAGCTGCTCACCAGCAGATCTCAAAGTGCTTTATAAAGGAGTTTTGTATCATCATCCCCATTCCACAGCTGGAGAAACTAAAGCAGAGAAAGGTGTGTGACCTTGCGGGAGTCACTTCAATAGGCCAATGCTGTAGCCAGGAATAGAAGCCAGGCCACCCGAGTCCCAGTACAGAGCTCTATCCACTAAGCAACACTGCCTCCCTGTACCCAGCCCCAGGAAGATCACCTCAGTCCCCCTCCCTGTCTTGGCTGCCAGGACAATGAGTGCAGCTGGGAGAAAGAGGATGTGGTTGGAGTTTCCTACCAAGAGAAGATTAGAAGGTGCAGTGAGTCTGGCCCACCCACCCAAGCAGATATACTGCACCCAGCAGCTGGGGTGTTAGTGCTCTCTGGACCCTGCTGCTCTTGAGGGGAGAGGCACGGCGAAAGCCACTACTCCTGGGGGCAAAGGAGTCCCCTGCTGCTGTTGCTGCCTCTTTGGGAGGAAAAGGTGGTCCTCCTGGCATCACCACACCAAGTGAGCAGCAGAGCCATGGGGGCCCTGGAATGTCTAAACCAGGCCCTGCAAAGATCTTGGCACAGTGCACTGACTAAGGCTCAGGAGACCTCTCCAAACTGAACTGAATGCTCCTCAGCCCAGAATCAGGGCCCTTCATCTCCCCACACCTTCCCAGTATATCCCTTGTGCTCCCATCAAAGAGGAAAAAGCAGTCTGGAAATCTCGAGTGAGCAGACTTAAAAAAAAAAAAAGTGACTTTAATTAGGCATGTGCTGTCTAGAGTAAGTATTAGCTGCTGTCAGCTTATAGTGGTGTGTTTACAATGTACCCTATTAAAATGCACAAAAGAATGATATTTCAAAGAGATATCGCCTATAACTAAGCCTATTAACAATACATAAGGTTTTTAATGACATGAATTAAATATAAAGCTTTATTCCTTATGTCTAATTATTTATACATAAAATATAAAATGCACTAAAATGCAATCTAAAGTGCTGTTGCTTATCAAGTGCCCATGGCTTGATTGAGGTTTTTTTACATTTGAGGATTGGCAAATTGGCATATTTTTTTCTGAACCAAACTGTGTTTTGAAAATAGCTGACAGCTGAAAGTTTGGAAGGGTTTCCTGTCCAGCACATCAGCCTTAGGATGACAGGGATCACTGGGCCTCTCTGAAACCATCAGGTCTGGTGATACCTCCTGGTCTTAGACAAAGTTAGTGGACCAACTTCTGTTAGTGAGAGAGACAAGCTTCAGAGCTTACGCAAAGCTCTTCTTCAGGTCTGGGCAAAGTCCTCCCAGCACCACAGCAAAATGCAAGGTGGGACAGATTGTTTAGCATAAATAGTTGGCACGTATTGTAATGTAAGGGACCCTTCAAGATAGAATGGCCCATTAACACCTCTGCTGTAATAGGACAAAAAGGGGGTTTAGCGGATTATAGATGGTTGTGACAAGCCATAAATCCAGTGTCTCTGTTCAGTCCATAATTTTTACTCTTTAACAAAGTTATTAATTTAAGCTCCCATGCCTGTCTTTTGCAAGTGTTTGTGCAAGTTTTCTTTGAGGATAAGGACTGAGAGGTCAGACATAGGGTGACCGCTTTGTGAAAGAAGCGTTCACCCGCAGGTGATGGAGTGGTTTTGTCTTTTATCATTTTCCTGGGTGAATTCACTTGAGCGCGTAGTGATTGTCTGGATGGATGGAGCTGCCAATATGTTTCACTGCTCTGTCTAGCACATGCAGCTGGTTTAAGAGAACTTGGCAAAGACTGTGTGTGCACCATCCAAGCCCTTCTCTGAATGAGCTGCTTACTTCTGAGCATTGATGTTAGCCTTACAAACCACATAACATGATTATCTCTACACAGGGAGACAAATCACTGCAACACTGCAGTTCAGTCCATCTTATCCTGCTGCGCTTCCACAGCAGGTTACACCTGCCTCTAATAGTCTTCAGGAGCAGATCCCCACACTCGCAAGCTGTTTTGCTACCACTACACTCATTAATACCTCCCTTGGTCTGGAAGCAGATGTCTTCACAGCCTGTGGTGGCACACAGCATGATGACAAACATCAGTCAAATCGTATTTACATGTCAGCACATCTCTCTGGCTCCCAGTGCCGGGATGCAGGCAGGCAGGATGGGAGCATCCCCATGGATGGATTTACAGCACAGAAACCCTGACTTCTTTACTGGGTCCAGACCTTGGTCTGAGATATATTAACTAACCAGGCAAGGCCCAAAGAAAGTAGTTCAGGTAGGCTGCAAAATGCACTTAGCCCCACCCATCAACAGTGTGAATTCACGAGAGTGCTGGACAAGACTCGGCTCCCAATGGCAAGAAGCCCTGCATGGAAAACCAATCATTGCACTTTTCTTGGTTTATAGCAGTGGTTCTCAACTCATGGGCCACTTGCGGCCTAATCAGCCCACAGCTGCGGCCCATATGCCATCCTCAGAGCCATTCAGGTAGTATATATACTGTGTGGATGTGGCCCACGTAACACACAGAGAACTGCATATGCGGCCCACAATGGTAAATAGGTTGAGAACTAGTGGTTTATGTTTACAAGTTAAGCCATTCGTATCATCTGGGATCAAGAGTGCAGCCCTGGATTTACTGTCTAGTATGGTCCGAGATACCTCATGGCTCTGTGTCACATCACTAAAGGAGCAATCTTTCTACACCCACGGGCTCCCCTGAGCAGACATACATTCAGTGCTACATGGCTACAAGGGGTTTGTGTGGTGGAAGACACCGGGAAGTTCTTTCTTCCTTCTGCTGCCACCACGGCACGCATGAAATACATTGCATCATCTTTACATGGAAATATTGCTCCCCTAGACAGCAAAACTAGCAACAGTAAAGGCCTCTGTTGGGAATGTGCATGCACTGCAGTCTTGGAGCAGTCTGGACCTCCATCAGCCTTTCCTTTGCATACTGCCATATGCTAGGAATAAATATACTGGGAATAAACGGATAATTTGCAATCTTGTTTTTCAACTATTTGATGTTTAATAATTCAACACTCCAAGCATTCATCCAAAACCTGAAATATTATCACACTCATTGCGGACTTGAAGTGCAAAAAGGTATAAAATGAACCACGAATGTTGGGTTTATTTTGTTTTGCTCATGGTTTCTATCTCCCGAGCACTGCATCCTGTAAAACAAAGTAATTGGCTCACTGGGGCCTTCCGGACAGGCAATCAAAAGTTTGTGGAGGAAATGGAGAAAACAGGACAGATGGCTCCTAGCCTCCATTATCATAACTATGCCCTGCTGAGATGATGGCCAGTAATGCCATGCCAAGGGTCACAGCACAGCCTTCCCTGCTTGCTAGGGGTATGGATGGAGTCCAGGATTATCATACTCTGGGCCGATGAGAGGCACAAAGGGGGCTGCGAGGAGTAAACCTGAAGTTGCCCTAGTACAAGGGTTATAACAAGAGGGTAAAAATCACAGCTTATCCTGTATAAAAATGTCCCGGAAATAAATGACTTTTAATCCTCTTAGTTCAATTACAAATTAAAATAATTTTTAAAATAGCTGGCTCTGTTAAGCGACCCTTGTGCAGCGGTGGCTCCAGGCACCAGCACATCAAGCACGTGCCTGGGGCTGCAAGCCGCGTGGGGCATCCTGCCGGATACTGTGAGGGCAACAATGAGACCGCCTTCATACCCACGGCCGACTTGCCACCGAACCCATGGGACCAGGGACCTCCCGCAGGTGCGCCACCAAAGGCAGCCTGCCTGCCATACTTGGAGCGGCAAAAAAGCTAGAGCTGCCCTTGCCCCTGTCCATGGAAGGAATGAATCCAAGTACTGTTATTAATGCAGCAGCGGAGTGGGTGTTTACAAGCTACCCCTCCAGGGCTACTGTTGTGTCCTTAGTGTACACAACAGGAAGAAATCACACAGGCACAGTCAGGTTCCAAGTCAATAGTGAGTGAGCCCTTTAGTGGTGCTCTCTGTGTTCTCTTTAAAGAGACACTCCCAGTTCCTATACACAACAGCTACAATTCTGGGGTATGCAATGGCAGAACAATGACATGGAGGGCCAGGGCAAGAGAGAGGCAAAGCAGCCAGCCAAACTGGAATAGAGTATGTATGGGAAGTCAGAACGCATACACCCAGCCTCCATATGGCCAGCCAGCAAGAACAGGCTGTTGGGGTTTTGGTGGGGCTTGTTCCCAGCTCAAGCAAATGCAGTGTGTCACCATGTCTGGGTAAGGGTATGGACAGCATTCCTTTAGGAGTCCTTTGGCACAGCACAGTAAGGCTTCCTCCTATTGACAAAAACAGAGCACAAGCCATTTCCGGTGCATTGCCCTGGCGCTGCTTCGAAAGAGCTGGAATTCTGGGAATGGCAGGCAAGTCACGCAGTCGCAGTCCCACAACAGAGATGGACACAAAGTGGAATAGGGATTCCCTGAGCTGAGATAGCTGGGATTGAGGGACAACGGAGGAGGCAAGACTGATATGAGGCCTGCCGGTCTGTAAGAGACTACGTAGTTGAGCAGGGTTGATTTGCTAGTGTGTGTTTGTCAAAGGTACTTTTTATATGGCCCCAATTCCCTTAGGATCAGAGCACCTCCCAACCTTTAGGGTCATTATTCTTACAACACCCCTGGGAGGTGGGTAAGTACTGTTCTACATGGTGAACAGAGCCACAGAACCTCTAAGGTATTTAGACTCCTAATTTCTGTTAAAATCAATGGGAGTTTGGTGCCTAACGACTTCTGAGGATCTGGGCAAAAGGCTAAGAGACTTGCTCAAGGTCACAGAGGAACTCTGTGGTAGAGCAGGGACTTGAACTCAGCTCTCCTAACTCTAGCCTAGCATTTAACCATGGGCCATCCTTCCTCCTAACTGATGAGCATCTGTGTTAGTAGGTGATGTATGTAGGTACACAGCTTTACACTGTATCTCCTAGGTTTTGTAGGTTTGAGTTTTGCATTGTTGTCTCTTGGCTCACAGATAGCAGCTGCACCCTCCTGCCACCAGTTTGGGAAACATTCTCATTATTCCTATTCAAAACCGCAAAGGAATGCCCATAAGTACAGACCTGACTTGCAGCTTTTCCATTCCGTAGCAGCTCTAAATGTACTTGCCTATTGGCCAAAGAAAGTACTGTCTCTCCACTGGTTCAGTACTTCCAGGTGCAACTTTCTCCTAGTCTTCCTGTTTCTATCCAAAGCAATTGTCAGTTTCTCTTCTGCTTTATCAAAGCCAATCCCCAAACTCATCCCCCTACCACTTGGCAATTTGTCCAATGTGCTCCTGTGGAGACTAGAGCAATTCTAAAGCAAACCAGGTACCGGGCAATAGTCTGCAGGTCACATCTGTGCTGTGACAGGCTGTTTCCAGTGTCACTTTGCCATGCCAAGTGTAAGAAGTGTAGCAAACCACCCCGTAAACATATTTTGCCCTAATTATATAATGCCAACTCGTCACCTAGCAACTGGACCATTGTAGTTCATCCTGGCCTGGCCAAAGGGAGAGGAGAAGTTGAGCACTGGAGGAAATCACATTCAATAGTAATATTCGGGACCTGCCAACACTGCTCTAGAATAGCTTGTAGGTGCTTCAAGTCCCAAAAGGAGGGCACGGAACATTCTTGTCTAGTCAAGGCAAATTTGAGCACCATTTGACACAGTTTACTCAGTACTGCCAAAAGACCCTCCAGCCACTAGGTTTGTGTCAGGTTCCTTCACATTCAGCTACGTCATCTATTTGTCTAGCCTAAACCCTCTAGCATTTTGGAGAAAAATGGAGTGAATTCCACTAGGATTCACCTTCAGTGAAATCCATAGTGAGTCACTCTCACTGTGCAACGCAGGCCATTAGCCAGCCAATCAAGCTGGCACTGAGTATTATATATGCAGGCACTCTGAAAGTCTGAACAACATAAAAGCAAGTCAGCAGATCGCTGCCAGAAACGATTTCTGCAGATGGCTACTTTGGAGCATACTCTTCTGGGCAATATTCACATACACAGGTAGATTTACATTCACTCATTCTCCATTAGCAGCAGCAACTAAGGCAAAGGTTCCTGGCGTAAGACAATTAGCACAGTCCCTGTAATAAGGACTGTCAGCCTATTTTGACAAAGGGAATCAGGCAGGGATTGTAAATCACTGATTCAATATTTAGCTACAGCTAAGATAATGTCATAATGACAGATTCTTTGAGCAGATCAAAAGTGGAACAGCAGTTAACCATCTGCGCAAAGTCAGCAGTAAAACATCACAAAGGCGGAAAGTTCCAAAGGTGGACCTCTCAGGCATTTCAATTTGCATAGGTTTTGTGCCACATACCTGTTACCATGAGCTGCTCCTGCAGTTAGAAAATAGCTAGTGGGACAGCATTCACTAAAGGCCCTTTATATATGAAGCTATTATATGCTCAAGCACTTGATTGTTTATTCAGGATTAAACTGAATTTCAAAAGGCCTTTATACTATTATTATCTACAGTACTGGCATCTGCACATTTCTTTATCCATCCAAAGGATAAGGCAAGTGAGATTTCTCTATCTGTTTTTTCTGATGACTGAGGATTCCACGCTATGGCACAACAATACTTCTTGCATTTTCTGTTTTTCAGTTTGAAAATGTGATGCGTTTACCGTAACTCAGTGCGACTGGAAAGGCAAAGACAGAGCTCAATGCTGATTTCAATGGTCTCCACATCAGCTTCCACAAACAGGGCAAACTAGATGGGAAATTGAGACAGGAGGAGGAGATGATGGTCTGCTGAGGAAGGGTTTCCAGGAAAACCAAACCACATCATAAACAAACAGCCACAACAGAAGAAACATGATTTCTTTCCTTTTGCAACCATGTGATAACCAGAAGCAACCTGCAGCTCTTATCACTTCACCTGCTCTCTGCCCTGTAATGCAGCTCTGTGAGGACAACTCCTACCACTCCACGCCTCTGAGCACCTTTCAAACAGACCTCATTTAAAAAAATTAAACAACTTGCCATAAAAATGTTTCTTCTTCCTTCGTCACTCCTTCAAAATACAGTTTGGCTAAACGCAGGGATTTGAAGTGACCCTGATCTGAAAAGCCAAGGCCTGATGACACTCAGCCTTCCACCACTGACAGTTTTTAAGGTCTGATACTCTTGACCCATGGAAGTTATAAGCTCCTGCTCCAGCCTGCAGCAGAGCTGAGATTCTTGTCTTTCCATTAGTTTCTAAAAAGTTTTTACTTAGTTCTGATGGGTTACAAGATTCTGACCTTAAAGACATGCACTTTTAAAACAGTGACAGCAAAAGTGACAGCAAGGGCTATAATCAGGGTATGTAACAGTTCCCATTCTCAGCTTCCATGGTAAGCTGTTCATGACTATCCAAAACTTTTCTCCTCTAGGCGTCCAGTTTTGATCTCTGCCTCAGGATTCTTTGAGCAAAACTGTGTGGCTATTTAGGAATATGAGAAGAGTGAAAAAAAAAATAACTTTTCCCATTGTAAAAGAAAAACCTTGCAACTTCTTTTTGGTGCTGAGACAACGGAGTCAAAAGCTCATGTTTAGCAGGGGACTTGGTCTCCTTAAGGAGAATCATCTTTCAGTGATCCAGTGGGAATTGGTTTGGATTTGAGTTAGTTACAGCCTTTTACAAATCGCCACTTGGGCATCCACCATACACCCGATATGATGTTACTATGACATTTAGAAGCATGCGGCAGCTGAGCATATGTGTGTGTGTCTGTGTGTGGGGGGGTTAATATAGCTCTGGAGGAGCCCTTGCCTCACCCAGTGCACTGATGTATGGTGTGTAGTGAATGATGCAAAGGGGGGGCTGGAGATAGGTGCTTTCAAGAAGCTGACCAATAGCTAGACAGGCAGGTACAGACACACAGTGCCCTGGTGGCCAGAGGAAGGGATTATTTCACGGGTTCGCTGGAGTTGCACGGTGCTGCAGGAGGAGTTTCAGGAGGGATGGAAATGATCATCTTGAGCAACAGGGGCAGGAGGAAGCTCCAGGACTGTGCATGCGAGAAGACAGCAGAGGTGAGATGAGAGAAGGCTGCAGAGTGGAGAGGCAAGAGGACTGAGTTGAGCAAGGGAAGGGCGATGCTTTCACCAAGAGGTAAGGGAGGAGGGCTAGGGGAGCAGAGCAATGGCATAAGAAGTAGAGGTCTGTCCTTGAGGGTGTGGGTGTTGCTTTGCAGTTGCTATTTCTGAGATGTGCAGAAAGCAAATATTTAAACAAATGTCTGCGGAGGTAGAATCTTAACCTGAAATAACAATCAACATGATCAACCAGTTCCCCAACTAGTATCAGCCTCACCACAGACTGGGGCTCTGCAGAGGTAGAACAATGATTTCTTTCCATGTATTTGTAATGAATTCTGATCTGGGGGCAAGTTACAATATGGCTTTCTCTGCTGCTATTTCTGCTCCTTCTTTCATCACCCCTGTAGGACTGGAGAGTTGTTCTTATCTGTTATTTCTGGTGAGCAGAGTCTGTCTTGGCAGCCAGTGCGTGCCATGGAAAGCACAGTGCCACTGTGTTTCACTCAGCCCATTCACAAAGCCTGGCCTTCATCATGGGCTTGTTTTAATTTGTTTCTGTCATCTACTCCCACTACGGGGCTGTGACTGATCCTACGTTTGAGAAACAACTGCTCACCTGTTCTTCTCTCTCATAGAAATCACCCTCACTCATACTTCTCAACAGTCTGTGCCTTCCCTAGCAACCCTTCCATAAATACACTGAAGGTGCCTCACAACCTTCAGTGTATTTATCCCCCAGCCCTCCTGTGCGGGAGGGCAGGTTATCCTCTCCATTTTACATGTGGGCAGCTGAGGCCTAGAGAGACTAGACTGTTAAAGGTATTTAGGCACTAGCCCTCAACATTGCAACACCTAACTGATTTAGGATCCTTAATATTATTTTAGGGGATTTAGGCACTTAGGAGCCTAAACCCCATTACCTACTAATGGGATTTTGGTTCCTGAGTCCCTAAATCTCTTTTGAAAATGAGCTTTAGGATCCTAATTCTGTTAGGCATTGCGACACTGAGTGTAACAACACCTAAATATCATTATAAATCTAGATCTAGGTGACCTGGCCAAGGTCATACAGGAAATCTGTGCATGAGCAAGGAAATCAAACCTCTCTCTCTTAAGATCTAGGCTAGTACCCCTAATCACTGGACCTCTTTTGGGGTTGCCAACTTTCTACTAGCACAAAACCAAACATCTTTTCCCTGCCCCCTGGCCCACCCCTTCTCTGAGGCCCCACCTCTGCTCACTCCATCCCCCCTCCCTCAGTTGCTCACTCTCCCCACCCTCACTCACTTGCTCATTTTCACCAGGCTGGGGATGGGGCTTGGTGTCCGGGGGAGGGTGAGGGCTCTGCTTCGGGGTGTGGCCTCTGGGGTGCGACCAGAAATGAGGCGTTCAGGGTGTGGGGGGGGGCTCTGGGCTGAGGCAGGGGGCTGGGGTGTGGGAAGTGGTATGGGCTCTGGGCTGGGAGTGTGGGTTCTGAGGTGGGACCAGAAATGAGGAGTTCAGGGTGCAGGAGGGGGCTCCAGGCTGGGGCAGGACCAGGGGCCTGGGGTGCGGGGGGAAGGATGAGGGCTCTGGCTGGGGGTGCAAGCTCTGGTGTGGGACCGTGAATGAGGAATCTGGGGTGCAGGAGGGTGCTCTGGGCTGGGACAGAGGGGTTTGGAGGGTGGGAGGGGAATCAGGGCCAGGGAAGGGGAGGTGGGGCATGGGAGGGGATCAGGGGTGCAGGCTCTGGGCAGTGCTTACCTCAGGCAGCTCCTGGAAGCAGTGACATGTCCCCCTTCCGGCTCCTATGCGTAGGCATGGCCAGGTGGCTCTGCACGCTGTCCCGTTCGCAGGTACTGCCCCCACAGCTCCCACTGGCCGTGGTTCCCAGCTCATGGGAGCTGCAGAGCTGGCATTTGGGCTGGGGGCAGCATGTGGAACCACCAGGCTGCCTCTACACGTAGGAGCTGGAGGGGGGACATGTTGTTGTTTCCAGGAGCTGCGCAGAGCCACAGTAGACAGGGAGCCTGCCTTAGCCCCACTGCGCCGCTGACCAGACTTTTAACAGACTGATCAGCGTTGCTGACTGGAGTCGCCAGTGTCCCTTTTAGACCGGGCTTTCCGGTCAAAAACCAGACACTTGGCAACCCTAATCGTTTTCCCCACTCCTCAGCTGATCTCACAGGCTTGAATGTCTAACAAAGGGGAAACCACATGGGCAATAGGGGAAGGAACTTCAGGACCAGAGATCCTCCAAAGTACCTAGGTGCCTAAGTATCCTGGAGGATCTGGGTCTCAGTTACTATATGAAAAAATATTTTACTCCAAAAAAACGTGTGTTGTCATTTTCTTGGCAGACTGGGCTGAAAGCCACATGGAGCATACGCAGCCCCGGTGAGCCTGTATACCTCCCATTAATGTTAATTTGCTCTGGACTGGCACAGAAAGGGGACCACACACCCATAAGTTCCACATCCTACCTTTGGTCAACCTTTGAGTGCCCCAGGAGGAAAGGTACTGCACTTACTTGAAAAATATTGGAGAAGTCTCTGAGGTTGAAAATATAATGGAATTTGACAGCCGTTGGCAGGAAAGTAGCAGCTACTTTCTGGTGCAGGCCCAGTGCCAGGTGTATCAGCTGCTGAGAGGATTTCTGCACAGGCCCAGAGAAATTCCCCCGTTTCAGATGCTGAGTTAGAATGACACTGTAGATGGTGGACAAAGCTTCCGATCCAGGGAAGGAGAGAGCAAACACACTGAAGTGGCGCTGAGGGAGGGAAGGAAAACAAAGAAAGGTTTCAGACTGGGTTGGCCTCCTTTCTTGCTGAATGGGAGTCTGGGCTCATTGAGCTGATCAGAAAGCAATCAGTTTTCCTACTGTGATTTCTCAACCCAATAGCTCAAGCTGATGAGCCATTTCTGAGGCATCCGCTCCCAAAGGGTGGAATTGTCAATTGCATTTCATGGTCATTATGTTACAGTTTTTAAGTTAAAATGGCAAATAAACAAGCTCAGATAAGAGAACACTTTTCACAAGTTAAATAGGAGAACATAAGAATGGCCATACTGGGTCAGAGCAATGGTCCATCTAGCCCAGTATCCTCTCTTCCTGCAGTGATCAGTGCCAGATGTTTCAGAGGGAATGAACAGAACAGGGAGATTATCGTGTGATTCACCCCATGCTGTCCAGTCCCAGCTTCTGGGAGTCAGAGGCTTAGAGACACCCAGATCATGGGGTTATATCCCTGACCATTTTGAATAATAGCCACTGATGGATTTATCCTCCATAAACTTATCTAATTCTGATGTGAACCCCATTACATTTTTGGCCTTCACAACATCTCCTGGCAATGAGTTCCACAGGTTGACTATGCATTGTGTGAAGAAGTACTTCCTTAAATTTGTTTTAAACCTGCTGCCTATTAAACGAAGCAATTGCTAGACTGGTTCAGAGCTGAGATCCAGTTAGTGCACTACCCTCTCTCTGACATTGGCCAGAATCAGATGCCTCGGATGATGGAACAAACAACCTGGCACCTAGTCAGAGAATGGAGATGGATGGCAGGAGAGAGATCACTTGATCATTGCCTGTTAGGTCCACTCCCTCTGGGGCACCTGGCATTGGCCACTGTCGGTAGACAGGATACTGGGCTAGATGGACCTTTAGTCTCACCCGGTACAGCCGTTCTTATGTTCTATGGCACAAAGCAGATGTGGTATGATCTGCCTCCTATGTTAGGTCTCCTCCTAATCCCTGACAGTCAGTGGCTGGCTTAAACCCTTAAGCATGAGGTTTAATATCTTTTCCAAATCCATGTTAGCGTTAGCTATTATAACTCTGGATCATCTTCTTTCCTATTTTCATTGTATTTCATCTCTTTGGCAAAGGAAAATTTAGTTGGTCACATGAGGATTTTTACAACTCAAACCAGAGAAAGTGAGTAACTACATTCCCGGGATAACACTAGATAAATAAAAGCAAACTCAATCTGCATTACTGTGAAGGCTGTTGCTGGCTGGCAAAAGTGAGAGTCCTTCTCAAACTGTGAGCAGTAATGTGTTAGGAAATATGGTGGGAAAGGGGCCAAAAACGAGGAATAACGGACAGTTCTGCTTTCTGTTCCACCAGTGTAAATTAGAGTAACTCCACTGATTTAAATGAATTTACATTGATGTAAGTGACAGCAGAATTTGGCCATGTTTCTTAAGGCTGGAGTATTAACTATAGCATCATGACCATAATCTGCCCCTTCAGGTTATTCTTTTAAAGACCATTCTAATAATATTCTAACTCCCCCAGTCATTTAATAGATTATCAGTGTGTCGATTAATTGACTCTACCTGAAGTCGTGCGTTGATGGTGAAACTCCCTGCAGTGGGGTTCATACATGACACATACTGCACGTTCATGATCTCCTTCAGGGACAGTTTGTTTCTGTCGTACCTGTGGCAAACAAAGCAACGCAATAATTGCAGCCTATTAGCAACAGACTTGTAGCAGCACATCCTCCCGTCAGGGCCAGGTCTGGAGCAGTGGTAACACACTTGTGTAACCTAGATGACTTTAGTTCATGCACCAAGACCCAGAATCAAAGACTATGTTCTTTGGGACAAGACTATGCCTTCCTGTGTGTCTGTACAGGGACTAGCTCTGTGGGGTCCTGATTTCAGTTGATGGCTTTTTAGACACAACAAGTACTACTGTTATTATCCCCCAGTATCAAATCATGGGGATTTTTTTAAAAACAAACAGCCTTCACAACGTACAAGATCTTTAAGAATAAAAAGCCGAAAGTTATAGTCTAAAATGTATCCCCATAAGTCGCCAATAAATCCTGACCATGAACCAACTCTAGGATTGAATAGTCAGGATGTTTGTTAAACCCTGCAGAATTCCTGTACTTTAGATGCTCAAATGCACTCATTTTCCTTTGAGTTTCCTTAAAATTCTTGCAGTGCCCAACAGCGCTGTCCTCTGGAGGTCACTGATCATGTCTTGCAATCTAACATGTTCTGGAGCTGCCCATTCATACCCTTACCGATTGTTCCAAGTGATCACTGAGATTGTATTTGTTGTAGTTTTTCATTGTTTTCCTCTTCATGGCAGAATTCTTTATACTTCACCATCTTCTCTTCTTGTTTCATTTTTATCTTTCTGTCTGCTGCAATGGCAATAGCAATTAACAGGGTCTTGTTTGTTTTCTTTGCTACTACAACTCTGTCCAGCCTGTTTGCCTGCACCACTCAGTCTGTGACAACTACCAGATCCCATAAAATCTGAGCCTCTGCATTCTCTGGAGCACTTTCGATTTGGTGGTCATAATACCACATGGCTCGTTTACATCAATACTTGCCAGAGAGGCTCCAATGCAGACACTTGGTGATTTCATTGTGTCTACTTCTGTATTCTCTCCCAGCCAGGCTCCTAGAAGTGCTCAATATATGCTCCACCACCTCTTCCTTTTCAGAACACACACACTGCAGTTCAGGGAGCAGTTCTGTCAGTCAATTTTGTTTTGAACATAATTAAGTCTTAACAACTGTTCTTGTGCACTCACACTGAGGCTCTTGGTCTCTCTTTTCAGGGATCCTCCTACAAGAGATGAATCTGCTAATCTTTGATCACTAATGGCTTCGAGCTCTCCACCGCTGTCTGTGCATTGATTCCTGTGTAAATCTTTCCAAGTCTTTCTTTGGCAGTTTGCTTTCTCCTTTCCTTTATGCTTTTTTGGGCTGGGATGCACTCTGCCTTAGCTTGTTATCACAACTAGATGATCTTTTGCTCTGGCTGACTTCTTACATAGTTTGATATTATATTCTTCATTGTCAATTGCTACCTCTACCTATAGTACACCTTTTGCTCCATTGTATCGTTGGATGTACATCCTGTCCATGTCTTGATATAGATTCATTATTCTGCGTATCACCAGGAGGTTTCTTGTTTGGATGTCAATTTTTTGCTTCTCCTCTTGACCCCACTTGATCACGCCGGCAGTTATCCGGTTAGTCAACTGACTATAGCTTCACCAAACTTTCCTAGACACATCATCGCGCTCTGCATCTCCTTTTGTGACAGTCCATATCATTTCAGATCATTCATGTAAAACAAATGGTTAACTGGTTGTTGCTCTTCGCTGATTTAATAACCGCAATTTAGCTCAGGGAGAATTCATGTCAGTGGAGGCATCAATACCACAGATAGCACTGGTGATAAGTGCTTGCAAGATACCTCTTTTAATTTGGATGCCATCAATGAGAGTCCCTTCCTGGCTCCAGTTAGCTGTAGATTGGGGCACAAAGGAAATTAACTTTGGATGAAGCTATTGCATTTTCAGTGTCTCAATGATCCACAAATATAGGACCCTGTCATGTGTTTTTTGATCATATATCCACACCATCTCTCAATTTTTCTTTTTCTGTTTTGCATCTTCTCTGATCCTCCTGTTCACCTTGACGTGGTCTTTATTCCTTTTCATGTCACTGTGAAGCCAAATTGTTACTACTAAGCACTAACTAAAGACTGCAAGCTACCCCTCCCCACATATAGAAATGGGAAAGGAATTGTGCCTTATGTAATTGTTTCAGCTTCCTGACTGGGAACGTGGAGGGAATCTGACACATATGCATGTATAGGTAACGGTGCTGTATCTGAGTGCATCAGTGATAGTCTTGCAATTGTGCACGTCCATCCAGCCCCAGGGTAGCACACCAAAGTGCCAGGGCTGGAGTATTGGATGTATGTGTCTGAAGAGCATGCACACAACAAGTAAGAGTGCTACAACACTCACCAGCCCTAGAGTATCATCTATGAATAAGGGCAATGCAGTTCAGCTTCCAAACACAGTTGCACGAATTTGACACCAGGTCCTCCCTTGGCAAGTAATTTTTCCTCTTTAAGAAACCATTTTCCAACACTGAGTCCAGGCACATGAATCTAGGGCTTATCTGCTACTATTTCAATATGAACTAGCAAGGGATCATTAAAACTACACAAAGAAATGAAATATGAGCACCTATGAATAGGAGACAACAGGGAACTCTACAGATTTTTTGATGTTGGTAGTGACTCCGCTTCTGATAATATTAAACTCAACAAGAGCATGTGTGAATAAGTGTCCAGTGCTGCGGTAGCTCACAATAGAGACAGAGCTGAGGCCCAGCTCCAGTTCCAAGTTAGGCACATAAGGGTTCAGACATAAACTGACTGTGGTTAGGCCACGGGTGTGCTGAAGCCACTGCCTCTCACGTCAACCAATATTGTCTCATTGTTTCCTTGTACTCTCCTGCTGGTCTATAGCCATCTGTTGTCTCTTGTAAGCTCCTTGAGGCAGAGACTTGTTCTGTGTCTGCACAGCACCTAGCACAATCAGGCCATGGTCCCAGGCTGGGCCTCATAGGTACTATTGCAATACAAATAATAATAATAATTATAGAGAGAGGTAGAACCCACACAGTCCAGATCTGGATACATATTGTCCCAAGGCACAGGGGGGTTTGGATCCATTCTCTACTTTTCATCCACAGTTTCCATGAAACCTTGACATGCTGTTGCTGTGTGCACGTGGCTTCACAGATCAACAGCTGCCCTCATTTGTACCAGCCTGATGAACCCATTATTGAATGGCTCCTCTTGCATCTCCACTCAGGTCACAGCACGCCAGTGATGGGTCCAGGACTGGGGTGCAGACCCACTGATCTTCTCTAAGACTCTTTTTGAATTGCAGAGAGGGGAAGTACAGGGGGCTATGACAGGCATAAAGTGCCCATTCAGCCTAATGCACTCCAGGGAACCTTGTTCACCTCCTATAGGGCCACCTAATCTGACTGTGATGAAAGCATGGGGGTCAAAGGGGGCTGCATGGAAAGCCAGATGGGTTCTTTGGAACATGCCCGATAGCAACAGCTGCATCTGGGCAGAATGATGGAGTGTCAAAGGGGACATGTCTGGTACAGAATGTATCCTTATGCACAGAGAAGGCAGAGCTGGGGAATTAGGGAAAATGGCAGCATGTGGATCTCATCTGAATAAGCTCTGTCTTTTTTATTTAATCTGTACTTTACCACTTCGCAGTCCTTTCATGCCCCAGTGCCCATGCTTCTGCTCCCCGGCACTTTGGTTCCTCTCACAGACCCACATAATTTCATCCCCCTTCGCAATAAGCCTTTGATGGGTGTGAGTGCTTGGGAGCCAGGGGGTTGATCTGAACATCACATTGGGAAGCAAATCACAACTCCCTTTATTTCCCAGCAGGAAGGGGCGTGAGCATTCTGTGCTTCTGGCTGTAATAACACGCGGCCACCACTTTGAGAGACATTGGAACTGGTTTTCTTCAGTACACCTGTGCTGGGAAATGCTCACTTCCATGCTAATTCTATTACTCAAGAAACAATACCAGCTCTTTTATACTAAAGACTTGTGGTCCAATAATAACACATTTATTATCATGGCAAATCCCAACAGGACACAGCCACCTAGTAGATCAAACACCAACTGGATCAATCTCTAAGCAGGGTCCTAAGATAGTCTGTTTGGACATATAATTTATGTCCATCACTGGCGATCTTATCACACCACCAGTGTTTATGGTGAATACATGATCACCGGCTGTAGAGTGGCATTTCTTGGTAAATATCCATTATAACTGTATCAATCACATGGAAATCATATCCCAGGCCAGGCAACTCGTCTCAGTGCTATGTATTGCCTGTTGCAAGCAATCAGTTTTCAAGGCAGTAGTTATGATGTAAGTCCAGGAAAGAGTGAGGCTTCCCCAAAATTGGCCACATTTGAATAAAATCTGCAAATTATTGTCAGAGAACAGTGACAGAAATCACAGGACTTGGACAGTTTCTTGTACGACACTATATGAGTCATTCCAGTGGCTCTAATTGAAGACGAGCCATAGAGCATGTCCGTAGATGTGTGTACAACTAAAGTAGGCATGGGCAGCATGTGAACCGCCAGCTGGGGAAGCTAGCCCCACCCCACCAGCACAGCCACCGGCCCAGTACCGCCTCAGGCTAGCCCCCCATCCCCAAAGGCGGAGCACTGGGAGGCTGGAGCCGCAGGGAGCGGTGGTAAGCAGGGGGCGGAGTTGTACCTGCCTGTTTGCGGAAGCACAGCCTCACCCAGTCCCAGTCTCGCCCCAGGCTAGCCCCCTATCCCCAAAGACGGAGCACTGGGGGGCTGGAGCTGCAGGGAGCAGTGATAAGCAGGGAGCGGAGTTGCGCCTGGCTGTTTGGGGAAGCACAACCTCACCCAGTCCCAGTCTCACCCCAGGGTAGCCCCCCAACCCCAAAGGCAGAGCACTGGGGGGCTGGAGCTGCAGGGAGCGGTGGTAAGCAGGGGGAAGAGTTGTACCTGCCTGTTTGGGGAAGCACAGCCTCAACCAGTCCCAGTCTCGCCCCAGGCTAGCCCCCCAGCCCCAAAGGCAGAGCACTGGGGGGCTAGAGCCGCAGGGAGCGGTGGTAAGCAGGGGGTGGAGTTGTGCCTGGCTGTTTGCGGAAGCACAGCCTCACCCAGTCCCAGTCTCGACCCAGGTTAGCCCCCCATCCCAAAGGCGGAGCACTGGGGGGCTGGAGCTCCAGGGAGCAGTGGTAAGCAGGGGGCGGAGTTGTGCCTGGCTGTTTGCAGAAGCACAGCCTCCCTCAGCTTATATGACCCACCACCCACGAAAGCAGACAAAGAACTACGCCAACAGTAGAGAGGAGAGCTGCACCCTCATTTCACAATCTGAGTGCCACACTCACGCAATGCACCAAATCCCCCAATAACAATTACGTGGGTGAAGCCAGACAATCACTATGCTCTCGAGTGAACTCACTCAGGAAAATGATAAAAGACAAAAACACCCTATCACCTGTGGGTGAACACCTTCCACACAGCCATCACTCTATATCTGACCTATCAGTCCTCACTCTCAAAGGAAACCTGCACAACACTTTCAAAAGAGGAGCCTGGGAGCTTAAATTCATAACTTTGCTAGACACTAACAATCATGGACTGAACAGAGACACTGGATTTATGGCTTGTCACAAGAATCTGTAACCCACTAACAACCCTGGATGCTTCCCCCAGCCCTCCGCCCTTCACTCCTTTCCTCCCCATAACTGGAGAGGTGTTAACGGGCCACTTCACCTTGAACGGTGCCTTGAGATGTGTTAACTACTTATGCTAAACAATCTGTTCCACTTCCTATATAGCTGTGATGCTGTGAGTTAATTTCCCATACCTGAAGAAGAGCTTTGTGTTACCTCAAAAGCAGAAGTGGGTCCAAATAACAGATATTACCTCACACTTCTTATGTCTCTAATATCATGAGACCAAGATGGCTACAACAACACTGCATGCCTAGTGCCAGATTAACAGCATGAATAGCACAGTGCAGGGGAAGGCACCTACCAGTGGCCATAGTCCATGTGTTGTCTGATCAGTGTGTGGGGCTGCACTGTTCCATAAGTGTCCACTTCAGGCATGTTCATATCGTCAATGAAGTAGATGAGTTTCTTGGTGCCAGGTGGGCCATAATTTCTACCAGCCTTTTTATCCAGAGGCTTCTCAAGTACAGCTGTGTGGGAACAAAGGTGGATCATGACAACCATTAGGCTGCATTTCACAGAGGATGTAAATAGTGGTATGAACAGTATGATTGGTGCATGCCAGTCATCAGATGCGTACACGGATAAACCCCAGAGCAGGAAGGGGTTAATGGTCTGTGTTAGAGGGGAGGGCTGTAGTGAGTTCTACTCGCAACATCAAGCCTGCAGGGGATAAAGAGGAAGGAAGCAAGTTTTAGAGGTGGGTTTTCCTGACAGAAGTATCTTGGGTCTGAGGCAAAAGAAGTAGGAGTTAGACGGAGCAGCCCAGAACTAGCACCTCAAAGTGCAGCCGAGCTTAGGAAATGTGTGGACTGGCCATCATGTTACCTGAGTGTCTGTCACCTCATCTCATGAACACATTGTTTGTTAATTAAGTCAAACTCCAGGGTGGGGGTGAGTTTTGACCCCATACAGGGATATGTGGATTTGTCTTGTCTCAGAACAGGTAGAAAAAAAGTGTTCCTCACTATTGCCTGCATTAAGGGAGCTAGTAATTTGCCTTGTCTGAAGAGGAATTGCTGATCTTCACTAGAGGAAGGCTGAAGCACTCTCCACTGGCTTCCACCAGCTAGGAGAGGCAGAAGTGGTGGCCAGATGTCTTTCAAAACCTCCAAGGCTTCACGCTGTGTGACCAGGCCAAATTCCAGCAAGAGCTGGCAAATGCTCAGAGGTTTCTGTTCTGTCTTCTGGCTAGGGAAGACCATTTCTTATCAGTTGTTTCGGGTCCTATGAAGGAGGACAGAGCTTTTTGCCATGAGCCTAGGAGGTGGTGAAGGGTTTGGGGTTTTTCTGTGCTTGTTTGTTTTTCCTGTAAAGCACCACACAAATTTATAGTTCTATATAAATATTTAATTAAAAAATCACAGCCATGTTGTCCAACAAAGGATCCTGCATTGTCCTAAGCTGTTATTTTGTTGAACACCAATGTGAGTCAAACTTTATTGCACTCAACTGGTGCAAAACCAACCAGGCAAAGCCATATTCTATACCCCCTTTCCCCACCTTGTATGTTTATTTTGGGAATGCTTTCTGTCTCAAGGTGTACTATTTTTCAGTACATGCCAACTAAATTTGATTCATTTATACAGTTTTTAGTCTTCAGTGGACTTATAGCAGTGCTATAAAAACATCACAATAAACAGCAATTATTTATAATTACAGAGGATTGGACAAAATAAAGGACACTGGGTATTTTAAAATAGCCATTTGTTAGAATATACATTTCATACATGCATTATCACGTGGAAAAAGTTATTAACAGACTTTTTTTCAGAATACCTATTATTGATTTATATGTTTAAAAATGCCTTTTCTTCATTGCACTTCAAATACCTTTTCTTCACCATTGCTCAGAATCCAAAGGATTTCTCATCTTTTGACAGCTTGCTGCAAAAAAACATTTAAAACTCTAGGAAAAAAATGATGAACCTCCTCTCAGTGAAGTAGCTTCCCACCAACCCCCCTCCACAAAACCACAATATCTGAGGTTTCTGGTAGCAAGTTAAATTAAGTGTTTCAACTAAGCATTTACTTTACATTTAATTAGTGTTTAATTAACATATAAAATCAGCCATTCTTGATGTTTAACAAAAACGTACGAGATATATCAAATTGAAATGCAATTACTAGGAATTAAATGACAAGTCTGGGAAAATAACCTTTTAATTTGAAACAATCTCTCACAATACTAGTAAAAGGGGATGTTTCGATATCTTTGAAATCCTGACCTATTCAAATTAGTATCTGAAATAAACATTCACAGTAAATGAGATTTATTGAGAGTTCTTTGTGTTTTCCAGTGGCTGTCCGTCAAAGAAAACCAGGTTGCATGCAACCCTCTAAGGGCAAATTTATACTGTGCAGAGAGCCTGCACAAGGCCTATACCCTACTTAAAATGCTTATGATTCAGAAGGGGAACTAAGTGGCCTTGTGTAGGATCTCTCACAATTTACAAGCCTTAAACTCCATGTATAATGACATCAGAAAGCTGCCGGGGCTCTATGGCCAGCCAAGCTAGTACAAGAGACTGAGCTAAAAACTTTGGGATGCAATGTCAGCCTTCCCATAGTGTACCTGTTAGGAGTGCTAGTGATAATATAGGATTCAGGACTCTATTTTTGCCTGAGATAGAATTCTATGTCGTTTGCCCATTTGAATCTTGATACACTTATATTCTTAGTAATATTTGTGAAATAAGGACAAAGACATTGTGTACATTGCTTCTGCCTAGCCAGATGGGTTTGTTAGTATAATGGGAACAGCTAAGAACAGGTAAAGTGTTACTGGGCATAGTGGGAGTATAATATACAAGTGCACATTTTAAGACTGCCTTAACTCCTATCTCAAGGCAAGGTCAAGCAACCTATCAGGAGGGGCAATGGGGGACTGTGGGGAAGGTATAAAACACTAAAAAGCCAAAAAAATGCCTGTCCCTGACAGTAGCACAACCTCACTCCTTACTCCTCCCATGAGATACAAAAGACGTGAGATGAAGACCCAGAGTTACAACCCCCCTAGAACAGAATATGACCATAAGTTGTAAGGGGTGGGACTGAGGGCATGTATTTCACATATAATTATGCCTGCTAACAAGGGGGGAGAATGGGACACTGGGAAACACGGCTCTGCGGCATCAGAGTTGTGGACATGCTTGCTTGAAACTAACCCCAAAAAACATTGTGTTGCCTGCACTTTGAACTTCTGTTCTTCTGCTTTTTGTCTGTGTGACAAGAACCAAGGGAAAGGGTGAAGGGAAAGCCCTCTAACATACTCTCTCCAGTGTGGAGTCACTGCCTCCACCCAGCATGATTTGCATTACTAATCCTTATTACTTTAGTCTCTCATTGGCAGATATTTGGCACAAAGCTCTTCTTTGCCCAGTCAGTCCTTTAGGAAACAATGTTATTATGGTAGCTCATTGTCGTACAGCAGAACTGCACAAAGCCAATAAAAGAAAGGACCTCTCCTTCCATTAGTCTGGGCACAACACTGCAGCCCACCAATGGGTCACCAAATTATAGGAAGAGAATGAGTGAGTGCGAGGGAGAATGGGAGTGAAAAGTGTGGGATAGAATGGGGAGAGAGGGGAGAGGGAACAAGCAAAGGTTGAAGTGAGGAGAAAAAAGAAGAAAGGGAAATAGACTTAAAAAAAAACAGGTGGATGGGAGGAGAGATGAAGACGAGCCCAAAGTGCAGAATCTGTCGTTCCAAGGCTTGCCAGGTGAGGTTGTCAGGATATGCCTTAGACGCACAACCACAACTGGCTACTGGCTCAGTATACAATTTCCTATACATTTACACTCACATAAGAGCTCTAAAAATCATTGACTGCAAATTGAGGGCATGAAGCTGAGTGGGCAAGAGAATTGGCATATCTCTCTTCAGATACTTAGGCATATAAGAGTAGATCCTCTGCTGGTGGAAAATGTCATAGCTCCATTGTGGGCAGTTTCCATCAGCTGAGGGTCTACTCCACTGAGTTCCCAAAAACACTTGCTCTATTTCATATAAATCCATGTTCTGAAGGATACTCGACTGTAAAAATGAAGGGTACTTGTAACCTAGGCTCTTTGAGATGGACTCTGCATAGTCCCACTCTTGGGATATGTGCCAACTGGTGCCGATGAACAGTGCGGCCTTTTATTAGTAGTGCCTCCTGAAGTGCCCAGCCCCTCCCCTCAGCTGTACCACAAGTGGGGTCCATGCAATGACCCGGAACGGTGCCAAGATGGACTGTGCCAGGACCAGGACATGCTGCGTGATGGTGATTGATGCTACGAAAGGGATCGCTGGCGAGCCCTGGAGTAGTGTTGTGAATCAGACTGGCGCTGTGAGCAGAACCGGTGCCACAAGTCTGATCAGTGCCACAAGTGTGATCGGCCCTGAGACTCCAAGCGGTGCTGGGACTCCAAGCGGTGTCTTGTCCCTGACGGCACTAAGGCGCAGAGCATTGCAGGCTTTCCGCGGGACACTGCTGCGCACTGTGGCATCAGGGGCTTTGCACAAAGGGCTGGGGACCATGATGCCATCATGTCTATGAGGCCTTTCGCGGCCTCAGATGTGTCTGGGTTGGAAGGCAGTTGTGCCTCCGCCACCACCTGTCACAGTGAGTCCAATTGCACCAGACTCAAAAGCCCTCCTTGCAGGACCGAAGTCGACAGTGCTGGCTCTGCAGCTTTCAGCACTGGGGGCTCCTCCCTGGGTTTTACAGCTCCTCTCATTGGCTGGTTTCAAGGGCTTGGGTCCCAAATTTGGGGAATCACTTCTCCTTTGTTTCTGGTGCTGCTTCTGACCTGGGGAATGGAACTGGTGCCAAGTCATCTCTGACACTTTCAGCACCGGAGCTGCTGCTGGGGTACTACACTCTGATGCACTTGGTGTTGGGTCCTGCTACTCCGATGCTGGCTGTGGTCTAAGTGCTGCCTCCATGAGTAGCTATTTCAGTCTAAATTCCCGCTCCTTCTTCATTCTCGGGCAAAACCCATTGCAAATCCTGCACTTATCTGCCTGATGTGTTTCCCCCAGACACTTCAAGCAAGAGCTGTGGGGGTCTCCCATTGGCATAGACTTGTTGACTTACACAGTTTGAACCCCTGGGACTTAGGCATGCTCTGAGTTCCCAGGGAGAGAGCAGTTGGGTTGAAGGAGAACCCCACACTCCCGACAGCGAATTAATAACACTGTACTAACTAATAACTAACTTTAACTAAGGAAAACAAACACTAAGTATATAGAACTAGGGAAATGTGGAGACCCTGCTGAACAAGAAGCCACAGTTCCACCGATGGTCACGGGTGGTAAGAAGGAACTGAGGAGGCATCAGGTTGGCAGGGTCATATACAGAGCACTGTCATAAACAGACAGTTAAGAGTTAATGCCTCTTTTACCTGTAAAGGGTTAAGAAGTTCACCTAGCCTAGCTGACACCTAACCAGAGGAACTAATGGGGGGAAAAGATTTTTCAAGAGGAAGGAGGGAAGTTTTCCTTTGTCTCAGAGTTCCTTAAGTTTTGTTCTGGAAAGAAAAGATCCAGGAATCAGCCTCGTATCAGAGTAGTGAGTAGTAGAGAATAAATAAATAGGTTTATCTTTATTTTCATTTGTATATTGTCTTGTGCATAAAAAGGATAATCAAATTGGGTATTCTTTTGTGTAACTAAGGTTTTGCCCAGAGGAACATCCTCTGTGTTTTTTAATCTGTTGTCTGTGAGATCAGCTTGTATGCTATCTCCCAGAAGTTTTTCTTTTACCTTTCTTTTCTTTAATTAAAAGTCTTCTTTTTAAGAATCCGATTGATTTTTTCTTGTTTTAAGATCCAAGAGGATTGGATCTGGACTCATCCGGGATTGGTGTGGGGAAAGTCAGGGGGAATGATTAATTCTTCCTTGTTTTAAGATCCAAGGGTTTGGATTGGTGTTCACCAGGGAGTTGGTGGAGGAATCTCTCAAGGCTACCCAGGGAAGGGTTACAGTACTTGAGAGGGAGAGATATTCTGGGGGAGAAGATAGAGAGAGTTTCCTAAATGACTCATTAACAATTTGGGTGGTGGCAGCAACCAGATCTAAGCTGGTAATTAAGCTTAAGGGTTCTCATGCAAGTCCCCACATCTGTACCCTAAAGTTCAGAGTAGGGGTGAAACCTATGACAAGCACTATGGAGGTGCCACTCCAGGGGGCTGCACAGCCAACACGATGGATGCTGCTGGGGAAAAACTTTCCAACGACTGCACATGTCGTGCACACACACACCTAATTGGAATCAATATGAGCAATCACTCGAAGAAGAAGAAGAACTACTTTATGAAAAATTGTAAATGGAGGGTCAGTCATTAAGGCTTGAAGTTCACTAACCCGCCTGGCTGATATTATTTCTATAATAAATGCAGTTTGAATCGAAAGATGAACTAGAGAATAGGATGATAAAGGTCCAAAGAGTGCAGACATAAGCTGTGTTAGCATTAAATTAAAATTCCATAGGAGAATAGACTCTCTCACGGGGGATAAATATTTAGTAAACCTCTCAGAAACCTCTTAATATCATGCAAGAACATAGATTTACCACATATTGGTATATGAAAAGCCGCAACTGCAGCTAAATGTACCCTAAGCGATGTAACAGATAAACTCGTTTTATTCAGAAACAGCCAAACACTCTGGATTGAATAGGCGCTGACACAGGATCAATACCCTTATCAGCTATCCATAGTGAAAATCTTTTCCATTCAAATCACATTTCCTAGTTGATTGTCTTCTAGTATTAAGTAAAACACCGTACAGTTACAAAGAAAGATTTCTCTAATTCTGTCAGAGTCCTACTGCCCATGCTATCAGGTGCAGTGAAAGTGGATCTGGATAGTATGCTTTCCCTTGCTGCTGTGACAGAAGGTCTGGCGACACATTGGAAAGAAGCAGCAAGTCTGTGTACCATCGCTGTCTTGGCCAGGCTGGAGTGACAAGTATCATCCTGGCTGAGTCTTGTGTAACCTTCTTCACAAGCATCAATACTAAAGAGCTCCTGCTCCTGAACAAAAACAATGACATTTGGGGTTTTATCTTGTGGCAAATTTCTATACAATATAAAAATTCATATATACTACATATGTGGAATATCCCAAAGAGCAAAACTGTCCCAATTGTCTTGGATCACAAAACCTTTCAAGGACCCTTCATACATCTGGGAAAAGTCTCTGATTAATTGGGCCACTAACTGATTGAGAGGTTCTGCCACATGAAGCCCTACTGGATAAATCTCGTGAATTATACACAAATCCTCAAAGCTTCACTGCCTCCTTGCAAAACTCTGAGGAATTGGCTCCTCCATGTTCGTTTACATAGTACATTGCTCTCATATTGTCTCTGGCTGCTTGAACCACAGATCTTTGCACCTGAGGGAGGAATGATCTTGGTGCCAAATGAATTGCTGTTAGCTCCAGAAGACTGATATAAAGGTGACACTCTTGTAGATTCTAGAGACTTCTTGTTAAAAGGTTGTTGAGGTGTGCACCTCAGCTCATTTTTAAGGCATCTATTCTAATGATCATGAAAGGAAAGGGATAGTTGCACTTCACTCCCCTCCATATATGTTCCTGGTCCATTCACCATAAGACTGTTTTCTGGATTTTCTTGGGAATGGTATTAAGTTTGTGTCGTGTACTGCAGGCCCAGGTTGCTTGCCAAACAGTGCTGAAGGTGGTCTCAGCCTTTGTCCTATATAAGTTGTGACATACGTGGATGATGCCAAAAGACTCAGCAGGGAGAAGAAGAACTTTACGTTCTGAATGGTAGATTTCCTCTTCAGGAATTTCTCCTCCAGAAGTTCAGCTCTTGCCATTCTGTAGTCAAGATGTACTCCTATGAAAAGGATATTTTGTGAAGGCTTCAATAGAGATTTCTTTTCAGTGATCAAAAATCCCAACCTTTGGAACATAGAGCATCTGAACTGAGTGACACCCTTTGGTTCATCTTCAGAAGTTCCTTTTAGGAGCCAATCATCTAAATATCAGAGGGGTAGCTGTGTTAGTCTGGATCTGTAAAAGCAGCAGAGTCCTGTGACACCTTATAGACTAACAGACGTTTTGGAGCATGAGCTTTCGTGGGAGAACACCCACTTCGTCGGATGCATGCAACAAAGTGGGTATTCACCCATGAAAGCTCATGCTCCAAAACGTCTGTTAGTTTATAAGATGCCACAGGACTCTTTGCAATCATCTAAATATGGACAAATATGGTCTCAGAAAAGCTGCCAATACAGCTAGGCATTTTGTAAAGATTTTAATGCAGTAGAAAGTCCAAAGTGGAGGAGCCTGTATTGAAAGTGGTGCCCTATGGCAAAATAAGGGTACTTCCTGTGTGATCATCTGATTGAAATATGAAAGCAACTTCTTTGAGATTGGGAGCAGTAAAACCTGTTTAGACAGGGGAGGGAGGGGATAATGGATCTTAGAGTTAATATGCTGAAGGGAAATCTTTGGATGTACCTATTTAACTTCCTCAGATCCAGCATTGGAAGAAGTCCTCCATCTTTCTTTGGAATTAGGAAATAGTGTGAGTAGAAACCCCAATTTCTTAGATTTATTGAGACCTCTTCTACTACTCCTTCCCTTAGCAGGGAGTTGATTTCTGCGCTTAGCATTAATTTGTGAGAGGAGTCCTTGAACAGGGAAGAAGGTCCTGAACTGGATGGTATAACCATCTTTTATTGTGTCCAAAACCCATCTGTCCAAGGCGATCTTTTGCCACTCAGTGTAAAAAAATGGCATAAACAGTCTCCAAATGTGAGGGGAACAGAGTTCAAGGCTGGTTTGCTGCTCTTGAACTTCATATCAAACCTGAGGTTTAACTGCAATGTCATGGGGTGCTCCACTCACCATTTGGCTGCCGCCTCCTCCTGGCTCTCTTCTTACTACAGCACCTATCACACTTGCCCAGAATCTTGAATCCGACAAAGGCTCACATCCATCTGCAGTCAGTGGCTGGAAGGAACTGAAGTGGCAACCATTGTTTTTATATGTAAGTGGGATATTATACTTTTATTGCGCTACCCTCAGAACATGCTCGAATGCTGAGGGAAGAGGTGGGAGGGGATGCGTAAGCACTCTTATAGGCACTACTAGTAGAAGGCTGCATTATTCAATGGCACCAGTCAGCTCATATCCCAGGAGTTGGAATGTGCAGAGGACACTCCAAGAGGAATTTATGTATATTATATTAATTGTAATTATAATTATATTGTATTATATACACACACACACCCCTCTACTCCGATATAATGTGACCCGATATAACACGAATTCGGATATAACAGGAAAAGCAGCGCTCCGGAGGGGGGGATGGGGCTACACAGTCCAGAGAATCAAAGCAAGTTCAGTATAACGCAGTTTCACCTATAACGTGGTAAGATTTTATATTATATATAATCTGTGTTGTATTTGAGTTTTAAAGTTAAATAGGTGTCTGCTGGAAACAGAAGCCAACTAATAAACTACACAAAAAAGAGCAAATTACCTCTAAAATATGAGCAATGGAGAACAATATAGAGCAATATAAATCATGCCTAACAAACACAATCATTGCAGTCATAGCTGAAATCTTTCACACACATTTATTCACATAGCAGATGACTTATTCATATGCTTGGAGAAGAGAGCCCCAAACTCACACCATAGCTCACAATCCAAGGGAATATGAAAGGGCTGCCCAGAGCTGTCCATATAAATCTCAACAACCGCACCATCAGTACTGAGATAAATGAGCGAGAGAAGGTCCTTTTACCCTGCTAGGAAGGCTTGAAGACAGAGTGTTTGAGTTTGTTTTTCAGTCTTCCAGAGGACCTGTACTGACAAACTATGCTCTAGGAAAAATTCAAAGGGTATTTGGAGAGGGAAATGTATTAATATTTGAAGATCATTCACAATTTGGACCAGATACCAAGGAAGGTTTGTTTCACCCGAGTTTTGCAGGAAAGAGGTGCTGTTCAAGTCATTCACGTACTGTAAAATTCACCCCCACACACAGGGCCAGTGGGATTTCAGGGGAATTTTGGCTGCGTGCCTAGCCTTCTGCATTTAATCCATAGTGTAAATGAGGGCACTAACGGGCAGCGGTGTGGGGGCCAGTGAGGGGGCTACTGATCACTGAGAGCAATTTTACGAACACAGAAGAATCCCATTGCTGTGTTGGAGCACAGCTGAACATTAGAGCCTAGGATCAAATATAGCATTGGGCAAGCAGCTCCCTAATGTCATACATGAAGCTCTTGCATGGATTTGTGAAAGTATCCCACCTTGCATTCACATGCACTTGCATGTGTAAAAGGCATTCTGTTAAAAGTGGCCCTTGTTGTCCAGCTCATTCCATCTGACCTGCTCACAACATGCAATTTCAAGCTCACCTGTACAGATCTTACACAGCAGTTAAAACAGTTGGATGTTAATAATCTGACTGTGCTTTGTGGGTATATAGTAACCATCCAAACCGTTTAAATCTAAGCTAAATGCTTATCTGAGTCATTTAAATTAAACTGTGATCAAATTTCTAGCTGGCCTCAGGCAGCTTTGCAAGCTATGGCATTTTATTCTGCTGCAGCAGAGTTATGAGTTATTTGTGTGCTAACATTACCATAAGCTCTTTTCCCCTTTCATAAATGATATAGGCCAATGTGCAGGGGAAGCCAAAAAGAACTGAGATATATAATAATTTGCATGGGCTGATGCAGGAGCAACAATGAGCATGGGCATGCCTGTCATGGAGAAGGGAAGTTGAGAAGACAGTGCCTAAATGTGGGGGATACAGGAAAACGGCTCCTCCTCTTTTCGTTTCTCCTACATGTTGTCACCAACACTGCCAAGCTCCCACTCCACCCAATAAATAAATGACTGATCCCTCTCCCACCCAGCCTGAACTCAGCCCTGCTCTGAACCGATGGGAATAGATGGCACAAACTAGGCCTCTCTCACCACACAGGGCAGCCCTGTGTCCCTGTCCCAGCACCTGCCCCTTTTCCTATTATGGGAAGCAGGGCTTTTTTTCCTGGGCTTTCGCAGTCCCAGCAGACTGGGCCCCTCAAGGAGCTGCAGGATGGCTGAGCTGGTAACACAGGCTGGGAGAGCATATACATACTCAAAGTCTGTCAGACATTAATGCTGCTCCTGACCCTCTAGGAAGCCTCTCAATGAGTGTTCCCTCGAACCACTTACACCCGCACAGGCTGTCAGATCTGGGGGAGTTGGAGGGTGAAAATCCTGGCTGCACTGAAGTCACTTGGCCTCACTGAAGTCAATGGCAAAACTCCCTTTGACTCCAACAGAGCGAGGATATCACCCTGAGACCACGGGCCCTGATGTGAGCAGCAAGTCTACACACCTATGCTTCTGCTCACCCAGACCTGCACCATAAAAGCACATTGGGCTGGGGCTGGCACTGAGGGTAGGGACTATCTCTCCCTTCGTGTATGTATAACTCCCAGCGCAATCGGTTCCTCACTGTGACTGGACCTTCCTGGTGCCACCATAATACAAACAACAACATAATCCAGTTCACATGGTTGGATTCAGGCCTGTCCCTATTCAGCAAAACTTTTCAGCCTGGTCTTAACTTTAGACATATTAAACACATGCTTCAAGTAAAACATATGCTTATATGTTTTGCTGAACAGGGATAAATTTAAGCACATGCTGAAATGGAGCCTTAATGCTTAATTATAGGCTCTGGAGGTTGAAAATCTGGTCCTTTCCCAAATCCAATCATATGGCCCAGGTTTTACAGACTCCCTGGGCCCTGGATGGCTGCAAGGAGACTATGACTCCCCTGTGACCTTGAGGAGAGAAAGAAATACGTAGGCCTTGCAGCCTAGTTGGGCCATCAGATACGCAGATGCTCCCCTTTCAATACAAAATTCCACCATGAAAGCCGAAGGCTGAGGCAGTCTGGGCATTGGCACTGTGTAGGGTTTGGTGGATCTGACTTGTGAAGGGACCTCTGGACAGCAGGAAACATATGGAGGGTAGCGGGTCACAGACTGTGGTATTGGAAGTGAAATTTGATGGTTTGAGGATTGTGGATGGAGCCTCTTGGTCATGTTCACAACATTCCCCCATCTGGAGAAATGCATCCACCTTCCCATTCCTGGTCCCAGGGTGGTAGGCACCACAAAGTAAAATCATGTAAAGAACAGGGACCAGTGGGCCTGATGCTGATTTAGGTTCTGAGCTATCTTCAGGACTTCCAAGTTCTTGTGGTTGGTAAGGACTTGGATCAGAAACCTGGAGACTTCCAGGAGATGTTACCACTCCTCAGAGGCTGCTTTGATGGCCAGAAGCTCTTTACTGTCATAGTTTTGCTCCTCTGGTGTGAGCCTCCTTGAAGAAGGCACATGGGTGAAACTGACCATTCAAGGCTGCCAAGCACAAAGTTTGAGGCATCCACTTATACTGTAAATTGCAGCCCGAGTTGGGGTGAATCAACCTAGGTAGGAGCTGTGATGAATTTCTACTTCAGGCACTCAAAAGCCAGTTCCATCTCTGGGGACAAAGAAAGATGGGCTCTCTTCTACAAGAAGGCTGTGATTGGGGTGACCACCCCTTAGAAACATTTGGTGAACTGTCTACAGAAACTGGTAAAGCTTAAAAAGCATTGCACCCACAGACATCCCTGAGCACCACCAGTCGATGATGGCTGTGAATTTATGTGGGTCGATGATGTGATGGGCTTTACGGACTCCTCACTAAGACTAAAGGACTAAAGGAAAGATAGAGCAGCACTGGGTCAAGAAGGCCCCGCCCCTCAACAGCTGCAGAGCATGCTCCAAATGGAGGACATACTTAAAATGGGACGCTGGCAATTAAGTAGGTGAAGACTGAAGGAGAGGTTGTCTGCAGGAAGGAAGCTAGGTCCTCAGGGGGAAGAGGCGGGGAAAGAGAAGTTCCGGCACTCCTGCTGGAGGGTCCAAGTTTTAAATATTACAAAGTTGGCAACTCTATTCTGGGGAGATGATATAGCCAAAAAATTCTACTGTGCCACAGTCAAACTGTCATATAGGCAGTGTTGTTAAAGCCTCGCTAAGACTCTCTGTACGTGTTGGTTGCACTGTGTTTGGTCATTTATAAAAATAAGGGTGTCATTGAGACAGATAATAATGAACTGATCCAGCATGTCCTGAAAAATGTCATTGATAAAATGCTGGAAGGTCGTGGGAGCATTACACAGACCGAACAGCATGCTCAGGTATTCAAAGCATCCATACTGGTTGTGGAAGACGATTTTCCTCTCATCTCTTTTTCTCACCCACATCAGGCTAAAGACCACACACAGATATCTAAATTGGTAAAAAACTGGGCAGAGTGTAATTGGTTTACGAGTTCAAGAGTGAGAGGAAATAGGTAACTTTTCTGAACCGTCACCTTGTTGTGGGCCCAGTACACAATGCAGGGCCTCAGGGAACCATCCTACTTTTTAACAAAGAAGATTGTGGCCGCTGTTGGAGACGTGGACGGCCAGATAAACCCCTTATGCAGATTTTCCTCCATGGAGCATAGATGTGGCTAAAGGGGATTTGAGTGCCAGTCGGAAGGTGAATTAGGCAGTCGTATTTGTGGTGCAGGGTCAAGGTGTCCACGGTTCTCTTGTTGCTTATGTCTGCATGGCAATGGTACTTGCGATGTATTTTGACGGCAGAGTGTGCCAAGCTCCTGTCAGGCCATTCCCTTGCAGGAGGGGGTTCCCCGGATGATGACATGAGCTCCAGAGGACACCCTTTCTCTCTTGGCCTTAGGAAGGAAGAATTGTTGGCAGTATTGGGAGCAAAAAAGTGTAATGCCCCTTTCCACCAACTGATACAGGGGTCATGGGCAACAAGCCAGGACATTCCCACGATGACTGGAGAGACCAAATCAACCCAAACTGAAGGGTATCCCAGTGCTGCTGGAGGGTAACAACCCCTAAGGGGGTCATCTGGTGGGTGACCAGCCCTGAAGCCAGAAGCAACCAATCAATGGTTTCCCCCAGGTCCAGAGAATTCTTACACACAGTAGGGATCCCATAGGACTTAGCCACATCCTGGTCAATAAAATTGCCTGAGATTCCTAAGTCAACCAGAACCTCCAGGTGCACTGCTGGGCTTATTAGGAGTAAGTGCTGCAATGGCAGTCAGAGCTGCAACAAGGGTGGGTTTGCAGTTGCTGCTGTCTCGACAGAAGTGCATGGAGGGCAAGAGTCTCTGTAGGAGGAAAGGGATCAGCCTGGATCCTCTTACCAGGGCTCGGGTTTGGCATTTTCCAACCCCAGTCAGACAGAGTCCTGAGATTTGGCATTAGTGTTTCTCAGCCTCAGCCAGGCATGGGCAGGCCTGGCCAACGTGCATGGGTTCTGGGTCCTGGATTGGTGTGCGCGGTTGAGAGGCTAGGCCACATTTATGGAGCTGCACCAGTTCTTCGTGTATTTTGTAACGCAGTCCAACTCGAAACAGATGCTGCTGCACAGCCTCATTCCATTCAATGTCTACAGAGGGGTGATGGAATTCAGCCACTGATCGATGTCCTTGCTGTACCATTTGCAGCATGGCTTCAGTAGTTCAGGTTTGGTGTGGATCACTGAAGATAACCGACATGGCCTGAATGAACTGTTCCAGCTGGCCCAGTAGGGGCTGGACTGTTCCAAGCAGTGGGAGGCCCAAGCCAAGGCCTCCCCAGTAAACTGCCTAAAGATGAGCCCTACTTGGGCCTGGCATGTGGGGAATGACAGGGGTATAGCAGGAAAGGGTGTCAGCACTGGTTTAGGAAACCTCAGAACTGACTATGAGCACCATTATATAAGACTGGGACTTTTCAGCTTGGAAAAGAGATGACTAAGAGGGGATATGATAGAGATCTATAAAATCTTGACTGGTGTGGAGAAAAGTAAATAAGGAAGCTTTATTTACTCCTCATAACACAAGAACTAGGGATCACCAAATGCTAATAGGCAGTAGATTTAAAACAAATAAAAGGAAGTATTTTTTCACACAATGCACAGTAAACCTGTGGGACTCTTTGCCAGAGGATGTTGTGAAGACCAAGACTATTCCAGGATTCAAAAAAGAACTAGATCAGTTCATGGAGGACAGGTCCATCAATCAATGGCTATTAGTCAGGATGGGCAGGGACAGTGTCCCTAGCCTCTGTTTGCCAGAAGCTGGGAATGGGTGAAGGGATGGATCACTCGATGATTACCTGTTCTGTTCATTCCCTCTGGAGCACCTGGCATTGGCCACTGTCAGAAGATAGGACACTGGGCTAGATGGACCTTTGGTCTTACTCAGTATGACCATTCTTATGTCTGAGAGTGGCACCTTTGGTTCCTGGAAAGCCAGAGCCAGGATAGCTGGTGATGATCTGTGTTCTGCATCTGCAGGATGGAGACCTGCAAGTTCTGTATGGCCCCATCTGCTTCTGAGTGAGGTCTATGCCAGTGAGGTGGGCTTCTACCCTTTGCATTGGGCTGCTTAAACTGTAGCCAACCAGACCTAGTGACTGAAATGAGAGTTCAGCCTATTGGTTAGAGCTGGGTCCAGGGGGACAGAATCCAGGAACAAGCTGGGGGCCAATATCGGAGGGACAGAAGCCGAATGCTAGAGCAGGAGGGTTCACCAGAGTCATAGGCTGGAGTCCGAGCCAATGATTGAAGCCAGAAGTCAGAAGCTGGAGGGGAACAGAGGATAGAGCTGAAGTGGACAGTAGGTAGAGCAGAAGCAGGTTCAGAACCAAGGCTGGGACAGGGACTGGAACAGAGCAAGGGCAGGAACTGGAAGCAGGTGGGAACGGGACTGGAATCAGGCTGGAATGGGACTGGAAGCAAGGGCTGCAAGCAGGAGCAGGGCAACCACAGAAACAGGCATGGTACGCGTTGAGCTGCTGCTGATCTGTGGGTGTCAGTTTTATGAGCAGGGCTGGGGCTATTCTGTCAATTCCAAGGCAGTGCAGCTGGGCTTCCTGATTGCCCAGCAGTGCAATTAGTTAAGAAGCAGGCCAGGAGTTGGTCTGTCCCCTGACAGGATTTCACCAGGTATCTTTCTGGAGGATTTAGAGTCCACGGTTCCCTTTGAGGCAGTTATATAATAAAACCAGATACAGCTTGCCAATAGCACATACGCTGGGCTTTCCAGCCACCCAGATCCCCCTGAAAATTCCATTATACACATCAGAGGGAAAAATCATTGCTCATCTCCTACCCCCAAGGACTCCTAACCCTCTGCCGCTTTACCTTGCAGCATGGCGGAGCTGGTGTAGTAGTTGAAAGGCACATTCTTCACCATGTACTCGTCGGCATCTAGCGAAGAGAGTTTGTCTCCGACGAGCACAGATTTCCCAGTGCCGGCATTTCCCACTAGCATGACTGGCCTCCTTCGCTCCAGGAGCCTATCCATGAAGTATCGCACTCGGATGGTTTCACTGGTGGGCACCAGACAAGCCTAAGAGGAGAATGATGGGGACGTGCAATGAGCCTCAGTGCACCCCCTTTCAGCCACGCTCACATGGGGTGATGGAATACTGATCCAGCTGGAGATATGCAAGGAGGCAAAGTGTCCACAGCAAGCACCAGAGAAGAGCCGGACAGACCTCTGCCTGACAGTAAATTAGATTGTCTACACCAACTAAAGTCTTCAGTAACTAACTAGTTGTCTGGTAGCATGTGTATGTCCTCATTAAAATGTATTTACCTAGAGCTGGTCACAGTTTTTCCACAACTGTTTTTTGATGGAAAATTGGGGTTTTGACAAAACAAAATTTTTCACTAAAAGTGTTGGCTACTCACAAAAAACAATGATTTTTTGTCAAAAAATACAAACATCCCAAAACTGATTTTTCTCAGTTGTCGGCCAACAGCCAAAATATTTCAGTGCCAGCATGGTGCCTCTTAGGTGTTGCAGTTAAGTTGTCCCCATTCTCCTCTATGGACCAGCCTCCCCAGCCAAACTTCATGTCCCATGATGCACCATCTCCCTTCACCAAGAAAAGACAGGTGTATCATGGTACATATAGGTCAACCAGAGAGAGCCCATCCTATGATGGAGAGTGTGAACATGAGGCACCCAAACTACACCTCCCATGAGGCATCAGGGTAGCATTTCAGAATCAACATGTTTTGTTGTTCACAACTTAAATATTTCTGGTTTATAACCCGATTTTTGACAAAAAATTGAATTTTTCCATGGAAAAAGATCTCCATTTTATGACCAGCTCTAATTATCCCCTACAGTGATGATAAGCTGGTGGTGAATCTGCAACCTCTTTGCAGGTTGAAATCAGACATGCGCATTCTGCTTTGCTGGCATTCACTAGATGGAATCAGACCACTAGATCCCACCTATGTATGTGACTTTCATATTAAAGAACTGAATCAGTCATTAAAATAAGGCCTTGGTTTGCTTGCAGAGAGCAAGTGTGATCTCTCTCTTCTCCACACTACCCCTTCTGGTTTAACTGGTGCCCTGTTTTACATTTCATACAGAAGTTATCAGGACAACAATGGGCTGGCACTCTGGAGATACATGCAGCTTGAGAGTAGATATCTGACTGGTAATTGAGATGGCACTATGTTTTGTGCACGGCTTTGATTCAGTCCATTGGGTGTCTGTCATTTCCCCATTCAGCAATCATATTCCAGCGCACTGTAACAAGAGTACCACTTTCTTAATGAACCTTGTCTTCATAATCAAACCCAGGTCACTTAATCACTTTAGAGTGAATGTTTGTGTCTTAGATGGAATATCACCATTACTAATAAACCTTCCATTTGTTAGCACTGGTGTGAGAAAATCTTATTTGACAGAGACAAAGCACACACCACACACACCTATATATTCTTTTGTGGCAATGAAACAAAGATTCACGTACCTGTAATGGCATTTCGGGATCAAATTCAAACTTGGGGATGAGTTTGGACCAAGGTTCAAACTTTTTTGTTTCTGGATCAATGTAAAAGTCGAAGACAGTTCCCTGAGAAGGAAACTTGATGGTCTTGAACTCAGTCATCCACCACTTACTGAATTCTACTCGGTAGTCTACAAGCTGCAAGACAAAATGGACAGCAAAGATGCTAACCTCCAGAAAGTCTCCAGTGATCGAAAAGGTTATCTACACCATGTCCCTAGCCAGTTTGGAACCATCCCCTGCAGTATATTCCCCTAGGCTCTGCCCTGACCATTCACTCAGGACACTATTCCACAGCCTAAGAGTACTTACTGTCAGGAGCTATTTCCTGATGTTAAAACTAATCTTAATTTGATCTCATTACTCCTGTTTATAATCCTAAATAAATCCTTTCTCATGATGGCCATTTTAGATATGCCTTAGATTAGATAGAGAGATCCATCTGGAAGAATTAATTACATGTCTCAGATTAACCAGGCCAACTAACTGATCCGGAGTGTATACATGCCTCCAATAGTAGTTGTGGATGGCTTTCATGTCCCCACCTCCAGTCACGATTAGCCAAGGCATGCAGATTAAAGTTCTTCCTCAGAAAATCACAACAGCCCATTAACTTTTGATTTCTGGATACTTTCCCCATCACAGCACTCTGGTATTGAGGAGCCCAGACTGAATGAAGTATTCCAAGTGCAATTGCATCAGCCTTCTAGAAAGGGACCATCACCTTTCAGCTCTGATACCTTTGCATTAACCTTTATTTGCTGCTATACTACATCGGAAGCACATATTGATTTTGGTCTCTGCTATCTTCCCTATGTCTCTTTCCCCTTCGCATCCTACACCATCAACTAATCCTCACAGTGACTGTGAAATCTGGGGGAAGGAAGGAGGGCGATTGGACTGGGCACTCAGGAGGTCTACGTTTAGTTGCCTGCTCTTCCACAGATTCACTGGTGACCTTGGGCAAGACACTTAATCTCTCTCAGTCTGTTCCTCATCTGTACAATGGAGATATGAGCCCTTCTCTTCTTTACAGGGGTGTAGTGATAAGTTCATTAATGCTGGAGATGAAAGA
This sequence comes from Gopherus evgoodei, assembly GCF_007399415.2. NCBI lineage: Eukaryota > Metazoa > Chordata > Testudines > Testudinidae > Gopherus > Gopherus evgoodei. The sequence goes on along the minus strand of NC_044336.1, from coordinate 4,509,443 downwards.
CCATGTAAGCAGTGAATGCAACATTACAGCTTGCCCAGATTCTCAGTACATTTCTCATAAGGCTTATTTTTCCCTACATCCATTCGCTGTGCACTCGTCCAATACAGCAAGTCAGCTGGGACTGCCAGCTCATTTCATGTACACCACTAAAGCCCCAGAAGAAAGCCAGGATTTTCACCAATCGCTGCATTTCATCTGGTGCTCTCTGTGAAAGGCTCCATGGGGCTTTGCTATCCTGAAGCAGACACCCCTTTAACATAGACCAGAGTATTCTTAAAACACACCATTATTTTCCAGGATTCTGTAGTCTGGTGCTGCTCACAGAGGCAAAAATCACTAATTAGTCATTTCCCTGTTGCTGTAATTCCTCAGCAATGACTTTAGTAGCCTTCAATGGGGGTGGAAGTGCATCACTGCTAAAAGCTTTTTCACTAGGGTGCCCTCACCAGTGCACAGGAGAGCTGCTTCCAGCTGCACCGTAATGCGTCATCCACCCTCCCTAATATGCCATTTAACCGGAGCAATTTGGTCCCAACCCACACTGCCAGAGCGATGTTAAATATGAGGGTTTCCTTAATAAAGCCCCACATGGAATTTTACTAATTTCAGAGCCTTTACCTTGAAATGGAAAATCTATCAACTGTTTTCCCACAGAGCCCACTCCCTTCCAGCGAGCACATCAGAGTGGAAAGGCTCTAAAGATTGTTTATCCTGACATTTCTGCAGCAAAAGGTCAGAGTGAAGGGCACCGTCACTGGAAAGCAATACACAGATTTTATATTGGATCATTTTTCACCAGATTCTTGTTCAGACTGCTGTACCCTCAGCTCCCCTGCTCTGACATTTACAGAGCAGCAAAAGAAGAAGCACAGCCAGCATCAAAAGCAAAATCTTGGGGAGAAATTCTGTGGCTGCAGAGGGCTTCTACTGCACTGGTGCAATCTGCTACAGCACACCCTCCCCTCCACATGTTCAGCACACACTGCAGGTGTGTCCACACCACCACTGGGAGGTGTGATTGCAGCATGTGCAGACATTCCAGCTGGCTGTGAACTAGCTAGGTCAAGGCTAGCTTGAGTTATAATAGTGGTGAAACTGTGGCAATGTGGGCAGCCATTGCTTGGGCACCCGGGTCCTGGGTAGGCCATGGGCAGGACTAGCCCATGCAACTGCCCAAGCTTCACAGCTTTACTTGCTCAAAGCTAGCTCGGATATGTCTACATGTGCTGCAGTCACAGCTCCCAGTGGCAGCCTATGCACATCCTGAGTAGTGCTATGGGGAGCTGGGATGAATTCTTGCTTCACTAGTGGAGGTACTCATTGAACAAGCTGCAGTCGTGGGAACTAAATGTGAGGCATCTTGGAGACCATACAATTCCAAGGAGCACAAGCACTACTAACCACTTAGGAAGTTTAGGGTGATGTTTCTTTAGACCCTGATGTGTTGGGATTGGGCCTTTGGGCAACAAGGGACACAGGAAAGGAGCCTTCACCTGAGCACCTTGGCTGGGGATGAAGCATTCTGAGTCAAAGGGATCCGGCTATGGAACAAATGTCAGCAGAGTATTTCATTGTCTGTAGGTTCATCTAGTCAGAAGCAAATTTTGTGCAGATGAACCAAGGCACAGGAGCAGCTCTAACACTTTCCATTGATCCCTAGACCAGGCACCGCATGGGAGACTCAGCACAGCTGTCCTCTCCCTGCCCCAGGGGACCACTTCTCTGGGTGAGATGCATGACTTCTCTGCTGAGATTGTCAGCAAAAGAGCCAATCAGTGTCCAGCTGGAAGTGGACACTGTTCAATAGAAAGGTGACGGAGAGCACCAGCTGATCTCACCAAGGCCATTGGTTAGCCACTGGAGAGAACAGCCATGGGTCACTACTGAGGCTAACATGAACTAGATCCAAGCCTGGGATTGAGAGGTGCACTAATTACCCTGGCTGTGGCAGACATTGCTACTGTTATCAGGGCACCCTAAACCCCAGCTGTCAGTCACTCATAACATTGTAAACGGTTTGCCTTCTTCTCTGAAATAACGGACAACCAGTCTCTTCCCAAGGGTGAATATTTCTGGTAAAAAAAATGATTTGTCTCTTCCTGTGCATGAGGAGTACGACAGAACCATAGACTTCCCCCTTCATCAGAGCCCTCCTAGGACCTTCCTGGAACAGCCCTACAGCTAACATAGCTGGGGTGGAAAGCGGAAGCTTGGCAGAGGGAGAAAAACCTGCAAGTGTTCCAAGAAAAACGGGGCTTGATTTAATGGATGACTGGATCAAGCCCCAGCTACCTCAGAGACCACATTTTGATCTAAGAATCCTTGTGACAGCTGCGCTGCTCTGTGGCAACACAGATCACAGAATGAATCCCAGGAGAGCAGGAGACAAAGAACTGAGGGTTGAAGGGATTCGATAACTCCCGGAGATCAGGCCAATTCAGGGTCTGATCAGCTTTAGGAAATGCTGCAAAACCTTACTCTTTGAAAAGTCTTTTCTACCATAAAACAATACACACACAGAGTCACCCCCTTTGACCTCCAAAGCCCAGTACAGAACCTCTCCTTCCACTCCCCAAATGACAACACTGACCCCCACTTCCACCCAGTAAACCCCACTGGCCCCACTTCTATCTCCAAGCCTAACCACTGACCCCCCAACCCAGTCAACCCCAACACTGACTGCCCTTCTACCCAAACAATGCCCTCCTCAAAAAAATCACCCTACCCCAAGCAGAGTTTTTACCCCCAAGAAGTGAGAAGTGCCAGGGACTCCATGAAGGCCACTAAGGACTTTGCTATTGCTATCACTTGTAAGTGGAAGGCGCCCAGATACTCTGGTGATGGGTGGCAGTACCAAACCCTAACAGCTGCATGTGTGGTACATTTTGCAGGGGGTGCTTGTTATATATCCTTTTAGGTGCTTGGCAGAGGCCTCGCTGCCCATCTGAATGTGGCTGATTAGCCATGCACTGAAAATGGCAATGTGGAGCTCAGGAGCTGAGCTAAGAGCTCCAGCTGTCATGCACAGGAGCTCCTCCGCTATGAACTTCCTAAGCTTGGCAGTAGCAGAGCTCCTCACCTTCAGACCTCCTAAGATGCCCAGAAGAGAGAGGAGAGAAGCTTCCCTACTCTGCCCTTCCTACACTCAGAAGCCCCTGCCCTCTGTGCACCACAGGCCTGCAGAGGGTGATGGAGCTGGTCAGAACTGAGGAGCAATGGATGAGATCTACTTATGGAGGGAACTGATTTCAGTTACTTCAGTGGGAGCTGCAGCTGCTATCACCTCTGGAAATCAAGCCACTTAATTAAATGACTAGGTATAGATTTAGGGGCTTGATCTTAGGCCTCCAAGTTGGAGTTGATGGCCATTGTGTTGATAATTTCCCTGCTGGTGCTGGCCAAGGAAGTTTCCTCCATAGGGTGTTATATGCTCTCAGATCTCTCTGCTGGGACTTCAGATTTCTCCTGCTTGGCATCTGGTTTTACTAAAAATGACCTGGAATATATGTTCACAAGCAGTATGATTACAGCACGGCTGGCACTACCATTTAGGCAGCCTAGGCAATCGCCTAGGGCGCCAGGATTATTGAGGGGGCAGCATTTTGCCGGGGGGGCAGCAGGCGGCTCCAGTTGACCTGCCGCAGGCATGCCTGCGGAGGGTCCGTTGGTCCACGGCTCTGGTGGAGCTGCCGCAGTCATGCCTGCGGACGGTTGGCTGCTCACGCTGCTCCGGTGGACCGCCCACAGGCATGCCTGCGGCAGCTCCACCAGAGCCACGGACCAACGGACCCTCCACAGGAATGACTGTGGCAGCTCCATTGGAGCAGCGGGATCAGCGCGGGGAGCGGCGAAATGGCCATGAGCCTAGGGCGCGAGAAATCCTAGTGCCAGTCCTGTATTACAGTAACTAAGTCCAGGCAGCTAGCCTGAAAAAACAAAAAACCCAGCAGAGCAGAGGGTGTCCCCAGGGCTAGCAGTACCTCTGCAAGGCTCTGACACTTGGCCAAGTGTCTTTTTATTACTATTACTAGCTGCATGTCGTAAAATAATAGCAGCTACTGGGAAACCAGGAAACAACCATCTTGCCCCAAGACGTGTGGGAGGAGCATGGGCAAGCAAGGCCAACATGCTCTGGGCCTGTGCTGGAATGAAATACCCACCCCCCTCTCCTCCACAAACAGTGTCAGATGGAGGGAGGCAGGGACTGGGTGAGCTGCATGAGAGGCAGCTAAATGAGGAAGGAAGCGTGATGTAGCATTCAAGCCCCTGCAGTTCCAGCTACTTGGAGGACAGGGAAGATCAGGGGAGAAGGTCTCTCGGAGTCCTGGCACCAGTACTTGTGTTCAGGTAACAATATGGGTTTCCCAACAGTTGGGGACAGTGTTTCAGCTCAGTAGGGAAAAGATTCCTGCCTAAAGGAAGGGAGTCACTTGCAGAAGAGACCACATCCATCTTGTTTCACATAAACTTCTGGCCTAGGAGGCTGACATCCTCTGTTAATCCACAGAACAGGCACAGCATGGGCAGCAGCAGGGCAAGCGTCCCCCACATGGCCTCTGTGGTTGTGACTGAGCTGTGAACTGAAGGGACTGCCTCTAGGGATGAGATGTGATTTATCCACGTGGTCCATTCGGGGTTTCTGTTGTGCCCACAGGAACAGCAGTCTGATATGGACACCTGTCTGTCAAAGCCTGATTGAGACCCACCAGCTCACTCCAGAGAGCACCCAACAGCTGATAGGATGGTCAGACACAGCACCCAAGCTCCATTCCCAGCCTTCTTTATTTCCCAGTGGAGCAGGGCCTGCGCAGCTACATTTCTGCACAGCAGTAGTTGCATCCAGCACTAACTTTTCAAGAGTTCAGCCATCATTTAAGATGGGGTGGGCAAACTACAGCCCATGGGCCTCATCCAGCCCACCAGCCGTTTTAAGCTGGCCCTCGAGCTTCCACTGGGGGCGGGGTCTTGCGCTGCTCCAGACAGGGAGCAGAGTCAGGGGCTGCTCCACACAGATCCTGGAAGCCACGGCATGGCCCTGCTCCTGCACTCCAGCTGGAGAGCAGGATTGGGGGCCACTCCACGTGGCTCTCAGAAGCAGTGGCATGGCCCTGCTCTGGCTCCTATGCGCTCCAATGGCCCCGCTCCAAAGGTCCTTCCAGAGCTCCAATGGGAGTTGCAGGGGCGATGCCTGTGGATGGGGCAGCATGCAGAGCCACCTGGTTGCACCTCTGCATAGCAGCCAGAGAAGGGACATGTCACTGTTTCCAGAAGCCGCCTGAGAAAAGTGCTGCCCGGAGCCTGCACCCCTGAGCCTCTCCCCATGACCCAACCCCCTGCCTCAGCCTTGATCCCCCTCCCACCCTCCAAACACCTCGATCCCATCCCAGAGCACCCTCCTGCACCCCAAACCCTTCATCCTCAGCCCCACCCCAAAGCCCATACTCCAAGTCAAAGCCCTCACCCCACCCCGCACCTCACTCTCATTCAGCGTGGAGCCCCCTCCTGCACCCTGAACTCATCATTTCTGGCCCCACTCTGCAGCCTGAACCCCAATTTTGTGAGCATTCATGGATCTCCATACAATTTCTATTCCCAGATGTGGCCCTCAGGGCAAAAAGTTTGCCCACCCCGATTTAAGCACTTTAAGAACAACTGTATTTTCAAAAGTGCTTGGCACCCAGAAAATCCAATTTTGACATTTATGACCAGATTTTCAGAAGACCTCAGCTCCTGACATGCACCCAGCGTGTTGCATGCTTGTGAACAAAGAGCCACTGTTTACCTCTGCCATTTCAAATGGATCAAATTAAACCAAGTGCATCAATCCTCAGTTCAGCTCATTGCTACTATTTCTTTGTTATTCTTCTTAGAAACCTTAGAAAGCTGATACCCTAAGTCCAGTGGTAACAAAATGTTGTCTGATCTATGTCATTGCAATGGCACTCCTACCTATAAACACACAGTGAGCTGGCAAACTTTGCTATCTCTTACCAAGCTCCAATGATGTATTCATTACTATCACATTCTGCAGGGTGTTACTGCTTCAATCAGTCAACCTACTGCTGCAGAATGAAATGTTTGTACATAAGTTAATGTCTCTCTGATCTTTGTTGCTTTAATCCTTGACCCTTCCGCTCTTATACTGTTTCTTGGGTAACGATGCCTTTTACAAACTACCACGTTTTCTCTGTAATCAAGGTAGAGAAACAGCACCGCTCATTGCTCCAGAGGTTTCTATTCCATTGACAACTGTATTCTAGCCCCAGGAACGCAACACTACACTAGCGAATCACACTAAGTGTAATAATAATCAGAATAATAAAAGAGGCTACTGTCTAAATGGGATACTACATTAATGAGCCCTACACTTATAGCTCTCATCTTACCTGATCCTGGAACATTGCTCCACCAAAGGCCCAGACAGCAGCAAACACGAAGTAAAGCTCGTAGAGTTCCTTGGGGCAGTCTGGAGGAGTGTTCTCCGTAGTTAGGAGACACTCAAGAAGGTAACACAACATCTGAACCATACTCTGTTCAGGAACTGGAATAATCTTCTTAAACCTAAGGGAGGGAAATTGAAAGCATATGAAGTATAATTGGATTCAGCATGATGGTAGTTAGCAATACAGAGGAATGTGCATATAAATCCGCTTTCAGAACATTAACATTTTACTTTTCTGCAGTGTGTATCTTCCTTATGCAGGGATACAGTGAGAAATAAAACACCAGCTTTCATCCCTAGGCCTATAAGTGCAGGCACATGCACAAGTAATAACAGTCATAAGAAGTTTCAGACATTTAAAAACTTTGATCCTCTTGAAAGTAGTAAAATGGGAGACTCACTAAGGGCAATGATTTCCTGTGAACATCATGAGTTAGGAGCGGTCATATAGAATAAATCCTTTCATCTCGCTGTTTTAAACCAACTTAGGAATTCTGTAAATGTAGCTGAACTAATATTGTGGCTGGCGGGAAAACATTGAAGTCTTCCATAAAATAATTATAGTTATTTGAAAGGTTGGTCCTACAATTTCTGAATTAAGCAATTTACAAAAATACCTGGTTTAGAACTGTCAGCAGCTAATCCCTGCGATTCCATGCTCTGTCACAAACCTCAGGAAACAGAGTGAGAACCATCCTACGTGTTCTGCTGCTGGTGGCTATAATCAGACTGGTCACACAGGCAGCAATCTTATTGCAAAACTTCTTTCATTACAAATCCCCATTTTCACTATCTCAGGCCTTTCTGCATATCTGCCTTTTGGGCTGACATTTCCTAGGCCTGGTCTCTGCCTCAATGTGCATGTCCTTCTGCCAGGACTCTTGTTCATGTATAAGGACTAGGGTGGAAGATGCAAGAAGCTGTTTCCAGATGCTGCTCACTAAGTGGACAGAGGAAGTGCCCTCAGAGCCATTCTTCAGAGCTGCACAACTGACATCCTGAGCATCTTGACTGTCCGGATCATCCTTCTCCATGGCAGTTGTGTAAGCTCAGCCGCATGGAGGCTCTGTGCAGGCATAACGGTTAATAAAATGGGGTCCCACAGGCCTCATCATTGATTACTGCTGCCAGAGCCCATAAGCCAGTTGGACATCAAAAGGATAACAATCTAACCTGGCCAATGAGGCAGCTTAATGAGTCACTGAAACCCTTATTTATAGCAAAGGAAAAACCACCACTATTGATTTAATGGTTCCCAGCAGTGAACTGTGCGAGGCTGGAAAGGGACGCAGACACAATTTCTTCTGCAGCTGTCATGAAAAGAATCATAGAATATCAAGGTTGGAAGGGACCTCAGGAGGTCATCTAGTCCAACCCCCTGCTCAAAGCAGGGCCAATTCCCAGACAGATTTTTGCCCCAGATCCCTAAATGGCCCCTTCAAGGACTGAACTCACAACCCTGGGTTTAGCAGGCCAATGCTCAAACCACATAGAGAAGAACTGGCGAGGGAGAGATCTCAACCCTTCTTATCAGGGAGGTTCCCCGGTGACAGCTGGAGGCCGGTTACAGCTGAACTATACAGTCCAAGAGGGCATGGGCACAGCACCTGGGGAGGGAGAGGATGACGTGTCCCTCAACTTTACTTCTTAAAGGCCAAAAACCTTTCCCCCGAGCAACTATTTGAAATCCACCTTGTTGAGTGAAGCGCTCTGACCCAACTGACTTAACCTTTTCTACGTTCTTTCCTGTTCCCTCTCCAACTGACAGATAATTGGCTCCTGCATCATACAACATCCCAGCATGCCTCGCACTACCGAGCCCACACTTACTACAGACACAAATTAACAACAAAATGTCAAATTACGATTAAGTGAAACCTGGGCTGCAGCCAAGCAAGGGTGTGAATTTGGGAGCCAGCATCCGCTCCTCCTTCCCCACAAACATTACACTGAAGGAAAGCCAACACTGCTCAGTCAATGGGGCCTTTCAGAGGCAGGGCAGCAATTTGCTTGGCAGGGGCCCATGCAGCTGTGTCACCCAACAGAGCCACATCATGGTGGGTGTCGCTCACATACACGTTATGTCCCGTTATACTGTACCTAGTTCTAAGAGTGTCCAGGCAAAACGGCAGGTACTTGTCAAACAAGATGGTCAGATTAGCTCGTTCTGACTGGATTTCTCGTCGGTCAATCCAGCTGCTAACGGGGGGATTCCAGCCCAAGTCTGCTGGGTTGATGTACAAAATGCCTAGAGACCCAGTGCAAGAGAGACAGACACAGAAAGGACATGGCAGAGACTGGTACCTTTCTCCATAAGAACTGTTCACCTTCCCTCACTAAGATCATAGTTTAATAAGTGCAGCAGTGTACCACACTGCACAGCCTGTTGCTCTTACACAATTGTAATTTAGTCTGGATTTGTAAAGGTGTTTAGGTGCCTAACACCTATTGAAATCAGGCACTTTTCTCTTGAGCCTCAGCTCCCATCCATAGACAGGGGAGAACAATACTTCCATTCTCCCACGTTGTCTCTGCCTTGGCTATTTCAGCTGTAAACTCTCCTGAACAGGGACTGTCTCTCACTCTGTTTGCACAGTGCCCCGATCTCAACTAAGCCCTCTATGCGCTACCCTCATCACCACCTTTGTCGTCAGCGGTTCACCAGTGAGTGTTGGGTTTCTAGGTTCTGCTGCCCGCTTCTCGGTCACATGCCCTGTCAGCCAGTGGCATTGTGAATTAAGGCTGTCACTTTCAAAAGGCCTAAGGAAGTTGGGCACTGAATGCCAGCGGGAGTCAGATGCCAAAATCTCCTGAGCCCTCTGAAAATCTCAATCCTAAACTTCACTTTGTGCGAGTGGAAAGAGAAGGCCCTCTTATTCCCCCTTGACCTACCTGCTCTGGATACAGTGGCTGGAGTTGCTGTGCGTAGGTGACTGATCTCAAAGAGCAGCCTCATGGTTGGGTTAAGGGGAATTCTTTCATTGCTTGCTAGTGTCAGCACCTGCAAAGGACAGACATATTCAGAATATAAGCCTCATGGCAGCGGCATTCCTCAATCCTGCTGGTGAGAATTGTTCATTCCCATGTTATCGCCGTATGACTCAGGCATGGTCTTGCTGACAGGATCTCTGCATTGCTTGATTAGGATTTCATCCAGCTCCTCAATGCGATGCATATGCAAAGGAAGCCATGTCCTTCCATTTTGCTCACTTACTGTGCAAACCCTTCTAGTCTATCCTCAGATATCATGGATTACATGCTTTGCTATCTTGCTGCTCAGCACCTATTTGATTTTTTCCTCCAAATATCTCACCTCCAGTTTAGTGAAGAGGATTTCAGGAAGTCTCCAAGACTCCCCAAGATACACAAACCTGCTTACATACATTCTAGGATATGTTGTTATATCCTTCAAGCCTTCTACTCTCCAAGAGCAGGAAAATGATATCCTGGGGGGACCTCACACTCTCCCTACAACAACACACCTGGAAACACCCAAGGAATAAAGACTGAACAGAGGGGAAGTAATGGTCCCAGGCTAAAGGGATTTCTAGCCTGTGTATAAAAACCTGGGAAACCCAAGCTGCAAAAATAAGGCCTTAAGAATCTGCCAGCCTGTTTATCACTCAGGGTTAGGAGTATGTTAAACTCAGTTAGCAGTTTTGTTTATTTACTACGTAACCTGCTTTGATCTGTTTTCTATCACTTAAAATCTATCCTTTTGTAGTTAATAAACTTATCCAAACCAGTGTGCATTTGACTAAGGTGTCTGGACAAATTCCCTGTAAGCTGCGTGGCCACGGAGTTAGCTATCAAGGGCCACACAGGCAGGGAGAGGCACCCCTCCCCAGCCCAGCCCAGCCCCGTCCCACTGGAGCTGTTGGGGAGAGGAACCCCACCACCAGCCCAGCCCAGCCCAGGCCCACAGGAGCTGCCGGGAAGAGGAGCCCCTCCCACAGCCTGGTCCGTCCTGGTCCAGGCCCGTCCCAGCCCTGCCAGAGTTGCCAAGGAGAGGAGCCCCTCCCCCAACCTGGCCCAGCCCAGCCCCACCAGAACAGCTGCATCCCAGGACACACACCCCTCCCGCAGCCTGGCCCAGCCCAGTCCAGTCCTGCCAGAGCTGTCACAGCCGGGGAGAGGCACCTCTCACCCAGCGCAGAGCTGCTGTGCCAAGAGAGGGCTGGAGGGAGTCCTCTCTCCCTGTCGCAGCCCTGGGGCAGCCTGCACCCTAAGCCTTTCATCACCAGTCCCACTCCAGAGCCTGCACCCCAACCATCTGCCCCAGCTGAGCCCCCTGAATCCCTCATCCCCAGCTCCACCCCAGAGCCTTCACCCCTAGCCAGAGCCCTCGTCCCCCGAAACGTCAACCTCAGCCCCAGCCCTGAGCCCCCTCCCACACTCCAAACCTCTTGACCCCACCCTTGCCACACATCACCTCCCTATTGGTGCACATAACAAAATGAATTCCTCATATGGATGTAAAAAATTAGAGGGAACACTGGTGTCTGAGGAAAATCTCAGCTTGGTTACCACAAGTGTGCATGGTCCTCTTCACGCTGAGGGAGAAGCAGACTGGGTGTTAAACCCATATACTGGCCAGATTTGACCAGGGCAGGACAGTACTGCTCGGGGATCCTAGGCTGGGAGGCTGGTGGCTAGACAGCCTGCATGTGACTGCATCTGGGTGTGCCCCTACCTGTGTGAATGCTAGTGAAAATGCAAGCTTGGAGGGTTTCGCAACTTCTCACTGCAGCACAGTGAGTGGGATCACAGGCTGGTGGGTCAGAGGGCTCAGTGGCACCCATGTTCCAGGTGGCAGTCCGTGGGGAACCCATCACAGCGGGTTCCCCACGATGTCATTTTCCCCCTTTTATATCTTCTTCCCATTAGCTATAAAGCTCTTATGCTCTGACCTGGGTCAAACAGTTCCCACTGTGCAGTGCTCTCTCTGAGAGGTTTCTATTGTACACAGTTCCTGGGATAATTCTTGTGTGCATTTCCTCAATAAAAGTCATTAACATTGTTTGGCCTTTTTACTGGTGTATCGGAAAGGCTGCTTGTGGGTGTTTTCAACCTCACAACATGTTTCAGTAACACATACATAGCCAAACTTCATAACTTCACATATGACGATAGCACATACAATCCAACAAGATATTAATGTCTAGCAGATCGAGACTTTTAGAATGATACTTCACAAGACATTCTTTGTACAAAACATATCCTAATTACATGACAGTGGTGAATATTGGGGTGCCAGGGTGTCACAACAACAGAAACATGGTGGAATAGTAGTCATGCCTGGAATACAGGGATTGAAGAGTATGTGCTGTTCAGGAAAGACAGAAATAAAGGTAAAGGTGGTGGAGTAGCATTGTATATTAATGGTGAGATAGACTGTAAAAAAACTAGAAGTGATGTAGTGTGTGAAATGGAATCTGTTTAGGTCAAAATCACTTTGGGGAAGAAAGGTAACAGAGGCTCCACTGGAACAGTGCTTGAGGTACGCTACAAATCCCTTGAATCTAATTTGAATATGGATAGAGACCTACTGGAAATAGTGTGATTATGAGAGACTTCAATTTCCCAGATACAGATTGGAGGACAAGTGCTACTAATAATGGTCAGGACCAGATATTCCTGGATGTAATAGCTGAAAGATTTCTTCACCAAACAGTCACCAAACCAACAAGAGGCAATGCCATTTTAAATTTAGTACTGGTAAGTAGTGAGGACCTCATAGAAGAGCTGGTTGTAGAGGACAACCTTGGTTCGAGTGATCATGAGCTAATTCAGTTTAAATGAAATGGGAGAATAAACAAAAATAGATCTGCAACTAAAGTCCTTGATGTCAAAAGTGCAAATTTTATAAAATTAAGGGAAGTAGTTAGGGAAGTGGACTGAAGAACTCAAGGATCTGAATGTGGAGCAGGCTTGGAATTACTTTAAGTAAATGTTGCAAAAACTATCTCAAGCCTGCATCCTAAGCAAGGGGGAAAAATGCCTAGGGAAGGGTTACAGACCATGCTGGATTAAGCGTCTCAAGCAAGTGATTACGAGAAAGCAGAAAGCCTACAAAGAATGGAAGGTAAGATGGATCAGCAAGGAAAGTTACCCCTTGGAGATTAGAAAGTGTAGGTACAAAGTGAGAACTGCTAAAAGCCAAGTAGAGTTGGACTTTGAAAAGGAAATTAAAACCAACAGTAAAAGGGTCTAAGAACATAAGAACGGCTGTACCGGGTCAGACCAAAGGTCCATCTAGCCCAGTATCTGTCTATGACAGTGGCCAATGCCAGGTGCCCCAGAGGGAGCGAACCTAACAGGCAATGATTATCCATCTCCGTCCTCTGACAAACAGAGGCTAGGGACGCCATTCCTTACCCATCCTGGCTAATAGCCATTTATGGACTTAACCACCATGAATTTATCCAGTTCTCTTTTAAATGCTGTTATAGTCCTAGCCTTCACAACCTCCTCAGGTAAGGAGTTCCACAAGTTGACTGTGCCCTTCTGGCCTTAAAGTCTATGAGTCTATGAGATTTCAATGTACTGACTGCAGCAGAACAACGTTACCCACATCACTCCAATTCAATAACATGTCCCTGAAAATTAATGCTTGTGCTGTTTTCCAGATGTAATATTTTATTTGCGTGATATTTGTTTTTATTTGAAGAAACACAGTAACAACTCTTTCATACTATGAGTTATGTTCTCAACCTATCTATTTCTCCTATGGGTTGATCAAAGAATATCTATTACCTTATTATCATCCATAACTGTATTAAGAGATTCAATCCACATTGGATCAATATCACCATCCAGCACCATCCACTTGGGACCATCATGTGTGACATTGGCCAGCTCTCGCATGATTGATGAAAACAGTCCTAGAAAGATGACACACATTCCTTCATGATCACGGAATCTGCAACTTGCCCAACTAGTTTTCTGCAACATCTTTCTTAAATGCCAAAATGATTCAAGTCATAAAAAACCATGTAACAGGATATCAGGCTAAGCTGCTTTGGGGGAAAAATGAATGTTATCAATTAATATCAATGAAAAAGATTGCAGGCCAGCACGTAACTCATTACTACTGGGGAGCGTTGAGGGCAAGAAAACAGTGATGAGTGGACACTCTCCACTAACAGGGAAAGGAGGAAGTATATTTAACAATATAAAGGTTTGGAAAACTGTTTGACTATAACTTGGGATTTCTTATGACTGCTTCCTCAGCTGGAAGTACTGCCAGGGAACTCAAGGTGCATTAAGCATTGGGTCATGGCTTTGAACTAGAGAGACGGGGGGTGAGAACAAGAACAGAATGAATGAATGACAGAACCACATGCTAGTGAAATCAAGGAAACTGAGGAAATAAAATGTCTCAGGGGAAGCAAATAATTAATGATAAGAAGAACAAGAATGCTGGGAATATAGAAGCAATGCTGTAGAACAGAACAAAATGCCTCAAAACTATCGTTTGTCAGTGCACAAATATTTTCACATTAAAACACCGAGAGAGACTTTGGGAAAGAAAAGTATCAGGCAAGCAGAAAAAATGTCTCTCTTTTGGCAAATCCTCAAAACTGTGGCTTTTGCCCAAGGTGAGTATTTTCTTGAACAATCCAGAGTAGAGGAACTGGAGGCAGGCAAAAACCAAAGAGGAGCAAGAAAAGGGTCTCAGCTGGAACTGGAGTTCTTGGAGCAGATCCCTTTGCTCTTGGAATACACCTACACTCTTGATTATGTCCCAAACCATGGAGAGTTGCAGAGGAAAGCCGTAATGTCTAAAGGAGGCGTGGCTGCCATGCACACTCAGTTTATTCCACTTCCTCCAAATCTAACATGGACTCCAAAAACATGCAGATGGGAATTGAGAATGTCCATCTGCTCTGGAACTCTGTTCCAACAGAGATGGGTTTGAGGTAAGGCAATTTACACAATGGGTGCTGGGTGGCTCCCTGGAAGAAGGCATCAGATTTTGAGGTCAGGTTAAGAGAATAACGCTTCATAAAGGTACGAGCTGAACTTCCACTATGCACAAATTCCACCACAGGGACATTATGGATGTATGCTCCAGAAACTCCCTCAGACTGAGTTGTTTGTTCTGATACCATTGAGAATGGAGACGCATAGCATCTCACAGTGCAGATCTCAATCCATTATGACAGCGATTGAGAAGAAACCACCCCTCCACTAACGTTGCTCTATATTCCATAAACTGGGGAGAGAGTGAAATCAACAGACCATGTTGGTTGTACTAAGGGTACGTCTGTACTACCTGCCGGATTGGCAGGTAGTGTTCGATGTATCGGGGATTTATTTATCGCATCTCATCTGGATGCGATAAATCGATCCGCTAATCAACGTCCGTACTCCACCTCGGCAGAAGGAGTAAGTGGAGTCAACAGGGGAGCCACGGCAGTCAACTCGCCACCGTGAGGATGTCCAGGTAAGTCAAAGTAAGATACTTTGACTTCAGCTATGCGAATAACATAGCTGAAGTTGTGTGTCTTAGTTTGAACCCCTCCACTAGTTTAGCTCAGACCTAAGAGTCCTTTAAGAGTCCTATTAAAGGACCTTTTAGTAGGCAATGTGTGAAACCTGCCCTCCCCTAGCAACGAATGTAATTTAGGAAAGAAAACAAGCCAACAGTCTGATTCAGAAGAAAATCAGTGACTGGGTGGGGGTCAATTTAGCATGAGAATGTAGGCTTTTGTTAGGCTGCGTAAGAAGAGTGAGCCATGGGAGCTCTCTGACTCTCCTCACTGATGTTACAGCTACAAGAAACACAGTTGTCAGGGGCAGCTGATGAAAAAAACATTGCAGTGGGGAGTCCCTAAGCCTGGGTAGAATGAGGACGAGCTCCCACAAAAGCACTGGTTCAGGAAACATCAGCCAGTGTCTTTACAACATCCCTAAAAGCAGAGGCCTCTTGAACTGGAATGTGATTTGTGGCTCTGTCTGGCTTGGGCTCACTCCAGGCACCATTTGACCAAAGTTAGCCCTGGCCATCACTCAGGTCGGACTCCACAGCCTCCTCTGTGACCTGCACTTCATTTCTGTCACTTGTGATTTAAGGTCTGTAGTTACAATCAGATGAAATTGGCACTGTAGGAGGTCAAAGGCGAATATGTTCTAGGGATGAATGGGCAGTTTATCTCTTGGGAAGACAGCTGGGTATGATTTATTGGCGGCCTCTTCTTTCGCATTCCTCTGTTTAAGGGATCAGGGCATAGGCAGTCTGGCCTAGTGGTCGCAACTGGGCTGAGGTCTGCCCACCAGGGCTGGTAGTCATGGGCAGGGGCTGGAGGGATCGCAAGGGCCCGGTTCCGTAATCAGAAGTCAGAGTCAGAGTCAGGCCAGGGTTGGAAACCAGAGATCAGAGGCAGTACTACATTAGTACTGAGAGATAGGAGTCAGGGTCAGAGTTAGGCTGGAGTCGGACGCCGGAGATCAAGCACAGTCTGGAGCTGCAGCAGGCCAAAGTCTGCGTGGTTGCCCAGACAATTTCCTAGGCCAACCCCTGGGGTTAAATAGAGTACTTAGCCAATCAGTGGACCGCAGGGTACCATCACTCTAGGTTGCTTGGGCAGTACTTCCTGCAGCACTAACTTCCACAGTGCTCCCTGGCTGTGCCTCTACATGGCCTCCCAGTGGCACTAAGGGACTCTTAGCCATCACAGGCTCTACAGACATGGTTCTAGTCCCCAGGGCCTCACACTCTGCACCTCCCAAACTGCAATTGCCATTAAAAACTAGCACCAATGTACATTACAAAAAAGAATTGTCTTAATTTAAGCTTCACGCAGCCTTTTAGCAAACTTTTAACTTGTGCCTGTTTTCCCCAGACCCTGGGAAGATGCGTCTCTCTTACTGTTAGTCAGTAAAGAGAGCATGTGGCAAGCAAAAGTAATTTCTGAGGCCGAGGAAACCTTTCCATCAGTGCTGTTGTGGCTGTGCTATTAACGGTGAGAACACAGTGAAATGTGTGCATGGAGAAGGTGAGATGGAGTGGAACATGGTGCCCAGCTCATTTTCACCATAGTTACATCATTCCTGGTTTGAAAGTAGAACTCTACTCCGCTATAACACCATCTGGTAAAACATGGGTTCGCATATAGCGCGGTAGAAGAGGGGCTCTGGCGGCGCTTTAAAGGGTCTGGGGCTCTGGCAGCTGTGGGGAACCCAGGCTCTTTAAATCACCGCTGGAGCCCTGTTGCTGCTACCCCGGGGCTGCTGCAGCGGGGCTCGGGCAGTGCTTTAAAGGGCCCAGCGCTCCAGCTGCAGTGGCCAGAGCCCGGAGCTCTGTAAATCACCACTGGAGCCCTGCTGCTGCTACCCCTGGGCTGAGGCAGTGGGGCTCGGGCATCGCTTTAAAGGGCCAGGGGCTCCACCAGTGATTTAAAGGGCCAGGGGCTCCCCACGGCTGGAGCCCTGGGCTCTTTAAAACACCGCTGCAGCCCTGCCACCACTACCCTGATATAAAGGCGTTTCAGGTATAACATGGTAGGGATTTTTGGCTCCACACAACCACGTTATATTGGGGCAGAGGTGTACTCAGCACTTTCTAGTTCAGCCAATTATTAGCAGCAGCCTGTCCAGGTTAGGAACTTTGAGTCTCTTCTATATGGGCAGGACAGCTGATTCTTAGGGTAGCTAGGTTAAAACAAGATTTATTCCAGAGCAATTCTCATCTGAAAGTCAGACTGGCTAAAGAATCTCATGTGCCCCATTAGCAATAAAGCATTAACACACTGTAGATGTTAGATGTGTTTTTGTGCTTGAGATCTATGGAAAACCACCACATAAGAGCAATGAACTATTAATATTATTATTGCTGTTGTTTAGAAAGTTTACAGAAATACCCTTCCTGGTCAGTGGTTTATGTGAAAACACACCTACCATCTTTCCATTCTCTTGTGGCTGGGTTGATGATGCCAAAAAGTTCGTCATTGGTGACTGCTTTGGGATTGAGGTCTGTCCAGACAGGACGTCGTTTCATTATCTGGTAAGTCTTATTCAGAGATTTCAGTACCTGAGATTTGCCAGTGCCAGCATTACCCACTACAAAGACAGAGTGCCGCACAGCCAACAACTCCTCCAGCTGCACCACCTGCAAGAGAAGTCAACTAGAAAGCCCATCAAATCTCAGACCAAATTAACAACCGAAAGTCCTGCTTTATTGAGCAGCCAAAAGGGACTATTAAGCCCATTGCTCTCATAATAGTGTCTTCTTGCAAAGTGGAACAGAATCACTGCATTATTGTTAAGGATACAATTTAGTCATGGAGGTCACAGAAATCACAGATTCCACATCTTTACTGGACCTCCGTGACTTCTTCGGCTTCAGCTGTCAGGAGCTCCAGCTGGGGCCAGAGCTGGGGCTGTATGCCCCCATCCTGTAGCTCTGGCCGGGGCTGAAGCCTGAGCTGTGCCCCCACCCAGTGGTGGTGGGGCTTGGATTGTCGGTCCCCCCACCTCCCGCAGCAGGGCTCAGGCTGTCAGTCCCCCGCACCCCTGGGGCTCCAGAAGTTATTCCTTCCCCCACACCCAGTCATTATTAGTAAGTCACAGGCAGGTCGCAGGCTCCCGTGAATTTTTGTTTATTGCCCATGATCTGTCTCTGACTTTCACTAAAAATAATGGCCCTTGGGTCGGGCACACCGGCCTCTGCAGAAGTCCCGGAAAGCCACAGAATCTGTGACTTCCCTGACTTCCGTGACAGACTCGCAGCCTTACTTGTAAGTTAAGAGAATACTGAAGGTTAAGTAAAGGTTTGAAGCTGGGATGAAAGAAATTTAGCCCACGTCCAGACTAACCCGCCGTATCGGCGGGTTAAAATCGATTGCTCGGGGATCGATATATCACGTCTAGTCTAGACGCGATATATCGATCCCCAAGCGCGCTTACATCGATTCCGGAACTCCATCAACCCGAATGGAGTTCCGGAATCGACACAGAGAGCCGCGGACATCGATCCCGCACCGTCTGGATGGGTGAGTAATTCGATCTTAGATATTCGACTTCAGCTACGTTATTCACGTAGCTGAAGTTGCGTATCTAAGATCGATTTTCCTCCCCTAGTCTGGACGAGGCCTTACTTTGAGCACAAAGTTGTCTTCAGCCTGCAGTCTGAGGTCTAACACAGCCTGTTTCACAAACGATTCAAAACGCAGGTCTCGCTTTCTGGGGACATCCAAAGCAGGAAAAAGATCCCCGATCAGTCCCATAAACACTGGCATGTCGTCTGTCACAATCTTAGGGATGTTGAAATCACGAAGAGAGCGCATAAGAACCTGGTCTTCGGGACGATCGGGGTCCCCTCTCTTAAGGGAGCCAGCAACAACCAGCACTGACTTAATTGCACGCAGGCCCCAGTCATAGTGATCCTAAACAGAGCAGAGTGAAAGGAGTCATTTATGCGTAGCTGGCTTGCCAGAATACAAAACAAGGAAGCAGGCAGTTCCAAATGGCCATGCAACCCAACCGCAGAAATTCATCTGAATCTTCTTCCATCTGCACAGTCCTTGTTACAGAATGCAGTACCAGTCTGGCTGCTAGGACTTCCACCCCATCTTCCTTAGGTGGGATTCAGCTAATATAGGATTCAGTAGGTACAGCAGCACTGGAAGGAGCTGAGAAGATCAATCCTAACCCTCCAGTGCTCCCCTGGACCCCAGCTACAGGAGCACTAGGCCCCATGGAACTTTATCCTTCCCCCAGTCGTCTGGGCTCAGAGAAGGAAGAAACACTAGGGCGGAGCCAACCCATGGGCGGAGACTCAGCCAGCAGGAGCCAACACAGAAGCAGTAACAGCAGCAGGCATCTTGCCACACCGATGATGTCATCAGGCTGCTGGCTAGAGCATCCCTCTCTGCTGATTGGCTTCTGGCCCACTCTCTTTATCCCCCTCTCAAAGTCCCTCCATCCTCACTCCAGCTGACCTCCAGTCTTCCATCCCTCCGCCCCCTCTCCTGAGACCGACCAATTCATTTCATATACATTCCAAGGAGGCCATCATATGGCCATGAAGTCCTGTCGCTACAAACCTGCGCTGGATTTGAACCACCTGCCAAAAGATGAGAGGCTCTTTCTTCCAATACTAAACCTGAGACACCCGTTATGATTATGATTCAGCATGTTTATTATGGTAGGAGAAGCTGCTGGCTGTGGGACAACCAAGAACAGGGCCCATTGTGCTAGCACTGTACAAACACAGAGTAGCAGACAGACCCGTATTTCCCCCAGTTTACACAATGTGCCAATTACAGTTTCCCTGTGCACATTTTCCCTTAATCAACAGTGCCCGCATGCAGGAAATCTTGTGGATCTGCGCTTACACATGCCAGTCAAGTTGGTCACAGAGCTTAGGGTAGTGTTACTGGTCATGAGGAGATTGACATATTTAATTGCGCTTTATAGCTCATGAAAGAGACTTACCTGTTTGGACAGGAGTTCTTTGCATAATTGGTAAAGGGTAATGAATTTCCTGGCTAACAATCGGGCCTCAATGAACCCCTCAGCCACCAACATGATTTCACAGATCAGCTCAAAGTCCGGCACAACCATTGCACATGGCCTAAAAGCAAGGATGGGAAAAATTATTACAGAGCTTTATTTCCACTTCATCCAAGGAACAGACGCAACTTTGTTGGCAAACGTTTCAGCACTGTGACTGAGAGGGACAGCTGAGCTGGGGTTGGTTTCGATTCTGAGGAGGCACGTAAAACAAAAAGTCCACAAAGCTACAATTGTAGAATCAGAGAGATATAGGGTTGGAAGGGACTGAAAGGTCATCTAGCCCATGCCCCAGGATTAAGTACACCTAGACCATCCCCAACAGAGGTTTCTCCAACCTGCTCTTAAAAACCTCCTGTGATGAGGATTCCTCAATAACGTCTCCTACACCAGTTACAAAGCACAATTTCCTATCCTGGCTACAGAATGAATCTTCAAAACAAGCAGCAGCTCTGTGCACTCATCCTATCTCAGGCACTAACTGATACAGACTGATGTCAACACAAGCAACATGTGTGATGTGGGGGGAAGGGAGAGAAACACTGACTCCACCTCGGAAGTCTAAGAGCCACCCAGACTAAGGCTTTTCCTTTCTAAAGGCTGGGATGGATGGCTCCCAACACAATGCCAGTGCCCACGTTCGGGGACAAAGGAGGACAAGCTGGCTCAGATCTCTTCACATGCTGACAGGACGGGAGGGTGGGGGAGAGAGAGCCTGAGGCACAGGGAAAGTCAAAGACAGAGAGGCTCATGCTGCTGGCACATGGGTCTCTCCGGCACACACTGCTCATTGCAGGACATGGCTGGAAATCATTAATTGATACAGTCACCTTCATTCAGAATCCCAGCCCTCTTTAAGCCCAGGGCTGTAGCTCCAAGTGTTCCCCCTCCCGTCCGACAATACTGTAGTGGCTGCTGTTTGTCAAACACTTTGGCATGTTTGCAAAGAAACAAAAGGGCCTACAAAGCAGGCAATAGGGTTCTACAGAGGGGATGGCCTAGGAGCAGGGTGATGTTGACAGCAGATGTGACTGTCAGATAGTGAGGGTGTTTGGCCAATACCTGCAATGAAAGGTGCTTACCGAGCTCTGGACACACAGGTATGTCTTCTATGCCTGTAGTTGGCCCAAGTCAGGTAACTCGGGCTCATAAAATTGTAGTGTAGATGTTTGGGCTCTAACCCAATGCCAAACGGCTACACTGAGGTCAAACAGCCCCTTAGCCTGATCCCCGCGAGCCCAAGTCAGCTGATATGGGCCAAATATGGGTGTTTAATTGCAGCGCAGACATACCCTAGGGGACAGATTTCAAAGGTATTCAGGAACCTGAAGATGCAGATAGGTACCTACCTGCATCTTTAAGTGCCTAAATATCCTTAAAGAACTGGCCCTGAGTCTTCTCTGTGTCTAGAAGAGGTATGGCGTGGGCCATGCTGAGGCAAGCCTCCCAGGACTTACTGCCCTCCAGGGTGGAAGGGTCATAGCAGGGTCTGTGCCATACTAGGCCTCTCTGCTGAGACAGACATTGGGCTAATTAGAGTTGGACAAGATGTTCTGGACAAACAGTAAGTTCACCAAAAAAAGCATTTTGGGGGCATGAATGGAGGCTGAATTTGGGAAACAGTTTTGGCTGAAAAACAAATAAAATTGGAAATGTCAAACAGTTCAAGTTGACATTTACACCATGAACCATTTCGACATTTTGTTTCAATCGGTATTTTGTTTAGAAAATGTCACTTTGAATAAACAATAGAAACATTTTGTTTGATCTAACAAAATGTTTTCAGTTTTTTGTTTCAGAAAAAAAAATTTACTTGCTTAGAAAAACTGATTTTTTTCCCCATCTGTTCAGGTCATCCACCAAATGATCAATTATTTGCTCAGCTCTGTGACCAATGAATACAAACTGACGGTGGGGTCTGTAATGTGTTACACTAGGAACTGGACTGGGAATGCCAATCCATTTCACAGAGGCCACTGAATAACCATGAGGTGGCAACAACCTTTGGTCACCAGCAGCCTGGGGCAGATTTGAACTTGTGATGAAAGGATTCCATCACCATACCCCTGAGCCAGCCAGCTGCCAAAAGCTGCTTTTAACATCTCAGAGACTTGTGCCTGTTTCTCTTCCCTGAATGTTCATAAACTAAGACTTTTTGTCCAAGATCTGAGCTATCTATTAATAAAAGTGAATGGAAAGGCAGCTGTGTTCTGAGTCCCCTGACGACACTGACAAAAGTAAAGGAACTAGTTTATTAAACAGGGCGCAAAAGCTGATCTGCACCTTACCTGAAAAGAGCTTTCAAGTTCTCAGGTAGTTCAGTTCGTCCAGCATAGCCAGGGTTCATTGTAATGAAAATGCCAACAGAAGGAACCAAATTAATGTCTTCTCCAAGGAAATTGAAACGCTGCTTTTTGTCCCTTATGGCGTCCTGTATACTTTTCACCTGAGAACCAGAGTCACTATTTTAGTTTGAGCATTCAGCTATAAAGAACAGACCACAGTATAGTATCTGTGCTGACTTATTTCTGCTGGGTCCCCCTGAGAAGTCTGTGGTTTAGAATTGTTCTTAACAACTTTGTACACAGTTTGGTGGGGGGAAACCTATGTGACATTGGAATACAAACTAAAATATGGACAAAAAGTCCCAGGTATCATAGCTTCATAGACTCCAAAGCCTGAAGGGATTATTCTGATCATCTAGTTTGACCTCCTGCATAACCACAGGCTGGAGAACTGCCCCAAAATAATTTCTACAGCAGATCCTTCAGAAAAACCTCCAAGCTTGATTTTAAAATTGTCGGTGACGGCGCATCCACCAGGGCCCTTGGTAAATTGATCCAATGGTTAATTACTTTCACCGTTAAAAATGTACAGTATGTCTTCTTTCCCATCTGAATTTGTCTAGCTTCAACTTTCAGACATTGGCTTGTTCTATACTGAAGAACTATTACTAAACATTTGTTCCCCATGTAGGTACTTACAGACTGCGATCAAGTCACCTCTTAACTTTCTCTTTGTTAAGCTAGATAGACTGAGCTCTTTGAGTCTGTCACTATAAGGCAGTTTTCCAATTCTTTAATCCCTCTTGTGGCTCTTCTCTGAATCCTCTGCAATTTATTAACATCCTTCTTGAACTGTGGGCACCAGAACTGGACTCAGGATTCCAGCAGTGATTAATACATCAATAAATGTATAATGTACAAATATACCTGTTCTATGGACTAGACCAAAGGCTCCCAAACTGTGGTTCACAGAGGCCTGGTGCAATCCCAAATATCAGAGGACGTGGCTGTGAGACAATCAATGTATTAAAAACATGCTCTGTGCTATGGTAAAGTTTGAGACCCCCTGCCCTGGGCAGATGTAGTCCAAAAATACTTTCCAATAGGACAAGTTGCATGACATTAAACATACACCTTCCCTTCATTTTCTTGTGCTCCAATGCAAATAAATGAAACACAGAAGCAGTGTTCCATATTATCCTTGGGAGTTTCATAAAGGTACAACCATTTCATGTAAAAACTGGTGCTACTGTATGTTATTTATTTCTTTACTGCTTCCAATTTTTAGAATACAATTTCAGGAGCCCATCTAGTGCTCTGGGTGCCTATCCCGTAAATGAGAAATCACCACACAAACAAAAGCATTACCCTTAAGTCTCTCTCAGCCCACACTAAACTTCCAAAGCCTGACCCCAGGAGGGATTGGAGGGCGGGATCTGGGCTTTGCAGCATGCCCAGAAGGCTCACCACTCCAGGCTCTGGCACACTAAGGCATGGGAAAGAGTTCCAAATCCATGGCCCCTTCCAGAGAATACCCTGACAGCCACTCCTTCTCATTTATACTTAGGGAGCTTCCAGCTTGGGCACTGCTGCTGATCTCCACTGTGGTGGTATGTCACAGAGAGGTGATCTCTCGTAATAAATGCACATTACAGAATTTGGGTCCAATGTGCTGTACAGTATCCAGGGCCTTGCCTACAGAGACCTCCTTCTCTCTCCGCCTTTATGCTCCATAGCAGGAAAACTGCTACCAGGTAAAGATAAGGATAAGAACAGCCCTACCGTATTAGACCAATGGTCCATCTAGCCCAGTACTCTGCCTTCCAAAAGTAACCAGTGCCAGATGCTTTCGATGGAATGAACAGAACAGGACAATTTATCGAGTGATCCATCCCCTGTCACCCAGTCCGAGCTTCTGGCAGGTGGAAGTTAAGGGACACTCAGAGCGTGAGATTGTGTCTCTGACCATCTTGGCTAAGAGCCGTTGATAGACCTATCCTCCAGGAAAATATATACCGGTAATTCTGTTTTGAACCCAGTTATACATTTAGGATGATACAGCTCTGTCTAAGATCCCACTATTTTAGGATAGCATCTGTATTTTCACATCCAGCCTTGCTCTTCTGGTAGGCAGGACCATTTGAAGGCTACTAAAACTACAGGAGAGACAGAAATCATCCGATGGATGAATTCAATTGACACACAGCAGGAATCTAAGTAATCTGCAGGCAACCCAAAAGCTCCACAAGTTTCTTCTCAGAGCTAATGAAGATAATCTGATGGCACTTCTGACCCACTAATCTAGGAACCATCATCTTTCAGGACAGCTATGGAACTCTCTCAAAGTAGCCATTTGTCCCAGTCACACAGCTGGACACACTCTTGACTTAAACATTGCCTGTGACACTGTTTATCAACCTCCAACCATTACAGCAGAGAACTGATACACAGAATAACTTACAAGTGGTTCATAAAAACTTGACCCATCACTATACCGGAAGGAGGACTCTCCAACAACCGCAACCACAGAACCCCTTCTCAGAACCACTGCTGAGATTACAACAGCTCACCAGCTCAGCTTAGCCCACCCAGAGTGCTGGTACCTGACCTCAGCCCTGCACCCATGGATGGTCTGAAGAGATGATAATTCAATTATCGTCACACTTCACACCAGGATGAAGTACCCACCCACCCTCATTGTCTAACACTGGGCCAGACACAGTGGCAGAGGCTGGAAAGGCCTGAAGGTTGTCCATAGCACCATCTGTAATTCACAATTCTCAAGACAGTGTCACCAGCCTGACAGAAGTACTACAACCCGTCCCCCGCAACCTGCTATCTGCTGCCCCCTATCCAATACTGCTCACAGGTGCCTGCGGTGCAACCAGAATTTTCCTAAGAAGGGGGCCCCGGTTACCTGCCAGGTGGCATGGGCACGGAACTGATGGAGGAGGAAGCACGAGGAGAGGGCAGCTCACTGGTTCTGGGAAGCAGGAAGCCAGGTGAGAGAGACCAGCTGGGACTTCTCTCCTCCACTCCTCTCCCACCAGAGAGACCAGGACCAACTGGGACCTCCCGTCCTACCAGGCAGTGTCTATGGCCAAGTGGGAGAACCTGGGGCCCCCTCATTGCACTCCTGCAAGATGCTGTAGGGAAGTTTTATTATTCCTAAGCAAAGTGGCATCTATCTTGCTGAGCACTTGAGTGAGATCATTTACGTAATATCTGGTGAGACGCTTTATCAAATACTATATAACAAAAATACCTATGCGCCACCTACTCTGTTCCTTCTATTAATTTTTTGTTTCTCTTTTTTTCTCATTTTATTGATCACATCTCTATACTTCTCATTTATCAAGTTCACAGCAGATTTGAATCTTCCAGTGCTAACTAATGTTTTACTTAACATTATTTTCAATGAGGGAAAGGATCTCCACATTTTTTCCACTAGTGGAATCAGAACACCACTGAGCTGTCTTAAATTGTAACCAATTGTCTTTCTTCTGCAAGAAACCACACTGGCATTAGCAGTATGAATAAGACAACCCATGACATATGCTCCTAATGGCAGCTAGCAAACAGGGTGACAGAACAGCACTAGAGTCGCTTATTCAGCTACAGCATTCTAACTCCTGGAGAAAGAACCATTCAAAGCTGAGTCATCTCTGGGTTCCTTTGGTCAAGCTTCCTTTTTTATCTGTACTCATCTAAGCAGTCAGGTGCTTTTTTGGGGATGTCAGGTGATCTAATGCTTATGACATGCTAATATTATCAAAACTGTCCCAATATTATGGCCTTTGTTTTATAGACACAACTATACCCTCACCTCCTGAAAATGTGTGTCCTGATTTTTCACATTTGCTTACAAAATGTAATGTGATGTAAAGGGTCAACAGTGATATAAGAGAAACCCAGCCAGTTAGAGTGATCTTGTCCATTTAGCCTACGGGTACTCAGCTTGGGGGTCATGGGGTTGTGATATCATTGTCCTTCCCATAGAGCTAAATCATGGCTACACCCCCAGCTACACTGGAGGAGGGTCTCAGGGGGTTCTTGTTCTTGGTGTGGAAAAGCAGGCCCCAGTATGAAGAGACTGGGTACCAGTAACAAAAGAAATGGGCACTTACAGCTCAGCCAGTTTGGCCTCACCAAACTTTTCGGGTGCTGCTTGCAGGTTTCACAGCCCCCATGTTTTGTTCTGAGTTTGGAGTCATATGCTCTCGACATTCAAAGCACAACTCAGATGAATCTGCCAGTGGGTCCCTTGGGGAACCAGCAAGGAAATTCACTGGTTTGGGGCACACCTTTCAGTAATACCCCTTTTCCTGCCAAGGGTGAATGTGAAAAGAATGTTCAGCAAAGTTTTGTGTGGGCCTGGGCAAGTTTGGCCGAGGAGGCAAAAATGCTAGTTTCACTCAAAACTAGCACAGCTCTAACCTCCTTACTGGTTACTATTTCCTGATTCACTTTTATCTCATTATGACGTTGAAGCATGTAACGCAAGCCTTAGTATGTAACTTCTGGAATGAAAATTCAAACTTCAGGCTAGGGAGCATGAGAAAAGGACCAGAAGCATGTTGGAAGGAAGAAAAGCAAGAGGCAAAGCAGAGAAGAAGATTTAATATCTCTTTCCCATCTCTGTTTTCCATGGTTCTGTACTATCAATGTATCCTCAAGATATACATGCATAAAGGCTGTAGCTCTCCCTGGGAGATCCAATGGAATGACTCCCACTGACTTCAGTGGGCTTTGAATCAGCCTCAGAATCCCTCTTCTCCACCTAAAAACCTATTTCTATCTGGTCTCCATATGGAAAGAGAAACAGATTTACTGGCCATGATAAGCATGTAGGTTACAGTAAAGTCAGTTCTCAGCACTAAAATTAAACTTTGTAATTGTTGCACAAAGGGTTAATAATGCAAACGCTCATCATCCTAGTAGAGTAATTTTTCATATAGATCTGTGAAAAGCTGTCATAAGAAATTCTCTCAAAATGATCAAGCATTGGTCTGCTCGGTTCCACTTTTTTGTCTGATGGAGAAAAATAAGGTGCCTACAATGGTGGGTGTATGAAGGGTCTGGGCTATTCTAGCTATGAGGTACCAATTTCATCTGCACCATCATACAAAAGCACATATCTGGGGTAACCCAGACATGCAAACTGGGGGAAAAAATCTGTAATTTGGAAGAACTGGCTGAGCAAAGGCATCATATGGCTCTCCCAACTGGTCAAGAATGAGGGCCGTATTTCTTTTCTAACCCTAAAACAAGGATAGGACCTGCCACTCTCAGCAGAGTGCAAGTACTTTGTGGGAAGAGGAGTAATCACAGCCCGTGAAAGAACCCCAATGGCAGAGCATGTTACAGCATGTTAACAATGCTTCTGTGGCTCTCGGGCCACACCTGATATAGCAAATGAGCCTATCTAAAATGTACTGGACACACAGGGGTTGTGCAAAAAGTGGCCTGGTCATCTGATGTTTGTTGGTGCTGTATAAAGAAAAAGGAACCCTGATGCATATGCTGTGGGACTGTCCAACAATCAGGCAGCTGTGGAAAGTGGTGGACACAAGTGCACTTAACTTCAGCAATCAAACTTCAGCTGAAAATTACATCTGGGTTTAACTCCACCACAAAGACTTTGGTGCTTGATGGCTGCAGTGCTCACCAATCACATGACTGTGAGTACTCTTCACTTACCTGTACAGCCACCACTGAAAGGACCTCCACTGAGATTCTATTAAATTCATCAAAACAGCCCCAGGCACCCGTCTGGGAAAGGCCTTTGTAAATATTTCCACAAGACTGCAACAAAAGAAGTACAAGAGCAAAATTACCAACGCCATTAGTTTTAGAGAAAAATGGATAATCCATTTTCCACACTATTTATTTATAACAATCTCCGGTATACTGTGGGTGTTCAGAAAAGTGCACCAAAACAGCAGGCACAATAAATTATAATCTTTATAGCTCTCCATAGTTTGCTACATGATTTGTTAATTGCACATTTTCAATATACATGCACAAGAATCCCCTTTAAAGGTCACTAGTATTGAATTACTGATGCCCTGCTTCCTGGGAGGCCCACAAACTGAATAAAAGATGATTTAAGGATGTTAGAGTCACTCTACTGAACCAGCTGAACAGGGATAAAAATACACTTGAACAGCTTAGCTTGATGCAGCGATTGAAGGTGCAGGGAGGTTTCACAGGACCCTCTCAAGGCCAATGACCAGATCCCCACACTAGAGAGAGCAGTCAGTGTTCCCAAACAGCACTGAGATGGGACATGAGTTCTCAGACCTGAGCTGAAGGAAACCAGAACAGAACGAGAGAGGCAATCTCAGCAAAGAAGGGAGCAATGTTGTTCCTGGCGAAAAGGAAGGATCACTCAGTGACTGGGGTGCTAAGCTGGGACCTAGGGGATATGGGTTCAATTCTCTGTCTGACCACAGACTTTGACCTTGGGCTACTAACTTAGTGCCAGATTTCCACAAGTAATTTGGTGCAGATAGGTGCAAGCTGGATTTTGAAAAATGCCTGATCAGGTGTCTAACTCACTTAGGTGGCTGTGTACATCCCACTAGGAACCTAAACACCTTTGGAAATTTGGCCCTTAGCCTTTTTGGGTATTGTCTACCCCGCACACTAAGGCGTGAGACCTGGGCCCAGCAATTGTAAGGCCATGTTTACAGTGTAATATGGATGCTCAAGTGCAGTCTTGGAAACACAGAATCCAGAAGCTGGGGTCCCACAGACCCAAGTTTACAATGCAGTGTAGACAGACCCTGTCTGACTCAGTTCCCATCAGTTCAATAGGGATAACCACCCTGCCTCAGAGGGGCATGAAGAAAAATGAAAATGGTGCCATCTCAGCACCCATAGAGCTAGTGTTAAGGACCAACTGCTACCTGGCTATGAACTCAGAGAATGAAATAAACCTGGTAAGGAGAATGTGTCAGGGGGACCAGTTTTATGTAGGTTTCTTAAGGAAAGTCGTGCTGTTTAGGTGGCCACCTAATACTGGCCATCTTACGATGGAAGGCTATGCTGATATAAGGCCTCAGAGGTGACTGAACATATCAGCTCGGTGACACATGCTATTTACTGAGTAGGAGGGAGGCTTAGATTGGCAGTGACACCAGCTGGTGGATGTCCTTTTCAGATGTGTTCTCTGGAGTGATGGACCATTATGCAGCATCTGACAAGGGCATCATATAGCATGCTCCAAAAAGCACACTGGGTTAGGCTACGTCCTCAGTGCAGACAGAGCATGTTATCAGACCAAAGTAAGCATGTCTTGAGCTTTAGCTTACACTCCAGCCAGGCCAGAGAGCTTGGCTGTAAAGCAGCAGCAGCAGCACACTTGGGTGAGGGGGTCTTGTGTGTGGATGGGAACGGCACTAGAAGAAACATAGGACAAGCCCAAATTAATGCCACAGTGAAGACAAGTCCTAAGAGTCAGACCCTGCTCTGGTTTTACATCATTTACACTGATTACAGTGACAATGGGGATACAAAGCGTGGAAGCCAGTGCAGAGTTTGACCCTAAGAGGATATTGTAGCTAGTAGTTGAGGTACAGCAACACTCACCAAAGCTAGCTGCCTTGCTCTGAAAATAACTGTTCCTTTGGGTGGAGCAAATCTCAACCTAGGGTCAGGGCCATGCACCACGCCCAGACTGTTCATAGTGAAATCTAGTTGGGTGTCAGACAAGATCTCTCCATTACAGTCCAGTTCATCCTTCTCTTGACCCTGCTGTGAAGTCATAATGCTGAATTTATGACATCACAGTCATTTCCAAGGGAATGGCTATCATAAATCCATGATTTTTACTTTTCTGTGGGATGAACAACAACAACAACACTTTGTGAGCAGGAGGGGACGCTGGACTGCAATGGAGGAAGATCTACAGACAGAAAGAGAGATTACATACCTTCCAGTTACTGGAGTTCTTCAAGGTATTTTGTCCCTATGGGTGCTCCACCATAGGATGTGTGCACGCCTGTGCACTCTCAACTGATATCTGGAAAGTAGCGTTTGCAGGCTTGCACCTGTGCAGAACTGAGCCTCATGCTCTGAGTGAGGGCAGACAGCGAGACACGAGCCTGCTACCACTCAGTTCCTTCTCAACAGTGATGCCTAACTCAACAGCAGAAGGGAAGGAGGGTGGGCAGGAAGTGGAGCACCTATCAGGACAAAATACTTAGAAAAACTTGAGTTACTATAAGGTAAGTAACCTCTTTCTTCTTCCAGTATCTGTTCCTATGGATGCTCCACCATGGAGACTCCCAAGCAGCCACTCATTGGGTGCTGAGAGATAAGTCCAAGACAGTTTGAAGGACAGCATCACCGACGGTGGCATCATCTCTGGAAGCAGGTAAGATGGTGTCATGTTTGGCAAAGGCATGGACAGAAGATGAAGCAGCAGTCCTGCAGAATTCTGCTAGGGGAGCATTCTTCAGTGGAGCCATAGATGTGGACTGAGCTCCAGCATAACACACTGTTACTCTGTGAAGGAGTAGTGTCATAGCAATATAACAGCTGGTCATGAGGCAACCCGAAACCCATTTAGACCGTCTGTGTGTGGAAATCAGTTGGTCTTTTGTCCTGTCTGCAAATGATACAAATACTCTAGGAGAAGCCCCAAATGGTTTAATCTTGCACAGATAGAAAGCATGGGCCCTCCTAACATCCAGTGCATGAAGGCTTGATTCTCCTCTGAAGGCATAAGGCTTTAGGTAGAAAACTGGTAGGTGAATCTCCTGGTTAATGTTATGTTCTGAGGAGACCTTTGGGAGGAACCACAGGTGAGGAACCAGAAAAACCTTCTCTCTGTAAAAAGTAGTTTATGGTGGGTCTGCCATGGATGCTCCCAGCTCCTCCATTGACCTTGCTGAGATTATGACAATTAGAGAATATCTGTTCTCCTTGGGGAATCAGGCTCAATTCATCTGCATCTACTCCTAGACTTTCATGGGGACGAGGCTGAGTACCTTTTGTGTGGTAGTCCTCTCCAACTGATGAAAACTCCCCAGAGTCTGTACCATAACATACAGTATAGTGTCCATTAGTAGCTTGAGGAGTATACACAGGAGGGGTTTCATGTGGTAGAGAGAGAGCTTTTGGAGATGAAGAACTCACAGCTGGGAGTTGTCCTTTGCTCGTAGTTGCAATGTTTTCATTTGCTGCAGGTGGCCCAGATGGTGGAATCAGAGAATTAGGTGTAAGGGGCCTTGCTGGCTTTTCATTAGTGGGAATCACTAGGTCTAACTTGTGGCACGTTCATTGTGATGGCATTAGTTTGCACAGCAGGGGTATTTTGTTCTAGAATATTCAGTCGAGTTCTAACATTTTGTCAAGTCTCTTGCATCTTTTGCTGCATTTGTCTGGCAGAGTCCCATTGGGATCCTGTACATTCAGGACCTCATGAAGGAATGCTAACTCCTCTAAGCAAGTGGTCAAGTCCTTGCTTGCAGTAGTTCCTTGCTTCTTCCTTTTGATCCAATTCATCTGTATTCAGTCCTTTACTAACAAACATAAAGGCTCTCCTGAACTCTTCTTTAATAGCTTTAATGTTTGCATCTTCTAGAATAGCAGGATCCTGTTCTTGTTCCATTTCTTTTTCCAAATGACAGTCTTTCCGTTTCTGTTGTACTTTTGGGTTAATTACTTTTATTTTCAGTTTTGCAGACTATTCATCAATCATCTAGCATTTTTCAGAGTGTAGCCTCTCCTCGCTTTGGATAACTTGGCTTTCTGCAGTGTCGAGGCATCACAACTCCCATGGGGACACTTAGGAGAAGAGTCTGGCAAAGTCAGGAACTGGAGCTGCCCGCAGGCAACCTGCTCCCTCTGTGCCACTGTCTCAGCAATCTCCACTGCCTTGCGAACCACGTGACTGCCTGTCTCCTATTCAACTTATTCATAAATGATCTGGAGAAATGGGTAAACAGTGAGGTGGCAAACTAACCGTACTCAGAGAGCAGTTGTTAATGGCTCCCAATCCTGCTGGAAAGGTATAACAAGTGGGGTTCCGCAGGGGTCTGTTTTGGGACCGGTTCTGTTCAATATCTTCATCAACGATTTAGATGTTGGCATAGAAAGTACGCTTATTAAGTTTGCGGATGATACCAAACTGGGAGGGATTGCAACTGCTTTGGAGGACAGGGTCAAAATTCAAAATGATCTGGACAAATTGGAGAAATGGTCTGAGGTAAACAGGATGAAGTTCAATAAAGATAAATGCAAAGTGCTCCACTTAGGAAGGAACAATCAGTTTCACACATACAGAACGGGAAGAGACTGTCTAGGAAGGAGTATGGCAGAAAGAGATCTAGGGGTCATAGTAGACCACAAGCTTAATATGAGTCAACAGTGTGATACTGTTGCAAAAAAAGCAAACGTGATTCTGGGATGCATTAACAGGTGTGTTGTAAACAAGACACGAGAAGTCATTCTTCCGCTTTACTCTGCGCTGGTCAGGCCTCAACTGGAGTATTGTGTCCAGTTCTGGGCACCGCATTTCAAGAAAGATGTGGAGAAATTGGAGAGGGTCCAGAGAAGAGCAACAAGAATGATTAAAGGTCTTGAGAACATGACCTATGAAGGAAGGCTGAAGGAATTGGGTTTGTTTAGTTTGGAAAAGAGAAGACTGAGAGGGGACATGATAGTAGTTTTCAGGTATCTAAAAGGGTGTCATCAGGAGGAGGGAGAAAACTTGTTCACCTTAGCCTCCAATGATAGAACGAGAAGCAATGGGCTTAAACTGCAGCAAGGGAGATTTAGGTTGGACATTAGGAAAAAGTTCCTAACTGTCAGGGTAAACACTGGAATAGATTGCCTAGGGAAGTTGTGGAATCTCCATCTCTGGAGATATTTAGGAGTAGGTTAGATAAATGTCTATTAGGGATGGTCTAGACAATATTTGGTCCTGCCATGAGGGCAAGGGCCTGGACTCGATGACCTCTCGAGGTCCCTTCCAGTCTATGAGTCTATGAGTCTATTCAAGACAGTTAAGACCAAAGCAGACTGTGAAGAACTTCAAAAAGATCTCACAAAACTAAGTGACTGGGCAAAAAAATGGCAAATGACATTTAATGTGGATATATGTAAAGTTATGCACTTTGGAAAAAATAATCCCAACTATACATGCAATATGATGGGGACTAAATTCGCTACAACTAATCAGGAAAGAGATCTTGGAGTCATCATGTATAGTTCTCTGAAGATGTCAGGGCAGTGTGCAACGTCAGTCAAAAAAGCAAACAAGATGTTAGGAATCATTAAAAAAGGGATGGAGAATAAGACAGAGAATATCTTATTGTCCTTATATAAATCTATGGTATGCCCACATCTTGAATACTGTGTACAGATGTGGTCTCCTCATCTTAAAAAAGATATACTGGGCATTAGAAAAGGTTCAGAGAAGGGCAATTAAAAGGATTAGGGGTTTGGAATGGGTCACATATGAGGAGAGATTAGAGAAACTAGGACTTTTCATCTTGGAAAAGAGGTGACTAAGGGAGGATATGATAGAGATATATAAAATCATGAGTGGTGTGGAGAAGTGAATAAGGAAAAGTAATTTACTTATTCCCATAATACAAGAACTAGAGGCCACCAAATGAAATTAATGGGCAGCAGGTTTAAAACAAATAAAAGGAAGTTCTTCTTCACACTGCGCACAGTCAACCTGTGGAACTCCTTGTCTGAGGAGGTTGTGAAGGCTAGGACTACAACAGGGTTTAAAGGAGAACTGGATAAATTCATGGAGGTTAAGTCCATGACTGGCTATTAGCCAGATGGGTTAGGAATGGTGTCCCTAGCCTCTGTTTGTCAGAGAGTGGAGATGGATGGCAGGAGAGAGATCACTTGATCATTACCTGTTAGGTTCACTCCCTCTGGGGCACCTGGCATTGGCCACTGTCGGCAGACAGGATACTAGGCTGCATGGACCTTTGGTCTGACCCAATATGGCCATTCTTATGAGAAATTTTGAGGAAGAGTTGCAGGGCGGAGTAGGTCACCATTGGTTCAAATGTGGGGGAGGGGTTCCCTGGGGTGTTCAAACCCAAGTTGAGGTCTCATTGGAGGGAGGTTGACAAATGGAAGAAGCAAGTTGTACAGGCCTTGAAGAAATCTGGTTGCTGCCAAGCGGCTAAAGATTGTGAAGGCCTGGATGGGAAAATGGAGGCTGTGGTGGTGGCCAGATGCACTCAATACAGCTCACTGAGAGACCCTGTGTCTTTAGTGCTAACAGATAGTGCAAAATCATGGAGATTGGAACTTCGGAAGCTTGAGAAGATGGGAGGGAGCACCAGGGTTGGAAGCGCTTTCACTTTCGCAGGTTCGTCTTACACAAGTACTGGGCTTTCTACTGGATAGGAGGACTGACTGAACTCTATCCAAGCAGATCAGTTCCATGCCTGAGAGCCATTGAGAAGCCATGCTCTCAGACTCAGGGAGGAGGGGCTGGGATGAGTAAGGGACCCTGAGTTATGGTGGCAATAGGTCCTTAGTGTTAGGAAGTTTGAGGGATGTTGTCTCCAAAAGGTGGATGAGGTGTGAGTAGCGCACCTGTCCCGGCCAAGCAGGTGCTATGGGAATAGCCTTCACTCCTTCTCAGCACAGCTTGAGAAAGGTCTAAGGGAGTTTGCAGAGAGGCTTTCGCAACTATGTGTTCTTCAATGATAATAGACTGGAAATGACCTTTCTGATATCATGGAAAGTGATCAATAATTTTTGTAAATTTAGAGTATGTGTGAAATCATTGTGCTATCAAGGCCTGGTAGTTGGCAATGTGAAATTGGAGAGAGGGTGATGTGTAACTCTTTCTTCCTAGCAAGTCCTACAACTTGGATTCCTTATCTGATGGAGAGGGCCTAGAGCTAGCTTGACAGTTCCTCTCACTGGTGGCATCCAGTGCAAGGGAACTGGGACAAGGGATGGGAGAAGAAGTACTCCATTTCCTTTGGTGGGATGTAGTATTTCTGCTCTGCCCCATTACAGGTCAGTGGGATTTTGGCAGGTGTTTGCCTTAGTGGATGTGTGGCAGGGCAATCTTTCCCTAGGGACTGATGTTCAGGGTGTCCACCAAGAAGTGTTTACATTCTTGCACTTCCTCCAGCGGGATTTGAAGTGAGTCCATTAATCTTTTCATAAGGTCCTGGAAGGTCTTAAAGTCATCAGCATAGCAGGGAGGTAGGTGGTGGCATTACCACATTGTCTGAAGATGAAGGTACCTTTACAGAAATCTCCTCAACTTGAAACTCTTGTTCCTCCTGTACATTGGTTGGTACCAGAGAAGTATGTGGTTCCAAGATGTGCAGTACCTTAGGACAGTCTGTGGGTGTTGGGGGTGCCAGTGCTTTGTCTTAGGTCCCTGATGGAATTAGTCACCACAGTGGTCCCACAGGTCCCACTAATCCCACCAGGGAGGGGGATAAAGGAAGGGACCTCAGGGATAGTCATAATCTCTGGGCCTACAAAGCTACAATATCTGGTAGGTTCCACAGGATCCTTTTCATGAAAAAGACTCATGGGGGTAGGCTAGCACAGTACTGAGATCTCCTGATCTAAGGAATCTTCCCCTGAACTAAGGTGTGTGTGGGGGGGTGTCTCTGATGTCCTACTTGGTACTGAAGGCTGGAGACTTAAGCAAGTCTCAATGTGTTGCTGTTGCAGCAGTGTCAGGAAGTGGCTCTGGCATATCTTCCCTGCTCTGGTGAGTCAGGTTCATCAGAGATGAAGGGATCAACAAAAGAAAGGAACCTGGAAGAGGGTGAAGGGCTATGATAACCTTCACACAAAGTTAGTCGCAGTAACTGACCTAGTGGTAGGTATAACTGAGCAGGTTTCTTCCACAGTACCAATGCCTGAGTACCAGACTCAGTTGGAGTCTCTGCCACAACCTTAGAGGGATGAAAAGTCTCTTGAGTCTTATGAGCTGATGCTCCTTGCTCAGAGAGGTAGGTTGCTTTGCCCAGGGCTGCAATTGAAGCAGCCAATGTGGCCAAGGTGCTCTGCAATGTGAATGCTGATGTATGGAGGAGGAAGCAACCCCTCCAGAGCTGGCCATGCTCCATAATAGGTGCTTAAGTCTAGCCTCCCTGTCCTCCTTAGCTCTGCCTTTGAAACTCACACAGACCGTGCATTTAGAAGAGTTGTGAGAATTCCCTAAACATCACAGGCAACTGGAGTGTCCGTCACTGTGGGGAAAGGACCAATGGCAAGTCTGACGGGTCTTCATAACAAATTACACTCTAACACAAACCAGAAGATCAAAGAAGAAGAGGAGGGGAAGGAGTTCCCATCCTGACCACACACACAGAAGATAAATAAAATAAAAGCATCAGAAATGGGTAACTAAAAGAAACTCTTAAAAGAAACAAATGAAGTAAAGAATTCACTAGTTAAGGTGGGAAGCTGAGGGGAGTAGACAGCAGAACTCTTCATCTCCAGCTGCAGGCAGCTGAGAGGGAACTGAGTGGCATCAGGCTTTGCTTCCCTAGCTGCCCTTGTTCAGACCACGAAGCATTGCTCTGCGCAGGTGTGAGACCGCAGACACCACTCTGCAGTCTCCAACTGAGGGTGCACGTACATCCTATGGTGGAGCACCCACAGGGACATATACTCAAAGGAGAACGCTAACCACATCAGAGCAAATACAGAAAGTGAACGGCAAAGTAATCTGGGTTTTGCAATCACTGTCTCTCTTTCAGACTCTACCCAATATGAAAATCCCTAGTTTCATTGCTTACCAGTAACGTGTGCGATGTTGCTGTTGTTGATTTGAATAATTGTAGCACATAGGAGCTGTAGTCATGGCCCAGGTCCCCACTGAGCTAGGTGCTGACCATTATTAATGGCGTGAATTACAGTAGTGCCCAGGAGCCCGGTGGTGGACCAGAACCCTGTTGTGCTGGGCATTGTAAAAATAATGGGGCTCCTGGACGGTTATGTATTTGTCTTAACCAAAATTGGCAAGTCTGGGGTGACTACTGTAACCCTCATGCTGAGTCAGCCTCAAGCCTCTTGCAGCCAGCCCCACCAGAGGCCAGGACTCCCACAGGGAGGATGATCCTCAGGGACAGCAGAGGGCTGGCTTCTGCCTCACTGAGAGCACTTCCTTGGCTTCCCAGGATCTAATGCACATGTATGCAGCTCATGCTGGAGGAGGAGGAGCCTGACAGTTGGCAGAGTGGCAGATAACCAAAGGGACCTCACTCTGATCCATCAGTTGTGTTAGGATATAAATATTCAGGCCTGTCTGAAAAGGCCTATACTTTAAGAATGTAGGTGTATTTTTATTACTTAGCTAGTTTTAGAGGTAGAAAAAAAAAATAAAATTACTGTTTGCCTGTATAGGGTCTTTTTTTTTACTGCAACAGTCTAAGGCCCTGTTCTTAGGCTAAGTAAGGCTTTTGGCTAAGCAGCAAAGGCAGCCATAAGCTGGAAAGTGAATGGTCACATTCTTACATTTGTAAGCAGAGTCAGGATAAGCTCTACCCTGACATCTGGTGGAAAGAAGTTCAGAGAGTGTATTTGCATAGGTACGCCCACCCTATCCCAGACTCCCAAGCTGTGGGATTGCTTGGTGACAAATTGCTCACCCTCAGTTGAGTAGTACTGGCTAGACATGGGACATGGGTTCCAAAACCCAGAGAATTGAGAGAGGCTGGGGACAGGTATCTGTGCCTGGTGGTGCAGTCTCCTTGTGGAGCTAGAAGCACCAGTTGCACCCCCTCCTTTCTCCACTGTGGAATGTCAGAGTTGTTTTTTTTTTATTCTCTCAAGAATCTAAATACAGGTTACTGAGCTGAACGCCCTTTGGGCTAATGGTGCACTAGCACTGGGGCTCCCCCACTAAGAGCTGAGATCACTAAGAGTTGAAATCACAAAAAAAGCTGAAATGACTGAGCTGAGAGCACTGAGCATTGTGCTAACTAGTGGGGGAGCCTGAAGATATGCTGTGGACAGAGCAGCTGGTGGAGTGGAGCAGTTGCGGGGACGGCTGGAGCGGATCACGGGACAGCTGGTGGCAGCAGAGGGAGTAGCTGTGGGACGGGGGGCGCGGCCCACAGAGTGAGCAGAGCCGAGCAGTTTTGCAGAGCAGCTCATGGAGCAGAGCAGCTGGTGGAGCGGAGCAGTTCCTGAGGATGGCTGGAGGAGCAGAGTGGAGCAGCTGGTAAAGCGGAGCAGTTCGTGGAGAAGGCGGAAGCAGAACCCACGGAGAGGCAGGGCAGTTGGCCCTGGACCACGTAAGGTGCCCCTTTCTACCCAGGCTGGGGGGGAGGGACCTCTACAGATAGACTCTTGAACTCTGGGGTGGCATTGACCAGAGACTTTGGGGTTGTTGGACTTTGGGGTGATTGGACTTAAAACCCTAAGCGGAAAAAGGACAGTGGCAAACGTACTTGGAGGTGGGTTTTTGTTTATGGTTTGTGTTATAACCCTGTTTGTGGTGTTTCTCCAATGGGATGCCACATTGATTCCTTCCTTTATTAAAAAAGATTTTGCTACACTCAGACTCCGTGCTTGCGAGAGGGGAAGTATTGCCTCCTAGAGGCGCCCAGGGGGGTGTGGTATGTGAGTGTCCCAGGTCACTGGGTGGGGGCTCGAGCCGGTTATGCATTGTGTTACTGAAACGGAACCCCTGGATACTGAACCCGGCCCTTGTTGCTGCCAACTAGAGGGGCAGAAGGGTTACATTTTTGGGGGCTCGTCCGGGATCCCTGGGTCAGTACCCCTCGCAAGCACTTGTTGAGTGTTCCACTGTATTGGGAAATAATTATGTTTATATTTTGAGGAAACTACTGTTTGTATAATGGCTAATATGTCGGGTTTGGTGGGCCCCAGTCCTGCAGCCTCTAGCTCAGGGGCGGCAGACTCAGCCTATGATTGGGCAAAAGCACTGGGGCATATATTGGAAAAGATTGTGTTGGCCTATGCTACGTCGAACTCTTGTCGTAAGTTAAGGTTATTTGATGGGGAAGAGGAGTTTGAACTCTGGTCGGAGCATACTACTGAAATGCTGCGGGAGTGGGCCGTACCCGATGTAGAAAAGCGACGATGTCTAATAGAGAGCCTTAGTGGCCCAGCATTAGATGTAATTCGCACCCTGAAGCTCACTGACCCTGAGGTCAGTGTGAAGGACTGCCTAGAGGCCCTTGATAATACCTTTGGGAGCGTAGAGGGCCCTGCGGACAGTTACTGTAAATTCATTAATTCCCGACAGCAAAGGGGTGAGAAAATTTCAGCCTATATACAGAGGCTGGAGAGACTACTTCAGAGAGCTGTTATGAGGGGAGCAGTGACTGCTGAGCAGATGGATCAGACCAGACTGGCTCAAGTTGTAAGAGGGACTCAGTATTGGAACCCGATCCTACTTCATCTCCGACTAAGAGAACGGCAGGAACATCCCCCAAGTTACTCCCAGCTGATAAAGGAGGTCAGGGAAGAAGAAGAAAGGCAGGCAGCCAGCGAGTGTTGGGAAGCCCAAACATTGGAACGAGCCAGTACGACACCACCGCCAATGGCCAGTGTACTGATGGTGAGCACCACAGAGGAACTTGCCCAACAAATGCAGGTCCTGACAGAACGGATAGCTGAGCTGCAAAGCATCATTGACCAAGCTAAGACTTCCAGGAATAAGGAGCCTCAGACTGTGATGATAGAGAAGTCAGTATCTAGAGTCACCGTCCCACCTCGCCGAATGGAGAAAGGACACTTCTTTTGCTACCGGTGTGGTCAGGATGGGCACAGTGCTGCTAACTGCCATAAGGAAGAGAACCCCTCCTTAGTGTATGAAAAGCTGAGGATCAGTTGGGAGAGATCCAGTAGCTGCCAGAAGGTCCGGGGACGGAGACCACCTAGGCCTAGAGGATTTGAAGATTCCCCCAGAAAAGACCAACCAGCTGGGATCCCTGCAGGACTGATAGGGCCTCGAGCAGAGGTCATGGTGAGGATTGAAGGGGCGGAGTGTAAAGCCGTGCTTGACACTGGATCTCAAGTGACTATTATATTTCAGTCATTCTACCAACAGATGCTTAGGCACCTGCCCATACAGCCACTGACTGGCATTGGTCTGTGTGGCCTCAGCATGGATGAATACCCTTATCAGGGCTATGTCATAGTACACCTGGAATTCCCAGAAGAGATTGCTGGGGTAAGACAGGAGGTGGACACTGCAGCTTTAATATGCCCTGACCCCAAAGGAGCCTCTGATGTGTCTGTGCTAATAGGGACCAACTCCAGCCTCTTTAGGATACTGGCCAATTACTGCAGACAGCGAGCAGGAGACCAATATCTGAATACCTTGGTGATACACACACACTGTGCCGAGGCTTACAGAAAAATTGAGGACACAAGAAAAGTGATGCCTGATTTGCCAGTCGAAGCACTGAGGTATAAGGGCCCGGTCCCTTTAGTGGTGCCTGCCATGTCAAAAAAGGAGGTGATTGTCAGGAGTACCTGCCTAAAAGGCAGTAAGGGAACATTAGCTGTGGTAGAGCAGCCAACCAAGGGAGGGCTCCCAGAAGGAGTGCTGGTTCTCAGCGGAGTCATAACCCTACCTGCTGAAGCCCAGGAGGAGGTGACGATACTGGTTGCTAATGAAACACGCCGTGATGTGTTTGTAAAACCAGGGCAGAAAATTGCAGACATTTTTGAGCCTGAAAGCGTTGTGAGACCCCAGTGTGAAGATGAAGTTCCAATGATAGATCCTGCGATGTTTGACTTCGGGGACTCACCGCTGTCTGAGGAGTGGAAGGATCGCCTGAGAAAGAAGCTTTGCAAGAGATCCAAAGTGTTCTCACTACATGAGTGGGACGTGGGATGTGCAAAGGGAGTGGAACACCATATCAGGCTACAAGATCCCCGACCCTTCAGGGAGAGGTCTAGAAGGATTGCCCTCTCTGAGATGGAAGACGTGCGCCATCATCTTCAAGAGCTGATCGCGAATGGTATCATCACAGAGTCACGAAGCCCCTATGCCTCACCCATTGTGGTCGTTCGTAAGAAGAGTGGAAAAATCCGGATGTGTATTGACTACCGCACCCTAAACAGGCGCACTACAGTTGATCAGTACACCATGCCTCGAGTACAAGATGCCTTGGACTGTTTGCTGGGTAGTCAGTGGTTCTCTGTGTTGGATCTTCGGAGTGGATACTACCAGATCCCTCTAGGTGAAGAAGATAAGGAGAAGACAGCCTTCATCTGCCCATTAGGGTTTTATCAGTTCGAACGCATGCCCCAAGGGATTTCTGGAGCACCTGCCACATTTCAACGTCTTATGGAAAAAGTCGTGGGAGACATGAATTTACTGCAGGTGTTAGTTTACTTGGATGACCTGATTGTGTTTGGAAGAACCCTGGAGGAACATGAAGAAAGACTTCTTAAAGTGCTCGACAGGTTGGAGGCATACGGTTTGAAGCTTTCAATTGATAAATGCCAGTTCTGCCAAACCTCAGTGAAGTATGTAGGTCACATCGTGTCCCAAGAAGGTGTGAGTACTGACCCCGATAAAATAGAAGCACTCACTACCTGGCCACGTCCCATTAACTACAGAGAACTCAAGACGTTTCTTGGATTTAGTGGTTACTACCGCAGATTTGTGAAGAACTATGCTACGATTGTAAAACCTCTGAATGATCTTACCAGGGGATACCAGTCCAACAAGAACAAATCTAAGACCCAGAATAAGCGGAGGCCTCCAAAGCCGCCTTTGCAGAGACACTATGGCCCCTTCGAACCATTTGGGCCGCGGTGGGATGAAAGATGTGAGAGAGCTTTTCGGGAAATCATTACTCGCTTAACTCATGCTCCCGTCCTAGTCTTTGCTGACCCGAGCAAACCGTTTATCCTGCATACTGATGCCAGTTTGGAGGGTCTGGGAGCAGTACTGTATCAGGAAGTGGAAGGCAAACGCAAACCGGTAGCCTTTGCCAGCCGAGGACTGTCTGACAGTGAAACTCGCTACCCCATCCACAAGCTGGAGTTCTTGGCCTTAAAATGGGCCATCACTGAGAAATTCCGAGACTACTTGTACGGTGCTCAGTTCCAGGTGTGGACAGACAACAACCCACTGACCTATGTGTTAACAAGTGCTAAATTGGATGCTACAGGCCAGAGATGGGTGGCCGCCTTGGCTAGCTATGAGTTCAGCATTCAATACCGATCAGGGAGGAGCAATGTAGATGCAGATGCCTTGTCCAGACGTCCGCAGGCACCTGATGTCGCTGTGATACCCACGGATGGCGTGAGAGCTATTTGCAGTGTGAGTCGCCGAGAGCCGGAGTCCCCTGAGAGCCTTCATGGATGTGTTGCTGAAGCTTTGGGCCTACCCCCTGAAGGCGTGCCTTCTGCTTCAGTGAACTATATTGCTTTGGACCAATCTCCCTTGCCCATGCTCAATACGGCTGACTGGCAAGAGGCCCAACTACAAGATGCTGACATTCGTGATACACTACTTGCCAAAAGAGAGGGGCGAGGCCCAGCTGAGGTTGTCCCACCTACCCCAGAGGCCAAACTACTATTGAGAGAATGGACCAAACTAAAACTGATTCAGGGAGTGCTACACCGCACGACCACAGACCCTCTACAAAAGCAACGGAATCAACTAGTGCTGCCAAAAGATTACAGAGCCCTGGCCATGAGGGCCCTGCATGATGACTTTGGACATTTAGGGATGGAGAGGACCCTGGAACTTATCCGCAGTAGATTCTATTGGCCACGAATGGCTGAAGATGTTCGCCGGAAATGTGAGACCTGCGCGCGATGTGTGCAAAGGAAAACTCTGCCCACGAGGGCTGCATATCTGAAGAACATCACCAGCAACAAACCTCTGGAGCTGGTTTGCATTGATTTCTTGTCTTTAGAAGTGGACAAGAGGAATATTGGGAACATCCTAGTAGTGACCGACCATTACACGCGATATGCGCAGGCATATCCCACACGTGATCAGAAGGCCACTACCGTCGCTCGAGTACTATGGGAAAAATATTTCTCAGTTTATGGATTCCCAGCCCGGATACACTCGGATCAGGGACGAGACTTTGAGAGTCACCTTCTGAAGGAGGTGCTGAGGATAGCAGGAATTAAAAAGTCAAGGACAACGCCTTATCACCCACAGGGTGACCCTCAGCCAGAGAGGTTCAACCGAACCCTTTTAGATATGTTAGGGACTTTGCGGCCAGAGCAGAAGGCAACCTGGAGCCAACATGTCGCATTTCTAGTGCACGCCTACAACGCCACAAAGAACGACGCTACGGGAGTCACCCCATATCTCTTAATGTTTGGGCGAGAACCAAGATTACCCATAGACCTGTGCTTTGGTGTATCCGAGGATGGAGATAGCTATGAAACTCACCAGCAATATCTATCCCGTCTACGAGAAAAGCTGCGGGATGCTTATCACTTAGCTACATCTGCAGCTCAGAAGAATGCAGGCCGCAACAAACATCGATATGATGCTAGGGTGCGTCTGCAAGAACTCCAGCCAGGGGACAGAGTCCTGCTGCGAAATTTGGGTATTGCTGGCAAGCACAAGATAGCTGACAGATGGAAGGCAATACCTTACTTAGTGATGGAAAAGCTAGGAGACCTGCCGGTCTACAAGATCAAACCTGAAGAGGGTACAGGGCAGACCAAGACCGTGCACAGAAACCTTTTGCTCCCTGTGGGGGAATTGGTAGGCAGCCCTTATGAGATTGGCCACAACCGGGCAACTGGGCAGAACAAAGGTGCTGTGCCAAAGCCGCCTTCCAACGTGGACAGCCGGCTCCCTGCAGCTAACCTACCCCTACTCAGCACATCTGAGAGTGAGTCTGAGGAGGAAGACACAACCATGGTGTATCCTGGGATGAAGACAAGATTTCAGTCTCGATCCGCTGAATCAGAAGAGAGCACATCCTCTTCCGCCCTAAACCCTATGGCAGAAGTATTTAGGCCCATTCCTGACAT
Organism: Gopherus evgoodei; assembly: GCF_007399415.2. Taxonomy (NCBI): domain Eukaryota; kingdom Metazoa; phylum Chordata; order Testudines; family Testudinidae; genus Gopherus; species Gopherus evgoodei. The sequence continues at coordinate 4,465,235 of NC_044336.1, read as the reverse complement.
CCCTGAGCCACTGGTGGGACCCCCGTGTAATGACTTACACAGACTATTGGACAGTGGTGACATACAGATGGAGGATGTCCAGAGCACCTGCGACCCTCCACTGTTAGAACTAGAAATGCAGGGGCCTATGCCAGTACCCGAGGGAAACTCACAGAAAACTTCCCCATCCGTCACTCAAGAGGATGTCCCCCCTACCATAGCAACAGAGATTCTCAATAGGCGAGACAGGGTAATAAGACCAGTGAAACGGTTAACTTACGATGCACCTGGGGTGATTAGTAAGGAGCCTATACATTTAGCACACAGGTTTGTGAAAGCTAAAGTGGGCTATCTAATGCCTTTTGGAGGGGACCAATAAGTTGGTATAGTAGGGAATGTGATTTGTCGGGACGACAAATTCTTGGCTGGGGGGAGGATGTAAGCAGAGTCAGGATAAGCTCTACCCTGACATCTGGTGGAAAGAAGGTCAGAGAGTGTATTTGCATAGGTACGCCCACCCTATCCCAGACTCCCAAGCTGTGGGATTGCTTGGTGACAAATTGCTCACCCTCAGTTGAGTAGTACTGGCTAGACATGGGACATGGGTTCCAAAACCCAGAGAATTGAGAGAGGCTGGGGACAGGTATCTGTGCCTGGTGGTGCAGTCTCCTTGTGGAGCTAGAAGCACCAGTTGCACCCCCTCCTCTCTCCACTGTGGAATGTCAGAGTTGTTTTTTTTTATTCTCTCAAGAATCTAAATACAGGTTACTGAGCTGAACGCCCTTTGGGCTAATGGTGCACTAGCACTGGGGCTCCCCCACTAAGAGCTGAGATCACTAAGAGTTGAAATCACAAAAAAAGCTGAAATGACTGAGCTGAGAGCACTGAGCATTGTGCTAACTAGTGGGGGAGCCTGAAGATATGCTGTGGACAGAGCAGCTGGTGGAGTGGAGCAGTTGCGGGGACGGCTGGAGCGGATCACGGGACAGCTGGTGGCAGCAGAGGGAGTAGCTGTGGGACGGGGGGCGCGGCCCACAGAGTGAGCAGAGCCGAGCAGTTTTGCAGAGCAGCTCATGGAGCAGAGCAGCTGGTGGAGCGGAGCAGTTCCTGAGGATGGCTGGAGGAGCAGAGTGGAGCAGCTGGTAAAGCGGAGCAGTTCGTGGAGAAGGCGGAAGCAGAACCCACGGAGAGGCAGGGCAGTTGGCCCTGGACCACGTAAGGTGCCCCTTTCTACCCAGGCTGGGGGGGAGGGACCTCTACAGATAGACTCTTGAACTCTGGGGTGGCATTGACCAGAGACTTTGGGGTTGTTGGACTTTGGGGTGATTGGACTTAAAACCCTAAGCGGAAAAAGGACAGTGGCAAACGTACTTGGAGGTGGGTTTTTGTTTATGGTTTGTGTTATAACCCTGTTTGTGGTGTTTCTCCAATGGGATGCCACATTGATTCCTTCCTTTATTAAAAAAGATTTTGCTACACTCAGACTCCGTGCTTGCGAGAGGGGAAGTATTGCCTCCTAGAGGCGCCCAGGGGGGTGTGGTATGTGAGTGTCCCAGGTCACTGGGTGGGGGCTTGAGCCGGTTATGCATTGTGTTACTGAAACGGAACCCCTGGATACTGAACCCGGCCCTTGTTGCTGCCAACTAGAGGGGCAGAAGGGTTACACATTTTAAACTAGTTACATTAAAATAAGGCAATCTGGGGCTGTTAGAAAGGTGATCCGATTTATTACCTCCAGAGAAAGGAAAGAGACTAAAAGATTTAAAGAAAACTTAGTTTGATAGCATCGTACCTGGCAAGAACTCACTTATCAATAGCGGGGGTATAAAATTCTTATTTCTGTGTTGTTCTATCACTGTAGCAGGTGGAGAGATAATCTCATCAAAATTATTTAACTATTGGGTAATGTAATCAAAATCACTAAAGGAATGTCAGGGGTTTCTATAGAAATTTAAAGTGGCTGCTCCTGGCTGTCTCTAGTTGTACAAAATGTAACTGGGGTACAGTTGTGTAAAAATGAGTAATCATAGTGCAAGGGGCATTAGGCAAAAGAGAATTTTGTATGTGCGCACAGGAAAAGGAAAAGGGGAGCAATGATGGAAACACTAAGCCTTGGGGTGGCTCTGGGGGATCGGACTGTCGCTTTGGTGGGGGTGCAGGAAAACTCTATGGGCACGGGGGAGGCAGTTACACCTTCTGTAAAATTAGTATGTCTAATATAATGTTATAAAGGGTAAACTATGAAAGAAATGTGCATTTTCCCAGGATGTGTGCAGTGTATATTAAAAAAGGTGTAAAAAAATGCAAATAAAACATGGTACTTAATTAAAATCCTGTTAGGGCTCCAAAAAAAAGCCACAATAGGTTGTACTTTCTTTTTCAAATCTGTGTGTGTTTTGAAGCAAAAAATAAAAGTAAAAAGTAATCAAAACTCTGGTGAAAGTAAAATGTTTCTCTTTTAAAACAGGCTCTAAGCTGCTAATAGCTTTGGATTCAAAAGTAAGCCAAAAAGCCTCTGTGTAAATGCAAATTACCTAGCTGATGAGAGAAGAAAAAAACTGCCCATAACTAGCAGCACAAAAAGGCTGCAAATAATAAATACATCTGGTCAACAAACAAGCTACTAGAAGATTCAGATTATGGCCTTCCAGAAACGGGAGGGGAAAAAACAAGTCAAGTCTGAAAATAAGGGGGACAGGTCAACCCTAACGTGTGTGTGCGTGTGTGTGTGCACGCGCGCGTGCAGTGCAAAAATCTAAAGCTGTCTCTTAGCTATTACCTAAAAATAAACTTAAAGCTTGGTACAGCAAAAAAACTATTCCAAACCTGGTCTGTTGTACAAGAGAGGAAACTGAGGTACATCACCTCATGAATTTCATAAATGACCAGTGAGTGGGATAATTCACTACCCTAACTATAAAACAAAACAAGAACAGCCTAAAGGTAATTATTGTGTTTTTCCTGCAATTAGCAAAACAAATTGTAAAAAAGTGGTATTATTATCAAGCAATAATCTGCCCCCACCAGGGGAGTGAAAATTGTTTATTTTGTTTTTCAGGCACTCCACAAGCAAGCTGGCACCAGCGAAAAAATAACCCAAAATACCAAAAATCTATGTTTTGTGTTGTTTGTCTGTGGTGTTTGTCTTGTTGCTAGCATTGTTGTGTTGCAATAAACAAAAACCCTTATGATATCGGTGGGGATGGCTTCAAAAGGCTGACCTGGGGGGAAAATGTGTATAAAAATGCAAAATGCTCAGTTGAAAGCCCAGCACCTGTGTAATAGCTACCGTGGTACCTAAAAATGGAACAGCAACCAAGGTGCTCTCCACAAGCCCTATGAAAATAATAAAAAGGGGAGGAGTTCACTGGGAATCAATGGAGGGGTGTGTAAAATGGTGTAAATAAAAAAAAAATGTGTAGATGTGCCCCTCTCCTATAACTATGAAGAAGCAGAATCAGAGGTCTGTGGCAAGGGGTGAACAATTGGGTGTACTATGCATAAGGTGTTTTGCTGGGAATGTACATGTTACTATCTAAACTTAGAGCACAAATAAATCTGTAACTCTTATTGCTGTAAATAATTGAACCCAGGCCTGGTTCCATACCAAGTGGTTAAGCTGGTTTGCATAATAACCCATTTCTCTATAAACATTCAATGAACTTATAATATAAACAAAAGCACGCAAAATCTGCAGGGGCAGCTTGTTGCAACTGCCAGCAACCAAACACATTAAAATCTTGACCCTGTCGAAGGAGAAGAGGCAGTGTGCTGGTGGTGGCTCGAATGTTGAACCATACTGCAGTGGTCAGAACTCAGTGTTGCTGTAAATTATCATAGCAGCTGGTGTATTGTTAACTGTACTTGTGTTACGTTGCATATGGAGATAACCTATAAGTAATGTAGTAAGCTCTCCCCCCGCCACAGTGTACTAAACAACCTGAACCCAACCTTCTTGGGCCCACTGTAATGGGAAGTCTGGAACGCTAATTGAAATAGGTGTGGTATGCCCGTAGGAGAGAAGGTGCAGGGCACGGTACTACATAAAGGGCCAGTGGGACAAATAAAATAGTAACACTTTCCACCTTAATGCCCGGCCCTATCAGGAAATGTGTCGCCATATGTCCTATGCTTTTCCAGGGATACCTGGGAAGAAGGATCCCAAAAGAAAAAAAAAAGGGGGTGGAGTGTTAGGATATAGATATTCAAGCCTGTGTGCAAAGGCCTGTACTTTAAGAATTTAGGTGTATTCTTCTCACTTAGCTAGTTATAGAGGTAAAAAAGAAAGAATCAAAATCACTATCTGCCTGTATAGGGCCTTTTCTCACTGTGACAGTCTAAGGCCTTGTCCTTAGGCTAAGTAAGGCCTTCGACTAAGCAGCAGAGGCAGCCATAAGCTGGAAAGTGAATGGTCACATTCTTACATTTTAAACTAGTCACATTAAAATAAGGCAATCTGGGGCTGTTAGAAAGATGATCTGATCTATCACCTCCAGAGAAAGGGAAGAGCATAAAAGATGTAAAGAAAACTTAGTCTGATAGCATCCTGTCTGGCAAGAACTCACTTATCGATAGCTGGGGTGTAAAATCCTCATTTCCGTATTGTTCTTTCACTGTCATCTCCACTTCCCTATTGTTTGTCTGTTTAACCTTTGTTTGGTTCTGTGATTGTTTCTGTCTGCTGTATAATTAGTTTCGTTGGGTGTAAACCAATGAAGGTGGTGGAATATAATTGGTTAAATAATCATGTTACAATATATTAAGATTGGTTAGTTAAATTTCAGTAAAATAATTGGTTAAGGTATAGCTAAGCAGAACAAGTTCTACTATACAGTCTGCAGTCAATCAGGACTTAAAGGGGGGGGATGGGGGTGAGGGAATTGGAATCATGTTTCGCTAAGGGGGGGAATGGGAACAGGGACACAGGCAAGGCTCTGCGGTGTCAGAGCTGGGAAGGGGGACACTGAGGAAGGCAACTGGAATCATGCTTGCTGGAAGTTCACCCCAATAAACGTCAAATTGTTTGCACCTTTGGACTTCGGGTATTGTTGCCCTCTGTTCATGAGAGAAGGACCAGGGAAGTGAGCGGGTGAGGGAATAAGCCCTCTAACAAGATCCTTCTTAGTGCCTTAGGCTTTTGAGATGTTTTTCAGTCCTGTCCCTCCCCCTGGATGCTCCCCTGACACAACCTGACCCTGGATCACGTCAGACCCAGTACCTTGTAGTCCATTTGTTCAGAGCAGTTAAACACATACACCATGATGCCAAGGGCGCGTCCCAAGTCTTTGGTTGTCTCGGTCTTGCCAGTCCCTGCTGGCCCAGCTGGGGCCCCGCTCATGGTCAGGTGCAGAGATTGGGTGAGAGTGATGTAACATCTTCCAGCAGCAAAGAGAAAAGAGATTTGAATGAGTTAGAGTACCCAAGCACAGAGTCACAACATCAACGTGACCTACAGGAAGGCTGCTATGGTTCATTGGGCCGCGTGTACTCGAGTAGAGCTCTCTCAACAGGTCACTGACAACGCAGGGTAATGGGACTAAACTCATGTGTGCTGAGGGAGCCCTTACTCTGCAGAATTGAGTCTGCACCTGCAGAGTGAGTTTGCAAGCTGAAAAATCCTCCTGAGCAAGTTACTGCCTCTGCCTTGCTGTGCTTGCTCTAGGGTATACTCAGCATCCTTTACAGCAGAGCTGCCCAAACTCTTCAAGCCAAGGGCTGGATTTTCACAGCAGTCTGATGACTCTATGCCCACTGTGGCTGATCACTGACAGGTGGCTATGGGGCCAGGCTCGCTTGGCTACACAGGAAACCCAGCAACCTGCTTAGTGTTTCACACCAGCACCTGGCAGTCCCGGGTTCAGAGCACTCTGCTTCACCTTACTGTGCAGCGACCCCCTTTGACAGACCTGGGAATGACACTGGTGGATTCTGAAAAGCGCTGCACACTGACAGAGGAGGTACAGGGAAATAGTGTGTGAGCTGCGCTGTGCCGGGCAGCTGGAATGTGGAGAGAAGGAATACACTTGTGAACTATTCTGATGTCTTAACCAACCCTTCTATGCCATGGACAGTGGTTTCTTACTCCCACATGGGAAGCTCTGATGTTGCAGTATGCCAGGAGAAGGGTTCTAGACATTCCGGTGACCCACCTGTCTGTAAGGGGGGTGATCACAAGCCGAGGCGTATTGCCCAGGTACTCGTAGGAGTATAGAAACTGGGCATCACAAATGTTTGCAAAGCAGTGCTTCTCCTCATCAGCCCATCTGTGCCGAAGCTGCGACAGCCAAATGAACGCCTGGGCACTGTCGACCTGCAAATGCACACACATGTTCACTGACATTCAACAAGCAAAGGGTTAAAGATGCTGGGCCAAATGCAATCCTGTTGTAAGTCCGCTGGTTTCAATGGAGTTACCCTGGGACTGAATTGGGCCCAGTGTTTGATGATTACAGCAGGCAACTGCTCAGTGCCTCAGTTTCCTATCAATAAAGGGGGACAAATCCAAGCTCCCTCCCTTGCAGGGGGATGAGAGAACAGATTAAAGGTTCCAGGGCAACATAGAGGAAGGTGCAAAGAGAGGCCTGAGACAAGGTGAACAGGGAAAGATGAGGAAGGAAGGGGGGCAAGACAGAGAGCTGTGCGCGGCTACTGCAGGGGGAGCCAGAGTGGGCAGGAGCCATTTCCTGCGAGAGCCTCCTGCAGGAAAAGGACCATACTGGACAAGGGACGCCAGGCTCCTGCGAGGGCTGCCATTGAGATCAGTGTACTGCTAATGAGGCTCAGCCCACGGTGCAGAGAGCTCCACAGTCAGCCAGCTGTGAAAGCAGCTTGGTTGTTTGTGAGGCGCTGGTGCAGGGAGGGGTATGGATCCCAAGCCCCTTCAAGTCAATGGGAATCTTTCACCTGCTTTCAGTGGGCTTTGGATCCTGCCCTAGAGGAAGACTGAACAAAAGCTAGGGCATGTATGTGCCCTTAAAGCACCTGCCTTTGTGGCTCCCTCGGGGGGTAGGCCCCAAAAGACAAAGTCTGATGTTTTGTTTACATTTTAAACGTGCAGTAAAAACATTGCAGTGTCCAGTAGACTCTACGCACCCTAGCATGTGCTTTATCAGCCCATTAACGCGCTGTTGGAGGCACAGATTCACATAATACACTCACAGCTTGTATAAATGGACCAATACAACACAGCCTATAATGTGTCAGTGTCATGGTACACTGCAGCACTGCGGGTTTATTAGGGAGTTTCAGCTTCTCTCCAAAAATCAACTTGAAAAAGGGAAAATGTTCATGCTCTTGCACGTGAAGAAAGTAATAGAGGGGATATGTAATACAGGGAGGAGGACCAGGACACAAGTGATATAGAGGGGACATGTAGTACAGGCAGGAAGACCGGGACACACGTGATATAGAGGGGACGTGTAATACAGGGAGGAAGACTGGGACATGGGAAGCCACTGGGATGACAACACATTGTCATATTTCAGGAAGATCAAAGATGGCGCCATTTCCTTACTCCATTAACTCGAGAGGTTTGCACTCTAATATCAGACACTGTTAGGACACAGTAAATGACAGTGCCGAAAAGGCGTAATGTCTTGTGGTATATCGGCAAACCTTTTGAGCTATCATCTTAGCTACGACATCCCGAGCATGTACGTCAATAGTACATATGGTCATGATTTTCTGTCTGTCGCCCTTGGAGAGCTGACCGATGAGCATGGTGATGAGAGTATTCAGCTGGGTCACTTGCTTCTTGTAATATTCCTTCATTGCATTCTCATATCCTTCTTCCAGTCTGGCAAAGGCAATTCCAACTTCCGTGGTCCACCAGATCTGGGCACAGGTCAGTGCCACCTTAGAGAAGGGAATTAGTTCATCATCCATTGCATAATAGCCCTGACACCGTGTGTTGTATTTAACAGCATGCTCTTGGCAAAGCTGTGAGGTTGTGAAAAATCAAGCAGCTGCGGCATAAAATGAAAGTATTTCTCAAAGTGGTAATAACAACAACAACAGACACTACAACAGAGAGCTGCATTGAACTCACACCCTGGAACGCCAACATCAGAGACAAGGCCAAATTCAGCAGCTATTCATCAAAACAGTACATCAGTGTCTTTTATATGCCACAGGGTAGCAGGGGAGGGGAGTGGCAGAAAAAGCAATTCACAGGAGGCGATGAGAACCTCCAAGATACAGGAGGGGGAGAGTTGCTTTATTTCATTCCCTTCTGTAGGTTTTTTTCTGCTGCACTCCTCACTCAGCCGCTAGGCAGGTGAAGTACTCACTTCTTCTGGCATGGGACTAACCCCTTCCAAGGTAATGAGCTCTAACACTTGTCAGAGTCTAAGTCTATGTAATCCTGCCTCAGCACGGGAGGATGGACTAGAGGACCTGTAAGGTCCCTTCCAGCCCTACATTTTTATGATTCCATATATGCAGCACTGACCCTTCTGCATGCTGGTCTCATTCTACAGCACCCTGTCATTAAACACACAGATACTGTACCCACACTGAGCTCACAGAACCAAACCATTAGACTCTGCCTGAAACCCCAGCTCAGGAGTCTCCTATGACCAGTGGAAAGCATGTCCTTGGGGCAGGTGGCACATCTGGAGTGCAGAAGCAGTGGCCAGACAGAGCTTCCCTCCTCCTCCCCTGCAGGGACTGGCTAGAGGCCCTGTACTAGAATAGTGACAAAAGAGGCTAAACTGAGAGCTGCTTTCTCTAGAGGGCCAGTCGAAGAGGAGATAAGTGTGGTGTAATCAAATACCTGAGCAGGGTAGTCAAAGAGCCACTGTTCTCTTGGTTTCTCTTCATAAGCAGTCACTCCTTCTGTCATCTCATGTCTCACAGTAGCCCTCATGCTGTCCAGCACATGATTCAGCCAAATTTCAACCTAGAAAAGATATTAAAACACAGTGACACGTCTGGTCCACTGAGGAACTTTGTGCAATAGGTAAATATATGGGACATCTTCCATCCACAAGGCTATGAGGAGAATCAAGCACGTGACGTAGGCACAATCTGCCAGCACTGGCATAAGGTCAGTGCTGGACATGGGGCGGAACTCTTGCTGTGATGAACATATCACAGTAGAAGCTCTCTCCCCAGGCCAGTTCTCTGGGAATTCAGTGTATGTTTTGAAATACAAAGTATCATTCTGTGCCCATCAACTGCTGAATTCGAAGGCCAAAATTAGAGCTGGTCAACAGGTTTCAATGAAAATAAAATCACAGTTAACAAACGGCTTTAATGGAAATGCCTGTGGATATTTTTTCCAAAATTGTGCCTTTTTTCCCCAACAAACACCTCCATCCCCTCCCAAAAAATCCTTGGTTTTAAGTTTACATTTTGTCAGGTTTAATTTTACTTGATTTTTCAGTGCTTGACAGAGAACAAGAGGAGAAAAACCACCATTGTCACTACCGTGGGCAGACAGGCCTCAAACGACACAAAAGGGGGTGACATGTGCAGTAGGGAGGTGCCATTTTTATACAGCACCTTTTCCGACCATTACCACTCTTTAATGGTAGCTCTGCTGGCGGCCTGGGTCAGACAGGCCATCTCATTGTTTCCTTGTACTCCCCGTCTGTCTCCATCGTTGTCTCTTGTCTGATGTATAAATTGCATAAATTGTAAGGTCTCTGGGGCAGGGACCAATGTTGTATTCTGCACCTGTATAGCACCAGTGCAATGTGGCCCTGGGCCATGACTGGGGGTTCCTAGGCACTACAACAACAACTAACAGAGATAAAAGCACCAGCCGCAATCTAATTCTGATGCTAGGAAATGAAGCAGCTTCATCTCACCTGCCCGCTACAGTCACAGGGCTCACTGAAGCTGACATATTCCTCCTCTTTACTGTACATCCCCAGGCCAGTTTTGGTCGGCTTTTGTTCAGAGTCCAGCTGGAATTTCATCTTGGCCATGTTGTCAAACAGTTTGGAGAGATGGCGCTGCACCTGCACAGGGAATAGTAGTAGAGAGGTCATTCAGGTGGGAGGATCTGTGTGTGCTCATCAGCAGGGCAGCTCCCTCATCAGTCAGGGTCCCAAAAATTCACTCTCCTCTCATCCCACTTTGACCAGACCTATCATATGATGGGCTGGTCACATCCTTCTGACACAGCAGGACTAACTCTGTAGCTCTGGAACAGACACAAGCACCATCTACTTCTTCTTCACTTAGAAAACAGAAATACTTTTCAATAGTAATACTCTAGTAATAATGATACATTTTATTCTTTATATTGCAGTTACCTGGCAGGGTCCCTTTTGTACAGCACAAACATACCCCTACCTCTACTTACACACGTGTGCACACACATGCACGTGCACACACAAAGGAAACATTCAGAACATTAAGTGATCAGTCGCAGGTCAGCCTCCCAATGTACAATGATGGTAGGGCGATGGTGAAGAACTTATGTAGTCCTACACTCAGGAGTGCTCTAGGTTTTTGCTGAGCATTGCTGGGGAAGTATTTAGAACCCAGCTATCTCAGCCTGTGGACCAAAAGAGTTGTTACTGGAAGTCAGTTTTGTGCTGGTGAAAGGTGCTCAGCCTTGGAGACTGAAGGCCTCTGCTTTTCCCCAGGAAAGGAACACTATGGAGAGCAGCAGTGCAAGCTTACCACACTATAACCCACCACGATGCCTCCATCTTGCCCTAGAAGGATCACCTCTATGAGAGAAAGACCAAATCAGACTCCATGGCCTGTTCAAAGCTTGTTCAACTCAGGGGCTCAAAAGAAGCAATCAGTTAGAATTGCTTGGGAGGGTTTTTCAATGTGAACAGCTGTCTGCTGGAAGATGAACAGACCACCAGAGCTTTTTCCAGCCTTCAGACAATACAAATTTTAGTCACTGACCAACCTGGGTTACAAGCAAACTAATACCAGAAGTAAAGGCTCAGTAACCTCCTCCTCAAGACATGTGTTCTCAACCTGGGGTCACACCACCATGGAAGTCATGAACTGATGTTCAGCTGGTCACTCGGACCTGCTCTCCCCTACTGCTACAGGAGAGGGGCTCTCTACTAAATCACAGTAAGATGGAAAGGTTGAGAACCCCCATCCTAAGGCACCCAGTCCTCTCCTACAAGCACTGACTGTCTAGAAAACCATATAAAACAAATGGATTTCTCCAATCTATCACAGGTCACTGACTCAGAAAGAGAAAGGATTAAAAACTTTTCAAGCAGCATTGCAGAGATAGACTTTTATTATTAATATGTTTTGCTGTTTGGTTCCACTTACATTCATACTGGGGCCAATCCTGGAAGGTGATGGGCTGCAAGTGGCAATTGGCACTTAGCTCATGGCAAGATTGGCCCCTTGGCTTTTACGATCTTAAGAAAAGGTTTCTGTGATTTATTTAATGTGCAGAACTTTCCTCTTAGCGAATCATCCAATCAGATTCCTATGCCTAGCCAGTCTAGACAGACTCTCTATAGAACATTCTTACACTCAGTTCACACCCCCAGAAAAACCTTGGATATACCTGAATCTTTAGAAGTTCAATGCCAGATCTGTTATGATAATATTGCTGTGCATTTAATCCTCTGTTAGGAATAATAAGACAGGCTCAGAGACTACAATGGAAAGGTTAAGAGTTTATCCATATTTGATCCTGCTTGACATTTACTTGATTTTATTGTAAACAGTTTTAAACAGGTATAACAGACAATGCTCACAGAATTCCTTCATATACCACTGAGCATTTCAAGATGGTATTTTTTTCTGTTGCTCTCCTGTTTTTTCCCCTCTATGTTTGTGGTATTGATCAAATGCATAACTGTAAGGTTTCAAAGGTTGAAAAACCAAGGAGCACAGAGAAACTATAAGAAATATTATATGTTAGCAGAAAATAATGGCATTTCTATATATGCACTGTGCCCTGACTAACCTGAATTTCATATAATCATATATCTCCTTATCTGACAGGTTTCTTAATTGGAAGAGGTTCTCCACTAGCTAACAAAAAAAATAGAAATGCTAATAGATTCTGGATTGAGTAAAGCTCAGCATTCACTATGAAAACATCTGTCAATTTTACAAGCCAATTTCAAGATTAATCAAAACATGGCACCACAGCCCTGTTATTCAATTGCTAATGAAAACAGGTTTAGCTGGAGCTTCCCAACTGACGGGAGGTATGTCTACACTGGAACTATATGATTATGTTTCCGCTCATGTAGATGTACACAGGCTAGCTCCGACACAGCTAGCACACTAACAATAGCAATGCAGTTGCAGAGGCACAGGAGGAGCTAGCTACTTGAGTATGATTCCCATCTGAGATGGTAGGTACATACTCAGGCACTACCCCATCCTGCCACCTGCACCACCACGGCTACCCAGCTAGCTTTAGTGTGCTAGTGCAATCAGTGCTAGCATGTGTACACCTCCAGCTTCAGTGTAGACATACCCTGGGTGCACACAGCTATCCCACCAATATCCTGCTGTGCCTGCCAGGAGCTCTGACTTAGCTGTGTCATGGTATAGACATCCAGGTATTACAATGACAACAAACTCCTATAATAGTAATAATCAATCTCACCTACATTGGTGGTATATTCACTAATGAAAAAGCGAGCTAAGGCGAAGCTGAGATTTTTCTGCACAACTTCTTACCACACACTTCCAGAACACAGGGATTCCAAAGCACAAACTGTAACAACGAAGGTAATGCCTCCCATACAATGCACCCTGACAACTCCCATACAATGCCTCCGATACAACTCTTCCCCACTGGGGACAGGAAAAGGAAACAAAACCTAGGAACCCTGGGAAATGCAGTTAAGAGAATTTCTTTAAACAGAAATATTGTTGCAACTTTCTATATAGTGCAGTTCCTTCCCACCCCATGCCATAATCCAGTCAATCATGTGGATGTCATTCCTTGTAGCAGTACCTTTAGAATGACGTGACTGCATTGGCAAGTCCCTAGAAATACTGCTTCTGGAAGAGGCATTTCCTGAATTAGAACCTCCAGAACTGATGTCCCTGATGGTGATACATCCACTCTATTAGCCTAGGTCTGCATACACAAGAACTGGAACTCATTAGAGCTTGATTTGCATTTGCTTTAGCTAAGGTCATCATTTGATTGAACCCCTGGATGGCCCATAGTTTATAGTTCATACTGTTCTCCACTGTGTGTAATGGGTCTTCTGTGGCTGCCTGTAAGGGAGAAACACCTGCTACATGTGCACTGCTTTCTAGTCAACATCATCATTCACGGAGCAGAGATTATTGGGAGTCTTGTTCAAACTGAAATATGCCACAGAGAAGTCTCTTTAAACAGCACTGAGCTTTCCTGAAGACCTTTGAAAAACACTTGCCCTAGAATCTGCCAACCACTGTCAGCCATATGCCCTCATAAACAGACATCCATTTACAAGCTTGGACTTTCAAATACAAGTTTTGTTTCATTTTCAACCACAACCACCGTAACCACTGCACTTTTTATCACTATCAGCTCCATCCAGAAGCATAATTGGCCAAACCGCCCCAGTGCATCCTTGTCAGAGTGCAAAACCCTTCTCAAGAGCTGCTGCTTAATGGTAACCCACACTGAGAAAATACATGCTCCATGGAAGGTCAAATGAGTTCAAATGGGAACACTGTTGTGTTGCAAGCCTGCTTCTTTGAAGAGAGCATCTTACCAAGATTCTCAGTCTTGGCTCCCAGCTCCTCAGAGCCCAGCTGTTGGGAATCCCCTAAGTTATTCACTTTTTTGTTACCCTTCCAGGCAGTGGGGGTAGAGTGCAGGCCAGGCCTCCTATTGAACATAGCATGCCAACGTGTCTTGAGTATTACTGCTGGCCTCCATTCATTCCTGCCAGCCCTCTGACTGTGCAAAGGCAGGGCTCCCAGAAAGTCAAGACTGAGACAACAATGTGAGGAGGGGCCTGCCATACCTGCACCAGAGGCTAGTCCAGAAAAGTGTAAAAGAACAGAGCAGCCTTGCTGGATGGGTTTCCTGGCCCAGGTACCTCTTACCTGTTGACCCTACAAACAGTGCTTAATGTGTAGTGAAAAAGGTGCCACGGCTCAAGCAATTTTTTTTTACAATCATAACTGATGCAGCCAGGCCAGAGGTGCTGGGAGTATGAACTGCCAAGCCTAAAGGTGCCCTGGCACAAATTAAGCCCCAGTTGCGAATCCCTGAAGCAGATCTAACTGGAAATGTTGATTGTACTTACAAAGTAAGCTCTTCAGAGCTGGGACCATCCTGTACTCCACGCATGCGCAGTGCCCAGCAGAGTGGCACTAGTACAGAACAAAACAAGGAATGATAATGACAGCATCAGCTGTCTGGAGCACCTTTGGTGGGGACTGGGGAAAGGTCAGGTCGTCCCATGCCCTGCAGTCACTGTGCTGATGCTTCTCTGGAGTCGAGACGCATTTCGCCTCAGAGGAGCTCTCCAGATAACTTGAGCCATCATCAGCCTGCCCCTCCACCTGTGCCTTCCCGCTTGGCACCTCCTGCCTTGGTCCTGTCTCCTGTGTGGAGATTCCAGCCCATCTGGAGCCAGAGATCATTGCCATGAACCTCAGATGCCAAGGACACTGAGGAGCCATCAATTAGCAGGGGTCTTGGCTTCCACTGGATGGAGCCCTGCCTGGCACAGTCATTGCTATCACTGAGCTCCGTGCTCAGAGATCAAGGCTGACTGAGATTTAGATTTGAAGATTTCCCCTTTGAAGCACTCTGAGCAGGGCAGCAAGGGTGGCATATAGTGTGGTGTCCCCGGGAGCCTAAATTGTCCCTTCTCCTCTACAGGATCAAACAACACAAGAGCAACAGGATTGTCACCAGTCTCACACTAAGGCGCCCAAACTCAGGGTGAGAATTCTGCAAGATGGAGCCTTCTGAAATAATTAGTTATTTTAGGTCTCTCAATTTTGGGGTGCCCAACTGGAGACTCTTTCAAGGGCAGGTGCTTGGCATTTTCTGGAAATGGCCCAAAACTAAGCCATCCAAATTCACCAGTCATTGTTGCAAGCTTTTGCTGAGATCTCTAAAGAAAATATATTCCTTCAAACCTCAGAGCCTCCGAGCACAAAATTCGTCCCTCGAACAGTGTCAAAAACATACACTAATCAGACTTAAAGGAACTTCATTAGAACAATCGGTAATGTTTCCCAACATTTAGAGAGGAGAATATGATGTACATCCTGCCATCTAGTGGAAAATTATATACTATTAACTATAGAAATTAAAAACAAGGAGGAATCCTTGTGGCACCTTAGAGACTAACAAATATATTTGGGCATAAGCTTTCATGGGATATAACCCACTTCATCAGATGCATGGATTGGAAAATATAGTAAGTGTGTATAAATATACAGCACATGAAAGATGTAGCCCATTCTCAACAGTTAACAAGAAGGGATGAATATCAACAAAGGGAAAATTATTTTTTGCAGTGACCTAGCCACTCCCGATCTTTAATCAGGCCTAATTTGATGACTAGTGGTGTTCTGTCAGCCAGAAGGGTACCCAGAAGTCATCTACTACAGGACAGGCCCAACAAAGAAAGTAACAGAACACCACTAGCCATCACCTTCAGCCCCCAACTAAAACCTCTCCAGCACATCATCAAGGATCTACAACCTATCCTGAAGGACAATCCCTCACTATCACAGATCTTGGGAGACATGCCAGTCCTCATTTACAGACAGCCCCCAAACCTGAAACAAATACTCACCAGCAAGTACACACCACACAACAGAAACACTAACCCAGGAACCAGCCCCTGCAACAAACCCCATTGCCAACTCTGTCCACATATCATTCTAGCGACACCATCAGAGGACCCAAACACATCAGCCACACTATCAAGGGCTCATTCACCTGTACATCTACCAATGTGATATATGCCATCATGTGCCAGCAATGCCCCTCTGTCACGTACATTGGCCAAACTGGACAGTCTCTATGCAAAAGAATAAATGGACACAAATCAGATATCAAGAATTGTAATATTCAAAAACCAGTAGGAGAGCATTTCAGTCTCCCTGGACCACTCTGAAACCTGTGAATCTCCCTGGACACTCAATAACAGACTTAAAAGTCGCCATTCTTCAACAAAAAAAACTTTAAAAACAGACTTCAACGAGAAACTACAGAACTGGAATTAATTTGCAAACTTGACACCATCAAACTAGGACTGAGTAAAGACTGGGAGTGGCTGGATCACTACAAAAAGTAATTTTTCCCTCTGTTGATCCTCACACCTTCTTGTCAACCGCTGGGAATGGGCGACATCCACCCTAATTAAATTGGCCTCATTAGCACTGACCCCCCTTGGTAAGGCAACTCCCATCTTTTCCTGTGCAGTATATTTATACACACTTACTGTATTTTCCAATCCATGCATCTGATGAAGTGGGTTATATCCCACGAAAGTTTATGCCCACATAAATTTGTTAGTCTCTAAGGTGCCACAAGGACTGACTCCTTGTTGTTTTTACTGATACAGACTAACACAGCTACCCCTCTGAAATCTATAGAAATTATTGTTCATGGTACGACTGGTGAGGAACAGAAAAATATTACTTTCTAGAACAAGCTACAGGCATGTTTTAGGTTTGTCAGTCTATCCGCCACTCCACTGTTCAAAGGCAAAGGCAATAATGTGTGAGACTTACTAGCTGCGGGTTGGTGCCATTGGAAAGAATGTCCAGTAAATCCGCAGAAGAAATGAAGTAAAATCTGGGAAAGGCCAACCTCTTGGTGTCCAAGTATTCAGCCAAGGCCTTCTCACACAGAGCCAATCTGGGGCAACAAAGCAGAGATACGAAGTCCAGAATTAACAGACACATATTCTCCTTAGCACCTAATATTGCAGTTCACGTTCAGAAGCAGAGTTGTGACCCCAAAAATTAAGAAGTGACAGAGGCTTTGTCTACACCTAAAATTTACTTTACTCTAACTACATCACTCAAGGCTGAGAAAAATTCTGCACACTTAATGCCATAGTTAGGACAACTTAAACCCAGCGATAGACCTTAGTCAAGGAAAGATTCTTCCGTTGACCTAGCTACCACCTCTAGAACAGGTGGATTACCTATGTCGATGGAAAAACCCCTTCTGTCGATGCACAAAGCGTCTCACTATCGTGGTTCATCAGGAGTGCTGTAGCTGTGCCACTGGGGTGGCTGTAGCATAGACATGGCTACAGACTCCAGGCAATTCACTAGGGACATATCCAGTGTTACTGATTTTATGTGGAAGGTTCCCAGATACTATGGTGATGGGCAGAAATATAAAGCCCTCAGAGAGATAAGTTGAGAAGGTTCCTGCAGTCTTACCCAGCCTTCTGAGACTACTCACAACTCCCACAACCATGTTCATGTTGGGATGAAATTTCTCAAGCTTGGTCTGACCTAAATCTGTTCAGCTGTTTGAGTTTATGAGATCCCAAACTTCCAATTTAAATCTTGTGACATTTTTGCATTCAAAACTACAAATGGCTAAAATTATAAATTTCACAGACAGCACTTAACTACTCGTCAGTGAGGAATATGGGCCTGGTACAACTGAAAGGTTTGTTTTAAATTAAAATGTTAGTAGTGGAATATTACTGATCAAAACAGTCTTCACACTGAGTTTTTAATGTGCACTTCCCAGTCAAATTAGCAAACATAGTAACTGAAAAGTGTTTGTTTATCGGTCTCAGTGCAACAGGACATTTCTCAAAGTACCTAGCACTGTCATGTGGCAAGGCTACCTCTGCAGCACTGAGGGGCTGAATTTAAACACACCATAATTAAAGGTCTCAGAAGAACATTGACACAGCTATGCTGAAAATGGTTTGCATTTTTTAGGACTTTTTACACTGCTCTATATAGACATAATGTACATGTGAGGTGGGTAAGCTCACATTGCACTCAGCACCTTATGTTTTGACTGTCTGGACTTCTGTACAGAACTTCTCAGCCTGAACATTGCAATAACAGGTGTTGGGTTACAGACTGGTGGATCACAAACACAAAGTCTAAATAAAGTTTAGTGTTGTTGTGACTGGCTGAACAGAGACAGCCACCGTCACCCAGGAGCGGCACCAGGGTTTTTGGCGCCCTAGGCAGGGGTTCTTCCGCGCTCCCGGTCAGCGGCAATTCTGCGGCGGGGGGGGGGTCCTTCCACGCTCCCGGTCTTTGGGGCACTTCAGTGGCAGGTCCCAGAGCAAGTGAAGGACCCGCTGCAGAATTGCCGAAGACCCGGAGAGCGGAAGGAACCCCCACCGCCAAATTGCCGCCAAGGGCCGCAAAATGCCGCCCTCCCAAATCCTGGTGCCCTAGGCGACCGCCTAGGTCGCCTAAATGGAAACACCGGCCCTGCCACCACCCAGTAGAGAGATCTGAGAACACAGTAAGTAAACTTATGGCAGCTAATTGCAGTGTCCCTCAAAGTCCCCAAAGCGTCACTCACCTGCTCTGAATATCCTCCAGTTGTTCATAAAGACCTGGCTTGTTAGTAGCCTCAATGACATTCGGTGTTTTCTCCGCATCATAGGCCAGTTCTTTAAAATCAACATCAATTCCTTCAAAGCGCTTGGAGTCCTACAAATGGCAAGAGAGAAGCTACAGCCACCCCAGTCAAACACTCATTTCTTTACTGAAAAGACTCCATCATCTGGCCACAGCCCCACCCCAGCAGCCAGGGCATGTGCTGGGTAGGAGGAATCCCACAAAGCAGCCTTGGCACCATTTCATAGAGGCTCCTCCATCCCAATGGCTGGAGCAGGCACCATGACCCATTACACTCCCCCCACCCCATCTAGGAAGGGTGCAGATGGGATCAGTTAGTGGCTGATCCCCAGTATGGCCCATTTCCTGTGCAGGGGTTCCTGAGGACCCTACCTCCCCTCAAGTAGACCCTGGAATCCATCCATGTTTCCCTGGCCACAGAGGCAGGATTTGCCTACTCTGCATAGTTAGTGCCATGCACCATGATAGACAACAGACCTCAGGAGACCTTGCTTCCAGCCCAGGATGATCATTTCCCAGCCTCTGCTGAAGAGTGAAGAGATCTAGTCCCTCATAAGCACTCCCACTTCACTTACAGAGAAGTTCTCCCCTTAGCAAGGCTCATGTGCTTCTAGTGGACTTCAGCAAAGAATAGATAAAGCCACATTCAAAATCCTGGCCTCATTGAAGTCATCGGTGAACCACAACCCTTCCGGGACTTCAAAGGGGTCAGGATTCCATCCCAACCACTCGATGAAATGCTCAGAGCTTTCTTTGTAAACAGAACCAAAAGCATTGATTTGCCTTTAATGCTGGTGAAAAGGGCCTGAACGGTGGTTGTCTGCACAGAGCAAGTACAGCAAGCTGCACACAGACATCCCACCCCGGCCAATGTGCTATCACCCTCAATTGTGGTTTCAACCTCTCGTGTCTGCTGGTAGCTGGTGTAAGTCAGAGCAATGTTCAGGGCTGCTCACGCTTATAACAGGGAACTGGTCCTGCACATAGAAACCAGTCTAGCAGAATGCAAAGGTGAATTTTACACCCTGACACATTGGCACACACAGAGCTGAGCTCTAAACTGTCTACACTGGGGGACTACAGTTCGGCTGGAATCTGGGGTGAATCCTGGATATTTCCCCATATACCTGCATTTGCATGAATCAATAATAGGACAGGAAACCAATAGTAATTTGGATTTTCCTCTACAGGCCACCAAAGGAGAGTGAAATCCTGGTATAATTAATTTGTTTGCTTTTCAGAGAATGAGCAGTGGAATGGCTGGCCCAGCTCTCTGTTAAACACTTTTACAGGGATACTGTCAGGGCTGGTTGGCCCACACTTTATATTAGCAAATTCCGCACAATGATCTGTATTTCCTCGGCCAGCACAACCAGGCCAATCCTATGACAAACAATTCCAGCAGCCCTACAAGAACAAACTCTGTATATGCTGCGTACAGGGAAGAGGGGAGATCAGTGAGGGCTTTCAGCCTCCTGGGATAACCCAAGAAAGAGACAAAGCACAACCTCCCTTATCCAAATGTCCTGAGGATGCGGAATGAGCCCAGGCACCTGAGGGAACTTCCAGTGTGACAAGTAGCCATCAAAGGATTTGCTGCATTTCAGACAGCTTTGGTTGGGATAATGGAGGTTGTCCCGCATTCCTTTCTGACTGAGAACATGACTTCTGTCATTCTGCTGTGTACCTCAGGAAGCTGCGCCCGGATATCTTCTGAGCCAATGAATATGCTCTCCAGGTGAGTCCATGTCCGCTGCACTTCAAACCAGATAGAAATGATTGAGTCTGCTGTGCACAGCTTCTTCTGCCATCCAGATACTTCCTCTAAGAAGAAGGCAATATACTTGGATGTCATCAGATTCTGCAGCTGCACCTGGTTGTCTTCTAAAGTTTCAATGAGTTCCTCATCAGATTTCAGCAGAGGGATGTTTGTCCAGGGATGCAGCTCATACTGGAATTCCATGCTGCTCCAAGTGCTTTTTATCTCTTTCAAGACTTTCTCCATGCTCATTTCCTTAACTGCTTTATCCACTATGCCCCGAACCTCGTCCTCAAAGTTATGCAGGTTGAGTGTCAGGAGGTCGGCCAGTGTGGTCTCTGCGTCCATGGTGAATGTCACACCTGTTGCCTGCATCAGCTGGTTCCAGTGCCTTTCCCTGATGGCGGGATTCTGAAGCTCCGCCACAGCCCTCAGAGATGTCAGGATGTTCTTCACCCTGTTGTCCAGCCCAGCGAATGCGTCCCACACTCTCATTTCTTTATCCAGGTTCCGAATATTCTTTGCAAACTTTTTGCATTCAAGGTCCATGTTTTCCACATTAATATCCTTCCATTTTGTGGTCTGCCAGTCATTCATGCTAGATGTCACCACAGAGATCATATCCCAGAGTTCCTTGAGAAGACAAACTTCCTTCCTGCATTGCTTTAGCTGTTTATAATCTGGAACACTGACTTCAAACAAACCAGCTGATTCATAAAGTGAGGCCATGGTTGACTCCATTTGTTTTATCTCAATGTGGTTTGCATTCAGCATTAGGTAAGGATTTTCAGTGTCAAACCTGTAAAGCAATTTTCATACTTAATAAGTAAGATTATAAGCACTTCAAATAAAATATAATGCAAAGAGTTTTGTACAAGAGACATAGGGTCTAATGGTTATTCCATATTGCAGAACTGATGCCATTTTAAAGTCCCATTTGTACCCTCATTCTCTTCTTCAGAGCATAGTCATCTTTCTGCCTGTAGTTTCTACTAAAATGGAGTTACATGCTAAATAATGGCTAAATGGGAGGTAAAATTGCCAGAAACACTGATACATTTAAAAAGGAAACAAAAAGCCATTTTTTCTCTTTGTGCCCCAGATTCACACGCTCGCTGTCAGCCCAAGGTACGAGCAAATGGCAAGACAACTCAAAAAGCTAAGTGGCTCATCTACTGAAGGGCCATTACAGCCGATCTAGTCAATGCAGCTGATTCTACCCCAACCTCCAGAGAGTGACATTTACAGAAGCTTGCAAGGGAGCCCAGTTCAGTGGGCTAGAGTTATTCCTCTCTCATGTACACAGGGAGGATTTTATGAATGTATTTTATCACACTGCTACATGAGTGCAAAGTAGTGCACTTTAAAGGAGAGTCTCTGGATATTAAAAACATACAACTATTGGAAGAATGTTCTTTATTCGATGTTCAGTGCAGGAATCATCAGGAAAAGGTTAAAACAATGCTTGGACCTGGAGCCTGGGAAAGCCTCACTCCAGGTTCAAAGCTGCTCTGCTGGAGACAGGGAGCTGGTCTACACTACAAAGTTATGCAAGTGGCTAGGGGTGCAATAAATCATCCCACCCTCTAGCTGACACAGCTATACCAGCAAAAAAGAACAACTGTGTAGATGCAGCTGTGCTGACTGAAGAGTGCTTCTGCCAACATCACTCGTGTCATTCAGCGAGGTGTTGTTCCTACACCAGCACAACTCCTCCTTCTGTTAACATACGCTGCATTTACACTAGGGGCTATCCTGGCATAGTCTGGGGACGCAGAAGCACTTAGAGCAGTCTCTCTAGGTCCCAGCACTGCCACCATCCTGGCTGTGGGGGTACTGTGTATCCCACAACAAATAACAGCAGTATACCCAGTAGTAAGGGGCACTTGAACTACCCAGACATCCACAGAAAAAGTAATCTGGAAAACACAAAATGCCCAGTAAGTTCTTGGACTGTATCAGGGACGACATCTTGCTTCAGATGGTGGAGGATGCAACCGGGGGGAAAGATGTTTTAGACTTTATTTTGACCAACAGAAATGTATTGGTTGTGAATCTGAAGGTGAAAGGGAACTTGGTAGAAAGTGATCATAAAATGATAGATGTCATGAGTCTAAAGAAAAGAAGGAGTGAGAGCAGCAGAATAAGAACAATGGACTTCAGCAAAGCAGACTAACAAATTCGAAGAACTGGTAGGTAAGGTCCCATAGGAAGAAAATCTAAGGGAAAAAGGAGTTCAAGAGAGCTGGCAGTTTCTCAGAGAGACATTATTAAAGGCACAACAGCAAACTATGCTGATGCAAAGGAAAGAGACGATGACTAGTAGGAGGTTAATATGGCTCCATCAGGAACTCTTTAATGATCTGAAAATCAAAATGGAATTCTACAAAAAGAATTAATTAGTCTATAAGGTGCCACAGGACTCTTTGCTGCTTTTACAGATCCAGACTAACCCGGCTACCCCTCTGATATGAAAAGAGGAAGCATGGAGAAATTGCTAATGGTGAGTACAAAGAAAAGCGCAAGCATATAAGGATAAAATCAGAAAGGCAACGCCACAAAATGAGGTATACCTAGCAAGGGACATAAGAGGCACTAAGAAGAGGCTCTATAAGTACACTAAGAGCAAGAGAAAAATGAAGAGCAAACCCATATTCTGGGTGTCCCTAGACCTCTGACTGCCAGAAGCTAGGAATGGATGACAGGATGGATCACTAGATAAATTTGCCCTATTCTGTTCATTCCCTCTGAAACATCTGACACCGGCCACTGTTGGAAGACAGGCTACTGGGCTAGCTGGACCATTGGTCTGACCCAGTATGGCCGTTCTTATGACCTTAAAAAAAGTGTATGTACTCTATTTAGTGGGGAAACAGAGCTAATAATAGATAACACTAAGAAGGCTGAGCTGTTTAATGTCTATTTTGATTCAATCATCACTAGAAGGGTTAATTGTGATCAGATGCTTAGCACAATATTAACAAGGCAAGGAGGAACACAAAGCAGATCAGGGATAGAAGAGGTTAAAGAATATTTAGATGAGTTAGATTTAGTCAAGTCAGCAGGGCCTGATGAAATTCACTTTAGGGTATTTAAGGAACTAGCCAAAATCATTTTGTAACCATGAGCAATTATCTTTGAGAACTCATGGAGAATTGACAAGGTCACAGAGAACTGGAGAAAGTCAAACATAGTACCTGTCTTTAAAAAGGGAGAACAGTGAGGACACAGGAAATTATAGACTAATCAACCTGACTTCAACACCTGGAAAGATACTGGAATACATTATTAAACAAACAATTAGTTTATAAATACCTAGAGGATAATAGGGTAAGTAAAAGCCAATATGGTTTTTTCAAGAACAAATAATGCCAGACCGACCTAATTGCCTTTTTTGACAGGGTTACTGGCCTAGTGGGTAGGGGAGAAGCTATAATTGTGACATATCTTGATTTTAATAAGGCTTTTGATACAGTCCCACATAACATTCTCATAAGAAAACTAGGGAAATATGGTCTAAATTAAGTGTACAAGTAGTTGAAAAAACAAACTCAAAGAGTATTTATCAATGGTTCGCTGTCAGATTGGAAAGCCATAGCTATTGGGGTCTCACAGGGGTCTGTCCTGGGTCACTTACTATTCAATATTTTCATTCATGACTTGTTCTAATGGGGTTGAGAGTATGTTTAGAAAATGTGTGGATGACACCAAGCTGGGAGGGGTTGCAAGCACTTTGGAGGGCAGGATGAGAATTCAAAATGACTTTGATAAATTAGAGATGTATTCTGAAATCAACAAGATTAAATTCAATAAAGAAAAGAACAAAGCACTGTGCTTAGGAAGGAAAAATCAAACTCACAACTACTAAATAGGGAACAAATGGCTAAGTGTTAGCACTGCTGAAAAAGATCTGGGGTTACCACAGATCACACTTTGAATGAGAGCCATTAATGGGATGCAGTTGTAAAAAAGGATAATATTGTAACAAAAAGCACCCCTATATTCACACCCCACACATTATTGTAATAAACTTTGTGGAAAATATGCTTTGTGAGGTATCATTTAAAAACTAACAACACAATTGATCATTGATATTCATATGTAACCTATGTATTAAATGTGTATTCTGAGCTATGAGCTAAAGCTGAAATTATGGACACTCATCTCTGTCTTACCTTCCTGGCTTCTGGAAGTCTGAGGTTTAGGTTTGCTTCAAGCACAATGTTACATTCCTGACCATCTTGGCCAACAACCATTGAAAGACCCATCCTCTGTGAACTTGTCAAATTCTTTTTTGAACCCAGTTATACTTTTGGCCTTCACATCCCATGGCAGTGAGCTCCGTAGGTTAATTGTATATTGTGTGAAAAAGTATTTCTTCATTTGTATTAAACTTGCTACCTATTAATTTCAGTAGGTGACCCATTTTTCATATTATGGGAAAGGGTAAATAACATTTCTGTATCCACTTTTTCCATATCATTGTAACTATTGCTTAAATCAGCCTCTGTACCAGATGACTGGTGGATAGCTAATGTTATGCCAAATTTAAAAAAAAAAGACTCCAGAGGCAATCCTGGCAATTATAGGCCTATAAGCCTATCTTCAATACCAGGGAAGCTGGTTGTAACTATAGTACAACTTTTGTAAAGGGAAATCATGCCTCACAATCTATTAGAATTCTTTGAGGGTGTCAACAAACATGTGAACAAGATAGATCCAGTTGATACAATGTACTTGGACTTTCAGAAAGCCTTTGACAAAATCTCTCACCAAAGGCTCTTAAGAAAAGTAAGGAGTCAGTCATTGGACAAGAGGGAAGGCCCTCTCCTGGATCAGAAGTTGGTTAAAGGGTAGGAAACAAAGGGCAGGAATAAGTGGGCAGTTTTCACAACGAAGAGAGGTAAATAACAGTGTCCCCCCAAGGATCTGTACTGGGACCAGTGCTATTCAACATATTCATAAATGATCTGGAAAAAGGGGTAAATAGTGAAGTGACAAAGTTTGCAGGAGATACAAAATTACCCAAAATAATTAAGTCAAAGCTGACTTTGAAGAGCTGCAAAGGGATCTCATGAAACTAGGTGATGGGGCAAGAAAATGAGAGATGAAATTCAATGTTGATACAGTAAATGCAAAGTAACGCATATTGGGGGAAAATAATCCCAACAATACAAACAAAATGGTGGGTCTAAATTGGCTATCACTCAAGAAGAAGATCTTGGAGTCATCATGGATCGGTCTCTGAAAACATCTGTTCAATGTGCAGCAGCAGTCAGAAAAGCCAGCAAAATGTTAGGAACCATTAGGAAAGTGATATATAATAAGACAGAAAATATAATGCCACTATATTAAAGCCATAGTACTCCCACACTTTGAACACTGTGTGCAGTTTTGGCTGCCCTATCTCAAAAAGATATATTAGAATTGGAGAAGGGCAACAAAAACAACTATGGGTATGAAACAGCTTCCATATATGGGGAGATTAAAAAGATTGGGACTGTTCAGCTTGGAAAACAGACTATTAACTCTCTGTAGTCAGTGTTGGACTTAACTATCTTTAATAATTTTGTAACGTCTGCAACCTTTGCACTTCACTGTTCACTCCCTTCTCCATATCATTTATGAATACATTGAACAGCACAGGTTTCAATACAGATCCTTGGAGTGACCCCACTGTTTAACTCACTCCTTTCTGAAAACTTACCATTTATTCCTACCCTTTGTCTCCCATCTTTTAACCAGTTACTGATCCATGAGAGGACCTTCCCTCTTATCCCATGACAGTTTACTTTGCTTCAGAGCCTTTGGTGGTCCTGTCTCAGTGAAGGGAATGGACTAGATGACCTCTCAAGGTCCCTTTCAACCATACATTTCTATGATTCTATGATACTCTGACACAGCATGACAGTACTGTGTTGTGACATGTCAGCACAACATCAAAACCATTGTGATAAACAGGTTACACTGGCAACACTGGCAAACCCAGGTATTTAACACTGATCATCTGCAAGTCTGTACCTGGAATGCTTTTCCATCCTGCAACTCTCTGATGGCAGCCCTGGACTCTGAGTCCTGGGGATGCATGGAATGGTTCTTTGTCCTGGGTTATTGTCTATGCACAATCCTGGAATCATGGGACTAAGAGAAGGGTTTGGCCATTTTAGGGTGCTTATAGTTAGACACATAAAAGACCCAATGCATAAATGTCAAAAGTGCCTAAGTCAGTTGAAATCCTAAGTCCCACTTTCAAAAGAGATAGCAAAGAATCTTTCAAAAGAGACTTAGGCACTCAAACACTTCTTACAACCTGGACCTATCTCCCAGGGAAATCAATGGGAGTGAGGAACCCAAAGAACTTTAAAAATCTGGGCCTTAGACACTTTTGGTCACGCTTAGGCTCTCATGCACCTAAGTCACTTTTGAAAATGGGACTTAGGCACGTTTGAAAATTTTAACTTTACTCTCGCTGAATCCACTCCCTACCCACTACATCGTAGAGGCCCCCAGAAAAATGTCATATAAGATATTATACCCGGCCTTTTGACCACCTGGGAAAGATAAGTGGATGTTAGACAATATGCCTAGCAGAGCACAAATGATCTAGTAAGCCCTCTTCTCCCTTATTGCTGTAGTGCTATAATTAGTCTGTACCTGAATGGTGCTTCTTTGCGAAATCTCTCTCTGAATTTCTGCTGTTCTACATCAAATGCTGCACAGTTCTTGCGAATAACTGTCACTTCATTTGCCTGCAAAGAAGCCACTTGCTGCTTCACAGTTATCGCCAGCTTCTTTATATTGTTCCATTTTTCTGGCAGCTCCTGCAAGCAAGCATTAAATGTTGGCTGACGATATGTGCCAATTGATATAACATGTATCTGACTTGTTTATGGATAGTCCCATGCTGGAAAAATACCAGCTTTTCTCTCTTACATAATCAAGAGGTTTTTGCCATGATATAAAGCGCAAACACATGACTGGGGGTAAAACAGGGAATGAATTTTCAACTTTGAAGATAAATGAAGATTTTTACCCCTTTTGAAGGTGTAAACCCTCTTCCCTCTTGAAATGTCCTACCACATTTTCTGTACACCCCAGAATGCTGTGGAATGTGGACAACCCAGACAGAGGTGACCCTAAATCTCATTCCTAGGGTACATGAAGGCTGATGTACAAAAAATCTTGCTCCTAGGGTACAAAAAATACTAATCCTGATTCAAAGTCCAGCTGGCTCTTGTGCATCCCCTGAGAGTGGATAGAAGCAGGAAGATGGGCTCAACAGGTAAGCTGACCTTTACAACTTAGTTAAAAATGAAGACTGCATGGTTCTATAATAGATGCTGTCCCATCCCCTCTTAGAAAGGAAAAGAGGAAGGTGTTTATAGTCAAAGGACCTGTCTGGAGAGGTTCCTAGGGTAACATTTCTAAGTTGGGTACTTAATGTTACCATCTAAATAAAATGGCCCAATTTTCAGAGCTCCCATGAACCTCACTGGAAGTTATGGATGCTCAGAACCTCTGAAGTCCAAGACAGTTTCATTTAGGTGCCAAGGAAAGAAGCTTCAAAGGGCAGGCTTTTCATAAGCTGTGTATTTGTCCTGGGAAGGGACTTCCTTTGTCTTTCATTAAAAACTACAGGTCAGAGCCTCAGCCAGCATACGGACCAGCGTTGTGACCTGAGTCCTCCACATATTTCAATTCCCCTCTTCCCTACCAGTGCTCTCAGAAGAGTGGTTTCTTCCCCTAGAACATTCACAGTCTGTAACAAAAGAAACTTTTCAGCTTGTTTTTCTGCCTGTTCACTTGGGTCAGAAGAGTAACTGAAAGTCGCCAGTACTTGCCGGGAGAGAAAAAAATGTCTGGGATGAAACTCGACATATTCAGAAGTTGCATTCAGTTTGGATAGTTACCCAGACCTTCCAAATGGGACAGTCTCCTGGCAACTGGCTTGCCCACCACACAGGAGCGGCGCCAGGGTTTTTGCCGCCCTAGGCGGCAGCGCTCCTCCTCAGCAATCGGCAGCAGCTCCTCCTCTGAAGCTGCGTTCTAGGCAGCGAGGGTCCTTCAGCTCCAGGTCTTTGGAGCACTTCGGCAGTGGGTCCTGGAGCGAGTGAAGGACCCGCTGCCAAATTTCCGCCGAAGACTCGGAGCGGAAGAAGCCCCTTTGGGAGGCCCTGGTTCTCGGCGGCATTTCCGCGGCTGCTTTTCTTCCCATCCAAAGGAATTGCAGCCGAAATTGCGCCAAGGGCAGCGAAATGCCACCCCCCACATCCTGCTGTCCTAGGCGACCACCTAGGGTCACCTGGTGGAAGTGCTGGCCTTGCCACCACAGCAGTCCCAATGCTTCCTACTTTCAGCTCTGAGAGGATCCTTGAAGAGTTCCATCTCTTATGAAGATACTTCGCTCTTTCCACTTCCTTTCCCAACTGAAACTGCAAGGGTGGAAGTAGCAAGAAAAAGGCAAAATTCAAGCAGAGCTTCGGCCCACTTCTTTATCAGAAACAGCTGTCTGTCATCCCCTTCAGTTAGACTCTATCCATTTATATGGACTGTTCATGCACCAAAAAGCATAAGATCTAGTTTCCTCAAGATAGCAGAAGAGAGCTTTATATAAAGGATCTTATTTGCCTCTACTTCTCTCGCTGTATGTGGAAGTAAAGATACTGACTAGGTTTCTATGTAACTTCATGGAGCTGACAAGTTGCTGGACAGAAAAAATGCTTCCCCAGTTCTACTCCTAAGGATAGCCTTGGTGTTTTAACTCCCCTGCAAAAAATTTAGTTGCTCAAATTTACTTACAAAATCAGAAGCACTAAAATCCAAGGAATTCCCAAGGTAAGGCAACTGTCACACCCAACAAAACTCCACCTATAATGCTTAACTGAAATCCTCCTTCCACAAAGGCACTTTGTGAGGAAGGTCGGCTTTAGCCTAAACACCTGCACTGGAACCCCAGGAATATTTAACAACTGGACTTTGTAATAAGCCTCTAATTTTGTATTTTTTCCATTTTAACAGGATCTAAAATATTTCCCATGCCCCCATTACCCTTGTAACTGAACACCTCACACCTTAATATACTTTGTCTCACAACATGAAGGACGACACAGAGGGAACTGAGGCCCTCAGACTAAGGGCCAGATTTTTAAAGGTATTTAGGCACCAAAAGATGCAGCTTGGTGCCTAGTTAGATTTTCAAAAGCACCCGTTGCCTAATGCCAAGGTGGTTTGCCCAAGGTCACACAGGAATCGTGTTGCAGAGGTAGGAATTGAATGCCAGTCTCCTGACTCTTAGGCTAGTGCCTTAAACAAGGGACTACCCTTTGTAACAAGAACATAAGAATCGCCACACTGGGTCAGACCAATGGTCCATCCAGCCCAGTACCCTGTCTTCTGATAGTGGTGAATGCCAAATGCTTCAGAGGAAATGAACAGATCGGGGCAATTACTGAGTGACTCATCCCGTGTTGTCCAGTCCCAGCATCTGACAGTCAGAGGCTTAGGGACACTCATCACATTAGGTTGCATCCAAGCACTAACACCCTAAACACTCCATAAAATAATTAACAGAGCTACCTGAACATGCGTTCTGTTCTTACGGAGCGTGTGCCGTCCATCTAGGGAGGGGCACTGCATCATTCACACATAACAATGGGCTAAATCTCTGCTGTAATTGACAATCTTGATGTAGCTTTATCTAGGGAGCTGTGATGGCACATCCACAATAGATGTTCTGCCACTCGGCTATCAAAATAATCTGCCCACTGAGGCCTATTGATTACTAAGCCTGGGTGCTTAGCATTCATTAATATACGCTGATCACTTTCTTTTTAGGTGTCTAATATTTTGCGGTTTTGTGTATTGGGCATAAGTTTTCACCAACCTCTAGTTGCTTATATACTTCATCTGTAAGTTCTTGCTCATATATTTTCAGTAGCTCAATTGTTTGCTTCAGGGGTTCAAACATCTCATCCGTGCTGCTCTGTCTTTCTTTAACAGCCATAAGGTGACCCATAATCTCCACCAAACCATCATAATCTCCTTTTTCAACCTCTTTGTTCAAACCTCTATCAGCAATTTTTATAAATTCTTCAAGACCGGCCAAGCTAAATAATACAAAACAAGAAAACACACAGTGAGAGCAGTTTATATAAAACAGTTACTTACCTTCTCGTAACTGTTGTTCAAGATGTGTTATTCCCGTCCATTTTAATCAGGTGTGCACGTGCTGCATGCAAGACAGCCAGAAGATTTTTCCCCTAGCAGTATCCATAGGATCGGCCTGGGTGCCCCCTGGAGTTGTGCCTTCATAGCGCCCAATATAGGGCCCTGTCGACCCAACCCCCACTCCCCCCCACACACACACACAGTTCCTTCTTGCTGGGTACTCCGACAGAGGGGTAGGAGAGCGGGTATTGGAATGGACATGAACAACATGACTCAAAGAACAACAATTACAAGAAGGTGAGTAACCGTTTTTTCTTCTTCGAGTGCTTGTTCATGTCAATTCCAGTCAGGCGAATCACAAGCCCAAGTTCAGGAGGCAGGGTCGGAATTGTCCTCTGATTGGAGTACTGCTCTACCAAAGGCCGTGTCGTCTCTGGCCTGTTATGTAATCGCATAATGTGCGGTGAGAGTGTGTATGGAGGACCATGTCGCTGCCCTGCATATATCCTGGATAGGAACCTGAGCCAGGAAAGCTGCTAAAGAAGCCTGTGCCCTGGTAGAGTGCACAGTGATTGGAGGGGCAGGCACCCCTGCCAGGTTATAGCACTTTCGGATGAGGTGGAGAGAGAAAACAAATCCCAGTGTAATCACCTGGATGGAGCCCAATGGAGATGGGGCAGACAAGCCTTTGTTACCTGTGTGTCACATGATCAATGAGATGCTGTTTAAACATCAGGCTCCACCGTTTGATGACATTCAGCAGGGATGCTTTGAAAGGCCGAGCATCGATTTTCATCCAACTGTCAAAGATGTTCACTGGTTCCAGGCGGTTGACTTCATCATAGATTCTCTCGTAGGAGTCAATTTGCTCCCTGAACTGCTGTAACGTAGGTGGGCTCTCTGGGACTCCATTGTCCGCATGGGCTTCAATTTCTGCTGCAGTCAGGACGTGCCCATACAACAGGAACTGGCGTATGAATTCCTTCCTGTCATCCCCATAGAGGTAAGAGTAGTGGTCGAAGGAGTTGCGGTAATCACTGCAGATTGACATCGTGTTCTGCACACGCTCCAGGAGGCTGTGGCGCATGTCAGCTAAGTCACCCATGTCCTCCATATCAGCCTGGGAAATGACAGAGAGGCTTTGTGAGTGGATGCTGATCCAGAGCACACTTTCCAAATTGCTGTGCAAAAGGAGAACATGCACTGGGGCAAGAGACCTGATAGTGAGGGAAAACACTGTGCTCAGCCAGCCTGGGCACCAGGGACGAGATCCGGTAGATGTCATTGAGGAGTCCTTCGATCATGTCATAGAAGCCGTCGTTAGCACCGGGATCCAGCGAGGGATGGAATACCAAATCAGGGATCACCAGATCCAGCCGCACCTCAAACAGGGGAGCCAGGGTTGCCTTAGAATCTGACAGACAGCAAAAGAGATGATGGGGTCCGGGCTTGAGTAAGACAAGAAGTGACTCTTCTCCATCACCACACCCCTCACCCAAGGCACACTAGAGCTGAATGAATAAATTGATTTGTCAGTTCTGTGACCAAACAGACAAAACTGAAAGAATTTTCAATTTGGATTGAGTCAAAACAGAAATTTTTCCATTTTCTTGCTAAAATGAAAAACCACATAACATATCTCATTTTGGGTCAAACAAAACATTTAAACGGACAAACGAGCTTTTTTTCTTTTTTTTAAATTAATCTAGGCTGATACTTTTAACAAAAAAATCATTTTTCTCGCATGAAACAATTTGGCAAATCCAGCCTGTGTTTCACAAATTATTTTGGTTGACCTGAACCTTCATTGTTCAGCGGATAAACTATTAGTCTGAATAATTTTGCCCAGACCTGCGGGACACACACAGTGAGGAGCAGCCATTCGATTCACATGGGATGATTTGCAGGACTGGAATGTTAGAATCTCTGCTTATAACCTGTTCAGAAAGGGAAGAGTGAGCACAAGAGATGCAGGGAGCGGCATGCTACATTACAGACCATTACCTGGTTTGGAGTCATTGACAACTCAGAACCCCAGGCTCTTGAGTGTGTATTGATCTATATGCTAACTACCAAACCCCAGGAGGAGACACTGGTAGGAGTCTTTACAGATCAACCAATCATGCCAGAGAACAGAATGAGTCACTTCTGAAACATCTGTCTGGAATGGGTGGAAAGAAACATTATGTTGTCAGGTATGTGACAAACCCTACACCAGATAGGGTTCAAGAGCAACCACGGGTCCAACAGTGGCCAATGCCAGGTGCCCCAGAGGGAATGAACAGAACAGGTAATCATCAGGTGATCCATCTCCTGTTGCCAACTCCCAGCTTCTCGCAAACAGAAGCTAGGGACACCATCCCTACCCATCCTGCTAATAGCCACTGATGGACCTATCCTCCAGGAACTTATCTAGTTCTTTTTTGAACCCTATTAATGTCTTGACCTTGACAACATCCTCTGGCAAAGAGTTCCACAGGTTGACTGTGCGTTGTGTGAAGAAATACTTAATTTGGTTTTCTTTTAAACCTGTTACCTATTAATTTCATTTGGTGACCTCTAGTTTTTGTGTTAGGAGCAGTTGAGGGTTGCTGCGGAAGGACAGCACACAGGCTGCTCCTATAAGGGGCAAGAAATCTGCCTCAGACCAGTGATTATATAGGGACTGTGGCCTGCTGGAGCCCTTGAGAAGAGGGTAGCCCTGGACTGGGTGGTTCTTACAGAAGAGCCTGGATACCAGTTGTTAAGCAGAAAGACAGGCCGTCATAGCTGGGGGCCTGCCTGCATGGAAGAGGCATGAGGCAGAGCCCAGTTGGACTGAGGATTCTTTTGCTCACTGCATTTATTGGATTTGGACTAAGGGACTCTGTAACCTCAGAAGGGATTAGATACATTCAAGGGGATAGGCTTTCTGAG
Source organism: Gopherus evgoodei (assembly GCF_007399415.2). Taxonomy (NCBI): domain Eukaryota; kingdom Metazoa; phylum Chordata; order Testudines; family Testudinidae; genus Gopherus; species Gopherus evgoodei. Next base: position 4,431,910 of record NC_044336.1, on the reverse strand, counting down.
GATGAGTAGTCTGATGATTGTTGTGGGGAAACCGAGGCAGATCTGCCACATCACCACATCCAACCACAAAGGGGTGCACTGGAACAGCACTTCTGTGCCAGGGAACTTCAGTTGGGGAGATATATGATGATGGTCTCTTCCAGCCAGTAGTAAAACATCACTGGAGTTTCTACACAAAAAGTATTGATCCCAACATGATGTAACTCTATTTTGAATATCGTTATAAAGGATAAAGATAAATGAATCACTGAACTGGAAGTTGGTGGTTTCCCAAGGACCAGTGATCATGACCTGATTACATGCATTATGGGCGAACAGAGGACAGTTCCAACCAGTAAAATGAATAGCTGATGCTTCAAAACACCTAATTTCCCCATGCTGAGAAAATTTAAAAGTGAAACTGACTGGAAGAAAACATTTAGACAGAAAAATGTGAATGAAAATTCGGCATTCTTAAAAAAAGAGTTTATTAGGTTCCACAATCAAGAAAAGTTTCACAAAACTGTGGCTAACAGCCCATCCTCTCCAGTGATGAAGTGACAATGGCAACAATTATTAATAAAAAAGCAACAAATAAATATAAAAAAGCAAATATACAGCAATTAGTATAAATTACAAGTTATGAAGTGTAGAATATTGATAAGGGAAACTAAAGACATCAGGGAAAAAATCCATGGCTGGAAAGACCATGGACAAAAGGAGGTTTTAAATAAGTGTATCAGGAACAAAAGAAATCCTAACAATGGCATAGACTCATTACTAGAAGGTGATGGCAAAATTATTAATGATGCAGAAAAGGCAGAAGCGTTTGTTCTGTACTTGGAAAAAAGCAGGATGATGTACTCATATCAAATGAGGATGATGAATTTACCAGCCAATTAGTAACTAAGGAGGATGTTAAGAAACTCCTACTAGGAATAAACATTTTTAAATCAGTAGGCTCAGATAACTTGCACCCAGGAGTCTGAAAACAGTAAGATCAGGAGATCTCTGGCCCACTGACATTAATCTTTAATAAATATTGGAACGCTGGGGAAATTCCAGAAGACTGGCAGAGTGCTAATGTTGTGTCAATATCCAAAAAGGGCAATTGGGATGACAGGGGCAACCATATGCTGGTTAGCCTGACATCAATCCTAAGCAAAGTAATGGAAAAGATGATACAGGATTCAATTGATAAATAATTAAAGGAGAGAAATATACTTAATGCCAGTCAACATGGTTTTATGGAAAATTCTTCAAGTCAAACAAATCTAATTTCACTTTTTGATGAGATTACAAGTTTGGCTGATCAAGGTAACTGAGCAGACTTTGACATTCTTAGACTTTTATAAGATGTATGTCTTAGTACCACATGCCATTTGGATTAAAAAATTTGCACTATACATCATAGGAGAGCACACGTTATATGGTTAAGGACTAGCTAACAGACAGATCTCAAGAAGCAGTAGGGAATCTTCACTGAATGGGGGTGTTTCTAGTGGGGCTCTGCGGGGATCGATACTAGGCCTGATGCTGTTCCAGATTTTCATCAACAATACAGAAATAAACATAAAATCATTGCTAATAAAATGTGTGGATGACACAAAGCCTGGCAATATGGTAAAGAATAATGTGGACAGTGCAAAAATACAGAGTGATCTGAGTCACTTTAAAAATGGGCCCATTAAAACAAACTGTTTTAATACAGCCAAATGCAAGCTTGCACGTCTAGGAACAAGGAATGCAGCCATCCCTGCTCAATGAGGGAACTGCATCCTGGAACACAGTAACACTGAAAGGATTCAGGGTCATGATGCACAAGCAACTGAACATGAGTTCCTAGTGTGATGCTGTTGCAAAAAGAGTTCATGCAATCCTTGGATGTATAAACAGGGCAGTAGCACATAGGAGTAGGAAGATGATTTTTACTTCTTCATATGGCACTGTTAAGATAAATACTGGAAAACAGTATCTGGTTCTGGTTTCCACATTTGTAAAAGGATGTTGAAAAATTGGAGAGGGAGCAGAAAAGAGCCACATAAATTATTTGATTCATAGACTCTAGGACTGGAAGGGACCTCGAGAGGTCATCGAGTCCAGTCCCCTGCCCTCATGGCAGGACCAAATACTGTCTAGACCATCCCTGAAAGACATTTACCTAACCTACTCCTAAATATCTCCAGAGATGGAGATTCCACAACCTCCCTAGGCAATTTATTCCAGTGTTTAACTACCCTGACAGTTAGGAACTTTTTCCTAATATCCAACCTAAATCTCCCTTGCTGCAGTTTAAGCCCATTGCTTCTTGTTCTATCCTTAGAGGCTAAGGTGAACAAGTTTTCTCCCTCCTCCTGATGACACCCTTTCAGATACCTGAAAACTGCTATCATGTCCCCTCTCAATCTTCTCTTTTCCAAACTAAACAAACTCAATTCTTTCAGCCTTCCTTCATAGGTCATGTTCTCAAGACCTTTAATCATTCTTGTTGCTCTTCTCTGGACCCTCTCCAATTTCTCCACATCTTTCTTGAAATGCGGTGCCCAGAACTGGACACGATACTCCAGTTGACGCCTAACCAGCACAGAGTAGAGCAGAAGAATGACTTCTCGTGTCTTCTTCACAACACACCTTTGAGGCCTGAAGAAAATGCCATGCAGTGAGAGACAGAGAGCTCAGACTGTTTAGTTTACCAAAAAGAAAACTGAGAAGTGACTACATTAGAGTACAGAAGGGCTCTCCCAGGAAGGAAATACCAGGTACTTCAGGGCTCTTTAATCAGGCGGAGAAAGGCAGAACATGAACCAGTGGCTGGAAGCAGAAGCCAGACAAAGTCCAGTTAGAAATAAGGCACCTTATTTTAACGGTAAGGGTGATTAACCACTGGAACAAACCGCCCAGGGAAGTGATGGATTCTCCATCTCTTCAGATCCAGGCTGTAAGAGATGCTTTAGCCAAACACAAGTTACTGGGCTGAATGCAGGGTGATTGGGTGAAATATAATGGCCTGTATTATGCAGGAGGTTAGAAAAGATGATCTAATGGTCCCTTATTAATCACAGAGAAGTAAGTACCCGGCATGGCAAACGCTGTGAAGAGATGAACAGAATTCACCATATGTTCATAGCAGGCAGAAGAAATACACTTTACTTGTGTCATCTCTGTGCAGCACAGGCTCTGGGTTGGGTGACTGGGATCAGTCCCCCTTGTGGGCCAGGTCTCTTATTCCATTTGACCAGTCACAAATTGGGCCCTTGAGCCACTCCTGGATGTGGAAGAGGGGTGTCACGCAGTGCCTGGGTCCTTTGCAGATGGGAGAGAGGCTCTAATGGTGCCAGCACCACTCAGCAGAGCTGGGGTCAGGACTCTAAATTACATTGTCCATCATCTCGTTAATATTTGGTGTGGTGCTCTCCACCCCGAGCCCGTTAGCACAGATCTGCTCCACCGATTTACCTGCCTCCACTCAGCTTATGTGAGGGCTCCACACGTTATTGGGCTTCTCAAACACCTGCTGTGACTAGCCAGCCCATGGTGATGCCAATGTACACTGTAAGCACAGAGGCAGACAGAAAAGGAGCATCTAGCTTCCAGGGAGAGAGTGGAACAGAAATCAGGCAACACAGCGCTACTACCCTTCCTCCCTCTGTGCTGTGTTCCTCCAGATGTGAGCCACAGCCCGGTCACGCTGGGTCTCTTATGGTCACAAAGGATACGCTACACTGCAATTAAATACCTGCAGCTGGCCCATGCCAGCTGCTCGGGCTGAACGCCAAGCCTGAATAGTTATTCAGCCATCTTACAGTCCCACAGCCTGAGCCCCACGAGCCCTGAGTCACTGACATGGGCCAGCCGCAGGTGTTATGTGGCAGTGTCGGCATACCTGTAGCTAATAGAAACCACGTATATGTGAAGACTCTCAGTGCAGCCTGGAGTCATTCCCAGGAGCTCTGACAGGGCAGTTTAGCACACAATGATGCCTGCTCTTGCTGCAAAGCAAAACTGCACTCCTTGTCCAACTGCCTCCCTTCTGCCCAGAGACAAACACCTCCTAGCCATGGACAGCAGGTCAGGACATTCCGGCTACACACAAGCAACGGAAACCTCACTGAGAGCAGAGAGGGGAAACCAGCCTGGCCTGAGAAAGGACAGCTCTGTTACCTGTGTTTTCCAGGAGGTATTTGAGGGAGCACTCAATAGCATTAAAGAATCCATCCAAGATCATTTCATCCACATAATCAACATATGCTTTCCAAACTTCGGAGGTGGGGTCTGCGGCAAACAGACTCAAGTTTTCCTGAAAAAAAATGGAAGTCACCATCAAACACAGCCAGACTGAATTCGTCTCATGGTAGAATGACCCACTGGACCATTATTAAAACGATACAAATTAATACAGCGAGATTAAGCAGGTTGATAGTGTTTAGAAAGCTAGAGAGCAGATAGGAAAGATGGTCTAGCAATGAAGATGTTAACCTAGCATACAGGACTCTGGCTTCTGTTCCCTCCTCTAATATAAGACTTTTGTGTGACCTTGAATAAATCATTTAGTCTCTCTGGACCGCAGTTCCCATCTGCATGATGGGGCTAATAGCACTGCCCTGTCTCACAGGGGTGATTCAGATTGCTCTGTCTGACTGCACTGTCACACCCCACCTCACCCCGACACACCTTTCAAGATCCCTGGGTCCTACACACGCCCATCACAACATGCTCCAGTGCATTACATGCCCCAATAATAACTATATGGGTGAAGTCAGACAATCACTCTACTGTCAAATGAACTCTCACAGAAAAATGATAAAAGACAAAAACACTATGTCCCCCATGGGCAAACACATTTCACAAAATGATCACTCTCCACTTGACCTCTCAGTCCTCATCCTTACAGGAAACTTGAACAGCACCTTCACAAGCTGAGCCTAGGAGTTTAAATTCATAACTTTTCTAGACAGTAAGAATCATACTCTTCATAAAGACACTGAATTTATGGTTTATTAAAACAATCTAACTCCCCTTTTTGTCCTATGACTGCAGAGGTGTTAATGGGCCAATTCACCTTGAATGGTCTCTTAGAAAATGTGCTAACTACTTATGCGAAGCAATCGGTTCCACCATTTATTTAGCTAGGACACTAGTACCTTTCCCAGAGCTAAAGAAGAGCTCTGTGTAACTTGCAAGGTTGTCTCTCTCATCAACAGAAGTTGATCCTACAAAAGATATTACCTCATCCACTGTCTCTCTAACCCTGCGGTTCTCAAACTATGGGTGTCAGGACCCTATTTTAATGGGGTCACCAGAGCTGGTGTTAGACTTGCTGGAGCCTGGGGCAGAAGCTGAAGCCTGAGCCTCATCGTCTGGGGCAGTCAGGCTCAGGCATGCTCAGGCTTTGGTCCCCCTCCTGGGGTCATATAGTAGTAGATGTTGTCAGAAGGGGTTGCGGTGCAAGTTTGAAACCCCCTGACCAAAGACAGGGTGCTGCATTTGCTACAGAGGGAGATAAGGGAAGCTAAAATCGACACAGGTGACTTCCAGTAGAATTACTCAGGGAAGGGCCCTTTGTTTCATGCTTTCTATTTTCCTGCTATATCATTCTCTGTGCCTTCCTCTCCATGTTATTAGTGCCTTGATTTTAATGCTGCCGCTTTTGAATCTGTAACAGATTTATGAGCAGCAAAGAATATTTCAGCCAATATAAAGACTCCTAGCAAACATCCAAAGGAGGATCATAGGGATGCAGGCACATTAGAGGAATTCCTTGCCACAGGCTCAATGTTCTGATGATGAGGTGATGAAAAGAGAGGGGCTTAGCACTGAAAACTTCCCTTACACATTTATATACCTGAACTGGGCCCACATCATAGAATCGTAGGACTGGAAGGGACCTCGAGTGGTCATCTAGTCCAGTCCCCTGCACTCAAGGCAGGATTAAGTAGTATCTAGACCATTCGTGACAGGTGTGTCTCTAACCTGCTCTTAAAAACCTCCACTGATGCAGATTCCACAACCTCCCTAGGCAATTTATTCCAGTGCTTAACCACCCTGAAAGTCAGGAAGTTTTTCCTAATGTCCAACCTAAACTGCCATTGCTGCAAGTTAAGTCCACTGCTTCTTGTCCTATCCTCAGAGGTCAAGGAGAACAATTTTTCTCCTCCCTCCTTATATCAAATTTTTTTGTACTTGAAAACTGTCCGCTCTCAGTCTTCTCTTCTCCAGACTAAACAAATCCAATTTGTTTCAATCTTCCCTCTCAGAACATATTTTCTAGATCTTCAATTATTATTGTTGCTCTTCTCTGGATATTCTCCAATTTCTCCACATCTTTCCTGAAAGGTGATGCCCAGAACTGGACACAATACTCCAGCTGAGGTCTAATCTGTGAAGAGGTCTAATCTGCTTTCTGGATTTTGGTCTTTACTCAAACTTTTCTCCAGAATAATGAATACTAGAAACTTAGTGGGAAGAGAAGCAGGCTCTATGGACAACCAATAGCCCCCAGCAGCATTCTCTATCTGCTCTGTAGCATGGTAAAGCTATGCCAATACTCTCTTCACCTTCACCAGTGCATGGATTCTCAGCCCCGACTCTTTGATGAGGTTGTAGCGCTTTTCTAGCCGTTCAGGCCGGTCCTCCAGACTGAGCACATTTTCCCTTTTTCCATCTTTCCTCTCAAAAATTGGTGAGACCCACGACCTCATGATGCTTTGAATCTCCTCGACATTGTCCTTGGCTTTCTGGATCCTTCGCTCAAGGTCATGAACGCTCTCGATCACCGTGGAGATGTGATCCCACAGGCCTTTTCAACAAATAAAGAGGGTTTGCTCAGGCTGTCAATGCTACAGATGTCTGCCGGCATAGCTACGTGGGTGAAAAGAGGTGTGATCCCTGCCTGACACAGCTGTGCTGGTGGAAGCCCCTAGTGTAGACACAGCTGTGCCGGCAGAAGCTGCACTTTTACAGGCATAGCTTGTTTCATGTGGGGCACTGGAATAAGCAGTAGCAGTCGAAGTGCAGCTTTGCTGATACAAGCTGCATCCACTCCAGGAGTGCTTAGCTGGTGCCATAGACAGGTGTCACTCTACCAACGAAGTGCTCCTAGTCAAGACACTGCCTCGGCATTTTCATAGCAATTCACCTGGGCTTGCCGATATTCTCAGTTTGGATTCTGTTAGGAAATGTTTCTGAATTTCCCTTATGGTCACACGAGTCCCCCATGACCACTGTATAGGTCCCAATGTGGGGCAGAGCTAGTCCTGAATGCCAGGCACCACCAAGCCTCTTGTCACAAGCAAGAGGGTCGTTGGTCTCCCCTGGCCTTTCCTTAATTCTTTTTTCTCCTCAAAAACTCACAATAAAGGCACCCTGTTACCCCTGGTTTCTGCTAACAGCACTATCCATGTTCCAGCCAACCAGACCCTGCTTCCCAGGAGTGGGAATGCCCCTCTGACCAGAGCTCTGCTGGAGAAGCAGTGAGGCATGTGGGACAGAGTATCTTCTGTGTGCAGGGTGTCACTGAAGTATCAAAGACAGGGCAAACCCCAGAGCCATGAGGCCAGGACAGATGTACAGGGGAGAAGAGGCTAAACAATGGTTCTCCTACCCCGACATTGCCCCTCCCCAGGCTCACTCTTGCTGTGCTCCCTCCTGCACACATCACAGCCCCTCAAAATTCTCCCCTCTCCCATCCCTCGCATAGAGAAGCCAGTTAGGATTGCCAACTTTCTAATCACAGAAAACTGAACACCCTTGCCCACCCCCTACCCCAAGGCCCCGCCCCTGCCCCATTCCTTCTCCGAGGCCCCACCCTCACTCATTCCATCCCCCTCCCTCCGTCACTGGCTCTCCCACCCTCACTCACTCTTTTTCACCAGGCTGGAGCTGGTGTGTGAGAGGGGTTGAGGGCTCTGGCTGGGAGTGTGGGCTCTGGAGTGGGACTGGGGATGAAGGGCTTGGGGTGGAGGAGGGGGCTCCAGGCTGGAGCCAAGGGGTTCAGAGTGTGGGAGAAGGCTCTGGCATGAGGCAGTGGGTTGAGGTGCGGTAGGGGGTGAGGGCTCCAGCTGGGGCTGCAGGCTCTGGGGAGGGGCCAGGGATGATAGGTTTGTGGTGCAGGAGGGGGCTCTGGGCTTGGGGGGATGAGGGATTTGGAGTATGGGAGGGAGATCCAAGCTGAAACAGAGGGTTTCGGTGTGGAAAGGGGTGCGGGCTCCAGGCTGAGATTGCGGGCTCCAGGGTGAGGCCAGAAATGAGGGGTTCAGGGTACAGGAGCGGGCTCTGGGCTGGGGTCAAGGGGTTTGGCGTTTGGGAGGGCGCTCTGGGCTGGGGCAAAGGGTTGGGTTGTGGGAAGGGTTATGGTCTCAGAGCTAGGGATGTTGGCTCTGGGGTGGGGCCAGAAATGAGGGGTTCAGAGTGAGGGAGAGGGCTCCAGGCTGGGGGCTTGGGTGAGGGAGGGTGTTGGGGAATAGGTTCTGGGTGGCGCTTACCTCAGGTGGCTCCCGGAAGCGACTGGCACGTCCCTCTGGGAGCTGCGCAGAGCCGAGCAGGGAGCCTGCCAGCCCTGCTGCACTGGCAGTGCTGCCAACCGGACTTTTAATGGCCAGTCAGCGGTGCTGACCAGAGCCACCAGGGTCCCTTTTTGACCAGGTATTCTGGTTGAAAACCAGACACCTGGAAACCCTAGAGCCAGTTCCACTGCCAGGGGATCCTGCACAGCCCCAGAAGTAGGGCTGGATTTGCCCCATGAGGCCCTCTGGTCACCACGACTGCCACCAGCACATGGACCAGCACATGCTCAGCCCAGCATGTGGGCTTCTCTATCTCAGTCATCAGCAAGTACTTGCATTTAGAGGCAGGTGACTCAGGGGCTGACATGGGGAAAAAGCCATCCCAGGCTTTATGTTCTGTCTCAAGCAAGGCAATTTCTCAGCACCTGATCATCCCCAAAAGGTGGTTCTGCTTTGCAGAGTCATAAGAGCAAAAGTGCTTCTGGTCACCCCATGAATTTTTGGAAGGAAACCAAAGGGCATCTTCCACCACTTCATTTTCAATGGGAATATTCACCACCAGGAAACTGTTCTATTTGCACTTAAAATTAATGAAGTAAGAACCCAGGTAAAAGCATCCTAAGGTAATGGTGCATATGAACAGCCTATGCATTATTAATCACACTCTTTATTTCACTCTTCTAGAAAAAAATCTATTTGCTGCAGTGACCTTTCCTGGGAATAATCAGGAATCAGCGGTGCACAGGCTTTCCTGGCTCTAGAGGGGTTCGATCACTTTCCTTTCTGGTGTCAGACCACCACTGGGAGAGTGACCAACTGCCCCAGAAACCACCATTCTGGTATCCCCGAAAGCAGCACCTCCCCATATCCATGGTTATCAGAACTGGGGAGAGAATACAGCAGGGTCTTGCTTTTCTTGTGTTTCAGCCACCAAACTGCTTTATATTTAGCAAATTAAAGAGGTCAGTGACAACCGCCCATAAAACGGACCTCCTCCAATAGTAACACTGCTTTTCTCAAGAGCTTTTAAATGTCCTTAAACACAAATCTATCAGTCTCTAGATCAGTTCCAGCTCCTCCTCCTCCTCCAGAAGTCATGGTGCCCAAGAAGGGAACGGATGGTCATAGTGGAGGAAGGTGAGCACATGTCCATGAACACATCTGACCTCAGAATCCCAGCTGAGGAGCAGGAGGGCAGTCTGCAGGACTCACCTGCATCTCCCCAATCAGTGGGTTTGTGGACTTACCTTCTGTCTTCCAGTTCAGTGTCTCTTCTGCCTCTTTCAGCCTGGAGTCAATATCCTGCAGTTGCCTCTTTACCAGAGGGTATTCTATCTCAAGGACTGTCCTCAGGATCTTATTGTACGCATTTACCATCAGATCCAAGTTAGCCACCAGCTGCCGGTACAACTCCTTGGAGGAGTAGATTTCTGCTGCTGTCTCAGGGATGCTCTCCACCTGGTTTGCCTTCAGATAACTCACTTCCCTGAGCACTGAAATCAGCTAGAAAACAATCAGTACAAAGAGACTCATTGTGATGGGGTGTCCACCTCTACACAGGGCCTGAAGGGGTTAAGGTGGCCAGGTGGGCCAATTAATTGCCCAGGCTGCACTTGGAGGAGGAGCCAGGGAGCAGGGATTGATTAAAAGGAGGCTCAGCTAGACAGAAAGAGGAGAGGCCTATATAAAGCCCAGGAGCTGAGGGCAGCAGGAGGCTGCAGAGTAGTCTGGAGTCATTCACTGGAAGAAGGGAGATGTATTTGGAGCAATAGAGGCAAGTAGCCTACAGTTCTCCCTAGGAGGAGGCAGTTGTGTGACTGGCAAATTCAGAGAAGGGGAAAGAGCCAGAAGTTATGGCAAGGCTCAAGGAAAAGCCAGTAAGGGTCAGGATAGAATAGACTTTTGCTGCTGACTAGAGGGCCCCTGAGCTGGAACCTGGAGTAGAGGGCAGGCCCTGGTTCCCCTGCCAGCCACCGGGGAAGTGGTGCAGACCAGACAGTGGAGAGCCAACTGCCTGGGACAGTTTGCCCAGGACAACTTTGATACCCCAAAAGGGGAGGACCATAGTGACCTGGCCAGAGGGCAGAGTAACGAAGAAGTTGCAGCTCCTGGAGCGAGAGGGGCCACAGAGCTAGACAGGACAGGTGAACAGACTGCAAAGGGGGTGCAGCACCTGGAAAAAATTAATCCCCAGAGCGGCCAGAAGGAGGCACCCTAGTGATGAGTGGACTCTATGGATTCATTGTTTCTTCTGATGACACCTACAGAACTGCATTCTGGGGACTGAAACATTCACCTTCTCTTGGTTAGCTGCCACTTTTCTAATTCTGAACATTTTATAGTTTTCAAAAGCAATAATTTTGGGGTGGCTTTTTATTTATATGGGAGCTCTTCTCTGACAAGTGACCCACAAAGCACCATGCTGAATGTCTCCCACCAATCTCTAAAAAATGTGCTTCAAGAACAATGTTTTTTTTCTAGCTGCCATCCCAGCAAATTCTTTACAGCCCCTGAAAGCCATGCTGGCTTTTTCCTTGTCAAACATCAACTCAGTTTTTTTACAAGCAGATACAACTGTGAATGTACAGAGGGAGCACAACTCAAAACCTCTGCTTAGCCACATGGCCAGATTCAATACAAACTCAGTCCTCCCTGTAAACAAAATCCTCTTTCCCCTACCCCCAACTAAAAATACATCAGAGCCAGAGCCCCTTTTTGTGCTTCATGGACCCTGCCTGGATTTTCTGTTGAATTCATCCCCAAAGTTATATCCTGTTTTGTACCATTGAAGAAACAGATCACCCTAACACAGGGACAGTGAGTTCTTAGGCCACGTCCAGACTACCTGCCGTATCGGTGGGTTAAAATCGATTGCTCGAGGATCGATATATCACGTCTAATCTAGACGCGATATATCGATCCCCGAGCGCGCTTATATCGATTCTGGAACTCCATCAACCCCAACGGAGTTCCGGAATTGACATGGAGAGCCGCGAACATCGATCCCGCACGGTGTGGACGGGTGAGTAATCCGATCTTAGATATTCGACTTCAGCTACGTTATTCACATAGCTGAAGTTGCGTATCTAAGATCGATTTCCCCCCCTCCCCCCAGCATGGACCAGCCCTTAGAATATAAAGCATGCAGGCTCCAAAGCAGCTGAATTAGGATTTGTGTGTGAGGCACACAGGAATTTCCACTGGATGGTTTCACTCTGAATATGATATTTAACAGGAGACATGGCCCAGGAGGAGGAGCGTAAATCCAAGTTGTCTGTCAGGGAATATGCTGCATGGTGCTGAGAATGCACTTTTAGCAGAGTGGGTCCAACACACTTTCTTAAATTGTCTTGAGCCCAGAATAGCCGCAGTGAAATACAGTCATGTGACAGGGTACAATTTGCATATCAAGGAAGAGTCTTGCAGTGAGATTAATTATCTTCATGTTTTACCTGTGGATCAAAATTAACTGTGATCAGCTTGGTCTCTGGATCTCGTCTGATAACTGGCTGGGTGAGGTTGTACTGTGATTTTTCGGACACTGTCTGAGACCAATCCTTATAGAGCTTCTCCTGATACCTAACAGAGACAACATTCATCAGGCATCTGCCAGCCAGCCACACAGGCAGGTCTGAATGAATGATAAACCTACTTCACAACTCAGAAATATGAATGCATTTTAAGAAAAATATCCCACAGCATCGCCACAAAGACCAAATCAGTAAATACATGCATGAGGAAACTGGGGAAAATGCAAATCAGAAAGTCAAAGATTTCAGGTTAGATTTTCAAAAGTACCTGAGTGATTTAGGAGACTAAGTCTCATTTTCAAAAGTGCCTCAGCACCAGATTTTCAAAGCTGCAGATCGGTGCCTGGTAGGATTTTCAAAAATGCCTAAGGATGTTGGGTGTTTAACTACCATCGATGTCACTATTGACAATCCCCCTAGGTGCTCATCTGCATCTTTAGGCACCTAATACCTATCAAAATCTGGCTCTGGGGCACTTAGGAGCCTATGAGTATGTCTGCACTTTGAGCTGGGGGTATAATTCCCAGCCTAAGTAGACTTACATGCACTAGTTCTGAATGAGCAAAAACAGCAGAGTAGCCACAACAGTGTGACCAGTGGGATGAGCTAGCCTCCCTGAGAACAATCCCATCAGAAGTGCTAGGTAGGCATGCACTCAGCTAGTACCTTCCACCTAGGAAGACCAGATGTCCCGATTTTGGGGTCTTTTTCTTATATAGGCTCCTATTACCCCTAACCCCCTGTCCCGATTTTTCACATTTACTATCTGGTCACCCTTCTCCCATCACTCGCGCAGCTATGGCTACGCTCCTATTTTAGCATGTGCTGGTATGTCTCCTTGAGCTGGGAACGACATCCCCAGCTCAAAGTGTAGCTGTACACTACATTTCTTTGAAACCAATGGGACTTAGGCTCCTAAATGTTTAAGTTGCTTTTGAAATAGGGACTTGGGATCCTGGACTGTTCTGAGAGTTCTATCCCACATCATTACAGCTGGCATGGTTGAACCATTATTTGAACATTTCTACCTCAGCAATTAGGAGTAGGACACTGAAATCTGGCAGGCAGATAGTCCTGAAGTCAGACAGCTGCTTTTCACTGTCCCCATGAAACTCTATCTATTTATGCCAAATTATATGCCATACAGTCTCAGCATTTGTGCACACCTGCTGGGCTATACTGCACATGCTTTCTGGCCCCAAGAAGACTCCTGCAGCATTCCCAAGACATCAAAGGGAGGCTGTAATTCTATATGGGGCACAGTCAAAAAAAGTCCTCCTCCTTTCACCACCAAACCAAGGTTTGACCAAGAAGCTTGGAGCATGGTGGGTGGCACCTTGATGGAATGAGCATTCCACAGTGAGAACTTCTTAATTTGCCAAGGTTGGATTCTCAGTTAATTACATTGCCAATTAACACATTTTTAAATGGTGAAATTTCACCCCAGTAACAAACAGCAAATCTTCATATACTTGCCCCATATGAAAAGTCACAATTTTTGCAGAAAAATAGCAGGTTTTTACCCATAAGTTACAATTAATTTGTGTGGGAATCACTTCACAACTGGGGCAAAACCAAAAGGTATGCTGAGTTTGGGATGCTGATAAGAGGATGTTTTTCCACATGGCTGAATTTCTAGTCCTCAGTTATCTGGGAAGTTGCTATGCCCATCTCACCTGTCTGGAAAGTAAACAGGGCAAGTGTACACACCTGGTTTTATTTGCACAATCCCAGGACTTGGGAATTTGTCGCTAGCTAGATAGTAATGCGTGAAGGACTGGGCCAAGCTAATGAGACATTGTGTGTGTTCAATGTCTAAGAGGAGAACGTAATGTCTGCTACCTGTATACTGGAGTGGACTCAACAGTGCTGCTATGGCAGAGCTGTGCCGGGAACAGGGCCGGCTCCAGGCCCCAGCACACCAAGCGTGTGCTTGGGCCAGTATGCCGCGGGGGGGCGCTCTGCTGCTTGCCGGGAGGGCGGCAGGCAGCTCCGGTGCACCTCCCACAGGCATGCCTGTGGAGAGTCCATTTGTCCCGCGGCTCCGGTGGAGCATCCGCAGGCACGCCTGTGGGAGGTCCACCAGAGCTGCGGGACCAGCGGACCCTCTGCAGGGACGCCTGCGGCAGGTCCACCAGAGCCGCAGGACTGGCGAGCGGCAGAGCGCCTCCCGCAGCGTGCCACCGTGCTTGGGGCGGCGAAATGGCTAGAGCCGGCCCTGGCTGGGAAACATTGTCAAGAGATCCACTCACTGCATCAGTCCTGAAGGGTCTCACTGGGATTCTTCACTACATTGATTTCATGTTGTAATTAAAACATCTACCCTTTTCATCATCCATTTAGGAGTCAGCTCTTCTAATAAGTCTGTACCAGGAAAGATCCTCCAAGGAGGCTAGCCCTGTATTTCCCCTTAGCTGATTAACATCAGAAAGTGATTCTGTGATACACACCTGCCAAGTGAAAACCTCCGGAAAACAAGCCAATGCAGAGCAAAATAATACAATGCTTCTAAACACAGAAAAACAAAATCAAAGGCATCAGATTTAGAGATTACATGTGCTCAATGCAAGCTATAAAGTAACACATTGGCTGGAAGCTAGGGCTCAGCTCCAACGCCCACTGGAGTCAACAGAAGCCTTTGGATACTCCTGTGATGTCCAGCTGCATCAACCCCTTATATAAGATCAGGCTAAGTGAACAGACTTACCTTTCTAGCAACTGTACCATGTCTTTGTACTTCTGTATCATTCGTTTTCCTTCAGGTGACTCCAGGCAGCTATCAGTGGAACAGAGGCAGTGTTACACAATGGATGGAAACTGTAGATTACTTCCTTGTTTCAAAACACATTTTTTAAGAGCATTTCATGCCATGGGCAGGTGCCATTTTAACAATCCTGGAGTTTTAGATTCTATACATGTGCCTTCTTTTAAGATTAAATCTGAGTGTATTTGAACTCTTCAGGGCAGGGACTGTCTTTGTTTTGCATAACGGGGCCCTGGTCTTTGACAGGGGACTCTAGGTGCTACAGTAATACAAATAATAATCACAGAAGATTTATCTGCCTTCTGTTCAATGTTTTTATACTGCTAACAGCTCAGGTTTAAGTGCAAGACCCATGTCAATCTTAATGTAAAGTTCAGCACTTTTTTTTTTTTTTGCTACTTTCTTTGTTTTTTTAAAAATATCCCATGTGGCCAATCTGACACTTGGGAGCTCCCTGTGGCTGCCAGCATTGCAATTCTGTAATTCCCCCGTTCTCCAATTCTCCCCTCGACCTCTACCCAGCCTTATGCAGCAGTACTGAGCACAGCAATTACCCTGCCGCGCCCCAGATGCCAGTGCCTCATGGAGCTCATGAGTGCCACAATTCCTTGGTTCTCCTGGCCTCCCTTTGCCCAGCAGAGCTGGACGGATTGCAGGCTCTTCATGTCCCCAGCTTGGATTGCCCTGTGCAATTTAGGACAGAGCTGCAGCATTCCCATTTCTTCAGATGCACTCTTGGTGGCTGTGGGTTTTGCAGAGCACCCCCACAGCTGTTCTCTCTTTTGTGATGCCTGGATAACTGTACCAACCAATGGCAGGTTTAGTATATACGTCTTCACAGTTGGGACCTTTTAATTCACCTTTGTCCATGTTTTAGTTTTATTTAAATCCACGTAAAGTTTGAAAATCAAGATATTTTGTTAAACTAGAGAGAACCACAAGAGTAAAATATGGAGTAAAATGTCCCAAGTGTCAGACTGAAGCGTTGATGGCTTGTGAATGGCCTTCAGACCTTAAAAACCCTTTGATTGTACCCTGGAGGTAAACCCCAACCTCAACTCCTCAGCAGTCAGGGGAGGGAAGAAAACAGAGCACAGGAGCAGCTGCCTGGGTCCTGACTTGCCCTTTGGGATTGGAGCTGGGGACAGGTGGGGGGCTGGGCAAAGCTGAGACTGAGAGGGTTGTGTAGGGGGCTCTCAGGAGTGCATGTAACTGAGGCGGGTGGGTTGACCTGTGATACAGCCCCTCTTCCAAGCTGTCAGGACCGTGACCCAGAGCACTATGGGATTGCACTGGGCAGACTTCGTGCAACTACAGTGCCTGTGCTTCCCATGCACAAGAACTAGCACTGAAATGCCTTAAAGTGAACCACTGAGGGCTCAGGCATAACATACAGCTACTGCACTGGACACACCTGTGACACGTTGGAAGCACAGACGTGATGTGTTTCATGCGGTGTCCATGTGAATGATCTCTAATGTAGATAGCTTGAGGGTACTAGTTCAATGCTGTGCTGTAAAGTGACTGAATTCAGAGGGAAATTTTTTTCTTTACAAATGTTCAGGTTTATCATCAAAAACTTTGAGGAGATTTGCTTTTTTGATGAAAATCTGAAATTTTTTAAACAAAATTTTTTTTTCACAGAAATTTGCATTGAGTTGAAAGACCAGTGTCTGTCAAACAAAAGGTTTGGACCAGCTGTAAGTAAGGTCCAGAACTCCTTCACACAGATCACTGCGCAGTCATCATACAGGAAAAATATTCACCTATCATGTCAGGGCCAGACATGAACAAGGCTTCCTCACCCCAACACCAATGCCCTTAGCTAGTCAGTCCTCGTCTTCCCTTTTTATTTTACTCTTATGAGCTGCAAGTCTGATACCACAGCCCCTCACCTACAGCTGGAGGGCAGGTTATTAGCTGAGCTAAATGGAGTGAATGGAATCTGTATAAAATGTAGATCTGGCCTTTCTTCACAGTGTATAGCGTTTGCTGTGAAAGCTCCCAGGGAATGCAATGGATTTGGGTTATGTGTTTGGGGCAGTGAGTATGGGCTCCCATTCTCAGCATGTTAATGCCTTTATTACTACAAACTAGTAGTATAGTTAGGATGGCAGCACACGGGCTACTGATACCAAAACACTGGCTGGAGCAATGGGAATGACTTTTATTAGAGGACTGTTTCAAAAATGCAGAATCATCACAGTTTACAATCCCTTCTAGCAAGAACCAGCAGCCAGAGCCACTCCACGCTCCAAGGTAATGCCGATGGAGTTCTTACAACTGTCATGAACCAAAACCATCTAACTCCGTTGCTCTTATTTGCTTTCTGCTTCCTTTGGATTTATTAGGTGTGTCTAGGGCCAGTAGGAGAGAAAAGCAGCCAATGCGTGGGACTATTTTTACAAGATGACCCAAAATAACAAAAAATAAATGTTCTGATGGAAAAAAATCTCAATAACTTCCAGATTTGCCCCTTAATCTAGGGCGCAATTGTTTTCAATCCTTCTCATTTGTGGAACAAGCAGCATCCCTACCGAACTCTGCCAGTGCACTTCAATCCTGACCTACAGCCCCCCTGCTATTTCAGCTCTGGAAACTCCATACAGTTCTGCCAATTCAGTTCAGTCTATTTACTCTAGTACAATAGCTTCGCCTGTCGCAGCAGATCTAAACCCCCTGCCCTTCACAGCTCTGCCAAGGTACCTTAATCATGGCCTGCAGCATCCCTAGTGTTCTAGTCCTGGGCTCCTCTTGAGCAGAGGCTGCTATCTATGCAGGATTGTAGAATGGTGGGGAAAAGGTCCAATAACTCCTTCACTTCAAACTTAAAGCTATGTTTGACAGCTGATAAGCCCTGTGAATCTGCTCACTGTGCCTCTTAATCATTTCACAACAAATCCATTTAAGGAACTTATTAAAAAATGATTTCAGGAAAGCTGAAAACACAATTGTAATTACTTCTCCATGACAAACACACTATACCTTTCTGGCTAAAAAGGATTTTTAGCTCTAACTAGAATACAATAGATAACACCGGATGAAACTCAGATTCATCGAGAAAAGGGATCAAGATAGTTAAAACAATAACTTATCTGTGATTAAGGTACGCACGGATGTGTGATGTGCCTAAAATGACTGAATGGGACCTGGATCCGCTCTCTCAGCTCCTGAGCCCAGCGCAAAGCCCCAGCTACCAAGGACATGTTCCTGTGCACGGGAGAGAAGCCTGAATGAAGACAAATATAACTTAAAGTGAGGATTTGAAGGTATTTACTACTCAGCTCTGCACTGTCTATCATCCCCAACAGCAGAGATCCCATTGACGATAACATATCCATTTAACATTCCCCTGATTTCCTAGGATTTCTCTTGGAACCGAGCATTCTGGAATCATGATATCATCTTGGAGCAAAGGCAGGTTCTAACTGCCTACCTGACGGGGGATCCCAGCCAAGGTCTGTCTCAATCTCTCTGCTCTGCTTTGTCAGTCATTATTGAATTTGGGAACAACGCCTCACAGCAAAGTCAACAGGCCCTGAAAGAATTGCAGCAGCATCTGGCAAGGCAACTTAATGGCACGTTGTGATTCTATGTAACACTAGTGCCTCATGGAACATACTGTCTTTGATTAAATGGGGTGCCGGATCCCCTGCCTTGCAGAACCAGTGCACTCCAGACTAAGAAATCTGCAAAGCTTGCCAGTGCCCGAGGACCTCGCTGTGCCGTCAGTCAGACTGCAATAGCAGCAGTGGTGTTGCTAGAAGCCATGTGTGCAGAGCAAGAGCAGCACAGAGCTGAGAATGTTCACATCTTTTACATGATTCAACAAATTAATTATACTGACTTAGAACAACTTGCAAAGCAAACATGGCCAGCGATGTCCTGGCCCCATTGACATCAATGAGAGTTTTGCTGTTTGCTTCAAACAAGCCAGGATTTCACCTCACATATTTAACTTAGTGCCAAATAACCTTTTTCACCTGATTCCTTCAAGAGGTTTAGGATGATTTATTACATCTTTGCAATCATCAAACTAGGAGCAGCAAGTGCTTCTAACTCGCGCATCTTTAAATATGTTTACTTAGGATTAAAATATTTTAAGCCATAAATATTTTCAACCACAGTGCATTAAAAGCGGAATAAAACAATAACTGTATCACCAATATAGTAGAGCCCAGAGTGACATAATGTGGATCACAGTCCCCGTCTAGTGGCAGCCCATATATAGACAGGGTCCTGAGTCAGTTTCAGCAGCTGAGTTACAGAACCTGCTTCTTTAACTCAGGCACTAGAAGCTCCTACTTTAAAGTCCTGAGGTCCTGGTCCATTCCCTGCAGGTGGTGTGATCTGGGCATCATTCAAATAGCTACTATTTGATTCTGATAATATGATAGGAGCCTGTCTTTTCTGTCCTATGTCATTGTTCATGGATTGAGTAAATCCATAGTTAAGATTTTCTGCTAATGCACTTTGCATTGTACAAGTTTCAGGGGAAATGCTGGAAACTCAGATCCAGCCACTGTACAAGTCTCTCTGTTCAGACATGCAAGTCCCATTAACTAGGAGAGGCAGTTACATGAGCATGTGGTTATGGGAAAAACTCCTTCCTCTCACAGGCTAATTGGATGTAAAACTAAGCATGTGTTACCAATCCCAATCTAAATTTCAAGTAAAGTGGATAAAAAAATCATGATTTTAAAAAGAATCTGATGACTTTTAAAACAAATTTGAATCAGTTTTTCTATTTCAATTAGATTTTTTTTATATGTTGCTAGTTTTTTAATTTCTTCTCATTTTGTAGGCCTTGGCTGATAAAGTGATGTTTTTCAGAGTTGGTCAAAATATTTCCACTGAAACATTTTTGTAATGGAAAATGACTTTTTGACAAAACAATTATTTTTTTCCAAAACATTTTTGCTTTCATCAAAAATTTTCAGCAACTGAACACACGTACAAGAAGCAAGGAGAATAATCAGAAAGAACTGGAATTAATATACAAGCTAAATTATTATTTAATTGGCGTCACAGAGACTTGGTGAGAAAGGTCTCATGACCAGAAAATTGCTATGGGGGATACAGCATGTTCAGGCAAGAGAGGCAGAATAAAAAGAGAGGAGGTGTGACATTATAAGTCAAAATATATACACTGGTTCTGAGGTCCAGAAAGAGATGAGACTCAGACCAGCTGAAAGACTCTGAGTAAAGATAAAAGGGGTAAAAAGAATAGAAGTGACATGACGGTAGGGGCCTACAAATCAGAAAGAGGAAATGGATGAGACATTTCTAGAACAAACAACAGAAATATCAAAAACATAAGACCTGGTAGTAATGGGGGACCTTAACTACCCAGCCATCTGTTGGAAAAGTGATACTGCAAAACATCCCATAAGTCCTTGGAATGTATTAGGGACAAGTTTTTGTTTCAGAAAGTGGAGGAAGTAACCAGGGAGACAGACATTTTAGACTTGATTCTGGCCAACAGAGAAGAATTGGTTGTAAATATGAAGGTGGAAGTCATATGGGTGAAAGTGAACATGAAATGATAGATTTCATGAATCTAAGGAACGGGTGAGAGCATCAGAACAAAGACAATGTTCTTCAAAAAAGCAGACTTTAACAAACTCAGTGGACTACTGTTTAAGGGCCCACGGAGGAAAAAAAATCTAAGGGTTTGAAAAGTAGTTCAGGAGAGCTAGTAGGTTCTCACAGTGACAATATTAAAGGCACAAATGAAGACTATCCCGATGCAAAGGAAAGTTAAGAAGAATAGTAAGAGGCCATTATGGCTCCTGCAGGTGCTCTTTAATGACCTGAAAATCAAAAACAAATCCTACAAAAAATGGAAACATGGGGTAATTGCTAAGGAGGAGAACACAAGAACAGCACAAGCATGTAGGAAAAAATCAGAAAGGTAAAGGCGCAAAATGAGTTACACCAAGCAAGGGACATAAAAGGCAATAAGAAGACGTTCTTTAAATACATTAGGAGCAAAAGAAAGTTAAAGGAAAGTGTAGGTCCACTACTGAGCAGGAAGGAGCACTAATAACAGATGACATCAAGAAGGCTAAGGTGTTTAATGCCTATTTTGCTTCCTTGTCTTCACTAAAAAGTTTAATGGTGACCAAATACCCAACACAATTAATATTAGCAATGGGAGGGGACACACCCTCACTCTAGTTGACAAGAGGCAAGTGAGTTCTTATGGGTTCAGCCAGCACTAACCAGACACACCTGTAAGGTTTACTCTGCCGGGAGGGAGGGAGGCTGAAACAGGAAAGCCTGCCACACACTAGGGGAACATTGCTGTGCTTCAGAGACAGCTGACTACAGGGACAGATCAGCAAAGAGGAAGACAGTCACAAACCCTGCCACCCCCAAGACTGCACTGATCAGGTACAAAGCAGGGGTTACCAAAACAAGGACCTGGAAGCAGACCCTAACCCTGATCAACTCTAGAGCCTGCAGATAAGCCAGGCCCCAAAGGGATGACCACAAAATTGCCGCAGAGTCTGATGACCTTTGTTGTTTTCTTTTACTCTGATTCTCCTTCTCCCAGAGGAGAGAGAGGGAAAGGAACCTTTTTATTAGTCATGTTTGAAGAATCGCTTGTCTAAGCAGCCCACATCGTTATCTGGTTGGGACTCAAGGGGGCCCTCACCCACCACAAACAACAAGGGGGAAGGAACACAAGCCAAAACAGGGTAAGAATAGGTTAAAGACTATGTAGATAAGATGAAAATATTCAAGTTAGCAGAGCCTGATGAAATTCACCCTAGGATACTAGGATAAGGAACTAGCTGAAGCAATCTCAGAACCGTTAGCAAGTATCTTCAAGAACTTAATGAGGATGGTTGGGGTCTCAGAGGACTGGAGAAGAGGAACCCAGTACCTATGTTTGACAAGGGGAAAAAAGAGGACCCAGTTAATGATAGACCAGTCAGCCTAACTATGATACCTGGAAAGATACTGAAAAAAATATTAAACCATCACTGCATAAACATCTAGAGGTTATAAGGAACAGCTAATAAAGATGTCAAGAACAAATCATGACAAACCAACTGAATTCCCTTCTTTAACAGCCTAGTTGATATAGGGGAAGCAGCAGATATGCTATATCATGATTTTAGCAAGGCTTTTGACAAAGTCCCACATGACATTCTCATAAGCAAACTAGGGAAGTGTGGTCTAGAGGAAATAACTATAAAGGTGAGTGCACAACTGGTTGAGAGACTGCACTGAAAGAGTAGTTATCAGTGGTTTGCCGTGGACCTGGTAGTGTGCATCTAGTGGGGTCCCACAAGAGTCAGTCCTGGGTTCAGCACTATTCAAAAATTTTATTAATGCCATGGATAACTGAGTGGAGAATATGTTACAAAATTTGCAGGCTGTCACTAAGCTGGGAGGGGACTGTAAATTCTTTGGAGGAAAGGATTAGAATTCAAAACAACCTCAACAAATTGGAGAATTAGTCTGAAATCAACAAGATGAAATTCAATAAAGATAAATGCAAAGTATTTCACTTAGGAGGGATAAATCAAATCCACAACTACAAAATGGAGAATAATGGACTAATACTGCAGAAAAAAATCTGGGGATTAGAGTGGATCACAACTGAATACATGCCAACAATATGATGCAGTTACAAAAAAGGCTAAAATCATTCAGGGTATATTAACACGAGTGTTGTATGCAAGACACGGGAAGTAACTGTCCCAATCTGCTTGTTATTGGTGAGGCATCAGCTGGGGTACTGCATGCAGCTCTGGCCACCACACTTAAGGAAAGATGTGGACAAATGGAAAAGAGTCCAGAGAAGAGCAACAAAAATAAATAAAGGTTTAGAAAACTTGACCTCTGAGGAAAGGTTTGAAAAACTGGGCATGTTTAGTCTTGAGAAAAGACTACTGAGGGGGGACCTAACAAGTCTTCAAATATGCTAAGGGCTGTTCTAAAGAGGACAGTGATCAATTGTTCTCCATGTCCACTGAAGGCAGGACAAGAAGCAATGGACTTAGTCTGCAGCAATGGAGATTTAGGTTAGATATTAGGAAAAACTTTCTAACTCTAAGGGTAGTTAAGCTCTGGAATAGGCTTCCAAGAGAGATTGTGGAGTCCCCATCACTGGAGGTTTTTAAGAACAGGTTGGCCAAACACCTGTCAGGGACAGTCTAGGTTTACTCTGTCCTGCCTCAGGTGGATGTGAGGACTTCTCAAGATCCCTTCCAGCCCCATATTTCTATGATTTTTTGGTTTGAGAGTTCTCATTTTTCTGATCAAATATTTTGCAGTCATCATTCCCTGATCACCTTTAATGTTCTTGTTGCTTTATTTAGAGTTTCCTAATTGTTCGCAGAATTTCGGATTTTACACACAGACTTTTTCTACTAAGAAGTTTAATCTTTTTGTAGTTTATATTTTTGGTTGAATGCAGAATATTCTGGAAAAGTATCAAGTGAGGGAAAGACCTATTGTTTTAATTTCTGAGAACATACTGGAGAGTTTTATACCTAGCTGAAGTGTTAATCTCACTTCTACATCTGATTGGTTAAATTACATGCCTCGGGTGTCCTTTCACTCCCCCAGAACTCAGACCAATCACAGCTCACAGATTAGACTCTTCTAGCAAATACTCTGTGGTTCATAAGTTTATTAACTACAAGTCTACACATGTATTTTGTATTATTATAAGGAAATTGAATAGTTATTTAAAATATTTAAATTATTTAATATTAATTTTTGAGTAAATATGAGATTAAGCACATTTAGCAAACTAAGAATAATTTATAATTTTAAGAATGATCATATTTAAGAGTAAAAGGGAATGGTAAGTGGGGAAAAACCACATTTGATAAGAGTTTGTAGCAAAATAATGTTAAGATTTTCAATATTTTGTTCTTTGTCTATAGCAATCTGTAAAATCCTCTAATGTGGTGAAACTGAAATAAATTAGTTTAAAAACATGCATTCATAATTTTAATTATAATAATTATATATTTTAATCTAAAACTGCACTAGTACATATTTTCAAATTAGTTTGAGGATTTGTAAAACTGATTTAAGTATATGATTTAAAAAAAATCAGATTTATATCTTGATTAATCTTGACTGCTCTGCTCTTGTTTCTGGTCAAACAATTTTGCACAATTACTAACACAAACCTAGCTCCATCTCCTCCTGAATATGTCTCGAGTAGATCAATTTAGCATCATCGAGGTCTCTGTCAAACATGATGATAAGCCGAGGATATTTGTCAGAGGCACTGGCAGCTATCACTGGCCGTTCCACAAGGCTCCCAAATATGTCCAGCAACTAGGGAGATGAACAAACAGAAAAGAAAAGAAAAAAATCACAGACCCAGCTTCTCCAGCAGCCCCTGGTTGCTATGAACCTCTTTAAAGGCCATGAACTCTCAATACTGTATTCAATAAGGGATGGTTTTGAAAAAGAAAAAACTGCACTGATCACACTCATTTTTCCAGAAAATCCCATCTCTCGTTCACAAGCATTTCTCAAGCTTTCTCCATAATATGCAGTGCATCTCATCCATCAGAGCTGGTCAAAATTTGTCAAAAGAAAATTATTTTAATCAAAAAAATTGCTTTTTTTTCCCCCCAAAAAGAATTTTTTTACCCTCCCCAAAAGTTGATTTTTTTCCATTTTTCACAACATTTATCATCAGCTTTTTTTTATCAAATTGTTAGTGAAATCATTAGTGACAATTTCACTCACCGAAAACCATGTTTTTTTCATAAAAAAAAGATGTTCATTTAACAAAAAATGTAAACATTACATTTCAGGAGCCATAAAAATATCAATAAAATCATTTCATGAAATAGTCTTGAAAATGAAAAACGGGTCCATGTGGAACCCTGCTAAATGGGACCAACATTGACCTTTTGAACTTCCTCACCAAATGTTTTGCCATTGTTCTGCCAGCCCCAGGAGGACTGAGAGAGGGAGTGTCTTGTGGACTAGCTCCCTTCCCAGTTCACCTCCCAACTCTTTTGTTCCTCTCTCTGACTCTACTTCTCCAGCTGGTCCTCGCCTGCCACTCTGCCCTGGAATAGCTGCCTGGCTCCTTATTTCCTTTCTATCCCAACTGTTCCGGTCCCTGGAGGCCGCTGGCCATTCTAGTCCCTGAAGGCAACTCCTGTTTCCTCCCCTCAGAAATGAGATGCCTGGAAACCAAAACAAGCAGCTGCAAACAGGGAGGAGAGCTAGCCAGTTATTCATGCACCACAAACAAGTGCTCTACAGACTAACATTAGCCCACAGGCTGCAGTGTGGGAATCACTGCTCTGTTGGCTTGTATAGCAGCACAAATACGCAATGCATCTCCCTGGGCATCCAAGATGTCACCTTATTAACCCTTCACAAACAAAGTAACAAACAAAAAACCAAATGGTGTATTATAGCTAGAGAAATGCTTTCATTTAGAAAAGCAGTCAGCATGTCCAGAACATGGCACTGTCAGAGCACAGCTATGGGACAGGTAGTTTGTTTGGGAGAGGATGGGGGCACCTGTACAAAAAAAGAGCTTTATTTCTTTGGCAAGAATCACAGACCTTGAAGGCATGCTCCAAGCCAGCTGCATCATCAAAAGCCTGGCTGAAAATAGTCCCCAGCCTTCTGTCCATATCTTCCACTTTCTGCTTAAAGTCAGAGGCATCATGTTCAAACTCCTAGGGAAATGGAGCATATCAAGCTGTTATACAATAGTAGAGTGAGGAACATTGTCCTTGACATGAATCACTCTGCTTTGGACACTGTCCTCCACCCCTTTCCTGCATGTCAGGAGTGGGAAAGGGAAGATCCTCAGCTGGTGTAAATCAGTGAAGCTCCACTGACTTCAATACAGCATCACCATTTTACTCCAGCTGAGGATCTGTCCCTAAGTATCTACAAGCCCATTTGTCCTGTGCACGTTCATGACTTGAGTGCTGTTATTTTTCAGTCATGCAGACTGTAAAAATGTTTCTTTTGGGGAGTGTACTGTAAGTCACATCTCTATGTCAGAAATCTTGCAAATGCACTTTTGCTCTGATTACAAGCTTATTGTAAATGGGACCATGTTGAAAGATAATGGAATTACCTCAACCCATTCTTCATGCATCAATTTTAATAAATGCTTTGAAGTTTGAGAGATAAAACTAGATGGTGGTGGGTTGTTGTTTTTTTTTAAAAAAGGTAAATAATTTTGAACCACGCAAAGAATCACAGGGACTTGGCAATCGGTCAGTCAGATTTCAGGCTTCTTAACCTGGACAAAACTTCTTAGTCTGCATCAGCAAGGGTCCTGGCATTTTGGGTCTCAGATTTTCTCTAGATTCCCTTACAGCACTGGCTCATGACTGGCACAGCTGTAAAGGGGCCATAGCTGATTCATTAACAAACGTGGTTCGGAAAATCCCGTGAGAGGCAGGAGAGAACAGGATCCAAATCCAGCCTCTTCCAGAGGCAGATTTCTGATCCTAGCAGCCACTTTTGTGACCTCCCTCCCCAAGTAAGAACTGTCTGGAACAATATCAGTCTGACAGCTGAGTTCAACAGTAAAACCCCGACAGCTATCACAGATGTTAGACATACAATAAAGACACTACTGCTGTGGATTGCAGATGGCAAGACACAGCCAGTGACCGGAGGGGAGTCCTTCTATTACCTCATTGGCCCCAGCCCCAAACTGGACAGTTCCATTTACTAATACTCAGGGAGGGAACAATTATTTTAGCTTGTCTCTAATGCACCATTACATACCTATATCACAGTACAAGAAATAAACATAATTCCATACAATAACTATGTCAAAAGAATATCAAGCTCACTGAGGCACTGAACAATAAAAAAAAATGCCACCTGCAAGGTGGCCTGTGCAATCTTAACTCTGCCCTTTGTACATATGCATGACACAGTCTTTAATTACATGAGCACACAGTGTAGTTTCCACAGGACCCATGCTTCCTTCAATGAGCAGGGAACGAAGCAGACACCCAAGATATTTTTATCCTCATTGTTCAATGTGTACATTGCCAGCGTAAGCGCCCTGGCGAGCCAGGCCAGTTTGTTTACCTGCCGCATCCGCAGGTTTGGCCAATCACAGCTCCCACTGGCAGCGGTTCACCGCTCCTGGCCAATGGGGGCAGCAGGAATCGGTGAGGGCCGAGGGATGAACCAAAGTAGTGGTCAAAATGTTGCTACTATAAAGCAAGATCAGGCTGTGAACAAGAGGCAGGCCCTGCTCAGAGAATCTGGCAAGAACAGGACTGATATTGCAAAAACGCACACGCCTAAGAGGTGCTAGGCACAAAGCACTCACGCAAACACATTCCAGAAGGGTAGTACCAGAACACCCCATACTAAGAATGGTATAAACACATTCCGCAAAGAGAACAGGAACACACTGACCCATCCTAAAGATAAGGCCAGGATGACAGTTTGATGGATAAAGATGTTACAAGGTAATGAGTGGTAACTAGCTACGTCAGAGGGGCAGTAGGTAACTTGTTTGTATTAATGTATAAAAAGATATCTCAGAGGGAGTGTCTTTGACTGGCCTAGGAGATAATGGAAAGTCCCACCATTAACTAAGCTAGTCCATTGCAACGGGCATACATGTGTTAGTGTACCTGAAACTGTTGAGCCAGGACATTAGAACCATGCTTCGTTGACAATAAATATGACCAAGCGCCTTCGCTACGAACCGAGTCTGTGGTTATAGGGCAGTTTGATCGGAGCCTGCTACACGGGCTCTCTGGCCAAAGTCAGTACAGCATACAGACAGAACACACACACACACGACCAAACATCTAACCACAATTCTGCTATAAGTGTGTAAAAACGTACCCACTGTGGAAACCCAGGTTAGAACACAGCCTTTTCATGCAACCTGACAGAGGCCAAAAGCACCCTTTAATCCATGGGCAAAAATATCAGGAAATGATACACTGAGGGAGGAAGTGGCTGGAAACAAAGCTAGAGAATTTCAAGTGGATTGGGGATTTTTCTAGAATGAACATGCTTCTTTGAAAGCATTTACACACAGTTAGTTCTCCTGGAGTCCAGTACCACCTACCATGTTGTTTGTGTCGAGACAGTCATAACTTCGGTCTGAAAGTACTTTGTACACCTCTTGGAACTCTTCATACATGCTCAGGACCTGCTGGCTCAGCGCCTTTCCTCTTATCCCACTAAACTCTAGCTTTTCCAGCTTCATTATGTCCAAGGCTGTTGCTAGGAGATCCTTCAGAGTCAATTAACAGAGGAACAAGTTAAGATGTTAACAAATGAAGATGTCAGTGATCAGCAAGTGCTTAGTGCCTGATATGGACTGACATAGGGCTGGCTACAGCACAAGTTATGCATCTCACAGGGGCTCTGTAACTCATGGGCTGGTCATATCTTCTCCTTCTCCAACCCTGCTGCTAGAGTTGGAAGCATCTACGTCCTTTCCACCAGTGGTGATGCAAAGGGAGGCAACTCGAGGAATGGTTTAGTTCTTTCCAATTTCTTCTCAGGGACTCTGCAAATTGTGAAGTCAGCCTTGGGCTGAAGATTAGCCAGAGGGAAGGTAATGAGATGCAGGGGAGAGAGAGAGGGATACTACAGTGGTTTGAGCATTGGTCTGCTAAACCCAGGGTTATGAGTTCAATCCTTGAGGGGGCCATTTAGGGATCTGGGGCAACAGCCTCCTTGGAATGGTCCCACTTTGAGCAGGGGGTTAGACTAGATGACCTCCTGAGGTCCCCTCCAACCCTGGTACTCTATGTAATGTAGGAGGTGGGGGCATCTATTAGACCTTTTGCAAAATTTTCAAAAACATCTAAGGCCTGGGTGCACAAAGGGAGTTAGGCACCTAGAAACCTGTTTTGGAGACCAATGTCATGCACAAAACTGCCACCAAACCCTTCAAGTGTCTAAACTCACTCAGAGCCTAAGATCCTGCAGTAAATGTTCCCTAACACCTATGTCCCTACCTCTGACCATATGCCCTGCTGCCTCCCTGCGGGCATCTTGCCACCTAACTCCTACCTAAGCCACAGAGTGATTCACAAGCCATGGGAAGAGATGGCGATAAGAACCAACCTTAGCCACCTAGGACCAGCTTTTCAAAGGTATTTAGGCACCTAAAAATGCAGATAGGTGCTTTGTGGGATTTTCAAAAGCAGCTAGGTGCAGACTCCTGAGATCAAGGGGAGTTCTGCACCTGGGGTTGAATGCTGCCTATTAATTTCATTTGGTGGCCCCTAGTTCTTATGTTATGGGAACAAGTACATAACATTTCCTTATTCACTTTCTCCACACCACTCATGATTTTATATACTTCTATCATATCCCTTAGTCTCCTCTTTTTCAAGCTGAAAAGTCCTAGCCTCTGTGACAAACTGGGGGGTTTTCTTGGGTCTTCTGTGTTTTCCAGTGGGTTGCATGCAGAGAGAGTGGGACTCAGTGTCCCCAGGTGTTACTTGTTTAATGAGGTGAGGGGAGAGGGGGTTTGTTGTTACAGAGGACCAGAGAGGGAACTCGGGACCCCAGCGGATGGCCTGGAGGATGGAGACCCCAGTGACTGGTGATCTGGGCCCTGGGGACGCAGCTCAGGAGTCACAGCCTGTTCTGGCCAGTGGGAGGACAATGGGCTGCGAAGAGAGGACCCTGGTTACCTGACTAGACGGTTCCGGCCAAAGGAGGCCAGAGGAGTGCTGAGAGGAGAAGAGACCCAGGCCATCCTATTTACGACTCTGGTTATCTGGAGAGAAGATAATGGGCAGAGGCGGGGCTTGGGGCCAGGGATATTGGAAGCCTAGCTGGGAAGCAGGGGCGCTCTGGGCTGTAGAGGGGGAGCAGATAGAGCCAACCTGGATGCAGGGGGACTGGGATATGCTGTGCTGAGGGAGGCCAGGCCTGAGGCCCTGAGAGTTCCTTGTGCTGTGTTCAACTCTCAATAAACCTTCCTGTTTTATGCTGGCTGAGAGTCACTCTGGTCTAGAGAAGAGGGTTGCATCAACCCCTTCGTGGGTGAGAAGGCCCGGGGGGTCCAGAGTGCGTGGACTCCCTGAGGGGGCCCTGTCATAAACAGATAGCTAAGGGTTAATGTCTCTTTCATCTGAAAAAAAAGTAACCTGAAGCACCTGACCAGAGGACCAATCAGGAAACAGGATTTTTTTCAAATCTAGGTGGAGGGTTTTTTGTGTGTGAGTCCTTTGTTCTTGGGTCTTCTGCCTGTATGCTCTCTCAGCTATGAGAGGATTTCTATTTCCTGCTTTCTAATCTTCTGTTTCCAAGTTGTGAGTACAGAGTTCATAAAAACAATAAGGGTTATTGTTTTTTTCTTTTGTATTTACATGTCTATAGTTGCTGGAGTGCTTTGAATTGTATTCTTTTTAAATAAAGCTGTTTATTCAATATTCTTTTAAGCAAATGACCCTGTATTTGTCACCTTAATACAGAGAGACCATTTTTATGTATTTTTCTTTCTTTTTATATAAAGCTCTCTTTTTAAGACCTGTTGGAGTTTTTCTTTAAGGGGGAACTCCAGGGAATTGAGTCTGTACTCACCAGGGAATTGGTGGGAGGAAGAAGTCAGGGGGAAATCTGTGTGTGTTAGATTTACTAGCCTGACTTTACATTCCCTCTGGGTGAAGAGGGAAGTGCTTGTGTTTCCAGGACTGGAAATAGAGAGGGTGGACTCCCTCTGTTTAGATTCACGGAGTTTGCTTCTGTGTATCTCTCCAGGAACACCTGGAGGGTGGAAGGGAAAAGGTTTATTTCCCTTTGTTGTGAGACTCAAGGGATTTGGGTCTTGGGGTCCCCAGGGAAGGTTTTTTGGGGGACCAGAGTGCCCCAACACACTCTAAATTTTTGGGTGGTGGCAGCTTTACCAGGTCCAAGCTGGTAACTAAGCTTGGAGATTTTCATGCTAACCCCCACATTTTGGACGCTACGGTCCAAATCTGGGACTAGGTTTATGATAGGCCCACAGCGAGAAACAGGTGTCCTAAGGCTCAGAGAGTTGCGGCTCCAGGAGGTGGAAGGGCCTGACCTCGAGAGAGAGTGGACCCCCGAGAAGGGCTGTCTCACTGAAAGGGGCACCCCCCACGGACTGCGCGGGGCCATGAGTGGGCACGATCTGTGAGTCCGAGACAGCCTCTTTAATCTCTCCTCATGTGGGACAAGTTCCAAACCCCTAATCATTATAGTTGCCCTTCTCTGAACCTTTTCTAATGCCAGTATATCTTTTTTGAGATGAGGAGACCACATCCGTACACAGTATTCAAGATGTGGGCATACCATGAATTTATATAAGGTAAATAAGATATTCTCCATCCCCTTTTTTAATGATTCCTAACATCCCATTTGCATTTTTGACTGCCACTGCACAGTGTGTGGACGTTTTCAGAAAACTATCCACGATGACTACAAGATCGCTTTCCTGATTAGTTGTAGCTAAATTAGCCCCCATCATATTGCATGTATAGTTGGGGTTATTTTTTTCAATGTGCATTACTTTACATTTATCCACATTAAATTTCATTTGCCATTTTGTTGCCGAATCACTTAGTTTTGTGAGATCTTTTCAAAGTTCTTCACAGTCTGCTTTGGTCTTAACTATCTTGAGCAGTTTAGTATCATCTGCAAACTTTGCCACCTCCCTGTTTACCCCTTTCTCCAAATCATTTATGAATAAGATGAATAGGATTGGTCCTAGGACTGATCTTTGGGGAACACCACTAGTTACCCCTCTCCATTCTGAGAATTTACCATTAATTCCTACTCTTTGTTCCCTGTCTTTTAACCAGTTCTCAATCCATGAAAGGATCTTTCCTCTTATCCCATGACAACTTAATTTACATAAGAGCCTTTGGTGAGGGACCTTGTCAAAGGCTTTCTGTAAATCTAAGTACACTATGTCCACTGGATCCCCCTTGTCCACATGTTTGTTGATCCCTTCAAAGAACTCTAATAGATTAGTAAGACATGATTTCCCTTTACAGAAATCATGTTGACTTTTGCCCAACAATTTTATTCTTTACTATTGTTTCAACTAATTTGCCCAGTACTGATGTTAGACTTACTGGTCTGTAATTGCCAGGATCACCTCTAGAGCCCTTTTTAAATATTGGCATTACATTAACTATCTTCCAGTCTTTGAGTACAGAAACTGATTTATAGGACAGGTTACAAACCACAGTTAATAGTTCCACAATTTCACATTTGAGTTCTTTCAGAACTCTTGAGTGAATGCCATCTGGTCCCAGTGACTTGTTATTGTTAAGTTTATCAATTAATTCTAAAACCTCCTCTAATGACACTTCAATCTGTGACAATTCCTCAGATCTGTCACCTACAAAAGACGGATCAGGTTTGGGAATCTCCCTAACATCCTCAGCCTAGAAGACTGAAGCAAAGAATTCATTTAGTTTCTCCACAATGACTTAACTAAGCTGGATCTTTCAAAGATCTCTCCTGCACTGCCTGCAGAATGCATGCTATCGGAGTGCTATTTCAGTGAGAGAGCAGATTTGTTAGATTGGTACAATTTAAAACAGGACAAAGACAAAGTGGAAGGGAAGGGAAAGAAATGAGCCTCTCTCCCAGGACATCTATCTGACAACCCACATTTAATAGCTATTACAGCTGTTGTGCAATCTATTTTAATTTTGCCAAATATCTTCAAGGTAAAAATAATAATACACAGACAAAAGTCCTATCTCACACTGTTCTAGTAGGGCTGCTTGGGAATGAAAAAAAAAACGGAAGGAATGAAGAAAAAAGAAACGCTGGAGTTTCCTATGGATTTCCTCATGAAGAGGCTGGAGATCATTATGTTTCTAATTATGATGAGGCCTAGGACAAATTTAATTGCACCTCACAATGCATGCAAAGCTGAGTATAATTGGGAAGGGTGCTCACCCAGATCACAGATCCCATGCCACTTTCGCTGCACCTTGAAGGGTATATTATGAGGTACATGTTAGTAACTATTGCCCAACTTTAAACCAAAAAAACCTAAGTTATCTGCAGCCACAAAATGAAAATCACAGCTGAAAAATCTGTTTTCTTTCTAGCTCCCACCTTCCTAGCATCTAAGCGACGAGCAAATGGTGCACCAGATCCTTAGCACAGTTACGTTGCATAATTACTACATTGTTCCTATTGTTCTCATTATGAATTGTAATTACAAATGTCTTTATTTATGTTTGTCTTGTTAGAATGGCCAGGGTAATTTGGTTTACTGCATACCAGCACTTAGCGGAAAACATCATTCTGAAAAGCTTTAATACAGACATTAGTGATTGCGGAGTTTTCTGCTGTGTTAATTAAATGGGGTGCATAAAAAAATGCAGTGAGCTCAGCTGCAATCAATAGTGCCTTGTATTCAGTTGCAGGATATCCTCTGAGAGATAGCGAGAACAAAATGTTCTCATTTAAACTGCGCTTTTGCTAAAATGAGGCAAATGCTAACCTTGGGCTGGGACAGCAATGAAAGAAGAGAGTCCCCTTAAAGGTGAAGTGAAAAGTTTCTTAATATACGTATGTGTGTCAAAGAATGAAAATCCTTAACAGAATGGCATCTGCGTTCAGCTCCTAGCACACTGGGCCCTGATCCCAGGCTAGAGTTTCCAGGCACTACCACAACACAGGTAAAGTCAGAACAAATATATACAGTGTAGGCCTGGTAGAGTCAAGAGCTAGATACCCGTCATGCACTGTTCCAGGAGCCCATCATCTCGTTTGAAGCGGGCAGGTGATAGTGCATTGCAGTGGTGGAAATCTCCCTCCCCTGAAGGCCCTCTCATTTTGTTTCTCCTGACTTGTATCGAGCACTGTAACATGCAGTTGGCATACCTTTGTCCCTACTACCAGAGGTGAAAGTAACTTACAGGACTTACCGATACTGCCGGAGTCCTGAGGGGGGCAGGGCCTCATCCGGAAGAGGCGTGGCCTCTCAAGATTTAAAGGCCCTGGGGAACCAGCTGTGGCTGGGAGACCCAGAGCCTTTAAATCAACCAGGGGCCCCCAGCTGCAGAGGGGGCTGGGAGCCCCCCGAGGCTCAGGGGCAAATTAAAGGGCCCGGGGCTCTGGCCACCAGGGGGAACCCCAAGCTTTGCGGGGCTGGGGCAGGGATTTAAAGGGTCCAGAGCTCCTGCTGTTGAGGGAAGCCTGGAGCCCTTTAAATCCTGGCCCCAGCCCACCTGCCAGAGCCGTGGCCGGGATTCAAAGAGCTCTGGGCTGCCTGCAGCCGCGGGGAGCTCTGAGCCCTTTAAATCCCGGCCCCAGCCCTGCCGCAGGAGCCGAGGCCGGGATTTAAAGGGCTCTGGGCTGCCCGCAGTGGCAGGGAACTTTGAACCCTTTATATCTCAGCAGCGGCCAGGATTCAAAGGGGTCTGGGCTGCCCACAGCGGCAGGGAGCTCTGAGCCCTTTCAATCCCCACTGTGGAAGTCGATGAAGTCCAGCACGGCATACTGGCTCTTGCCCGTATGCCGTACCAGACTGGCTTACTTTCACCTCTGCCTACCACACTTTGAAAGCGCATGACTGTTGCTGGGTGGTTACTCCGCTCCTGCACTGAAGGGCTTAAAACAGCCCTGGCAGGGGGCTGGGGCAGGGGAAAAGCTGGGCTGATTGGCAGACCAGCCACAGCTGGCCTGTATAAAAAGGCTGTGAGCCAGAGGCCCAGGATAAGTCTCTCTCCAGGCTGGGAGACAGCAGGGCCTGGCTGCCTGCAATAAGGGTACTGGAAGTGAAGCAGGGCTGGGGAGAGCCAGAGGAGCAGGGGAGCTCCAGGCTGGCAACTCCCCAGGCTGCAGGGCCTGGTCCAAGGCCCATAGAGGTACCGGGAGGCAGAAGGCGGCAGCAGGTCTGAACCCCCTTGCCTATGATGAGTGGCTTTTACACTGCAGGGAGCAGAGGCTAGATGGTGACTGGCAGTAGCCCAGACTGAGACAAGGTGGGCATAGAGGGTTGGGGGGTCCCCTGGGTGGGGAGACCCTGAGACTGCCGGGTATTGCCAGGGGGCAGCATCACAAACACAAGGAGCACCGGGTCCTGGGAGGGACATGGGGGCCAGTGGCAGCGGGACACTGGCCTGCAGAGGGCACTCCAGAGGCTGGAAAAGCTAATTCCCTGGACAACCAGCAGGAGGTGCCTCAGGGGTGAGTCACGCACCATCACACTGACGCTATTGAGCCACAGTATCATCAGTTGGTAGGGTTGCCAGGCATCCAGTTGAAAAGGGGACATCAGTCTTCTTGCCGAGAGCACGGGAAGAGCAGCAGCTGCTGCTGAAGCCTAGAAGAGCTGCTCAGCTGCTGACGAAGAGAACTGACTGGCTCCCAGACCCAGCTCCAGCCTCTCCAGAGGCCACTGCTGGGCAGCTGCAGCTCTGGGTTCTCTTAGCAGCAGTGTGATGGGGGGCTGCCTACCATCCCCAACTGAGCCCATGCAGAATTTCAGGGGGTACTAACTCCTGCCTAGCACCCTCTGACTCAATGCTGTGAAGCGCAGGCCAAGGACACCAGCAGGAGATTAGCACTGTGTGGGGACATGGAGCACAGGACCTGTGGGGTCCTCCACAGACTGGATGGATTTAGACAAACATCTCAACTACATTTAGATTATATACAGCTAAGGTGGGGCTATGCAGGGCAGTTTCTTGCTCAGGGGGGAGAGCTAGCTGGTGCTGTAGCAGGTGGCTTGGCTAAGGGGCTGGAGCTGTAGCAGGGGGCTTGGCTAAGGGGCTGGGGCTGTAGAAGGAGGTTTGGCTCTTGAATTGGGTTGCAACCTTTGCGGTACCAAAACCAGGACATCTGGGACGATCCCAAGCCCACAGACCTGGCCAGCTGGCAGTGTGTACTGAGCACCATACAGATTTCCCGGGACAGCTGCCTTAAATAAAGGGACGATCCTGGGAACACTCAGACAGATGGCAGCCTTGCTGTTGAGGGATACCCACATCCCAAGGACTGAGATTGGGCTGATGGATTTCTAGCTCCTGTGTGCCGTGAAGCCCAATACGTGCCACACATTTCCCTTTAGAGGGCTCTGCTTCTTTGGAGTGAATAAAACACCAACACCAGCCCAGAGAGAGGGACCCAGGTGTATATTCCGCATGTTCTTTAGCCAGGATATGGTGCAACCAATGCCCCTGCCACACTTAGCAGAAAATTGACTGGAAAAATGAGAAGGCTCCTTACCTACAAGATGGATGAAGGGGTTTGTTGTCGAAAGTGGATTATTTCTGCAAAGTGCTGTTTCGGGTTTCATTGTATTTCAAGACCAAATACTCACCTCCACCATCTTAAGTCTTCTTAGGAAGCTGTCCAGCCGTGCAAACACCATGAGGGATTGGAAGTCCCATTCTTTCACTCCTTGGCCTGGTCTAAAGTATGTGTGGAGATTTTCCCGTCTATCCTCAAACGTCTGCTTGAAATAACTCAGGATGGCGAGCACCTCCCGCACTTTGCCCAGACTTTCTTCTGCTTCCCCCTTCAGAATGTCTTCTGGGGTCAGGTAATTCCAGGCCTATGATGACAGAGCCAGAATTGAAGTTCTGCTGCCCCGAGGGTCCAGTTGAGTTTTTGGGCTGGCTACATTTAAATGTGTTTCTCAAGCCAAACAATGTTTTTTAAAAAATCATTATATGGGGGAGCCTCAAGGGATGAGGAGATGACATGCCTTTTTTAAGAAGCTTTCCTGAGCAAATCTAAAGATCTGGGGATGAAATCTGGGGACACCTTTCCACAACTCCTGCCTGCCATGAACACAGACGCCAGAACTCCAACTCCACGGACTATTCCCAGAGCCCAGGACATAGTCCTAGCATGAGAGAGCTAGAAGGCCTTTCTAGGTGATGGTCTGACATCCAGCCTCTCACTTGGTTTCAGGATTGATGGCTCCACAACGGGGTGGAAAGGCAAACCTTACTTAGCCTCTGGCTGCTAAAGGGGGAGGGGAGGTCCTTCCCCATCTGGAGAAGCAGCAGCTTTCCCCTCAGGCTATAGAGTCCAGGAAGCCTGTGGAGAGCCCATGGGCCAGCTACCATTTTGTTTTACAAAACCGTGTAATGAACTCTGTGATGCCATAAGCTTTGTTTTCACCTGGCTTTTTCATTGCAATCTGCTGGGGGCTTGATCATTATTATTTATACAACACCAAGCAGAGCTCAGAGCACTTCACTGTGCTCTGACCTGCAGACTCTACAAACTGGGGTCTGTGCAAATGCCATAATCAGAAACTCCCAGATTCCCTCAGCATTCCTCTGTTGAACACATGGGAGAGTTTGTGCCCCATAGAGGCCAGAGATTCTGCTCTTAAACCATCAGATCTTGAAGAGAAATATATCAGGGGGGTTAACGTTAGGGAGGGAGAGGAATTATTTAAGTTTAGTACTAATGTAGGCACGAGGACGAATGGGTATAAACTGGATATTAGGAAGTTTAGACTTGAAATTAGACGAAGGTTTCTAACCATTAGGGGAGTGAAGTTCTGGAACAGCCTTCCGAGGGAAGTAATGGGGGCAAAAGACTTTCCTGGCTTTAAGACAAAGCTTGATAAGTATATGGAGGGGATGTTATGATAGGATTGTTAATTTGGGCAATTGATCTTGGATTACCACCAGATAGGTCTGCTCAATGGTCTGCGGGGAGATGTTGGATGGAATGGGAACTGAGTTACTGCAGAGAATTCCTTCTTGGGTGCTGGCTGGTGACTCTTGCCAACATGCTCAGGGTTTAGCTGATCGCCATATTTGGGGTCGGGAAGGAATTTTCCTCCAGGGCGGATTGGCAGGGGCCCTGGAGGTTTTTCGCCTTCCCCTGCAGCGTGGGGCATGGGTGGCTTGCTGGTGGTTTCTCTGCAGCTTGAGGTCTTCAAACCAATTTTGAGGATTTCAATAACTCTGTCCTGGGTTAGGGGTTGTTATAAAATTGGATGGGTGGGGTTCTGTGGCCTGCCTTGTGCAGGAGGTCAGACTAGATGATCAGATTGGTCCCTTCTGGTCTATGAGTCTATGAGTTCCACAGGAGGCAAGGGGTAGCTTCACAGAACTCCCCCAGCAGCTGCTGCCTCTGGAATCCCCTGGGGGTCAGATGCAGAGGGGAAAAGCAAGCATTACTGGGGACTATCTGCAGTGATTGTGTTGTTTCCTGTGGCTGAGAATCCAGCAGAAACCCGCTAGCCCTGCTCATGGCCTCCTGGCAAAGCTGGGACCACATGGAACCCCAGAGAGAGGTTTCCATGTGACCTGGGTGACCATGCTATGGAAGTGCCACCACCCACTAATAAGAGGCTTGGGATTATGGATGTTCATGGAAGTGCAGGGAGCACATGTCTAAGTGGATAAAAACACAGCTGAAGGACAGATGAGATGCAAGATAAAAGCCAAATGTCTGAGCAGCTCTCTTTGGTGCAAAGCATTAGCACTGCAGTATTAGCATTTCTCTAAACTTTTCTAAGCAAACGTGAGCTCTGGCACTGGGGGGCACAGTGGTTTGTGATGGCTTTCATGTCTAACATGGATGGATGTGCAGCCCAGACACTACATGGCTGGCAGAATCAAGTGCCTGCATGAAAGAAATCCCAGACAAGTCTAGTGGAAGATGTGAAAGTGCTGATACCTAGGGTCAAGGTGCAGTGTTGCAAGTGGGGCATATCCTGACCCTGACCCCTACCCCATCTGTGGAAGCCTTGAGATAGAAATTTCTAACTGAACTCTGGGGTTCGGGGAGTGGTTTAAAGGATCCAGGCCACCTACTTGTTGGATGAGAAGATTGCAGATTTCCTGAAGCAGCACTATGATCCGTGCAGGCGTGTTGTAGTAATTGGATGTGACCCAGATTAAACAAACCATGTGGAGCAAGGGACTGATCAATGGCTTCACCTCATTAAACTCAACATTCTCTATCTCCTCCAAGCCATGCTGGAGAGGTGTCAGGTGCAGGTTAATATCCTGGGCCTCAGTCAAAGCTGTGAAAATAAACCGCACACATGAAAGGTGAGGTCTGTCCCTCCCTAGCATGCAGCTATTGCCTGGGCTCTGATTATCTCTGCTGTCATTTCACACCCACAGGCAAAAACTCAGCTCACAAAATAAATTAAGCCAATTTATTTGGAAAAATGAACAGCAACTGGAAACAGAAAACAACACAGCCAAAAAAAAACAACACGCTGTTACTCATTGGGACTCTGAATAAAGCCAACTTCTGTCTGTTTCTGCATCAGTTTTACCAATGTAAAATACACAAAAACTGCTTATGAAGTAGTTAGGATCACTATGCACCTAACATACCCCAAAGCCTGGAAGCCATAACTGTTGTGCCTTTGAATGTTACTAACCTAGGTTAGTCTAGAGCAGTGGCTCTCAACCTTTCCAGATTATCGTACCCCTTTCAGGAGTCTAACTTGTCTTGTGTATTCCAAGTTTCACCTCACTTAAAAACTACTTGCTTACAAGATAAGACTTAGCGAAGAAGGGTCTACAAAAAACAGTTCTGCAGGCTATAAACCTGATTGCCAATTGATACAAGAGTTAGTTCAAGTATTACTCTCCTAAACAACTAATTTAGAACAGCCAGCTTGTCTCTCCAACACAGAGGTCCCCAACGCAGTGCCCGCGGGTGCCATGGCGCCCGCAGGGACATCTAAATGCACCCACATCCTGGCCAGCAGTTGAGCATCCGCCAAAATGCCGCCAAATTTCTGCGGCATTTCGGTGGTGACACCTTTTGATGCCGCTGCTTGCCGCTGATAAGTGACGTCATCGAGAGACATCGCCATCGAATTTCTGCGGCATTTCGGCAGATGCATGACCCTTGCCACGGTTCTTCGTCTGGCACCCGCCAGACAAAAAGGTTGGGGACCACTGCTCTAACACTATTAACAGTTAGAATCGTTATGAAGGAGTGAAAGATACTGGCTGTGATGCTGGCAGACCGTACTGAAGACTGACAAATGCATAGCCAGAAACCAGTCTGGTTCACCTGTGAGTTAATATAGTTAAAATAGATATTAGCGTGATAAGAAAGTGTTTAGACTTTATGGAATGCTTTTAGGATGCTGCATGTATTATTCCTACTTATAATATCTGTATGCCATGGTATGAAGTTATATTGAGCATTTGCATTGTAATCCTCTGTAACTGTGTAATTCACCAAACAGGAAAAGCAGCATTAATTAAGGTAAAGTGCTCGTCCTACACACAAGGTGGCCCACTGAAGGCAAGTGAGGCATTGTGCAGCATCACAGGACAGAGACCTTGTTTACTGCATTCCTGACTCCCTCTGGGAAGGGGAGCCCTGCACATGAACTCATCCCTTCAGATGGATTCTGGGGGGAAAGGGATAAAAATCTCTGACAAGGAGAAACTGAGTCTCTCTCTATGCTGTCTGGACTCTGAGGGGCAAAGATTCCTAACCATAAGCAAGAGATCCCCATGCTGCTTGGCCTGGGTTAGCCCTAAATGACATACACAGCAGCTTATTAGAGAAACATCTACTCATAACTCATTTGTGTGTGTACATTTCTTGTTTTAACCATACAAATAACTCTAATTTCTTTTCTTTGTTAATAAATCTTTAGTTTATTACAGGATTAGCTACAGGCATTGTCTTCGGTTTGAGATTTGAGTACAATTGACCTGGGGTAAGTGACTGGTCCTTTGGGACTGGGAGTATCCTGAATATTGCTGTGTTTTTTGGTGTAAAGTGACCATCTATCACATAGTCCAGCTTGCCTGGATGGCAAGTGAGACTGGAGAGCTCAAGGGGACTGTCTGTGACTCCATGGTAAGGCTGTTACAGTACTTTAAAAGTTCACATTGGTTACTGGGTTGATGAAATCTAATTACAGAACATGCAGCCAGTTTGGGGTTTCTGCCCTGCTCTGTAACAGTCTGCCCTGAGGCTGGCACGCACAGACGTGAGCCACTCCAGACAGTGTAACACTGGCACTGACTAGAAAGAAAAGAGAGAATTCAGAAGCAAAAAGAAAAAAAAATCCCTCTATTCAACTTCAGGGGAGTTACCCAAGGCAAACAGCAAGTCTCTGTCCTTATGAAGAAGGCTGTGGTGGGAGGTGGAGTGGAATGTAACGCTGTCTCATCCACACTAAAGATGCTTCCAAAGAACAAGACTTCTCTTTTGCAGAGTTGCATTTTGCTACGAACTTAAAAAGAAACTTCTACAGATGGGAGCCCACCTTCTGCAGCAGCAGCAGCAGCTGCTGAGAAGAAAAGTGCCTTGGCTTTGGTGAGCTGATAGGATTAGTGACACCAAAGTTCTCAGAAGACACTGGTTGTTTTGGTTGAAAAGGGTTTGGTTTTTTTTGCTGGGCTATAGATTACGGTTGGTCATGAAACAGGTGGTGTATCAGGGCCAGATTCACAGGGGGAACTTAAGTACCTAGCTGCCTCTTTAGCTGGCAAAGTCCAACCTTTAAGCACTACTGACATTCACAATATCCTGCTCAGCTGCCACCCAACCCCAAAGGTGCCTAATTTACTAGGCACGTATGTTTACACTGGTAAACTCTCCAAGGTACCTACATTTTGGCAGCTGGGCATGTACATAGCTGCTTCAGTCCAGAAATTGTCCAGCATCTCTGTGCCGCACTCTCACCTAATCCCCTAGTCTTCCCACCTATCTCACCCATGGGGCCCACCCTGGCCAATGTGCTCAGAGGCTGCCGTCAAACACATCGACCAGGTCAGGCCCCACACAAAGCACAGCTGTAGCACCAGCCCCTTTTTATCCAACAGCCCCATAGTGAGGGCCCTCACCCAGGATGGGGTTTAAATTCCACTCTATGGGCTTGTCTTCACATACAGCACTGCAGCCATCGTGCTTTACTGAAGACATTACTATGCCGACGGGATGATAATCCACCTCCCGAAAGGCGGTAGCCATGTCAATGGAAGCAGCTCTCCCAGTGACCTAGCACTGTTTGTATGGGGGGGGTTAGGTTGGTATAACTACTTTGCTCAGGGGGTGGATTTTTCACACCCCTAAGTGACATAGTTAGACCAATATACAGATCTGTAGTGTAGATCTGGCCTGTGGCTCTCTAATCCTCTCATTGTTGGAACTGTTCCACCTTATATAAAATTCTTAACTAGTCATTAAAGCAGGGACTGGGACTTGAGAGTCCCACGTCCCAGGTGAGTGTTCTAAGCATTGGGTCAATCTCCCGTTCTCTCTCTCTCTCTCTTTGGCCCAAATGTATATTTAAATGTTTTGTAGAAAGTAGCACAACTTTAACAGAAGTTCTCATCCCAGAGGTTTGGGCACTCAGCTGGGATGTGGGAGACTTGGGTTCAAATCCCTACTCTGTAGGGAGCTGATCATTTTGAGCACTGATTTCCCTACTGAAACCAGGTATCCCACAACCTGAGAGAGTGCTCGAACTATTGGGAATGGTGGGAATGGTACCAACCACAGCTCCTCATTTTTTTCTTGAGAAAGGTGCTTAAGATAGGTCATCCTAACTCCAGGAGCAGATTGAATAGCAGCGAATCTCAAGCAGAGGGAAGCCCCTATCTCTGGTCCAGACTTAGGCACTGAAGTTCCTTTGAGGGGGCAGGGCTTAAGCGCTGTAACGCTCAGTCTAAATCCCCCTTATCAAGCTAGCCCTCACGGCCTTCTCAGAGATTCCTCCTTCCCCAATAATGAAAGAAACCACAGTAAATTCTCAGGATTTTGTTTGGGCTGGACTGAATTCCAATGGGCATGGCTTACTTGAGAAGATTGAACTTCTGCAGAGTTGCGCATTGCTTAGCTGTAATTTTGCTTCTCAAAGATACACAGTAGAAAACTTCTTAGAAACTATTCTCTTTTTTTTCTGTAAAATGACAAGATTTCCGAATAAATGTGTCAACATTCTTATAATTCTGATTTAAATAGGGAGGCAAAGGTCCTTTGTCTGCCCAAAGGAGTAATTCGTCTTGTTCCAGTGTTGATGCACCAGGAGAGCAAAATAAGGAGGAGAAAGTCTGGAACGTTAATCCCCTGCATCACCTACAGGACACTAACCCAGGCATTAATCTTTTATGTCTTCTTTAGAAGTGATACCAATTAGGATGATGGTCTTGTCAGATCTTATGACCTAAGCAGGTCAGTACTGGGTAGAAGATCTTGAAGGAGATCCCAGGAGCTGTATGGAGGGATTCTACGGATGTTCCCTCTGATCCAGTCCAACATAATGCTAGAAGACACTCTTTTCAGATGAAACATAAAACCAAGGACCTGATCATTTATTGCACTCAGACCCATTGCATTTTTCCTGGAGATAGTGCAGACTTTTTGTCAGAGCAGAGGACTCTACTCAGACAAGCCACCGACCTGCTGTGTGACCTTGGGCATGTCACATCAGCTTTCCACACCTGCGATGACGCCTCAGGAAACTAGGGAGAACAATATTTGCCCACCTTTATCAAGTGCCTTAATATTCTCAGAACAAAGGGTGCTCTGCCCACACTGGTTGCAAACTATTATTTTCACAAGACTGGGGTGTAAACCCTGGTGTCCAGACTAAATTCCAGTTTGGGCAATAAGTAGTCTAATGAAAACTCCTCTTGTAGTTCCAGTTGGATGCAGTATTCAACATTTACTGCCCTAAACTGTTGTGAATAGCTGTGGCTTGCTGTAAAGCAGCCACCATGATCATACTGTAGTAGAAGGTGACATTAATCCATCAGGATGAGGCACTCTGGATTAATAGGAGATTATTATTAAAGGTGGCACAAATCCCAAAATTCTTCTCCATGACTTTGGGGACATTTCTGTGGATCCAGTATGGTACCAAAACTGCAGGGTCATCTACAATCCCTCTAACCCTTCTGCCCCTTCCTCCTCCCAGATGCCCCTTCCAACAATTCCCTCCCTGCACTCCTCTCCCACAGGCTCCAAGGCTTTACTAGGACATCAAGGACCAATGTCACTGCAGACCAGTCATGTTGGGACTGTAACTATAAAAATCAGGGGATGGGGAAAAGACCAACCATGAAATCAGCATAGGTAAGGCAAAGAGGGTGCCCAAATCTCACCTTCTACAACATCTCTGAACATCGCTTTGAAGGCTGGGAAGTAGCTGCTCTGCACTCTGTCTAGCAGTTCGGCCATTTTCCTCACCTTCTGAGTTTTCAGCTGATTGTAAATGCATTCCAGGTCCTCATACCTACAGCAAAGCAAGAGAGATGAGAGCTCTAGGTAGCAAATAAATATCCATCACCACTCCATCTGCACTGAGCAATTCACACCTAGCCTGCGTGGCTGCTGGCTCATAGGAGTTCCTCAGATCTCATGGGCTTCAGCATTGTGAGGGCCAATCCTTATTCCAAGGGGAAGCCCAGTTCAGGGACCAAAGTCAGTGACTGCCCGCAGTCCAACTGCCAGGTGCCCCTCCTGAAGTATAAGACAGGAGGGGCAGAGGACAGGAAATTATCTCTGCATTTTTTTAACTGAGTTGGCTGAGCATGACTGGAGTTTACTGTAAATAAAAACAGCTTGTAGCAAGTCTGATTCCTGAGTCAGGGTCTGTCACTGCTACTGGGGCCTCTAGCCCCTCGCTGCAAGCAGAGAAACGGATTCCTTCCTGTAACATGTTCTGGGCTTCAAAAACTGGCTT
The DNA here is from genome assembly GCF_007399415.2 of Gopherus evgoodei. NCBI lineage: Eukaryota > Metazoa > Chordata > Testudines > Testudinidae > Gopherus > Gopherus evgoodei. The sequence goes on along the minus strand of NC_044336.1, from coordinate 4,387,522 downwards.
TGAGTTTCTTGGAGAGAGGGGAAGAAGTCCAGTGAGAGGCTTCCATTAGCTTTTACTAGTGTCTGTGACACACTTTACCTCAAAGTAGCACCCTGTAACCCCCATACTCATTATTTGTATATGGTTGTGATATTTCATACAAAGCGTGCCTTGTAAGGTGCCATATGAAAGGTCAAGATCTGCTGAAACCCATTGTCCTGTCAAAACATGTATATTGTTAGTGTGTATGAATACACTATATGTATGAATACACTGTTAAATGGTTGCTACTGAAATACACTGTGTGTCCAGGAGATGCCCACAGCTAACTCTCCAGTGTCAACAAAGGAGGTGACCCTCACCCAGGCAGGTGTTAAGTGACCATCGTGAGCCATTGACTAGCCAGGGAAACGTAAACAAGAGATTTATAATTTTGTGAGAGACAGTTGAACAAGCACTGCACAATGGGGACTGCTCAACCCTATGACTCATCAAGGCCCACCAGGACATGCCTGGCTAGTATTATTCCTGGGACATGAACTGAAAGTATAAAATAGGGAACAGCAGCATCATGCAATTAGCTCTCTCCTCCCCCACCTACACTGAAGGCACCAAGAATGCTGAGAAGACAAAGACTTCAAACTGATGAGATTGGTCCTAGGCTGAGGAGGAAATTCAGCCTGTGTATTAAGAACTGTAACCTGCCTGCAACATCCGGTGGGGGTGAAAAAAGCTCTTTGATTAATCTTGCTTAGACTAATGGAGTTTAGGATTTAGAGTGCGATTTTACTTTTATTTCTTAGGTAACTAACTCTGACCTTTACACCTACCACTTATAATCACTTTAGATCTATCTTTCTGTAGTTAATAAGCCTATTTTAATGGTTTATCTTTACCAGTGAGTTTATCTAAAGTGCTTGGGGAATCTGCTCAGATTACAAAGGCTGGTGCATGGTCCACTATCCTTTGACGAAGTGGTGAACTAATTAATACGTTTGCACTGTTCAAGAAAAGGTCTTGAGCAGTGTAAGATGGTACATTGTCTGGATGCAAAACTGGGTGCTGGAGGGATTTGCTAGTGTCTCCCACTTTACAGTTCACGAGTGGCTTAGAGAGCACTCATGCAACTTACCTGTGTGTGTCTCTATGCTGGTGGCTGAGTGACAACAGCATCAGCTGCTTCGCACTAGCAAAGCATTGAGAGAGACAGCCCAGGCTGGAGAGTTTAGGGGGCAGAGCAGTCTCACGGTTCCAGGCTGTACCCTGAGGTCCCCATCACGGTCTCGCCTGTTCTTAGCTGTGATGGAAGGGGGATTTTAGAAAAGATCACTTAGGTTTGGACTCCCTATGGTCAGTTGAAATACTGCCAGTTGCACCAGCAGTGACTTCCTATGTATTTCACAGCTTATGGTTATTTTATGAGCTAGAATAAACTTCTCTATCTTGAGTCTTTATATAAACTTTAAACTGCTTAGTCTTTATAGCTTGTCTGAGTAGTGCTGGCTGCTTGCAGCATTTCCCTTCCATGCAACACAAGCTTCGACTGACAAACATACACTGCTAGGCTGCCTGCAACTCACCTGTTTTTCCAGAATTCTAACTCCACCTTCGGATTGGGGTTGCTGCCTTGCAGAAGTGGCTCTGATGACTCTCTTTTCAACGCTCCCTGGATCTGGTAACTCCATTCAATCACTGTTGACTCAATGGTGTGCACGAGAGATTTATCCACCAGTTCCACACTGCAGAAAGTAAATACAAAGTCTCCCTATGAAGTTTGGTTTTTGTTTGACAATGCACAGGATATGCCTGTGCAAAATAATCAGATGCCAACATTTATTTCACAAGGTGCTGTGTATCTTAAATCCCCACACTTTTTTTTATAGTACAGTAAATTCATTCTGGAGAAAGTTTATAAAATGCCTTTATAGTGGATAACATCATCTAAGCCAACATCCTGCCACCAGCAGTGACCAGTACCTGATCATTCAAGGGAAGGCAGGCAGAAACAATAATGCACCCAAACATCTTACTTTCTGACCCCCTGAGGCACATGTGAATGCCCTTGGCACGAGACTTGCTCACATTTAGTATCTGAACTTGCACAGCATGGACAAGACTGTGGCATGCATGCCACTTCCCCAGTTGGGGGTACTGTGGAGCCCCCCATCCCAGGAAGAGCATTGGGGAGACTACGCCTCAAGCAGAATCATCTCTCCCAATGCTGCTCTTTGCACAATCTGCTCCATTTTGCCTCCAGTGATTTACTAGACTCAGTTAGGAGAGAAACCATGCAAGGTGGCTGCTAAGCTGAAGGAGCAGAGGAGGTGCCAGCTTGCTGCCCAAAAGGGTGGAAATGGGGACCACAGCTCCTGATAATTGTTGGATGTCACAATGCTCCTCTGCTTGCAGCACCAAATGGGCTTATTCTTCAAAGGTTTTTGTGTAGCAGACAGACAGAAAGACAGCCAAAGAAATGCCATAGAGCAGAATTGGGCCTCTCTTTGTTTGGCCAGCTATGGGGATCAGCTTCTCTCAGGGCCTGTCTAATCCTGGGTTTCTCTGTAGTGCCTTGTCACTGCAGTATTTAATCACTGAACCTCTCAGTTACCATCTTTGGCTTGATCCTGCCCCTCTGAAGTTAACGTGAGTGGGAACAGGCCCCTAGGCAGGGAGATGCATCATCTCAAGACAGGCAGCAGCACCATGGTGAGGCAAAGAAAATGATAAAGAGGAATAGGGTTTGTTTCCACTAGTCTAGAGGGTTACACGCTCCATTGCTGCTGCCAGCTGAGCTGGCAGGTGGGGGGAATGGCAGGGACCACAGTCTCTATCCCTGACCCTGTAGCCATTTCACCTACATTTAATGTTACCTAATCTAAGCCACTCCTCTTCATCTCCTTGTTGCTTCAGCAGTTTTACATCAGCAACTTCCCGTGGCAGCCCAGATGGTGCTGCAGGCAGAGAAGCCTCAACAGTAGCACTGTGACACCATAGATAACTCACCCAATCAGCACACCCTCCCTTGAGAAACCCAAACCCTAGTTTCAGAGTAGCAGCCGTGTTAGTGTGTATCCGCAAAAAGAACAGGAGTACTTGTGGCACCTTAGAGACTAACAAATTTATTTCGGCATGAGCTTTCGTGAGGAAGTCAGCTGTAGCTCACGAAAGCTCATGCCGAAATAAATTTGTTAGTCTCTAAGGTGCCACAAGTACTCCTGTTCTTTTTCCAAACCCTAGTCTTAAACCTTAACCCCTAACCCTGCTGCCTGCCTTGGTCATCTCTCCCCTTCACAGCTCCCCCTGGCTGCCGCAGGCAAAGAAATATCTCTACCTGTGGCACCAAATGGGCACTGTCTAGCTAAATTACAAGTTTTGACTGGACAAAGGTAAAATGATCTTGCCTGAGCCAGGCTTAGCGGGGCGGGAGGCACAGTGCAAAGCTCCAGCCTCACTCCAATACAGCTCCTGATCTGAAGCAGCTCCCACTATTCCAGCCCTGAACCCCCACGCATCCCCATTCTGTCAGAGCACCTCAGTTCTGACCCACAGGTTTATTTTGCTGGTGCATTTCAACCAATAGGATTGAAGTATGTAAATGATCTAGAGCAGGGGTGGGCAAACAATGGCCCACAGGCCGAGTCTGGCCCACCAGCCATTTTAATTAGGCCCTCAAGCTCCCTCTGGGGAACAGGGTCTGGGGCTTGCCCCGCTTCAGTGCTCCAGCCAGGGAGTAGGGTTGGAGGCCACTCTGCACAGCTCCCGGAAGCAACGGCATGTCCCACCTCTGGCTCCTACACATAAGGGCAGCCAGGAGGCTCCACTCCACACGCTGTCCATGCCCCAAGCACTCGCCCCTGCAGCTTCCATTGGCCAGGAACCATGGCCATTGGGAACTGCAGGGGAGGCGCCTGCAGACAGGGCAGTGCACAGCAGGGACGCATGACTACGCAGGAGCTGGAGGATGGACATACCGCTGCTTCCAGGAACCTCTTGAGGTAAGTGCCCCCCAGAGCCTGCACTCCTGAGCCACCCCCCCCACACCTCAGCCCTGATCCCCCTCCCACCCTCTTGATCCCAGCCAGAGCATGCTCCTGCACCCCAAACACCTCATTCCCAGCCCCACACCCCCAGCCCGCACCCCCTCCTATACCCCAATCCCTATTTCCACCCACCTTACAATTTCTACACTCAGATAATTATAATATGGAGATATACCTATCTCACAGAGCTGAAAGGAACCTTGAAAGGTCATTGAGTCCAGTCCCCTGCCTTCACTGGCAGGACCAAGTACCATCCCTGACAGATTTTTGCCCCAGATCCCTAAATGGCCCCCTCAAGGAATGAACTCACAACCCTGGGTTTAGCAGGCCAATGCTCAAACCACTGAGCTATCCTTTGGGCCAAAAAGTTTGCCCACCCCTGAACTAGAGGGTGTGAATGATGACTGGCTGCATTACCTCTGATGTCACAATCCCCTTCTGCCTAGAGCATCAAATGGACACAGTAAGGAAATGAGGCTTTTCCAGTATTTTGGTTTCCTGACTACCCCCAAAATCAATGGGGTTCTTCCCACTGATGCTTCAAATGTTCCCAGAAATTGTGGAACTGATTGGATATGATCTTCAAAAGTTATCGCATTACAGGCAGACAAACAGAAATGCCATCAGCTTGAGAATTAGGCCTCACTTCCTTAGCTGACTAACAAGGAGAATGGACAGTGAATGAGGAAAGTCCTGCTTATTTTTGCATGGGATTCCTAGCAGAAATAAAAACAAACATGCGGCGAGCAAAGTAGATGAAAACTCAAAACTTCACTTACATTTTTTCATTTTCACAATCGATATACTCCATTCTCTCAGAGCCTGCTGGAAGAGGGAGCAGGGTCTTCCCTTTTACTTGACCAATAACTACAAAAATGTTACTTTTCAGGCTGTGGACATGACGCATAATGTCCTGTGACACCACATGTGGCCAGCTGTGGTGATTCTTCTGGTTTGCTAGGACTGGTGCTACTACCTGTAATATAAACCATTAAACCAGTTTACAGCACATAACTAATAAATAAGAAAAAGCCAAATGGGACTGAATAGCTCCCGGGCCCTGAAGCCTTTCATCAGCCAGCCACCAAACTGGATCCCATGTGTCCACGTGAAATGAGCATGGAGGGGGTTTAGGCTGGTTCCTAATGGACCCATTATAATTGTCAGCCCTGTTGGCAATCGGAGCAGTCTCCAAGGACTGAATGAGCCACAGCAAGTTACTTCTCCTCTACGCCACAGTAGCAGTCCTTGCTGTTTATATTTGGGACACCTATGAAGAAGCCTGCACCTCTGCCCCCAACACTCCACCTGTTTTGTGGATAATTAGAGGGTTTGTAGGCTCAGTACCTTTCAAAAGGACACAATTTAGTTATAAAACCCCAGAACTCATTTGTAGGCAGTATTTGCTCCTTGCTTCTGCATTTATCAGTGTCTAGAACAAAGAGCTCAGAAATCAAAAGATTATTCCCAAATAAAAAGCTACTGGTTCAGCAGGAGTTATGCTGGAAAGTGTGTGATGTTGGAAGCCCACAACACCCCAAAACAGTATTTCTTACTTATATTCTACACCTTTCAAAACCCCAAACATTTGAGAGTCTGGAAAGGAACAGAAAAGGGACCCAGCCAATTCCACTCACGATCTGCCCGCCTGCTTTACACCCACATGGCTCTAACTAGGAGTGGGTGAATGGATGGCTCTAGCCTCTTGTCCTTTTACTAGTCATTTTAAAATGTTCCTTGTCTTAACTGGATTTGGGATTGGTTTCCAACTCTGCCGTGCAAGAGGGCTCAGTCTGTGGGCAGCCGTTAAAAAAGAGCATGTTAAAGGTCTGAGCACCAGGTATGTTCAAAACCACAAACTGTGACTCTATGGAACTGCAATCCAACTTCATTTAGGCTATGGGGGATCTTTCAGTGCCTCTTGGTGTCTGCTCCTTTCACCTGTCATTGGAGATTCCTTCCTGCAGGCTCTCTCATATGCCAGGAGAGTGGCAGCTGCAGGCCTTGATGACAGTTTTCTTAAGGGGGAAGCCATCCTAACATTCCATCCCAAAGCCTGGACTGTGGTCCCATCTTTTGATTGAAATAAGATAGTTCCTGTGTCACTATTGTTCTTAAGCCTCATGATCTTCCATGCTAAACTCAGTTGCACACCTCAGGTGTTCAGACGGCTGTGGGGACAATGCCTTTCATGACCTCCCCAATACTGCCTGTGGCTTTTGCTGAAAAGCTAAAGGCCAGTCCCATTCAATCCAGAAGTGATCCAATGGGATCATATTCTGTATCCACCCATGCTGTGTGCTCAGTGAAGTCCCTACTCCAGAACAACTTTCTACTGAAGGGTGGGTGGTGGTCACTTCCACAGCATGTATTCATCCTGTGCTGATTGGGAGCTGTAAAGATGCCACTGGCAGCTCAGCTAAAGCACTATTGTCTTGATGCTGTGTCAAGATCGGACTGGATCTTCTGTTGCTAGTAGAGATAGCCAGCGCCTAGAGAGCACAGCATGCCAGTTTCTCTTACAGAAGCTGTTGTGTTTCCTTTGTTCAAAAAAACCAACGCTTAACTTTGACACTCTGGCTGACAATTGCCCAGTGTCTAATCTTCCGGTTCTGGTTAAGATTCTAGACACAGAACAACTTGCAGAACACCTAGATGTCTCAGGTCTCTTTGACCCTTGTTAATAAGGGCACAGAGCAGAAACTGCTCTAGCAGAAATTATCTCACCCTAGGGATGGAAGGAGACTGGGTGTCCAGGCTAATATGATTAATTCTACCAGATGCTTTCAATATCATTGGTCCTAAACTGCAGAATATAACAGGAGCAGATGGGATTATTCTCCAGTGACTCCTTTCCCTCCAGAAGGTGGCTTTAGGAGACTTTTCTTCATCACTGAAGGCACTCATCTGACACCCAGGAAGATCCCTGCGTGTCTTTACTCTTGTTCCATTTGTGTGCAAGGCCATTAGAAAGGTTAATGAGAGGATATGGGAGACCAGTGCTTTCAGTATGCTGACAGCCAGCAGTGTATCTCTGTCTGATTCAAACCAGCCCACTGTTCTGTGATGTCTGGGTGAGATTGGGACTTCAATGAGAGCTAACTGGCTGATGCTCAGTCCAAATAAGACAGAGGTAATGTTTATTGGTTGGAGAAAACAACCAGAAGATATGGCAGGGATTGTATTAGCCACTGTGACTGAGGGGATATTGGATCCTAGCTCTTGCTAAATGATCATAATCATATAGCAGCAGTTTCTAGGAAGGCTCTTGTCCATCTTCATCTGTACTGAAGTTGTGCATTTCTTTCAGATGAGGACCTTGTGTAGGTCAACAATGCAGTGTATCTTGGCAGCAGCACATGACATCACTGTTCTGGGACCTCTCCTGGCTGCCTCTTGGTTTCACCCTTGGTTAAGATGGCCTTCTCAAAATAGTCACCATCTCAAATTGTTCTCAATAGGATTGAACTCATCAGTTGCCCTTACCAAAGATGGACACTTCTTCCCACTCTTCCCAACTGGAGTGAAGCTGTGCTGGAGGCAGAGAGACACAGCAGAACGCAGGGGTTGGCTATCTTTGCTATGGGCAGCCTGTGGCTTCAGTCCTCATGAGAACAGATGGCAGCCATTTGGTAAGTTTTTCTAGAGCAGAACTTTATTCCTCAGCCTCTGCTGAAGGGGAAACTTTCAGTTATGAGAAATAATTAATAAAGTTCCCATTAATCCTAAATATCTATATATTAATCTATCTATAGCTTCAAAAACAACTAATTATTGCACCAGATTTTCTCAAGATTCACCTTTCTGCCAATTTCTCCGTTAATAGACAATGACTGAGCAGAGTCTAATAAGCTGCTGAAGTTCTTAAAGGACCCATTTTAAAATTAATTTTAATTCATAAACTAAAGAAAAAAAGAAAGAAAAATCCCCAATAAAACAGTGAATTTAATTGCATGACATCCCAACTGCCAGGGCCATACATGTTACTGCAGCAGAAAATATGTCGCTACCCTGGGTTCTGGTCAGGTGCCCCAGTCAGCAAAAGGAGAGGTTCTTCAGACTCCTTCAAGTCCTCCTTGCAGGTCATTGAAGACAGTCTAGCCAGCAAGACCAGTGTTCATTCCACTTGGGTACCGCTCTCCTTTAGAGAAGCAAGGGCAGAGTAAAAGAATGGGAAGATTGAGAGAATCACATGAAGCTCTTCAGCAGAGGGTGGAGTCTGCTTAGCAGCTCTGCTTGCAGCTCTGCACTGCTCCTGCACTGCCTTCAGGCCCAGCTCCGTCCCTCTGCCAAAGAGCAGCACATGTGACACAAGCAGAGGCATTCCCATAGGAAGCATCACCACAGAGCTGGGGGCTTATCTAGTGGAAGGGCCTGCTCCTGTCTCCAGTGTGACTGACTGATTCAGCCCAATAGTGCAGTTTGTTCAGATCAGAGAAGAGTCATGAATGATCAACCTGAGTGTGGATTTTCTATAGCACCTTGGGTTCCTGAGTCAGTACAGGGACTGAGAGGGGAGGCTTTGCACCTCCCTGATGTGATGCTGGGGCAGGCAGGGGACAGAGAGGCCACAGTAGCAGGTTAGAGGAAGCAGCCCTGAGGACAGCCCTAGCTTGCCCTCCCTAGCTCCCACTTCCGTAGGCCCTATGGGCATCACTATACCAGGGGATCCCTGGGGTGCAGGCCTGTCTCTTTCTGCCCTCCATCTGCCCTGAAACATCCCCTGTGCCAGAAGAATCTATGGGGTTGGCACTGAGCCCCTGGTGCAATTCACCGAGGGGAGCCATGCAGCCCCTTGGTGCCAGCCCAGCTTCACCCTACTCTGCACACACAGCAGGTGCAAAGCGACTGCACAGGGGAGGAGAAGGAGCCTCCTTGGTTGAGTCCTCTTGAGCTGCCTCTCTCTGTTTTCAAGAAAACCAGGAAATTCAAACACAAAAGACACTTTGTGAAAAACAGTTCAGGAGGCTGAGAGACAGCGACGCAAAACCCAAATGCACAATGCCAAGAAACACAGCACAAAGTCATTCATCTACATCCCTCCTCTTCTCTCACTCACACACTGCCCATTCCCCCAGCCAACCAGTCCTACTCAGTTAGTCACCATAGTCAGACCCTTAACTCTATCCTCCGTGGAATGCCACAAAACAATGCTTACATCTCCCGGACAAAAAGCTACATAAAGAAATATGCATAGCAGAGATCAGCACATGCACCCTGCTCAGGACACATGACCAAAGGAGCCCCAGCGACATCAATCTAAAACTATTCATTACACCCCAAAAATTCTACATAACAGCTGGAGTTTACAAGTCCTCTCATATGCTACCTGTCACCATTTACAAACAAAGTCACAGCACACAAACACTGCAATCTGTGCAATTATGACTTACCAAATTGCAGAACCCATAAAAAAGACTGAGACGTAATATTGCTCCACATAAACAAATATGCTACCCCACAAAATCAAAATAACTTGGTTAGTAGCCTACAACTGTGAGCTGAAGGTTCAATGTCTTAATATAACAATGCCAACTCCAAAATACTGCCACATTCACATCTACTTCCACATACACTCTTATCATTGTGTAGATTTTCCATCTTAAATTCATACTGAACACACTAAAAATAAATGTTTATTTTTTAAAAAAATTCATTAGGTGACACCTCTATTGGGAAAAATACTGGTAACATATTCTAGTTCACAATATTAAGATAACAAATTGGTTGTGATTCTTGACAAGTCCTAAACAGAAATCAAGCTAACCATGAGAAACACAGATTAATCCCATAGGAACACTGGCATTAAACAGGCCCTGTCTACAGGTGTGTTTTGATTTTGTAAACACTTCCCTTCTGGGCTAGCCTGGGGCTTACAGATGGCAGAGTTAAGGGAATGTGGGTGGCCTGTGAATGTGGATGAATAGAGCAGCTTTTCTCTGGGAATGGATGGTATTTGGGAACAGGGATGTGTGGCACTGATATACCGAGATACTGATGTGTTGTGTGTGTTCCAGTTTTGCCTTGTTGTCCCTTAGCAACATGTTCTCCTTGATGTTACCTTAACATTGCACACAACCCCTTAGCAACTTGTTTTTTACCACTGTGACCTGTGTCCCTGGGGACACCCCCGGTTGAGTCACCACAGCAGGGACTGACCCTGAAATCTCTGCTTCCCCAAGCATGAGCTGCTGCTCCCTGAGCTAAAAGACCCCACTGCTTGGCCAGGCTACAGCTCCTCAGCCTCCACCTCCCGCTCAGGCAGGCTGAGGGGAGAGAGCCTCGAGGGTGGGGATGGGTCACAGACCTCTGAACTAAGGTGGGAACCTGAGAGGTTCCCTCCTGGTGCCAGGCCCGCCCAGGGACCTGGGGCCCTAGCACAGCCAGGCTGGGCATCTCGCTGGCTCCCTGGGCTGCTAGAGACTGGGAGCCAGGCCAGAAGGGGGGCAGTCGCGTGGGTAGGTCCCTGCCAGCCGCCAGGACCCAGAACCGCGGAGGGGAAGGGGCTGCTCCTGGGGTCCCATCCAGCCGCCCCCGCGCTGGGGCTCCCCGCGGCGCGGCCCCCTTACCTCCTCCACCAGGGCGGCGAAGTGCTCCAGGGAGGAGGCGGGCAGGTCCCCGTAGAGCAGCTCCCCGGGGCCGGGCGGGACGCTCAGCGGCCCGGGCCCCCTGCGCAGGAAGAACAGCGCCTTGCCGCGGCCAGGGCTGGCCGGGAGCTCGGTGCTGAGCGCCAGCTGCCCCGCCGGGCTCAGCGTCACCAGCAGCAGCGGCGGCTGCCCCGCCGCGCCCTCCAGGAAGCCCCGCAGCAGGGGCTGCGCCTCGGGACTGCCCGCACAGCGCTCCCAGCGCTCCGGCTTCAGCCGCAGGCTCCGCACCACGCGCTCCCCGAGCAGCCGGACGCGGGGATCCGAGGTCGGGGCGTCCTCCGCGGGGGACCCCTCCTCCTCCTCCGGGCCGGCCATGGCGCTGCAGGCAGGACGCCCCGGAGCGGCGGCTGGGTAGGTGGCTGCGTCCGGCTCCCGGAGCTGGGGGCTGGGGCTGGGGCTGTGCTGGGGGCAAGGTCCGGGGAGCGGGCTGCGCTCGGGTCCCGGGGCTGGGGGCTGCGCTGGGGGCGGGGTCCCTGGGCTGGAGGCTGCGCTTGGGACAGGGTCCGGGGCTGGGGGCTGCGCTCGGGGCAGGGTCCGGGGAGGGAGCTGCGCTCGAGTCCCGGGGCTGGGGGCTGCGCTCGGGGCAGGGTCCGGGGCTAGGGGCTGCGCCCGGGTCCCGGGGCTGCGCTCGGGGCAGGGTCCGGGGCTGGGGGTTGCGCTCGGGGCAGGGTCCGGGTCTAGGGGCTGGGGAGGGGGCTGGGGGCTGCGCTCGGGGCAGGGTCCGGGGAGGGGGCTGCGCTCGGGGCAGGGTCCGGGTCTGGGGGCTGCGCTTGGGTCCCGGGGCAGGGTCCGGGGAGGGGGCTGCGCTCGGGGCAGGGTCCGGGTCTAGGGGCTGCGCCCGGGTCCCGGGGCTGCGCTCGGGGCAGGGTCCGGGGCTGGGGGCTGCGCTCGGGGCAGGGTCCGGGGAGGGGGCTGCGCCCGGGTCCCGGGTCTGGGGGCTGCGCTCGGGGCAGGGTCCGGGTCTGGGGGCTGCGCTTGGGTCCCGGGGCAGGGTCTGGGGAGGGGGCTGCGCTCGGGGCAGGGTCCGGGGCTAGGGGCTGCGGTCGGGGCAGGGTCCGGGGAGGGGGCTGCGCCCGGGGCTGGGGACTGCGCTCGGGGCAGGGTCCGGGGAGGGGGCTGCGCTCGGGGCAGGGTCCGGGTCTGGGGGCTGCGCTTGGGTCCCGGGGCAGGGTCTGGGGAGGGGGCTGCGTTCGGGTCCCGGGGCAGGGTCTGGGGAGGGGGCTGCGTTCGGGTCCCGGGGCAGGGTCTGGGGAGGGGGCTGCGTTCGGGTCCCGGGGCTGCACTCGGGGCAGGGTCCGAGGAGAGGGCTGCGCCGGGGGCCCGGGGCTGCGCTTGATGCTCCGCGCCGGCTGCCAGCGGAGGCTCCTTGGCGACTGTGTGTACAGGGCGGAGCTGTGGTTGCTCTGGGGACTGGACGCGGCTCCTCCCCCGCCTGAGGCAGCCGCCGAGGCAGCTCCGATTCCCTCAGGCTGGCGGAGCCTTGAGCGGCAGGAGGCGGAGACTTGTGGCTCCACCCGGGGGGGGGGGGTGTTTCGCGATGAGTGCGAGGGACTGTGGCAGATGCCCCCCACATACACCCCCGCTGGCCCAGGGCCCCAGGGGTGCCTCCCCCGCACCCCTTTGGCCCCCGATGTGCGTGTCCTAGTGCCATCACCCTGCCAGCACCTGCACCTGGCTCGCCTGGGATTTGACTTGTCTCTCGCAGCATGATCAGATGTCCCGATTTTGTAGGGTCAGTCCCAATATTTGGGGCTTTTTCATATATGGGCACCTATTGCCCTCCCCAGGGATGGCTCTAGACAGTTCGCTGCCCCAAGCATGGCCGCATGGGGGGGACGGGGGGCGCTATGCCGGCAGCCGGGAGTACAGCAGATGGCTCCAGTGGACCTCCTGCAGGCTGGTCCTGTGGTCCGCTGGGAGCCTGCGGGAGGTCCACCGGAGCTGCCTGCCGCCCTCCCGGCGGCCGGCATAGCGCCCCCTGCAGCATGTCTCCCCAAGCACGCACTTGGCATGCTGGGACCTGGAGCGGCCCGGGCCCTCCCACCCCCATCCTGATTTTTCACACTTGCTATCTGGTCACCCTAAGTGTGCATGGGTGCTGGAACTGGGGTGCTGGAACTAGAGGGGGGGGACCGCCACACCCCCTGGCTTGAAATCATTTCCATCATATGCAAGGTTACCATTTGGTTCAATGGTGTGTGCGCACACACCAGCGCTCCTGCCAGTGTGGGGGGCTGGCGAGTTCTGTGAGGATCCATGGCCTGCCCCTGCTGGCCACTGCTTTGGAGGTGACACAAAGGAGCGGACTATGCTTGCGCTTGGATTTCAACCTGTGGTCCATGAATCCTGGGGAGGGGGGGTCTGCAGACTGTCTAAGATTCCCAAAGGGGTCTGCAAATAAAACAAGGTTGAAACTCCCTGCTCTAGTGCTTTGTGCCTGTGAGAGCATTTGCAGCATTGGGATGTCACCAAAAGCTGAATGTCCTTCCAAGGGGGTTGATTGGAAGGGGGAATTGGCCTGGTTCTGCTGGGCAGCACTGGTGCTAGAGTTCCTTTGCACAGCTTTGTTTGCAGAACTGCAGGGACAGGGTTTCTGTCAGGGTTTATCCCAGGCAATGCAAACCCCAAGATCACATTCCTGCCCTCTAGCAGAGTGGGCTGGTTGCAGCTGGGCAATAGTTTTAGCAACTTCTTGTGCGGGAAGCAGTGTTTTCTTTGTGGCATAGAAGCCTGCAGAGCTTTTTCTTGTGCTTTGAGAGCCAGTCTGATGCCCCCTGCTACATTTATTGTGACCTACTGGGAAGGTGTGTGTGATGGGTTCAGTCACAAAGACCCCGCCTTGAGACTGTTACCCGATGTGCTGAAATTACCTCTGAGCCCATTTTCCCTGCCAGCCTGGGACTCCAGAACCCTGCCTTGTTGAGCCAGACATGCTAGCCTGCTGCATCACAGACTCAGGGTCTGAACCATGCCCCCAAAGCGACAGGCTTTAAGTGAAAACTGCTCAGCAAGTTACCTACCTCCAGCACCCAGTTCCCAATGGGATCCAAACCTCAAATAAATCTGTTTTACTCTGTATAAAGCTTGTACACGGTAAACTCATAAATTGTCCACCGTCTGTAACACTGATAGAGTGAGATGCACAGCTGTTTGCTCCCCCAGGTATTAATCACTTACTCTGGGCATATTAATAAAAGTATAAAAAGTAGGATTTAGGTGGTTTCAAGTAATAACAGACAGAACAAAGTAAGTCACCAAGCAAAATAAAACAAAACATGCAAGTCTAAGCCTAATACATTAAGAAACTAATTACAGGTAAGATCTCACCCTGATAGTCCAGTAAACTTCTTTCACAGAATAGACTCCTTCCTAGTCTGGGCCCAATCCTTTCCCCTGGTACAGTCCTTGTTAGTTTTAGCAGACATCTTAGGTGGTAAACCGGGGTATTCTCATGACTGGGACCCTTTGTCCTGCTCCACTCCCTTTTATAGCTTTGACGCAAGGCAGGAATCTTTTGTCTCTCTGGGTCTCCACCCCTCCATCTAAATGGAAAAGTACCAGATTTAAGATGCATTCCGCTATCAGGTGACATGATCACATGTCCTGTGAGACCCCAGCCTCCATTATTCCTGAGCTGGCCCACAGGTACACGGGAAGGTTTTCAGGTAAACAGAGCCATTTACAGTTCATTGATTTTGAAGCACCCTTAATGGCCTCCACTTAATATATTTACATCCATAATACAAGTTTATATCTTATTCTCCTAACTCCAGACATAGAAATAACACATGCAAACAAATAGGATGAACACACACAGTAGAATATAGGCTTTGTAATGATACCTTACAAGAGACCTTTTGCATAAAGCATATTCCAGTTACATCATATTCAGATTCATAAGCATATTTTCATAAAGAATGTGGATGCAATGGCACAGTGTGTTCAGTCTCCATGGCTTTGTAGCACAGTTCTATTTTTGTTTGGTTGATGTGGGGCTCATTCAGAAATATCTGAGTTCTAAGTTTTCCCAGAGTGACCTGTAGGGTCTGGGTATGGCAGAGTTTCTCTGGACTGGCTGGCTAGATAGTGTGGCCACATCAGCCACATATAGCAGCACTTTATCTTAGAGTTGTGCAGTTGGACTCCTAGCTTTGGGGGACTGTTCCAGTAGGGCTGGCAGGTCACCCATGTGTAGATTGAAGAGAATGGAGCTGAGATTCCTCCTTTATTCCCCTTTTTTGCTTGAAAGGCCTCCATTAGCCTGCTGTTTATTTTTAGATTGCATTGGATGCATGGCACATGATTTAATGTCCTATGTTTTCCCACCAGTTCCATTTTGTAGAAATTGAAGATTCCATCCTGGGTGCCTGACTGAGCTAAAGGCTTTTCTTGGCCCCCGGAAGCAGGCAAGCATCTCCCATGTTTTTTTTGTTGTTGTTGTTGTTTGTTCATTCTTTTATATGTTTATTTGGTTAAAAGGTAAGAATCAATGGTCACTTTTCTGAATAGAGAGAGGTAAACAGCGGTGTCCCCCAGGGGTCTGTACTGGGACCAGTCAACATATTCATAAATGATCTAGAAAAGGGGGTAAACAGTGAGGTGGCAAAATTTGCAGATGTTACAAAACTACTCAAGATAGTTAAGTCCCGGGTAGGCTGCAAAGAGCTACAAAAGGATCTCTCAAAACTGGGTGACTGGGCAACATAATAGCAGATGAAAATCAATGTTGATAAATGCAAAGTAATGCACATTGGAAAACATAATCCCAACTATACATATATAATGATGGGGTCTAAATTAGCTGTTAGCACTCAAGAGACAGATCTTGGAGTGATTATGGATAGTTCTCTGAAAACATCCACTCAGTGCAGTCAAAAAAGCAAACAGAATGTTGGGAATCATTAAGGGATATATAATAAGACAGAAAATATCATGCTGCCTCTATATAAATCCATGGTAGCCCACATCTCGAATACTGCATGCAGATGTGGTCACTCCATCTTGAAAAAGATGTATTAGAATTGGAAAAGGTTCAGAAAAGGGCCACAAAAATGATTAAGGGTATAGAATGGCTTTTGTATGAAGAGAGATTAATAAAACTAGGACTTTTCAGCTTGGAAAAGAAATGACTAAGGGGGGATATGATAGAGGTCTATAAAATCATGACTGGTGCAGAGAAAGTAAATAAGGAAGTGTTATTTACTCATAACACAAAAACTAGGGGTTAACAAATGAAATTAATAGGCAGCAGGTTTAAAACAAACAAAAGGAAGTATTTTTTCACACTACGCCCAGTCAACCTGTGGAACTCCTTGTCAGAGGATGTTGGGAAGGCCAAGACTATAACAGGACTCAAAAAAGAACTAGGTAAGTTCATGGAGGATAGGTCCATCAATGGCTATTAGTCAGGATGGGCAGGGATGGTGTCCCTAACCTGTTTGCCAGAATCTGGGAATGGGCAACAGGATGGATCACTTGATGATTACCTGTACTGTTCATTCCCTCAAGGGCACTGGCCACTGTCAGTATGAGCTAGCATGTGTCTGTCTACCCAAGCTGGGAATAACATCTATCTACCTCAGGCTGAGCTTCCTCCTCCAAGAGGCCGACGTGGCTAGTGCAAGGAGGGTGGTTCTGGGCTCCTTTGGGCCACAGACAGGGAGATGAAAATGAACAGAAACAGGCTCAGGCTTTACGCTGTTTTTTATGACCCCCTCCCACCCTCGTTTGAACCTTCAGCTCCACAGCCCAGCCACCTACCGCACAAATAGCTTACGGGGTTAGGGTTAGAGGCAGAGACTCTGGGTTTGCAGAGGTGGTATCCCAGCAGGTGACCAGAAGATCACACTAAAATATTGGGACACATTGGGGTGACATCAGCCCCGCCCACAGTGCACCCCCGCTCCTCCCAGGCTCTGCCCCAGATCCAGCTCCCTCTCTGCTCAGCCCCCCACTCACCTCCTCACCCTCCCCACCTGCCACTCCCCCCTAGGGCACTGACTTCCCCTCTCCTGGGTGGGTGCTTTCCTCTTCCTGCCCTCGCCCCGCCCTCATGCCACCCTCTTTCCCCAAGTCCCCACCCCTGCCCTGCCTCTTCTCCATCTCCTCCCCTGAGCACACCACCTCCCCACTCCCTCCCAGAAAGCGCTAAGCGCTGCCAAACAGCTGTTAGGCGGTGGGAAGCACTGGAGGAGGGGAGGAGCTGGGATGCAGCACCCTGAGGGGAGGAGGCAGCGAGGATGAGGGAGCTTGACTGCAATTTTTCTCCATGGCTGCTCCAGCCCGGGAGTACCCATGGGGTCAGTGCCTCCCTCCCACTCGCCTCCTTACCTGAATATCGGGACAAGTGGCATCCCAATCATACATTGATGGGGATGTGGGACAAAGGGTTAAATATTGGGACAGTCCTGATTTTATCGGGGCATCTGGTCACCCTAGTAGCACAGTGGGGTCCTAGCCCATGATTGAGCTCCTAGGCACAACCACAATACAAATAATATCCGAAAAACTGCTGGTAAAGCCTTGCTATTATCCTCTGTAAGGAGCAGCCCATAGAGGGAGCTACAATACACTTTTTACCACTGGGTGACAACTGGCAACTATTTGTGAACTAGTGCTAGAAATCTGAGTATGAGTATCCCTGAGCTCTCCCCTTGGCTCTGGGAGCTCAGTATGGTCTAGCAGCAGAACAGCCAAGTGTAACAGTGCCCGGAAGGGGCGGGGGGTGGTCATCTTCAGGGGCTGAAGTTGGATTCTCTGGGGCCTGGTCTACACTATGCAGTTAAACCAATTTTAACAGTGTTAAATCGATTTAAAGCTGTACCCGTCCACACTACAATGCACTTTATATCAATTTAAAGGGCTCTTTAAATCAATTTCTGTACTCCTCCCCACCAAGAGGAGTAACGCTAAAATCGATATTAACATCGGTTTAGGGTTAGTGTGGCCACAAATCGACGTTATTGGCCTCTGGGTGGTATCCCACAGTGCACCACTGTGACCGCTCTGGACAGCAATCTGAACTCAGAGGCGCTGGCCAGGTATACAGGAAAAGTCCCGTGAACTTTTGAATTGCATTTCCTGTTTGGCCAGCGTGGAGCTCTCATCAGCACAGGTGACCACGCAGAGCTCATCAGCACAGGTAACAATGCAGTCTCCTGAGAATAGAAAAAGAGCACCAGCATGGACCACACAGGAGGTACTGGATCTTATCACTATATGGGGAGAGGATTCAGTGCTAACAGAACTCTGTTCCAAAAGACGTAATGAAAAAATATTTGAAAAAATTTCCAAGGCTATGATGGGAAAAGGCCACACCAGGGACTCAGTGCAGAGTGAAAGTGAAGGAGCTCAGACAAGCCTACCAGAAAACCAAAGCAGCAAACGGAAGATCCGGGTCAGGGTCGAAAACATGCTGCTTCTATGCTGAGCTGCATGCAATTTTAGGGGGCTGCGCCGCCACTACCTCCCCATTGTCCATGGATTCCGAGGTGGGGGTTATAATCTCAACCATGGCTGAGGATTCAGCGGAGGGGGAAGATGAGGAGGATGAGGAAGAGGAGGATGACCTTGCAGCGAGCACACAGCACTCCGTTAGCCCCAATAGCCAGGAGCTTTTTGTGACCCAGATGGAATTACCCTCTCAGCCTTCCCAAGCCACAGCCCAGACAGTGAAGCCATGGAAGCGACCTCAGGTGAGTGTACCTTTGTAAATATGAAATGTGGTTTAAAAGCAAGCAGTTTTTAATGATTGATTTGCCATGAGGGCTTGGGATGCATTCGCAGCCAGTAAAGTTACTGGAAACGTTTGTTAACATGTCTGGGGATGGAGCGGAAATCCTCCAGGGACATCTTCATGAAGCGCTCCTGGAGGTATTCCAAAAGCCTTTGCAGAAGGTTTCTGGGCAAGGCAGCCTTGTTCCGTCCACCATGGTAGGACACTTTACCACGCCATGCATGTAGCAAGTAATCGGGTATCATTGCATGACAAAGCATAGCTGCGTATGGTCCCAGTGACTGCTGGCATTCAAGAAACATCCGTTCTTTATCTCGATCTGTTATCTGTTAAAAAATGTGGCAAAAGACCACCTTGGCTTAACCACGAGATCTTGCGTGACCTACAAAATAAAAAGGCGTCATATAAAAAATGGAAACTAGGTCAGATTACAAAGGATGAATATAGGCAAATAACACAGGAATGCAGAGGCAAGATTATCAGCTAGCAGCCACGCGGTGGCGGGGGGGGGGAGGGCGGAAGGAGGGTGATTAGCAGTGATCTTCCATTATGCCAGCCATGCAGTGGGGAGAGGGGTAAAGCAATCCTAGAGAATTTGATTGGGGAGGGGAGGGGTTGGCGTCTGCTGCTGCTTGTTAACAGGAAAGAAGCATCAGAGGGCACTGTGTATATGAAGGCTGGAGAAGCTGAAAGACAGTGGCTTACCATGGACGCATGCAAGCTGAATTGTGATTCCCGGACCTGCGTCTGTGAGATCTGTAACACCAGAGCTGCAGGCACTCAATATTAAAAGATGCAAAATGCGACCTTGTAGTGAAATCACATGTGCTATGTAAGGTGAATAGTGTTGTTCACTGTGAAAGAGTATAACCATTGTTCTGTAAAATTTATCTTTTAAAATACTTCTCCCCCTTTTTTCCCTCCCTCATGCAGCTGCACATTTTTCAAGCCTCCCTACTCCATCCCGAAGGCTAGCTCAGATAAGGCGGAGGAAGAAGAGGACGCGAGATGAAATGTTCTCTGAAATCATGGAAGTAACCTGCAATGAAAGAGCTCATCTGAAGGAGTGGAAGGACGTCGTAGCAAAGTACAAGAAAGATGCCAGTGAACGTGAGGATAGGAGAGACGCTTGAGATGAGAGGTGTAGGCAGGAAGATCAGCGGTGGCGGGATGCAACGCTGGAGCTGCTGCGTGATCAAACTGACATCCTCCGACATCTGGTGGATCTTCAGGAAGAGCAGCGGGGTCACAGAGTGCCGTTGCAGCCCCTGTCTAACCACCCTCACCACTCACCATGTTCCATATCTTCCTCACCCAGACGTGTAAGAACGCGTGGGGGAAGGCTTTGTGCACCCGCCCACTCCACGCCCGTGGACAGTCCAACCAAAAGGCTGTCATTACATTGAAATGTGATTAATGGCCTTTTCCTTCCCTCCTATCCTCCCCCCAAACCACACCCGGGATACCTTGTTAATTCTCTGCCTCTTTTTATAATTACTTTTTAATAAAGAATACATGCTTTTTAAACAATAGTGATTTTATTTCCTTACGCAAGCTGTAATTGAAGGGGGAGAGTGGGTTGTTTACAGAGAAGGAGTCAATAAGGAGGGGGGGGGGGTTCATGAAGGGGAAACAAACAGCAGTCACACCGTACCCTGACCCGTGATGAAACTCGTTTTCAAGGCTTCTCTGATGCGCACTGCTTCTTGGTGAGCTCTTCTAATCACTGTGGTCTCTGGCTCCGCGTAATCAGCGGCCAGATGATTTGCCTCAGCCTCCCACCCTGCCATAAAGGTCTCCCCCTTACTCTCACAGAGATTGTAGAGCACACAGCAAGCAGCAATAACAAAGGGGACATTGGTTTGGCTGAGGTCTGAGCGAGCGAGTAATGTGTGCCAGCGAGCCTTTAAACGGCCAAATGCACATTCTACCACTATCCTGCACTTGGTCAGCCTGTAGTTGAACAGCTCCTGACCACTGTCCAGGCTGCCTGTGTATGGCTTCATGAGCCATGGCATCAAGCGGTAGGCTGGGTCACCCAGGATAACGACAGGCATTTCAACATCCCCAACTGTTATTTTCTGGTCTGGGGAGCAAGTCCCTTGCTGCAGCCATTTAAACAGAGTAGTGCTTCTGAAGACGTGAGCGTCATGAACCCTTCCTGGCCATCCCACATGGATGTTGGTGAAACGTCCCTTGTGATCCACTAGTGCTTGCAGCACCATTGAAAAGTACCCCTTGCGGTTTATGTACTGGGTGCCCTGGTGCCAAGATAGAGATATGGGTTCCATCTATCACCCCCCCACAGTTAGGGAATCCCATTACAGCAAAGCCATCCACTATGACCTGCACATTTCCCAGAGTCACCACCTTTCGTAGCAGCAGCTTAGTGATTGCTTTGGCTACTTGCATCACAGCAGCCCCCACAGTAGATTTTCCCACTCCAAATTGATTCCCAACTGACCAGTAGCTGTCTGGCGTTGCAGGCTTCCAGAGGGCTATTGCCACTCGCTTCTCCACTATAAGGGCTGCTCTCATCTTGGTATTATGGCGTTTCAGGGCAGGGGAAATCA
Organism: Gopherus evgoodei; assembly: GCF_007399415.2. Lineage (NCBI taxonomy): Eukaryota > Metazoa > Chordata > Testudines > Testudinidae > Gopherus > Gopherus evgoodei. The sequence goes on along the minus strand of NC_044336.1, from coordinate 4,366,548 downwards.
ACTCACAAAGTTCAAAGAAAGTGCTCTTACACATGTGAAAGTTTCGCAGCCACTGCGAATCGTCCCACACCTGCAAAACTATGCGGTCCCACCAGTCTGTGCTTGTTTCCCGGGCCCAAAATTGGCGTTCAATGGGTAGAACCTCCCCCATTACCAGCAGGAGCTCCAAAGCGCAGGGGTCCGCGGTTAGGGAGAATTCAGTGTCCATGTCCTCATCATTCTCGTCGCCGCGCTGCTGTAGCTGCCTCCTCCTCGCCTGCCTTTGCAGTTCATGGTTCACCATAGACAGCACAAGAATGCGCGAGGTGTTTACAACGTCCACCATTACGCTATTGATCTGAGCAGGGTCCATGCTTGCTGAGCTATGGCGTTTGCTCAGTTCACCCAGGAAAAAAGGCACGAAATGGTTGTCTGCTGCTTTCACGAAGGGAGGGGTGAGGCTGTACCCAGAACCACCCGCGACAATGATTTCTGCCCCATCAGGCACTGGGATCTCAACCCAGAATTCCAAGGGGCAGGAGAGACTACGGGAACTATGGGATAGCTACAGAATAGCTACCCACAGTGCAACGCTCCAGAAATCGATGCTAGCCTCGGACCATGGACGCACACCGCCGAATTAATGTTCCTAGTGTGGCCGCGTGCAATTGACTTTATAATATATGTTTTATAAAACCAGTTTGTTAATTCAAAATTATCCCGTAGTGTAGACATAGCCTGGGTCTAAATGCATGTCCCTCAGTTACTTGAGCTGAACAACTACAACCAATAGCATGCAAGCAGCAACGGGCTCTTAAAAGCTAAAGCCAGGATGGAGATTTGTGGTGGGTTCCACAAGATTGAGTCCAATCTTTCCAAAAGACAGTGTGGCAAAGAAAGCGAGCCTTGAGGTGGACACATTACAGAGCTGCATTCTAGTCTCTGCTTTGAGCTCATGCACCCCTCCCCTTCAGCTGTGAAGCAGGAGAATTGTAGCTCTTCTGTCCCCAAAAGGGCTGTGAGCATTAAGGGCACAGAAACATGAAGAGCAGGGATTACAGCCAAGGGGCTCTTGTCTCTGCCAGTAGCCAAGCACCCCTTCTACCAGGCATTATGTGGGGCAAGTCTCTCTCAAGGCAATCAACATGGATAGTTTGCTGGTTGTGGGGGAATATGTGACAGACCGGCAGACTGTGTGAGTGTCACAAGAGGCACAGTGCTTTCCAGGTTTGGGTGAGCAGAAGAGCAGAAGCCAGCCCCACATCTAGACCAGTAGCCACCTGCTTATGGCCTTCATAGCATATCCCCACCCTATCATCTCATTCAGTATCAAGATGTCTAATTCCACTTCTGATCACCCCCTTGTTATTTTTAAAATAAGCCCCTTTGTGCTTTCTCACACTGCCCCACAAGCTTGGAAAAGCTCCCCATAAATACCTGCAAAACTAAGAGTACGGATACACTATGCTGTACAGCTATAGTGCCATAGGGTAGACAGTTCCTACATCAACAGAAAGGATTTTTCTGTCCATGTAATTAATGCCTGAGATGTGGTAGCTAGGTTGAGGGAAGAATTCTTGGGCATGATATTTTCAAAACAGCCCTCAGTGATGTAACTAACTCGAAGTTGGAAGTGTAGACCAGGCCTAACTATTACACTCTTTCAAATTCACCAGGTCTACAAAAGTTTGACAAGTCAGGCTTCTGGTGTGCTGAGACCACTGCCCTTCACACTGCTCACCCTTGTCTTTGTGCTCCCCACTTGTCTTGTCTTAAGAGATTGTAAACATTTTGGCAGCAGGAACTGTTTTGTTGTGTTCAGATAGCACCTAGCACTATGGTACTACAAATCATGCTGGGATCAATACAGCTAAACTGGCTGTAGACATGCTACTCACCACACAGCTGAGAGTCTCAGGGTGAAACCCTGGGCCATTGACTTAGTAGGCCAGGATTGTCACCCTCCAATTGCCCTGAATCGGACTCTGTAGGTGTGGGTGGGACTGGCCCATGGAGATACTCCCTCTCATTGAGGGAGTAACACTATATTGGAACTGGAAAAGGTACAGAAAAGGGCAACAAAAATGTTTAGTGGCATGAAACAGCTTCTGTATGAGAGGAGATTAATAAAATAGACTTTAAGGAAGTGTTATTTACTCCTTCTCATAACACAAGAACTTAGGGCTTATCACATGAAAAATATGCAGACTATTTAAAACAAAGGGAAGTGTTTTTTTCACTCAACACACAGTCAACTTGTGAAACTCCTTGCTAGGGGATGTTGTGAAGGCCAAAAGCATACCTGAGTTTAAAAAAACCCAAGTAGTTCTTGGAAGATAGCCATTGATGGACCTATGAGCCAGGATGGGCAGGTATGGTGTCCCTAGCCTCTGGTTGCCAGAAACTGGGAGTGGATGACAGAGGATAGATCACTTGATTATCTGTTCTGTTCATTCTCTCCAGGGTAACCTGGCGTGGGTCGCTGTCAGAAGACAGGATAGTGGGCTAGATGGACCTTTGGTTGTGGCTCTTATGTAATGCTGTCCACTGGGGCTGGTCCCTACCGTGCCCGTGCTCACTCTGCCTGGGGCAGTGGTACCACCTCATTGTGGAGCATATTGCTGGGTCTTCCAAAACCAGCACAAAACCCTATTACTTGTAAAACTCCCAGAGCCAGAGGGCAGCTCTGGAACATGCAGCCCTGGCTGAGAGGAACACAGGGCTTCCCAGCCTAGAGAGAGGAGTCTAGATTTTGCCAGCCATTGCTACACAGCAGTGTGGAGCATGGGGAAATGAAGGCAGCAGGTTTCTTTATGTGGGCAGCATGGACAAAAGTCAGCTGTGCTTCTAGACAAGGGCTGCTGCATGCTGGGCAGTAGTGACACGTGTAGCCAGCAGAGAGAAAATGTTCCACAGGCTCATCATTTAGTTTTGTAGCTGGGTGGGGGTAGCAGCCCCCATTTCAAAGTGAGGAACAAGAGGGCAATCTCACACGGGGGAAGCAGTTAGCCCTGTGGCCTTGGCCAAGCTCCAGCCAGAGCAATTCACCTGTGCACCACATGACATGCCTCTGACTTTGCAATTAGAATGACAAATACTGTACAGATCTTTGGTCCTAACCACCCCCACACAGCTTCCCAGAGGGTACTGAGTAACTTTTCCATTAATTCACTAAGTAATTAGGATCAGTAATGAAGGGTATTCTTGTGTTCATTTTGGATAAAGTGTGGTTTGCAGGGTGCTTATGCATAGGGAAGCATGCTGTGGCTCACCAGCCTAGGAACATTCTAGAGAAGACCAGGGGGAAGAGGGGTGAGCTCAGCATATGGAATGAAGAACTATGAGCATGTGATAAACAAACCCATATATGGAAAGGTTAACTCTGATTGGTTAGAGGTTCATGTTATATAACTTGTTATGTAAGTGCCATGTGCTATAAAATAGCAAGGGGAGGGGCTCCTTGCTGGAGGGATGCTGCCTGATTTTTTGTACCAGGGGTTTTCCTTGTGCACATATTTGAATAAAGCCTTATTGAATTGAATCACATCGCATGGAAGTCCCTTGATTCTACCCAGCATCAGACTCACTAGGAACCACAAAATCCCAACAGTAAAGAGCCAGGATTGCTGTTGCCTCAGTGTGGAAGACTAGTACAGCACATGGGTTTTTTTCCTATTCTTATTCACTCTCTCCATTTATCCATGACTTGTTGGCAATGGCTCACACTTGCGAAACAATTCCTACCCTCATCTGGAGAGTTGCTGCACTGGAAAATCTGAACCCGTCCAATTACTATTTTGCCTGCATTTTAGTAATAGCTTTACTTAGAACAGGTCTGAGACTTCTTTCTTACTAGCGTGTTGTCACTGTGCCTTGTTAAACAGCAGCTATTTTACATTACACAGGGCTGCATTCCTAGGAGTTAAACAAACAACAACAGGGATTAGGTTAGATCAGACAATTCAGAGCAATGAACAAAGACACTAAGGGCTTGTCTACATCAGAAAATTGCAGCGCTGGTGAGGGAGTTACAGCGCTGCAACTTTGAAGGTGTACACATCTGCAGGGCATCACCAGCGCTGCAACTCCCTGTTTGCAGCGCTGGCCGTACTCCCGTTTTGTCTCGGGTGTAGAGGATCCAGCGCTGGTAATCCAGCGCTGGTAATCCAACGTAAACACTTACCAGCGCTTTTCTTGACCTCCGTGGAAGGAGGAAGCCTCTGGTAATCAAGCTGGGTCTCCTTCCCCAGCTTGCTCTCGCGTTCCCGGAACCCCGAGCAAGCAGGTCTCCTTCCCTGCGGTTTGCAGGGGGGTTCGGGAACGCGAGAGCAAACCGGGAAAGGAGACCAGCTTCGCCGCGGTTTGCTCTCCCGTTCCCCGAGCAAGCAGGTCTCCTTCCCTGCGGTTTGCTGGGTGTCTCCGGGAACGCGAGAGCAAACCGCAGCGAAGCGGGTCTCCTTTCCCGGTTTGCTAGTTCCCGGAGCCCCGAGCAAGCAGGTCTCCTTCCCTGCGGTTTGCTGGGTGGCTCCGGGAACGCGAGAGCAAACCGGGAAAGGAGACCAGCTTCGCCGCGGTTTGCTCTCCCGTTCCCCGAGCAAGCAGGTCTCCTTCCCTGCGGTTTGCTGGGTGGCTCCGGGAACGCGAGAGCAAACCGCGGCGAAGCGGGTCTCCTTTCCCGGTTTGCTCTCTCGTTCCCGGAACCCCGAGCAAGCAGGTCTCCTTCCCTGGGGTTTGCAGGGGGTTCGGGAACGCGAGAGCAAACCGCGGCGAAGCGGGTCTCCTTTCCCGGTTTGCTCTCTCGTTCCCGGAACCCCGAGCAAGCAGGTCTCCTTCCCTGCGGTTTGCAGGGGGTTCGGGAACGCGAGAGCAAACCGCGGCGAAGCTGGTCTCCTTTCCCGGTTTGCTCTCGCGTTCCCGGAGCCACCCAGCAAACCGCAGGGAAGGAGACCTGCTTGCTCGGGGCTCCGGGAACTAGAGAGCAAACCGGGAAAGGAGACCCGCTTCGCCGCGGTTTGCTCTCGCGTTCCCGGAGCCACCCAGCAAACCGCAGGGAAGGAGACCTGCTTGCTCGGGGAACGGGAGAGCAAACCGCGGCGAAGCTGGTCTCCTTTCCCGGTTTGCTCTCCCGTTCCCCGAACCCCCCCTTGAAGCCGCCCAACAGCGCTGCAGTGTGGCCACATCTAACACCACTTGCAGCGCTGGTTGCTGTAAGTGTGGCCACTCTGCAGCGCTGGCCCTATACAGCTGTACTAATACAGCTGTAACTACCAGCGCTGCAAAATTTTAGATGTAGACATGGCCATAGTGTCGCAGGGTCTCAAAACCTCGTGACTTTGTGAAGTATTGAATTGTACTTGTCATTATAGCTTCCCTCTGTAGATGATGTTACAGCCCTGCTAAACCACAAATGATTTGTTATTTAGCCAATTTGTCTTAATTTTCACACTGACTGAAGATTTAACATTCTTAAAGCTCTGCCACCACCATTTCTTGAGCAAACCTTTCATGTAGGATTAGTTGCTTAAAATCAGTTTTTGGTACAAGAAAAAACCTTCTGATTAAGCCAGGCAGTTAAGCAGGGTCTCCCCAGAAATGCACTGAAAACTGTTGCAGTAACCACACAGCTGAGCAGAGTAAGGAACACCACTAGTTTGACACAGATTCAGAAATCCAAGGTGAGAAGCCACCACTGTGATCATCTAGTCTGACCTACCGTAGAGCACAAGTCACAAAACCAACCCCCCTCTCCCGAATAAATTTCTTTTGAACTAAAGAATCTTTTAAAAAAAAAAAAAAAAAGCCAATCTTGATTTAAAAAGTTGTCAGTGATGGAAAATCCTTCATGACCCTTGGTAAACTGTTCCACTGGTTAGAGGAGTGCTGTTCTCTCAGCAGCACACCCTCTGTTATGTTAGTTCACTTGTGAACCTTCCCTTTCCCCTTGTCCAGCTGATCGAGTACTGGATGGGACTCAGTCCCTTGGTGTCTACCCAACCATGTGGCCCTCTGATTGAAAAAGCTTTACAGAGATGCTGTCCTATTTAGCACTTCAGTCTCTACCCCAGAGCAGTAGAGGAGAAGCATCCAACTTTGGTATCAGCTCCTTAGTTACATGAACAAAATGAGCTGATTGTGTGGCAAAGGAAGATTATTTTCCCTGAATTCAAGTGATACAGAGTAGTGCTAGAGGGGGCATAAATCCCTACCCATAGCTCAAGAACTTGAGAGAGTCTGATCTTTCCAGCAGGGCTACGACACCAATTTAGGATCAGGGTCATACTCAGCTATTCCCAGTTGTTTTGTTCAGATCAGTGCTAGAAGAGATCAGACCTGCTCACTAGCAGAACTTGTAGAATCAAATTGAGAAAGCCATAATAATAAAGACGAACACTGCAAAATTACTCAAGATTCCTGTGTTCAAGCCCAGTGAAGCTCAAGCTCCAAAATAAACTGTTAATCGGGTCTCATTTTATTGTGGAATTACCTCATCTCATCATCTGGGATCAGACCCTTATTTACACTGTTACATTCCCACAATTGTAAGCAGGGGCTTTCCCAATGTACTCTGGGAGATTCCATGGCCCCATGGGGGTTTTGTGGACCTCACCTTCAGCAACTTCCTGTCCTCACAACTGCTGTTACACACAACAGCTTCCTGTCTAAAACCAAAAATAAATAAAAACACTTGGGGGAAGAAAGGCAGCTGGAAGTTGACAGATAGCTGGTAGCACCAGCAGGAAACATGAATTGCATGTGCTGACATGGGCCAGAGACACTGTCAATGCTTATTGTATACTTGGTAATGTCAGCACAAGGGGGAACCCCGCCCATGTAGCAGGTGCAGGCATTGCCAGCCCGTCACCACAGGCACCCCATGCCCTCACTTGGGGGGGGGGGGGGCAGGTATGCAGCACTCCACACTCCCCAAAGCTGCTCAGAGCCACTTTCTTTCAAAGGCTGTATGCTGCTTGGCTCAGTTTGCTGTTTTAAGCTTCTTGCTTGGCCCTTCCTGATGGTTCTCTGCATGTTCCCGTTTCTTTGAGACCGGGGTCGACTTGCTAGCCTTGTTCTTGCTGTCCACCAGTTTCTCTGAAGCTACAATAGCCTCTTTCAACAGGCGCAGCTCCCGCTTCTCCTTCCGCTCCTCCATTTCCACAATCTCATCAGCAAACAGAGCCTTCAGGGGCTGGATCAGCTTAGGGATTGTCACAAAGTCCCCAAAACACACCTGAAAGGCAATGAGTTTCAGATTGACATTCACAGGGAGGGGAGACTGCAGAGGAATAGCATTTTGCTCTGTGCCTGTTTCCCCTTATACCCTTTGTCTCATCCATTTACACCTCAAGCTCTTTAGACCAGGGACACTCATTATATCTGTCTAGCACCCAGCCCAGTGGGGTCCAGATCACAATACAGGGGCAGTGGGCGTTTCCTTTTCTATTTATCTCCGAATCCCCAGAGAAGGCACTGTGTAAAAAGATCTCTTCTGAGCACAAGGCAGGGAATACACAATCCTTCACCTAGTACTTGTTCAGTTCAATAAGCAAGTGCAACAAGTTTGTGTTTAGTGGCCTTTTGCCATGTAAAGACACACCCAGAAAGAATGCAGTGAGGTGAGGGGAAGGAGATAGATGGCACTCCGTGCACGGATTATACCTAAGGTAGCAATAATGCTTTGACACGCAGGGGCACTTTGGAGAGGACACAGTGGCCCACAGACAGGCAACCCCCCTGGATCACACAGAGGGGAGCATATCTAGAACACCAATTTAGAGAGGGCCAACGCATACAAAGACATTCTTTCTGGGAGACAACTTGATCCATTTAGATGTGGTAATTGCTACGTAAGTGCTGTGGTGGCAGCAGAAAGCACTGGAAGGGTGGGCAGGAGGGAGGGGTACTGCTCTCTCAGAAGTCAGTGTTAGGAGCGCCTTGCTATGCTATTGGAGACCAGAGGGCTCTAATCCTCAGCCTGCAGAGGATTAAGTTAGTGCCAAGAGGAATTCAGATACTAGAAGTGTATGCCCATCAGTCCGCTAGTCCTGAAAACGCATGCACCTGACTCACACAGAGGGAGGGTTCCAGCATTGCCTGGGAGTGGCTGCTCTAACATTGCCCCACAAGGTTCCCTCTGGACAAGTGGCTTTTCAGTTCTTACTGTGCAAGTGGCACAGAAAAGCCCTCTCCTTTCACACTCATCCTTTTGGCCTCTACACCAGTGGAACCAGGCAAGGCAGGCTCCTGGGCACAAAGCTGATAGCCTGTGAATACTGTAGACATGAACTCCCCTATGTTTGCAGCAAGGCCATGAAAGGACAATAGCTGCAAGACTAGCCTTCTTCAGAAGAGCTACCTCTGGACACCTCCCCAGCTGGCAAGTTCACCCAAGCATATTGATTGTGGCAACTGAAGACTTCACCTCCAGCTGCTGAGCGAACAGTCCAACTCTAGCAGAGATTCCCTGTACCCAAGGAAGCGCTGCCAGTGGAACCCATTGTGCCTGGGAAGCTCACTGAAAGTCTCCTGTTCTGGGTTCAACAACAGATCTGCAAACAACCCGCGTTTCAGCCCAGCCCAGCTCTCTTGAGAGCCTGGCTTCAAGTTCCCAACTTACCCTCATGTGATCAAATGCGATTCCAACCTTGTCAGAGAAGTCTGCACTGAAGAGTGGGATCTTGGCGTACCGCTGGCTGAAGTGATTGAGCATGATGAATTCTGCATTCATCTTCATCCCAACCCCAATCGCCTGGGACGTCGTGCTGCAAGGGAGGCGAGACTGAACCATTAGTGGAACTCTGGTAACCGCACGGAGAGGCCAGACAGCACAGCCCTCTCCATGAGGGGATCTGGAGGCAGCGTTACCAAGTGCTAATGCCCCAGCCTTTACCCAACACAGGCAAAACGTGCCAGCTGGAGCTCAAGTGCATGAGAACTTGAATTGCTCTTATTTTAATCAGCCAGTGCATGAAGATGGCTTCCTCATCAGCAGATGTGCCATACAGTGAGCAAGTCACACTTGCCCCTCCAGCAAGGAGGAGGGGGCAAGCAAGGCTGCAGTGAGCTGGATGTTCACCATTTTTTAGAAGAATTCTGGGAACATAGGGTTTACTTGCATGCTTATCCCTGGTGGTGCCAAGCTTGTTATTCCCATCCCCGCATCCCATGTACCAGAACCACACCCACATCCCTCCCCTTTACCCATGAGCTGTGCTTGGGTCTTCTCTGCACCCATGTAGGGCACAGTGCTCCCCTTCTTACCCCCTTTGAATTGGGCATTCACAAGGTACACACCAGTCCTGAGACACGCAGATCAGATCGGTCCCCAAGTGAATTCAAGAGTGAGAGGGGTGCCAAATGATCCAAGTCCTCACCCTAATACCAATGGGTAACCAGCTAAGGGCCCCTCTAGCAGAGCACACTTCTCTAGCTACCCAGCTGTATAGTAACAGCTCCCTATCCTGAGGGAATGCCCCCTGTGTCCAGGTTACAGAACCAGTTAGTTCACCATCAATAAGAGGTCGAACTCTCAAACTGGGATCATCCAGAGCCTGGAGATATGTGTGCACCCAGGACATCCTGGGCAGCAGAAATCTCTTTCATCACTAGCTCCGAGGGCCAAGCCCAGTTCTGTATCTCACTCCTAGGAAGACAGTTTCCCAGAAATACCCTACCTGTGTGTCTTCTCTACTGCCTCTTCTTCCAAGCCATCCTCTAACGTTGCTTCATGGATCAGCAGTGTAGCATCTTTTCCTGCGTAAGACTGTATATTCATTCTGTACTTCTGGTGGAACATAAACTTTCCCCCCCGCCCGACGTGGTATCAACTAGGACACGTATTATGTTTATTAGAAAAACAACAAGGAGTCCGGTGGCACCTTAAAGACTAATGGATTTATTTGGGCATAAGCTTTCTTGGGTAAAAAACCCACTTCTTCAGACGCACCTGAAGAAGTGGGTTTTTTACCCATGAAAGCTTATGCCCAAATAAATCCATTAGTCTTTAAGGTGCCACCGGACTCCTTGTTGTTTTTTGTGGATACAGACTAACATGGCTCCCCCCAATACTTGACACTATTTTTATTAGGGGACAAGTGTGCTTCTCTACTCCCCAGTACTTCCAGCAGTGAACCCGGAAAGAAAGGCAAAGATAATGCACCCCAGTCCTTGTCCCACCTGACCAGCGTAGCTAGAGTTAGTTATAATACTTGTGGCACACAAAAGTTAACGTACAGAGCTGTTCTGCGCTCAGTCTCTACTCAGAGCCCAGGACTGCCTCCCTGCAGCATTTTGAGATGAGACACCCCAACACTTGCAAGAGCAGATTATAGAGGATTTATCAACATCTGTTTCACTCACTAACAGGCCAACGACTGTTGGCAAAGCGATTACAGCGCATTTTCAACTCACCCATTCGGACCAAGGCCTCGCAGGGCATCGTGTCACCAGAATAGACGATCTTCCAGCCAGATGTGTGTTCCATCGAACAAGCAAAGGCATTTTTACAGTGCCGGACCTCGCATGTCTGGAACTGAACAGGACCACAAGTGTTATCCACCATAGGTTACCCCTACACTCTTCTTGCTGCCTTCTCCTGGCTGCCAGCCAGCTTACCTCCGCAAAGTCAAACTTCTCCAGCAGTGAGCCAATGAGCGCTTCGGCTTTAGGTCCGATGACTTTTGCCCCTTCCACCAGAAACCTGGCAGGAATCATACTGCAGAAGAAAATGGGGAGACATTTAGGAAGTCAAGTCTTCACTGAAAACTGTTCATGTGAGCAGAGCAGCATGTTCCATTTGAGAAACAGTGAGATTTCTCCAGGACAGGTCTACTAGGTCTGTGCTGGGACATTCACATTTTATTTTCCCAACTTCAGATTGTTCATCCTCAAACCCTTCCTTGAGTCCCAGGGCAGGTGCCTTTCCCATGAGAACACCCTCCCTCCATGCCCTTTCACATAGCTCTCCTCTCATTCTCTCTTCCCCCACCCGTCCTCCATAAGCAGGGAAGACTCATCCACAAAGTACCCTCTTCCCATCTTCAAATTAATTTCCCCTCCTGGAATCCTTGCTCCCTTGTTCTCTCACTCTCTTGCCTGGGCTGTTGCTTTATGCCTGTTTGTTTGATCTCTGCTCAAGGTCTTGCTAGGTTGCTGGAGTGCCATGCAAGTTTTGCATCATCGCATAAATGGCTAGTACAATTCAGCAATGTCAAGCCACATCCACCCTTTTCAAACTACAAAGTATGGAAACATGCACTGGGGAGAAGTCAGAGCATCCTTCACAGCATTAGTGGAACTGCCTGCAAAGCACCCTGGATTGAGATGTTACTGCCTGACACTCTGAGCTATTAGTGCTCTAGTCCAAGAACAGCAGCACTAATGGCTGGAGTGCCACATCTGAACAATACCAAAGAGATCACAGGCCTAAAAGGAGCCTATTCTGAGCAGATCTCAGCAACTTCCAAAGCCATACAGTGCTGGACTGCTTCCCCTCAGTTGGGTCACATGGCCCTGTAACTCCAGACATGCAGTGTCCAAGCCCACAGTGTAACACGGAAGGAGCCTGGCTATTGAAAGGTTCAAGTCTAGCTAGTGGTATGCAACTGCAAAACCTAAAGTGATCCTTTGACATAAGGCCTCAGCATTCACGCCTCCTACAAACAAGCAGGAGATTTTCGAAGTGCTCAGCCATACACTTTGACAAGAGCGGGGGTAGGCCAACGTTGGCAGTCTGAAAAGCCCACACAGTAGAACAGGACACTGGTTTTAATGGTCTGCCACAAGAGGCTACTGGGAAGAGAACTTTCTAATGGGTGCCAGGGAAGGCAATAGGATTTCCCCCAGAGAACCTCTGCACTGATGCTTGGTAGGAGTTTATAATGATCTGAGAGTCAACAATTAACAGAGTACCCACTGGGGCCACCTTCCCCCTCAAAGATCACCCCACTAAGCACACGTGACCTATGACAACTAAAAGAGGAGTGCAAGTTTCATGCCAAAAACTGCTGGAGTGCCTCGAAGTTCCTTTGTGCTTACGCAGTAGCCAAAGGAAAGAAACTGGGTCGTTGCCTGCAGAGTCCTGATCTGTTCCAAGGGGTATGCAGCCTGGCCAATCTGAGCTGGGTCTGCTGGTGGCTGATTACAGTGCCTCACATCCTGGAGAAGCTTTGTCATTACTATGAGAGTTTGAATTACAAGGATTTAGACTAGATTCTGCTGTGCACGCTCACAGGGAAAGCTCTCAATGCCCAGCCTTCTCAGCCTGAGTTTTGGCCAGTGGCGCTCAGAGTACTGGAGCTGCTGGAGGAATTCTGTTCCATTCTCAATGCTTTGGCCCCCGATACTGGCTTGTTACCACCCATCATGAGGTGTTGACTTGACTAGCAGCAGCAGCGAGGGCTGCTCTTAAGCAAATCTATTTCCTTCTCGTCAGAGTTCTCAGAGCAGTTTTGGGCAATGGTTCTCCCTCCAAGGAGGAATGCCCCAGAGTTCCACCAGTCCCCCTCAATGCATATCACGTTGTGGTGGAGGGGTGCGGAAGAGAAGAAACTGGTGGCTTCGGCTTGCAGATGAGAGTCCGTAGCTGAGTCTCGGTCCTGACAAAGATGAGGTGACATGATTGTCATGACAACCATCACATGTGCCACCATCAGCTATGCCTTTGTCAGCTTGAGATCAGACACAGCAGTGGCCTCTATCAGTGGGAGATCTAACTCCCTCCCTGGGGAACTGACACAGAACGTAGGAGCTCACTGATGGGAGCACACTATGCCAATTCTCCAGACCCTGCCTCTCCCGAGAGGCACTCAAAATGGAAGGCCCATTTTTACATGATAACCTGTCACCAGTCCTTCAAGTACCCAGTGAGCCTGCCTAGACCCTAGTGGCCTGCTTTCTACCTCTTCCCTCAGGATTTAGTGGGCAGAGTTGGGTGATTATAGCTCAAGAGTACACATCTGGGAGGAAGGGACTATCATCCAGAACCAGTAACAACTAGCAGGTTAGCCCATTAAGGCAACACGAGATTGGGCAAGTGGGATCATGGCAAGGAAGGAGGTGGGGGCTAGCCAGCAGATACTGACTGGGACTCGGCTAGTCCACTGTTAATGCTGACAACCCCTGGGTGAGTCCTGGTTGGCTTGTTCGTCATCATGCCGGCCCTTTGACATCCCCAAGTAGGGGAGAGCAGAATCCCTAAAGGAACTGCAATCACCACCTGTCTGGAGCCATGGGTCAGAAGCCAGTCTGCCCATTCAGGCTCTGACACAGGATATGGCTACACTGCAGCTGGTAACTGAACACCCCATCTCAGGTACACATACAAGCTCTAGCTTTGAATGAGCCAGCCTGCTAAAAAAATAGCAGTGTGGCTGTAAGGATGAGCCACCTGAGCACAAGCCGGTCCACAATCCTAGGTGTGGACGTGGGTGGCTAGCCTGAGCCACTGTGACCACAATGTTATTTTTAGTGTGTTAGCTGGATAAGAGCTAGTTTGTGTATTCATGTGGGCTGGGGAGCATGCTCCCCAACTGCAGCTTAAACATACCCGAAGTGTCAGGGATGGGGTGCCTAGCCCAGCAGCAAGAACAGCTCTCCCTTCGGCCTTGGGATCCCTGGCCTCAGGGCTAGGGAACAAACATCACCTTATGGGGCAAGGTCAGCGCTCTCCTGCCCCTAGCTGCTGCACTCATTAGCAGCCACTGCTAATGCCTAGCTCCCAGACATATGCCCTTGGAATACAATCACCTGACCCTACACACTGAGTCCCAGGTGAAGACTAAGGAGAAACCAGCAACTCCAAGTACTCTACTAGCCTGCCACAAGGCCTGTGATTTGAAGCTGTACTCCAGCTCCATCAGTGCATGCTGCAAACCCCACCTGTGCGCTCCGGCTCCAGGGGAGGAAGGAGCAAGAAGGCAGTGTCTGAAGTAGGGTATTTGAGATCATCCCTTTTGGTTGGTTAGTTTTTTCAGTGAGGTGACATTTTGCTGCTAAGATTCTCTGACCAGCTGCATTTAAGTGCTCATCAATTGCAGAGATCAACTGAAATACAGCAGACAGGGCCTGTACAGCATACTGCACTGCAGCACGGGCAAGGCAGTGGTTTGCCCTGGCCCATGAATCAAAAGGACACAGTGGGAGTATTTCCTAGTAATTCAACTACCTGCAACTAGCCAGGGAGGCACTCACTTGACGTGACCAAGAATCTCTTGGCAGTTGTCGTGGTACTGGTGCAGCCATGACATGATCTGCGTGGGTGCTATCAGCAGCAGCGGGCTTGATGGCTGACCAAGGGATGCCTGAAAGAGCAGAAAAGGCAAGGAAGAGTCAGTACCAGGGAAATTGCTTCAGAAATAGACTGAGTCCTGCCTTGCATCAAGGGAGAGGCAGGTGTTGCTCCATTGATGTCAGTGGAACCACATCCACTGGCACCAGTGGTGAACTTGGCCCCAAGGTTTAAATGGCAGTGAAATAGCTGAGGTACTTACAAATGCGCGCTGTCTCTCTAGCAGAATGTTCAACAAGCCCTAGAAGAGAGAATATGGAAGAACCGTTGTCAGTCAGCTACTGTGTAATAAACCCACATCAGTGAAGCAGGGTGGCACTAACAGCTCATTTCACAGCCATTCCATCAGCTCAGTGAAGTGTGGGGCACCTCTTGAGGGACAAACTAGAGAAGGTCACACAAACTGGACCACTGCTCCTAAGCCTCCCCACTGATGCTGCCTCTGCCCAGATGGCTTTTGCCCTCCAGAGCAGTGAGAGAAGACAATCCTGTAGCCCAAACCCTTGTAAATCTGTGTCCTAAAACTTCACACCTGAAAGCTACAACCCTTATAAAAAGACTTGGGGTGGAGGGGGGGCGGGGAGATGAGGGCATGGGGAGGAGAAACACTGCAACTGAGGCCATGTCAGCCAGGAAGGAGAAAACGCTAACCTGCTTTCTGAGTTCCGTGCCATGGCTGCGTTAACGAGTAGCAGAGAACGCTCAGATCCAACACCCACTGGTTCAGAAGAGCTAGTGACAAACCACTGAAGACCTCACTCAGATTCTGCCAAGGATGCAGCTGCCCCTATCCCCACAACCCTTGGAGAAAGGGAAGCCCTTCTGTAAAGGGCAAGCCATCGGGGCACGAAACGCAACCCGCGTGGATCAAGCCAGCATGAAACAGGGAGCCTGCTAGTTTGCTAAAGCTTCTTGTGAAAGCACATTCCAAGTGGTGAGGAGTGCTGAATTTATACCCCTGGGAGCTCAAGAACCCCAGAAACATAGACTGTAAAATTCTAAGTTTATTCACCCAACCCCAGCAACATGCCTGAACCCAGGCTTGCAGGGACCCGTGCTAGAAAGAGACAGGATTAGTAGCAGAACAGAATTCAGCAAGGCTTGGGGATTCTACAGTGGGAAGAACAGCTTATGAGATACAGCTGGGAGGCTACAACCAATATTAATTCCAGGACCATCTAAAAACAAGGGCAACAGAATTGCATGGAGCAGAGCAGGGCGGGACATTTGATGGAGACACTGGAATGGTTACAGAGCCAAGCAGGAGTGAAACATTCACAGGAGAAAATGAGTAGCACACAACAGAACTTTCTGTGACAAGAGCCACTGCTGAAGTGGATACAGCCCACACCCAGCTGGGAACATATCTTCTCTAACTCACCCTTCCGCCCCGCGATACTCACTGTGTGATGATCGGCATGGATGTGAGACACAAACACGGCTGCTGTGTTGCACAGGATTTTGTCCACCTGGTCCCCGTAGTGGCGACAGAGCTGGCCAAATGTTCCCTCCCCACAGTCCAGAAGCAGCGACTGGGTAGAGCTGGCGAGACAGAAGAGCGGGTGTACTGCTGGCAGAATGGATGACAACAAATGAATGCTGCCCAGCACGCCAGCTCAGGGTGTGATCTGGAAAGGCAGCAAACAGCATTTCTGCCACTAGTGCTCTCTCTCCGTAGAAAGGACCTGGAGGGGCCAACTCTGAAAGTTCAGTCTCCATAGCAGCTTCAGCTCTTGTTCTCTGACCTGATGCAGACAGGAATGGGGACACCTGATGTCAAGCAGAGTGGTGGTCTGAAGGCAGTCACAAGACCACTTTGCCCACCTACAATGGGAATCTTGAGTATGTTTGAACTAGTGACCAAGGTTCAACATTCCCAGGCCCATTCCCAATCCCTTCAGCATCCGCAGGGTTATTAGGTCCATGAACTCCAAGTGAGGCACACATCAGTATGCTGGCACATCTGTATAGCCATCCACATGACAAACCACTTCTCTCCCCTGGTGATTCCAAACATACTGGAAGGGAAAAGTACAGAGTGCTAGCATTTACCTGCTATTTATCAGGGTGGAGCTGACGTTCCGGATTTTCATTGGAATTGCAGAGCCTGTTCCTAGGAAAACGATTTCCGGGTAATGCTCAGTTTTACCTAGAGAAAATATACAACATGCCTTGCATTAATGCTGGCAAGAACCCGCTGCATTGTGGTACGATAAGCTCCCAGCCAGGTTAGAAGTTCAATATCTAAGCACAAGATCTCCAGATCCTGCCTCAGGCTAGTCAGCTCGTCCAACTGGATCTTGACCCCTAGCCTCCAAGCTAATGGAGTGGGGATGGGGAAAAGGGACAAAATCTTCTAAAATGATAGCAGGACACCTTGCTGCATGTCCACCCAGAATGGAGGCAGCCGAGTCAGGACTAGGCTTGGTAGTGACTGACATACACTGCCATCCAATGAGAAGAGATATGGACCTCATGGCAAGATTGTGGACAGGCTGTGCTGGCTTTTCTTGCAGTCATGACTTAGATGTTGATTCACTGCCCTTCTGTCACACAGTGGCATCAGTGCATAGCCAGATGACCAGAGCTGGGTTCCAGAGGGAGCCAGCTGTGGATTAGATGCTGTTCTTCACATATTCCACCAAATGGACAGCATGTTAGAGGAACACTGACTGTTTGGGATCACAACTTCAAAAACCCAAAGCAGCCAGCGATGAGCAGAGCACTGCAGTAGAATGCGATGCTGGGGTTTTGCTGGCGATTAAACCCTCCCCTTGCAGTGCTGGAGCCCCAAACCCAGCACCCTCAAGAGCTAGGAATGCAAACTGGCTTGTGCCATGTTGAATGACAAACAACAAGTGGGAATGAGCCCATCCCATGCTCTGCTGGGCCCTCAAAGCAACCCTAACAATATGCTGAGTTCATTAGCTTTCAGAGCGATGGGAATATTTTGCCTGGACAGTGTCCCCTTAGAACGCAAGTCCCCAGTTTGTTTCTATCCAACAACTCAACCCACCTCCCCGGTCAAGCCAGACTTATCTGCTACTTCAATCAAAGGGCCCTGCACACTCTCCTCACCTGACCTGACTGGCCCAGCCTGCAGGCTCTCTCTGCACTCCTTCACACAGTCCTGGAAGCCAGGGAGCTCCAGGGCTTCAGCCACAAATTCACTGGAATTGCAGACAGCAACCACATCCCTGAAAAGATCCACAGGCCACAGATCAGGATGTGGCTGGGGAGGGAGGGGGCAGCTGAAGAGAGTTTAATTTATGCAGCAAAGTGTCAAATTACTGCGTAGATACTAGCCTAGTATGAAAGTTTCCTTAACAGTCCCCAGATGTGCCTGCTTTAAAACTACTATTCACCAGAGGGCAGTAAAACGCCACATACCCATGACTGCTGGCAGACTACAGGAGGAGCATGGGCTCTTGGAAATGGGGTAACTCACTCCAGCAAGAGGGAATCATTGCTTGACCTCAGAATTTAAGCCAGTGGTCCCCAACATTTTTCATCTGGCGGGTGCCAGATGAAGGACTGTGGCAGCAGTCGAGCATCCGCCGAAATGCCACCTCTGGATGATGCTGCTTGTCAGCAGTAAGCAGCATCATCCAGAGGCATCGCCGCCAAATTTCATCGGATGCTCATCCGCCGGCCAGTACGCGGGCGCATTTAGATGGGGACCCCTGATTTAAGGGCTACATGGTGCACTGGGTCCTAGTAAATCCTGCACAGCTCGGGGCAGCATACGGCACAATGTACCAAACACTTCACTCACCCATACTAGTTTCAGAGCCAATCTTCTTGCATGTACAGGAATATCCTGAGAAGGTTTCAGGACCATTATCACATGCAAGTAGAGTGAAGCCTTAATGTTTAAACAGAATCCATTCCCCTTCCTCACAACTGAATTTGAGACTTCCCTCTTCCTCTGAAGCCACTGGCCACAGCTGGAGACAGAACACTGGAAAGGGAGGACCAGTGGTTCGGAGACCTTTCTTAGACGGCTGGCTGGAGAGCAGGTCTTACTCACTCTGGGTCGTAACGATGTGGGGTTTGGAAGAAATTCTGTCCCCCTCTTCCCCATCCGACTAGCAGGTACAACAGTGTGTTCTATTTTCTCTTCTGCAGCATGGGGCCTCTCTCACCTGCTAGAATCATCTGGGCATGTCTCCCCTAATCAGTTCCCTGCCATTGGTACCCTCTAGGTCTCTCCTGTTCTTGGCCTGGGGCACACCACCATTTAGTATCCGGAATAGGGGAGGGATAGCTCAGTGGTTTGAGCATTGGCCTACTAAACCCAGGGTTGTGAGTTCAATCCTTGAGGGGGCTACTTAGGGATCTGGGGCAAAAACAGTACTTGGTCCTGCTAGTGAAGGCAGGGGCTGGACTAGATGACCCTTCGGGGTCCCTTCCAGTTCTAGGAGATGATAATAATAATGGAGATATACCTATTATTGTTGTTGTTTTACTCTAACATAAGCCATGGGATTTGATACAGGGGTAACAGAGTGTAATGTAATGGCCTGTGATATACAGGTTGGACTAGATCAGTGATTCTCAACCAGGGGTATGCATATCCCCAAGGGCACGCAGAGGTCTTCCGGGGGTACAATCAACTCATCTAGGTATTTGCCTAGTTTTACAACAGGCTGCATAAAAAGCACTAGCTAAGTCAGTACAAACTGAAATTTCATACAGACAATGGGCTTGTTTATCCTGCTTTATACACTGAAATGTAAGAGAGATATTTCTATTCCAGTTGGCTTATTTTATAATTATATGGTAAAACTGAGAAAGTCAGCAATTTTTCAGTTAGTGTGCTCTGACACTTTTGTATTGTTATGTCTGATTTTGTAAGCAAGTCGTTTTTAAAGTGAGGTGGGCCATGGGCTATGCAAGACAAATCAGACTTGTGAAAGAGGTACAGTAGTCTGGAAACACTGAGAGCCATGGGATTAGATCTAATGATTCCTTCTTGCCTTAAAACCATGAAATCTCTATGACCGAAGACACACATTTAGACATCCACTTGTACATTACACCTACAGGTCCAGTCAAACGCAGAGTCTTAGAGATTTGTGCAACATTCAACAAAATGGGGTCTTGGATTTCTTTGGGGACCCCACAATGCAACCCCCGTCCACATCCCAACACACACAGACAGACAGACACACACACACTAGCTATTAAAAGATTCTCCAGGGGTCTGATCCTGCACAGACTAGCCCAGAATCAGAGTGCAAAGGTGACTTCAAGCCACCTTTGCTGCACCATCATTTAGATGCTGAATGCTCCTTGATTTCAGCTCATCATCTGATCCTCTAAAATGACTTCTGCTCCCATTCAGGTGCCCCCCTAGGCAGGAGGCCAGATTTCTCTTCAGTTTATATATAACTGAGGGTACCAACCTCTGCCACTGCAGTTTGGGTCTCAGCTGGTATTTCAGGAGGCATTCTCCCCGCACAACAGGAACGCTGAAAGTGGCCTCTTCTTCCTGGAGAAGAGACAGAAGGAGCAACATGGAAGCGTGCACGACCTCGCCTCTGCAAACATCTGCAGCCAGGCGTAGCCTCTTACCCGACTCTGGTAGCTGGTTAGCAGTGGGAAGATTTCTGAGTGAATGAGGTTCAGCTGAGTTTGGATCTTGTGGCTGCGAAGACAGTGCACGGTGTTTGCATTTTCATTAAGTATCAAATGTTCCGTTGTGGGTCCAAACCTGGAGAAAGACAAAAGGAATAGTAAGATACGTGTCCAGAAACAAGACTACTTCAGTTCCAACCAACTGCCAGGCACCTGATGCCATTAACTAACCACTGCTCTCTGAATTGACACATGCCCTTTCCCACAGCTGTTATAGACTGGACTTTAAGGTCAGAAGGGACTATTATGATCATCTAGTCTGACCTCCTGCACAACGCAGGCCATACAATCCCACCCACCCACTCCTGTAACAAACCCCTAACCATGTCTGATTAACTGAAATCCTCAAGTTGTGGTTTAAAGATCTCAAGCTGCAGAGAATCTTCCAGCAAGTGACCCGTGCCCCATGCTGCAGAGGAAGGCGAAAAGCATCCAGGGCCTCTGCCATTCTGCCCTGGAGAAAAATTCCTTCTCGATCCCAAATATGGCGATCAGCTAAACCCTGAGCATGTGGGTAAGACTCACCAGTCAGCACCCAGGAAAGAATTCTCTGTAGTAACTCAGACCCCAACCCATCTAACATCCCATCACAGACCATTGGGCATATTTACCTGCTAATAATCAAAGACCAATTAATTGCCAAAATTAGGCTATCCCATCATACCATCGCCTCCATAAACTTATCAAGCTTAGTCTTGAAGTCAGATCTGTCTTTTGCCCCCACTACTCCGCTTGGAAGGTTGTTCCAGAACTTCACTCCTCTAATGGTTAGAAGCCTTCGTCTAATTTCAAATCTAAACTTCCTAGTGCCCAGTTTATATCCATTTGTTCTTGTGTCCACATTGGTACTAAAACTTAAATATTGCCTCTCCCTCCCTTATATTTATCCATCTCCCATCAGCCTTCTTTTGGTTAGGCTAAACAAGCCAAGCTCTTTGAGTCTCCTTTCATAAGACAGGTTTTCCATTCCTCGGATCATCCTAGTAGCCCTTCGCTGTACCTGTTCCAGTTTGGGATCACTGAGTTTGTGGGTTATGCTTCCTTCAAGGTTATTTTAAGTCAACATAATTAAATAAAAGCCATGTACCTTTCCAGCCACAGTTTGTACCGGATGTCTCGAAGCACTGACTCTGGGGTCATGTGAATAACCAAAGCTACATGACCCTCAGCCTTCCCTTCTTGGTACCTAGAATAGACATTTAAGATCAAAGATTACAACAAGCTTGGCTCCTATTAGACAGAGATCTCGCCTCTTCACCTAAGATGACGAGGCTGCTCTCCAGAATCTATTTATTACCAAGGACACCATAGAGCACAGATTTCCTCCAGGAAGGAAGCCTAGCAGAATGGTTAAAGCTCAGATCTGAGAGTCAAGGAGTTCTGGGTTCTACTCCACACTCACCAAGATCCACAGTGCTCTTGGGCCTCTGATCCCACTGCCTCCATCTACACAAAGGGGAAAATTCCTCACAAGCAAGAGGGAGATTAATGATAGGGTAGGCCCATTACTCAGTGAGCAGTTTTAGTCACCACCACCACCGCCGCCGCCGCCGCTCCTGGCTTGGGTGGGGAAGTTTTGTCAGCTTTAGCCTCACATGCTGCTCCTGGCTAGGGTGGGGGGCACAGCAGCCCTATGCCAGCTTCAGCCCCGCGCGCTGCTGCCAGCTTCAGCCCTGGGGCTTGGGGCACCCCTGGTTGAGAACTGCTGGTCTAGATAATACTTAGCCCTGCCATGAGTGCAGGGGACTAGACAAGATGACCTCTCGAAGTCCCTTCCAGTCCTACAATTCTATGATTCCATCTCTGCAAGTTGGGTGTGATATTAAGAACAGCCATTGTCCATTCAATTGCAGTGGGGGGAGGGTGCAGAAACTAATTTGCATTTTGGCAGATAACCCCAGTGGGGAAAGCAGCAGCAAGACACTTCCTGCAAGACAGACTCCATGTTGCCTACCCCTCAGCTGCAAACTGACTCATCTGGAGATATCTTCAGAAGATTCAACAGACTACAGAAGAGAAGGGTACAGAATCCCAAATTATCAGCCTAGAACAAAGGTCTCAGGGTGCCTTTTGACTTTGGAAGATAGATCCTAAGCCAGGAGTTTGGTCAGTAATTTTTTTTTTTTTTTTTTGATGGAAACGTGCTGAAGGGGTTTTACCTTGAACCCAGACTAGTCTGGGAGATTTTAGTGTCCAGAAAATGTTTCTCTCTCCTGTAACCATTTCGGACTTTAATCCATATGTTCAGTTCAAATCTCTCTGGAATTCAATGACCTTAATTTAAACCAATCCAGTGCTGTTTTTGAACTGAACTGTTTGGTAACTCCAATTACAGCAACAAACCTTAACCTCCCTCTGATTGTTCCAAGACATTTCAGAACACTTTTTGCAGAAATGCAAGGCTGGGGAGAGTGTGGAGTCATCTTACTAGTTATTAACCAAGTTCTGGTGGAGACCAGCAGAAGTAGGATATTGCTGGTAGGCTCCTGGATCCCAAGTGTTGGGCCAGGCCTGCCCAGTACATAGACCAAGTGCATGCTTGTTGCTGACTGTGGGCATCCCAGATAGAACTACAGTAGCGAAGCATTAAGGCACTTAATAGTTACGGGGTAAGAGAACTCTTCACACATTCTGGGGTGAGATCCAGACTGAACAGTGAGTAAGCTCATCATATGCAAAGACCTTTGAAATCTCAGCTACTTAGATGTAAGAACCCACTAAAAGGTGCGTATCATGCAGTCCAGTCACGTGACTATTTAAAACTAAGATAGCGGCAACCTCATGAAATATAGTAACTTATTAAGTGCATCAGAGAGAAATGCCTTCACCTCTCCCACAGAAAGCCCCTTCTCCCAAGTAAGACGGGCCTTGCAACGTGCCCTGAAGGTAACAAATCCAGGCTACACCAGGCTGTGGGGACGCGAATTCTGGAGTCAAGCGCCCTGCACAGACCACACCCCATCACAGCCCTGCCTCTCATACTCCAGCTTCTGTGCCTCTGCGGATCCCTTTTTGGTGGCTTTATATCTCGGCGTGCTATTTGAAGGTTTCCTTAACCAGGCCATTCAGGATGACTTTGCTGTCAGTGGCTCTGGCATTAGCCCACGAGCCACATCAGAGTCCACTTGTAACCAGGCTAACAGAAGATTTTCATTTTCATACAGTGCTCAAGCCTTAGACCCCTCCCCCACCAGCCCTGTATTCTAGGGAGCACCCTTCCCTCCCTCCATCCCCACTGTACCTGCGGAACGTGTCATTTTCACAGACAGCATCCACAAAGCCTTCATGAGGACATTCCACTACAATGAACACAGAGCCTGGATCAGGAGGGGTACAGACCTCTTCAGGCAGGATCTGCAATGAAGCACACAAGGGTTACGCCCTGGTCGGTCCATGGCACATGCTCTCCGAACATGCTCGAGTACGCAGCTCCCTTTTGGCAACATAACCAGCAGCACATGCTGCCCAATCACCAGCCTCACTTCATTGCTCTTCCACAGCAAGCTGGGGACCTCACAGAACTTGCTTGCTCATCAACTGGGTGCCAGGGTGCTCTGCTCAATGGTCAACAAGTCTAAGGATTCATGCTCCAGTTACCATTCTGGCACTGGAGCCATTTTCTCTCCTTCTCTCTCTCCCTCCCTCTCATCGATTCTGCTGGGTCACACAGCCTAATGGATCCCTGGCAATGGCCTCAACAAAGCAAGAAGCGTCTCAGCTGCAGCTGAGGAAAGTTAAGCCGCCTCCTCTGTGCACTGGGGCATGCTCCCATGAGCTCCTTTGGGGAGCAGGTCCAGTTGTCCCTCACTCATGTCTCCTGGGGAGCAGTGATTTTATTTATGGATCTACCAGAAACACCCAGGGTTAGAGTCTCACCCCCTTACGAGGCACTATCCTTGGAGATTAAAGTCTTTATCTGGCCCCCAACATCAGAGCCTTTTAACTGTCTGCAGGGGGTGTGACAGGATAATGAACGAGTGTAATCAGTGAGTGGGGACCCCTGCTTACAGTGGGTCAGGTGTGGGTCCTCCTCTGGATCTGAAAGCATAACCGCCTCTACTGCCAGAGCTAACGGACCAGCTGTGTTAGCTCACAGGCTGTTACAGACTCAAATCACTATAACTGGGCCAGCCACTGAGGCTGAGAAACAAAACACCCCACAGTTGGCATGGGATACACAGTCATTTCCGTGTGCCTCACCAACCCTTCTCCTGTGATGGTAGTTACTGAACGGATCCCATCTGCAGTGACAGGCACCCTGGGACAACCCATTACAGAAGGAATGAGGCTGGGAAAGCTTGAAATTGAAACAAGCTGCCAAGGAATGTTATGGAGTCCAAAAAAACATGCAAGGCTGGTACCTGCCATTAAGAGGCATGGTTCAGGGACAGTTCAATCAATCCTACCATGCAACATGTGCAATGAGAGGACTAGACTGGTTACAGCTGCAGTCCCAAGAGAGGGGATGATTGTGATTGGCATATGAGCTGCATTTAGTTACTACAATGTTCTAAGTGAGATGGGTCTCATGAGGAGGCCTGGTTAAAAACCCACCCTGCCACAAGGCTGGGATAGCCTAGAGTGCAGCCATACCTCTCTGCCTTCGAACATGACACTCTTCCCATCTTTGAGAGCCACAATGATGGGGCCAATGGCTGCTGTCCCACTAAGGATGAGAAAACAAAGACAGCGTTAGACTGACAGTGTCCATACAACCAGGATCCTCCCAAGCACACAGGCAGGGCTCTTGTACTTACACTGGCAGGCCCAGCTCCTTCGCTTTGGCCACCAAGAAGTTTCCCTTCTTTGGATGAAGCTGAAAATAATTTAAAAGAAAAAAGTTTTTCCTCAAAGTTCCCACGTAACAAGTCACCAACTCTTTACAATGGTTAAACATGGATGGAAAGGCAGGGTGGGGGGAAGCAAAAATGGGGTTCATGTCCTTACTGGCTCTGAAATGAGCCATGAAGAGGGACTGCAGGAGATTTTCCTCAGGAATTTTTTTTTTTTAAGTCTCAGGCACATCAAGTCCTCTCTGCCCTGCTTCAGTGGCTGATCTGCCCAGAGGTATGGATCTGGAGCTCCAACCCTTAGAGATGGAGAGTCTAAGATTTTCTTTTGAGAGTTCAGCAGCTGACTTACAGAAGTGTTACAAAAATAAAGCACTACCTAAAGTATTTTAAACAGTGACTAAAAGTCTTTCTACTTTCTATGAGCTTTCACTGCTGTTATACATCCAGTCTCATAACCCTGCTAGTTCTTCAGTCACTCACAGAGTCTTCTAGGAAGAGCAGGGTAGACAAGACCTGAATTTGTAGAGTAATAGACAAGCAGAAATAAAAATCTTTCTAGCCTTGATGAAGCAGCAAATTAAAAAAAGCTTTCCCTATTGTCAGTCAATTCTAAGTGTGAAGCGCCAGACAGCATTCCAACGGGCCCGATTCTCAATTGCTAGTGTTATTGGATACAAAGGTTGGCATAGAATAAATGTCCAAAAAACTCTATCCTGCTAGTTGGTGGTATCTGTAATTAAACTAGTCTAGATAAAAGAAGGCAGGAACTCCTATTCCATATGACATTTCTTACTTTACAGATGAAAGCCACCACCAGGGTTGGGTCTCTGCTGCCAACTCTCCTGTTGCCATCTTTAAAGAAAAAAAAGTTATACAGGATGATGTAGTTTCAGCATCTTTTTCCTTACAGCAAAAGGTGCCAACTTCCTGCAGTGTCCCAGAAAAGCTAGGATTTAATCAGGAGTATTTTTAGTAAAATTCATGGACAGATCATGGGCAATAAACAAAAAGTCACAGCCTGTGACCTGTCCATGACCTTTACTATAAATACCAACTAAATCTTCGCTGCCCAGGGCCATTCGAGCAGCGGCTGTCTGTGGGACTGCTTGGACCCCACACTGGCTGCTGCAGAAACCATAGAGGTTGTGGAAAGCCATGGAATCCGTGACTTCTGCAACCTCCATGACAGATATGCAGCCTTAGCCATAAGTGACCATTATGATCATTTAAGTCTAACCTGTTGTCTAGAATTCCAACCCAGGGATTCCTCCATCAAACCCAAAACATCTGAAAGACATCCAGTCTTGATTTCACAACTTGCGGGGTCAGAGAATCCACCTGGTACCAAGGTAAGTTGTTCCAATGGTTAATCACCATCAGTGTTTTAAAAAACCTGTCTCATTTCTAGTTTGAATTAATCGAGCTTCAGTATCCAACCACTGGATCTTGTTTTGCCTCGCATTCTCCATCTGCTCAAATTACCCCTAAGCAATATTTCAGCAAAGAGGACCTGCACTTTCTTATCTGCACCAAGAATATCTGTGTAGGAGAGAAATTACACCAACATTTTAGAATTTTTGTTCCAATTACACTAAGAAAATACAAGTTCATGCACCTGTTTTCTTCAGGTCTTCTTTATTCTTGTCGCCTTCTGGACACTGCTGCGCAGCGGTGGGAGATCCAGGCTCTGGGACACATTTGGGGCTGACTCCACTATGGACTGACCTTTCAGGACTCTGATGCAGCCTGTAATCACTGGCTAAATGCCTTCCTGTTCCAAACCCAAGGGAAAAAACAGGTTTGCTCAGGAGGCAGGAATGAGAACACACACAAATGGAGCCTTACTCAAAAAGTTTCTTCAAAAATGCCCTGAGCAGTTTAAAAAGGGACAAAAGAACCCGCTTCCTTGTTTCTCCATACTGCACTTCACTCATTTCAAGAACTCTCCTCAGCAGATCCTCCAAAAGCAAACAAAAAAATCTTATCAAACTCAAGCATGTGCTCTGAGTATAGCTGCTTGTACAAGTGTACCTAATAACATGGAAAGCCAGTTAAGGAAGTATGAATCACAGTAACTTCCCATTTCTCTTCCATGGACTATCACCTGACAGAAAATACCAGAGTTCTTAGGAGGCGGCAACATCCTTTTACCTTAAGGTCTGGCACGGGCTCAGATATCTTTGAAAGCTACATTCTCACCACAGGAGCAGTAACCTAACACAACCCTATAGTTACTATGTTTCAGGTTTACAAACAGCAACCAGATACATAACTAGTTCAAGGAAGCCCTTATTGCAACAAGTAACCCTGCTCCTCCCTCTCCAACTGCAGCTCCAGATACCCTTTGCTTCCTACCTTTCCAATCAGATGTCCGTACTCACCCACAAGAGGTACTTGATAGACGGTCATCGTCTCATCCTTATACTCGGGCTCTGTATGGGGCCGCACAGCTAGCAACAAGATAGTTAAAACATTAGACATCAGCATGGCTATTAACCCCTCCAAAACAAGTATGAACCAGTTACTACAAACAGATGCCTCAGACTCCAGGATTGTTGACAAAGCAGCCTGGAAATTAGAGACAAGTTTTAAGAAGCATTCAGGAGCATGCATTTCACAGGAAATGCTCATCAGGCAGTTTTCTCAAGCCAGATGCTGAAATTCTCCACTACTACAGAGACAAATATGTATGACTTCAAGAGAAAGCAATTATACTCACAACTGCTCTAAGCAGCAGAGATTAAAACAATTCATCACTGCACATCTCTGAACAGGCCAGGGTTTCTGTGGTCTCTGTTCTTTCTACAAGTTTCCAGTCTGCTTTTATAGAATCGCAAGGGGGTGTTTAAAGCAGGGGCAGTCCTACATCTGGCCCTGTAGATAGCAGAAGTATTATATATTTATGAACCACTACTTACACTCTGAAGAATAAAACAAGCACTCACAGAATTGCAAGTTGTTTTTGGTGTGAAGACAGTAAATGGCAAATGCTACACTGCAGCACCCAAAAGGCTGGAGTTATTATAATCAGACGACATCTTATTTACTTTGAATAGTAAATTAGGAAGTTGTACCCGAGTTTGTAACACATGTAATGAATTAAAAGCAATGGGATCAGGAGTGGATCTGTCACAAGTCTGTATCCAAAACAATGGTGGAAATCTGCATTGCATTCTCCCACCGCCTCCCCATGGGCAGGGTAGTGCAAGAAACCTGCTCAGTATGTTATAGCTCAGAAATGATGCGCCTTTTAAATCAGCTGCCTGCTCACAATGGAGAAATCCCAGTTGCACAGGACCTCGGGCATGCACATGCCTTTGCTGCTAAGCTTGCTATGCAATTGCTCATTAAATCAATTACTGCATTAGAAGATGGGAGGGGGACAAATGTCATCACTTATTGTTTTTAAAAGGTGATGAGGTTGGTCCTGAAACCTAATACAACTGAAGGGATTTAAATTCTCCAGCATCAGGGCATAAGCCAACCATTGAGCTTTCCGTACATGCAAGTTAGTTTTTCTGTAGCTGTCCAAGTGGTTTTGTGCATCTTCTTAAGATTCTGCCATTGGCCTTTGTCAGAGACAAGATAACGCATTAGTCAGACCAAGAGCTGATCCACGATGGCAACTCATGTGTTGTATTCTTCTCTTGCCTCCCCTGGAGGAGCTACCCCATAGCAAGCGTACGGAAGAAATTACTTTTTGGGCCTAGTCAACCCTTGGCCTTCAGTTTCCAAAGATGCCCAACAATAACAGCAGTGATAGTGTTTGAGATAGAGAGAGCTCTCTACCAGAAAATGGACTGGAAACCATTCATTTTACACAGGTCACCAAACAGCATGCTGGTTCTGAGCCAGTGACTTGGATGGGATAGGATCTGTTGCCCATTCTCAATCCCCAAGCCAGGCAGCTTGGCACTTTCTTTTAAAACTAAGTTCTTATCAAGACATTATCAATGTGTTCCTGATCATGGAAAATGAGGTGCCAAGACAACCAAGCATTACAGTGACTCCTGTGTTTTCTGATATGTGGGGAAACTAAGTGCATCTCCACTTTGTTACCTGAAGCAGCTTGGAAACCAGACCCCAGAGGGACTCCAAAATAAACAGTTGGAAGAAGTCATTCTCTTTTCATTTCTCAGAGACTGCTGTGACTGCAGCTTGGCACTTTGCCTCATAAGAACACAGGAACGGCCATACTGGGTAAGACAAATAATCCAGCTAGCCCTATATCGTGTCTCTAAAAGTGGCAAATCCCAGAGCTACAGTTGAGTGATGCACCTAGTCTTCTCCTAGCTTCTGGTAGTCAGTTTAGGGTTGCACCAAACATGATGTTGCATCCTTGACCATTTTGGCTAACACCCATTGCTGGAACCATCTCCCATGAACTTATCTAGGTCTTTTTTAACCTAGTTATACTTTTGGCCATCACTACATCACCTGACAATAAGTTCCAAAGGTTAATAATGTGCTGTATGAAAAAAATACTTCCACTTCTTTGTATTAAATCTGCTGCCTATTAATGTAATTCGGTGACCCCTGTATTTTGTATTTTGGGAGAGGATAAATAACTTCTCTATTCACTTTTCCCATACCATTCATCATTATGTAGACCTCTATTGTATGCCTCCTTAATCATCTCTTTTGTAAGCACAACAGCCCTAATCTATTGTATGCCTCCTTAATCATCTCTTTTGTAAGCACAACAGCCCTAATCTTTTTAGTCTCTCCTCCTCTGAAAACCATTCCATCCCCTCGATCATCATTGTTGCCCTTTTCAAAACTTTTGCCAGTTGCACTATATACTTTTGAGATGCAGCAACAGAACTGGACACAGGAGTTAAGGGGTGGGTGCACCATGGATTGATACAGTAGCTTTAAGACACTTTGTTATATTTTCTATTCTCTTCCTAATAGTTCCTAACATACTTAGCCTTTTTGACTGCTACTGGGCATTGAGCTAAAATTTTCAGAAAACTATCCACAGTGACTCCAAGATCTTTCTTGAGTGGTCACAGATAATTGAAAACCCATAGCTGTGTGTGTGTAGTTAGGTTTATTTTTTCCAAAGTTCATTACTCTGCACTTATCAACCCTGAATTTAATCTGCCATTTTGTTGCCCAGTCACCCTGTTTAGTGAGATCCCCCGTAACTCTCCACAGGCAGCTTTGGACTTAACTATCTTGAATATTTTTGTATCATCTGCAAACCTTGCCACTTCAACATAATCATAAATGATCTGGAAAGGAGCAGACAGCGAACAGAACATGTTCCAGTACAGACCTCAGGGGACCTCATTGTTGATCTCACTTCATTGTGAAAAGTGACCATTTATTTCTACCCTGTGTTTCTTATCTTTTAAGAAGTTAATGATCCATGAGAGACCCTTCCCTCTTATCCCATGACTGCTTGTTTTCCTTAAGAGCCATTACAGGGGGATAATGTCAAAGGCTTTCTGTACTCTCGGCATCATCCTTGGTCACATGCTTGTTGACCCCCTCAACAAATTCTATTAAAATGGTGAGAGGCATGATTTCCCTTTACAAAAGTCATGGTGACTCTTTCCCAACAAATCATGTTTATTTGTGTGTCTGATAATTCTGTTCTTTACTATAGTTTCTGCCAATTTGCCCAATACTGAAGTTAGGCTTACAAGCTTGTAATTGCCAGGATCACCTCTGGAGTCAGCATTACATTAGCTACCTTGCAGTCATTGGGTACAGAGGCTCGTTTCAGCAATAGGTTATATACTAATTAGTAGTTCTGCAATTTCACATTTGAGTTCTTTCAGAACTCTTGGGTGATACCATCTGCTCCTGGTGACTAATCAAAGAAAGTTTTTTTTTCCCCCCTAAAACCTTTTCTATGAGGCATTTAAGCAGCAATGGGCTTAAATTACAGCAAGGGTAGTTTTGGTTGGACCTTTGGAAAAACTTCCTGTCAGGGTGGTGAAGCACTGGAATAAACTGCCATGGGAGGGTGAGGAATCTCCATCATTGTCTAACCTCTTAAAAATCTCCAAACACCTGTCAGGGATGATCTAGATAATACTTAGTCCTGCCATGAGCACAGCGGTCTGGACTAGATGATCTCTCAGGGTCCCTTCCAGTCCTACAATACTATGATCAATGTGGGACAGTACTTCAGATGTGGCCCTCGAAAAGGACAGCTGTGATGTGGGTATCTCCCCCACATACTCTGCAGCAAAGATTGATTAAATGACTTCATTCATTGATTAAATGAATTCTCTGCAATGGCCTCGTCGTCCTCCAGAGCTCCTTTAACACCTCGCACATCACGAGGCTGCTGTTCAGACAGACATGCAACAATAAGGTGTAGACACTGGAGACAGTAAGCGCACACAGAGGAGTGTTGTACGTACCCAAGTCTATTCCTTTCAGTGGCCCAGAAAACACTTTGATAGCTTCTAAGTAATTTCGCTGAGAGAGAAAGAAAACACACAATAAGGTAAAAAATCATTACCTAAAGAGAGATCATTGACTGCTTACTACTCAGATTAAGTAACTTTTTCAAGCAAAGGTTCACATCTAATGAAATAAGATTCTCTCTCAGGTGCAGAGAAGCTCGTAAGCTCAACTCTGAGCTAGGAGAAAAAAAAACAGACCCCACTCTATACCTTGTACCTGCTAGTTTCACCAAAATATCTCTGTTCATCACCCAGACCTTATCTTTAAAATAAGTCACTAAGTCCTGGTATCATATTCGGGGAGTGTGTTTATACCTAACTTGGTACTGGGGCGTTCTGCCACCATCCTTCTGGAATATGTTTATGCAAGCATCCAGTGCTTTGCACTTCTTAGGAGTGTTTTGTGTTTTTGCAAAATCAGCCATGTTCTTGCCAAGTTTATGTACCAAACAGTGAATCTGCAAACCAGGCACCTGTTTTCTAACAGAGCCTGACACCAAGCCCCAAGCTTCAGACTCTCTTTCTACTACAGGGAGAAGAATGGACACTATTTCTTCTTACTATATTAGTCTGCCACAGAAATACATTCAGTTTTGTACATTAGTTTAGGTCTGTCTCTCCCTGGAACTGACATACGGTCCTAACAGCTGCAGAATGAGCAAGCTGGCCAGAGATCTCTAGAGTTCTCCCATCTAGCAAGCGGTCTCTTTTTGGAACAGGGTTTAGGAAAACAAATATGAAGGTCAAAGAGAAGAGTATCCTGACGAGTGGACAATCACTAAATACCCATAGATACTGTAAGAAAAATTCAATTCTGACAAGAGGAGACAAGATACTGAGACCAGCATTGGATCTATGTAGCCAATACCTCCTGCCAGCACAACAGATTTAGAACTTGTTCAGATACTTGCAGAAAAAGGCACATCCAGAAGACCTGCCCCATCATATTGTTTACGGAGACAGGTGGAGAAAGGCTGTTCCATCTACTAGTGAGCCATTAGCAGACAAGAGCATTCCAAGTGGCGGCAGTTTGCTGCTGCCTAGAGCTGTTTTCAATTGGCACAGCTCACAAGCAAGCCGTACACACTCCCAAAAGCAGAACCAAACAATTACAGGGCGGCACTTCTTCAGTTAGAGAAGCGCCTCACAGAAGGAGCATTTTACAAGGTGATGTCGCACCTAGCAACAGTTCTTCACTCACAGATTAAGGTCTGGGGCTCTTAAGAGGATCCCCACTTTCCAAAGACGACAGCTACTCACCAGCTGTGGTGGCCCTGAGAGAACACACTTTGGGAGCCCCGTTTCCTTTAAGGTGAGAATCATTCCTGGAAGAGAGAGCAGGGAGAGTGGAGCTTTGGAAACAGCCTTTATCACAAACCCACAGAAGTGCCTCCACAGCAAAGACTGTAATTCACTTTTCACTATCTATCCAATTTCCACCCTTCTTCACAATGAGATGTTATGCCCAGTGATTAAGGTCCTGTCTGAGACCCAGGAGATCTGTGTCGAGTCCTTGGCTCTGCTTTGTGTAACCTTAAGCAAGTCACTTCTCTTTGCATCCAGATCCCCATCTGTAAAACAAGGACCACCTCACAGGGATGTTGGGAGGATAAATCATAAATGTTGGGAAGGCACACACCAGAGGAATGCGCTGTAGTGGAAAGTAATTCAGAGTCCCAGTTTTGGGAATTTTACAATCATTTACTTCTGAAACACCTTTCCACTCTCCTCTGATGCAAAGAAACCCACCAACAAAGTGGAAATTGACTACTAAAGGGAAACAGAATCGGACTATATAGAAAGCGCTAACACACAAAGTAAAATGACAAGACTAGAAAGATAATTCCCCCCTATCTTCTCCTGTTAGGAGAATCTTTGGTATTAATAGCAACTAAAGTGGGGAACTTTAGACAGGCAGGACACTTCGGCCTGGTCTACATTACGCGTTTATACCAATTTAACGCTGCACCCGTCCACACGAGGCCCTTTACATCGATATAAAGAGCTCTTTAAACTGGTTTCTGTACTCCTCCTCGACGAGAGGAGTAGCACTGAAATTGGTATTACCATATCAGATTAGGGTTAGTGTGGCCACAAATCGATGGTATTGGCCTCCAGGTGGTATCCCACAGTGCACCACTGTGACCGCTCTGGAAAGCGATCTGAACTCAGATGCACTGGCCAGGTAGATAGGAAAAGCCCAGCAAACTTTTGAATTGCATTTCCTGTTTGTCCAGCGTGGAGCTCTGATCAGCACGGGTGGCGATGCAGTCTCAAATCCAAAAAGAGCTCCAGCATGGATCATACGGGAGATACTGGATCTGATCGCTGTAGGGGAGACAAATCTGTTCTACCAGAGCTCCGTTACAGAAGATGAAATGCCAAAGCATTTGAAAAAATCTCCAGGCTATGATACAGAGTCCACCGCACAGTGCTGTGTGACAAGCGTAACAGAAAGCCAAAGAATCAAATGGACGCTCATGGAGGAAGGGAGGGGGGACTGAGGACTCCAGCTATCCCGCAGTCTCCGAAAAGCATTTGCATTCTTGGCTGAGCTCCCAATGCCTCTAGGGTCAAACACATTGTCCGGGGTGGTTCAGGGTATATCTCGTCAATTTACTCCCCCTCCCCCGTGAAAGAAGAGGGAAAAAAATCGTTTCTTGACTTTTATCAATGTCACCGTATGTCTACTGCATGCTGCTGGTAGACATGGTGCTGGGGCAATGAACAGCAGCATCCTCTCCCCTCCCTTCCCCAGTGGCAGACGGTACAGTGCAGTAGGACTCGTAGCCGTCCCTGTCATCAGCCCGTGAGTGCTCCTGGCTGGCCTAAGGTGAGGTCGGCCGGGGGCGCCTGGGTAAAAATAGTAATGACTCTCGGTTATTCCCGGCAGATAGTACAGAACTGCTGATAACTGTCCTCATCATAGCAACTGGGGACTGAACTCCATCAGCCCTCTCCTTTTCATGTCTAAAGAAAAGATTCTGTACTGCCTGGACCATTATAGCAGCTGGAGGCTGCCTCCCCCTCATTTTATCTCACTAAAAAGTCTGTTTCTTATTCCTGCATTCTTTATTACTTCATCACACAAATGGGAGGACCTTGCAATGGTAGCCCAGAAGGGTTGGGGGAGGAGGGAAGCAATGGGTGAGGTTGTTGCAGGGACACCTCCTAGAATGGTATGCAGCTCATCAATTCTGTGGGATCTGACATGGAGTGGCTGTGCTCTCTGGTTCTCATAGACTTTAGGGTCAGAAGGGACCAAAATGATCATCTATTCTGACCTCCTGCACAAAACAGGCCACAGAACCCTACTCATCCACTTCTATAACAAACCCCTAACCTATGTCCGAGTTATTGAAGTCTTCAAATTGTGGTTTGAAGACCTCAAGCTGCAGAGAATCCACCAGCAAGTGACCCAACATAAAGGAGGGAATGACCCGGGTGTCATTCCCATTTTTTTCTTTGCGCCCCCGGCTGACCT
Organism: Gopherus evgoodei; assembly: GCF_007399415.2. NCBI lineage: Eukaryota > Metazoa > Chordata > Testudines > Testudinidae > Gopherus > Gopherus evgoodei. Next base: position 4,331,943 of record NC_044336.1, on the reverse strand, counting down.
CAGCGAAGGTCAGCCAGGAGCACCCATGACAGCAGCAGATGGTACAGAACGACTGATAACCGTCATCTCATCGCCAATTTACAGTGGCACAGCAGACAGTACAGAATGACTGGTAGCCATCTCCGCTACCTTGCAAAGGCAAATGAATGCTGCTGTGTAGCACTGCAGTACCACTTCTGTCAGCGGCATCCAGTACACATATTGTGACAGTGACAAAAGGCAAAAAGGGCTCCATGGTTGCCATGCTATGGCGTCTGCCAGTGCAATCCAGGGAAAAAGGGCATGAAATGATTGTCTGCCCTTGCTTTCACGGAGGAAGGAATGAGTGACGACATTTACCCAGAATCACCCGTAACACTGTTTTTGCACCATCATGCACTGGGATCTCAACCCAGAATTCCAATGGGCGGGGGCGACTGCGGGAACTATGGGATAGCTACCCACAGTGCAACGCTCCAGAAATCGATGCTAGCCTCGGTACATGGACGCACACCACCGAATTATTGTGCTTTGTGTGGCCACGTGCATTCAACTTTATACAATCTGTTTTACAAAACCGGTTTATGTAAAATCAGAATAATCCTGTAGTGTAGACGTACCCTTTGAGAACAATTTACCACCTTAGTTGGTCTCGTATGAGCATGAAAGCTACATTACAAGAACAGATTTAAACCATATTGCAGTTGGGTGCTGCATAAGAAAACAAACCAACACGTACAGGCTGCTAGCAACTCAGTTTAATAACAGACTCCACCAAGATTTTAATTGGCCAGGCTTGAGAGTCCATCTTATTAACTTAAAAGCCTTTCTCTCTCTCTAACAAATTAGAGATTGAACACCACATCTGATCAAATCCAAAACTTCCAGGAATGTTCTAGGCATCAGTGAGTGGATAAGACTTTTTTTTGGGGGGGGTGGGGAGAGAGGGAGAGCTTAAGTGTTGTTACAGGGAGAAGGGGCACAGATGGTGTGTGAAGGAAATACAGAACTCCTGGCATAGGGCGAGAATGGAGGATCCTGGAATGGGTGAAGGGAAAAATGGAGACACACAGAATCCCTGGTGGTGGTGGGGTGACTGGGGAACACTGCAACAGGGGAAAGAGGAAAATGGAGTGAACATAGAGCCTCTGCAATGGGGGTGCACACAGATCTGCTGTCATGGGAGAGAATGGGAGGGAACACAGCCTGTGGTGGGATGGAGATTGGAAGAACTCAGTATGGGGGACAGGATACATGCAGAGACCTTGCTGTAGTGGGAAAGGAAAATGGAGGCATACATAGAGCCCTTTGCATAGGGAGAGAAACCCCTGAAATAGAGGGAGCTGTGAGGGAGGCACACAGGGAGTTTGCTGTAGGGATATGGAGGGAAGCAAGGAGCCCCTAGTGTATGCAATAATCCCTGTCTAAATAAGCCACAAAGTGTGCACCTCCAGCCCTACTTACCAGACAAGCCACCAACATTTGCCCAGTTCATTCTGGTCAGAAAGATGTTATCTAAACGAGCCACTTTTAACCTGAGAAGATAAAGGGTTGGATTATGAAACAACCAAAATGCAGCCTACACGTTGTTACAACTTCTTTTCTTTAAGAACACAGTAAGGACACTTACTTGTGCTCCTGCATAAGGCGCTGGACCCCTTCCCCGCAGTTAAAGAGATATCTGGAATGGGATCAGAACTCTTATTAGAAGAAACATCACAATTATATCTCAAAGCAGCGTATTTTTCTTTGCCCCGCTTTAAGAGGAAAGCTCAGCACAAGGATGTGTATAAATCCTGCAGCACTGACAGGGCAGTGCAGACACCTGGCTGGTCACAGCGTAGTGTCCTGTCTCGAGAGCCAGCAACCTCCACAGGGGCAGGGGCATTTCATCTGAGGGCAGCTTAGCTTGCAACTGTTCACAGGGGGACCTAGAGGGGCCAAGTCCAATACAGCCCAGCCAGGGTGTAGGGCCAGGTAGCGCTACCGGCACGGTGCCGAGGGCATTGCCGGCAGGAAGAGCCGGGGCCGGGCGCCACACGCTGGTGGGTGGCCCCCCCGCACTGACCGGTTGTACTCGGAGAAGACGTAGAGCGCGGAGCCCGAGTCCCGGCTCCCAGCCGCCGCCACCTGCACGTAGACGATGCTGGGTCCGGGCGCGACCAACTCCGAGCTCTGCCGCTTCTCCCGGGCCCGCAGGTGCCGCAAAGGGTCCTTGGGCGGCCGGGGCCGGCGCGGCGGAGCGGGACCCCCGGACATAGCGCGGCGGAGCGGAGTCCAGCGGCAAGCCAGCCGCAGCCCCAGTAAACAGCCCCACATTCAGCAGCTGCTGCGGCGCCCCCGGCCCGGCCTCTTCCACACGTGCCCTCCGGTTGGCGTCACTCCCCTCACACGTGACACAAGTAGACCAATCCCGCAGCGCTCGCTTCAACCTTAGCGCACCCGCAGCCAATAAACATTCGACATCGGAGCCAAGATTCCGTCTCATGTGACACCGCCGCCCAATCGAAATCGAGCATTAGTTCCCTTATTTCCCTCACCTAACATCGCTCAGCTAATGAGAATTCAGCATCCGTGTATCACATCCCAACCAATGGGATTTCAGTGGTCAGTCACGCGCGTCTCACATATGACACAGGCTGGCCAATAGGACGCGCTATTTGACGTCTCGAGGGTTGTCACACGGGTGAGGGATTATGGGGAGGAATTAACCTCTCGTGCGTCTGCGGGTGTCTCTTGGCAGCGCCCTGCGACGTTGGCGGGCGGGGGCGGCTTTCGCTGAGCGCCTGCGCGAGGCTGGGCCGCGCCGGCGGAGCTCGCGGGGCTCTGCCCCGGGCGGGCTGTCGGCCCCGAGCGAGTCCCGCGTGCGCCCGGCCTGCCTGACGCGGATCCCGCAGTGCGTTGCCGCGAGCGTGTCTCCGGCCCGGCCCCGGGCGGGGGTTGCGCTTGCTGACGGGGCGGCAGCTCCCCAGGCTGGTCCTGGCCGGTTTGGGGCGCGCGGCCCCAGCCCGGCCAGTTACAGCCTTCGAGCCGCCTTTCCCGGGGCTCAGGCCCGCGCGTGCGGCGGTGACTGCAGCGTCAGGGGCCCCGACGGCTGCCCGCTGCAGCGAGGGCTCAGCTAGGATGGCAGCGGGCCTCGTATCCCGAGACCAGCGCGTCTCGGCCGTTTCAGGGCGGCGAGCCTTACCTGGAAGGGCGTTTCGCTGTTAGCGCGCATCTCTCCAAAGGCTGCCCGAGGCTACCTGAGCTTGAAGGGTCAGGGCACGTGCGTATGGCCGGGCGGGGTTTCCCTTGCCTGGTAATAACATTTTCAGTGCCTCCCACCCCCAACTGCATTTCCTGACCTCAGCCCCAACCCCCCCACCCCACCCCACCCCACCCGCCCGCCTTGAGAAAAAGTGCACTACACCAACAAGCCACTGTTTTGAGGATAAATCCCACTCTGGTGACCTCTGGAAGAGTTTTCCTTTTCTGCCAACTTTGCAATGATTTCTCAGGGTTGTCAGTTCCCCAAGTGAACCTCTGTGAGAGGAGCAGAGCTCTTCAGAACTGTGCATCTGTGAGCGAGTGGGGAGTTGGTCCGTTCTTTGCAGCCTCAGTTTTCGTTTTGTCAGTGCATATTTCATCCTAGTCACTGATTATGTTTCTAGGGTTGGTTACTTCTGTTAGAGCTCACATTTCTTTAGTTCAATTTCAGAGCATAAGCTCATAACAAACCACTTGTAAATGTGTCCGTTCCTGTTCAAAAATGTTAGCCTGTGCCAGAACATCATCTAGCTCAGGGGTTCTCAGACTTTTGTACTGGTGACCCCTTTCACACAGCAAGCCCCTGAATGTGACACACACACACACCCTTATACATTAAAAAGACTTTTTATACATTTAACACCATTATAAAGGCTGGAGGAAAAGCGAAGTTTCGGGTGGAGGCTTACAACTTGTGACCCTGCATCTAATAACCTTGCCACTCCCTGAGGGGTTCCAACCCCCCGTTTGAGAACCCCTGATCTAGCTCTGACAGGCTGAGAGGTATGCCATGCAATAATACTTGCTCCCTAAGCTTCCTGAAGGTAGCAGCAGGGTTACACAAGCCAAAACCTTAATTGCCACAGGCCTTGTCTTGCTGTAAAAGCCTTTGGATCCATTTTCACTTGCCAATACCCACTTTTAAGATCTAGTATATAAAACTGAATACAGGGAGGGTATCATTTGTTTGTAGTCTTTTGAAGTAAGGCTTTTTTGAAGTAACTTCATTTAATCAAAGATTCAATTATGCCTTCTACAGCTCCTCAGTGGCTTGTAAAGTCTCTTCCCTCTTTGCAGCTGGAAAACCACCTAGCACCTGTTTAACTGGTCAGTTTCCCTAAGTGTCAGTCTTGTGCTAGAGCAGTGCTGTACAACCTGTATCTTTCTTGGGTCTGGAGAACAACTGATTCCTAACATGAAAGTTTCGCAAACTGTTTCCCCCTTCAGATTTTTCTCTGTGCCTTCGTTTACTGTATCCTCTGAGTCACATTTTACAGCTGTGGGTCCATTCTTTTACCATATATTGTTTGTCAGAAATTGAAAAAGAATCCATTCCTGCTTCAGATCCAATAGGACTTCATCAGCTAAAGTCTCAAAGCAAGTCTCACCCATTCACTACCACAGCATGCCACTGATATTGTGGATTCAGCTCCTGGGCAACAAGTTGTTCACTGCAAACCAGTCCCCTACAAATCATTTATTTTGCCTGGGTCACATAGAATCATAGACTTTAAGGTCAGAAGGGACCATTATGATCATCTAGTCTAACCTGCTGCACAACGCAGGCCACAGAATCTCACTCACCCACCCACTCCTGTATCAAACCTGTGTTTGAGCCATTGAAGTCCTCAAATCATGGTTTAAAGACTTCAAGGTGCAGAGAATCTTCCAGCAAATGACCCATGCCCCACGCTGCAAAGGAAGACAACCCCCCACACCAGTGTCTCTGCCAATCTGCCCTGGAGAAAAATTCCTTCCCAGCCCCAAATATGGCAATCAGCTGAACCCTGAGCATGAGGGCAAGACTCCTGAGTGTCTGGCTGGTGAAAGAATTCTCTGTAGTAACTCAGATCCCACATCTTTAAGAGGAATTTCCACAGATTGAATTTACAAGACACCGTTCTTGATATTTCACAATTAGAAGCTATAATAAAATTCAAACTGATTATTTGACCATCCACTGTCTTTGCTATCCAGACTCCTGGTTCAAATTCTAGAGGTCCAGTTTTTAAACCCAATTTTCCCTAATTGAGAAATTCATTGCTGTACTCAATCATTCTTATCTATTTGGGACCAATTAGGTGGTTCAATTCTGGATGCTTCATGTCCCAGGATTTGTAGCATGTCTGGTTTACATTTGAGTCAGCGCCTACAATTCCTGTGCATGTCACAGCTCCTATTACACATTCACTTGCCAAACTCCCAAATATTGTTGTTTAGTTGCTCAGAACTAACCAAAAACAGTGGGGCTGATCTTTGTACCTCCAAACTTTGCCCCTTCCGCTTGGTGTTTCCCCATTTCCAAAACTGGGAGAGGGACTTTCACTAGACACTTGCGATACTCTGTCCTGGCTTAAATTTATAACAGTTCTTTTAATAGCCAGTATTTCCCAGAACTGGCATTTAACTGAACTGATTTCTTAAAAAAACAAAAACCTCTTCCCAGTCTACCTTGTTTTACAACGGTGGTTTTCAAACCTTAACCTGAGCTCATCCTTTGAGTTACAATTTTTGGTTGCAGCCCCTGTCCCATGCAGACAAAAATAGACACATGCAAAAGTATGCTTGATAGCTAAGGCTACATTTTAGTGATGGGCATGTTTAGTAAAAGTCATGGGCAGTAAACAAAAATTCCTGGCCAATGGGAGCTGCAGGGGCAGTGCCCTGGGCGGCCTGGCCACGCCTTTGCCTAGCAGCTGAGCGAGGGGGATGTTGCCGCTTCTGGGGAGTCCCCCAGATAAGCACCGCCCAGAGCCTGTCTCACCCCAATCCTCTGACCCCTCCCACACACCCAAACTCTGCTGCTGCTGGTGAGGGAGGTCCAGGGGCCTGAGCCTGCCCCAGCAGCAGCTGGTGCACTTGGTGCAGGGGCTGCCTGAGTTGCCCTGAGCCAGGCACACCGGCTGCTGTAGAAGTCACTGAATCCATGACTTCCATTACCTCCGTGACAAACTTGTAGCCTTATTGATAGCTTACTAATAAATGTAACGGAGACCTTAACAGAACTTTAATTAAATTACCTACACCTGTACATTTTATATACACAGATACTTGATGTGAAGGGTGTGGACAGTTTATGGATTTTTGAGATTTTTGAAACTGACACTTTAAAGTTCTCCTCCTCTTCCAGTTTCGAATGGTATTTGGTCTTTAGGCAGCACAGAGAATCCAATCTCACACAACTAGGAGGAAACAAATGGTAAAAGAGGTTTGATTTCACACTTTGACAAAACTGGATATTCTGAGCCAACTTTCAACCAAAAATCCCCTGTAGACTATTTTTAAAATTGAATTTCCAGTGTCCTATCACTCTGAAATTAATCAGCTACTCTTGAATGTCATTTGAGAGGTGGGACAAGGTCACTGTCTCACTTATCAAGATTGGATAATCCAGTCATTCAGGGAAAATATTTGGGAAAATATTTATTCAAACTGGCTCTGAGAGAAGTCTAGTGATTCTTGATTGGCTCCACAACATCAATACTTCAGATTCTCTTTCCTCGATAGCGTCAGTTAACAACAGGAATGGAATGCTTAAACCAGTTTCAATCTTTGTTTTCCAGAGATCTACCTTTCTCTTGAATGCCAGTATCTTGTGCAGTTCAGAAATAGTACTTTCTGTTTCTTGCTATGAGACATTTAGAGAATTCAGTTTGTCAAAAATATCAACAAAGTAAGCCAAAAGCACCAGCCAGCAGGGATCAAACAACCTGTCTGTGTTGCTGAAATTCTAATCCACTAGAAAAAGTTGAACTTCATTTCTCAGTTCACAAACGCGTTTCAACACTTTCCCCATGGGTAGCCACCTGACTTCTGTGTGTAACAACAAAGCACCGGGCTCCACTCCCATTTCTGCACAAAGCATTGCAAAGAGATGTGCCTTTGTGGGCTGCATCTTGATAAAGTTCACAATTTTAATAGAACTCAGAACATCAGTAAGTTCCTGATTCATGTTTTGAGTTGCAAAGACTTCACGGTGTATCATACAATGAGTCCATTATATATGTGGAGCAGTTTCAAACACTTTGACTTTCAAGCCTGCACTATCTCCAGACGTAAAAGGGGTTCCATCCATGCAGATTCCAGCACAGACTTCCCACTTCAACTCGTGAGAAATTAGGAACTTGTGTAAAATGTTAAACAGATCAGATCCAGTTGCACACATCTTAATTGGCTTGCAGAACAAAAAAAAATCTTCCAATATTGAAGTTTCATGAGAGTACCAAATGTAAGCAATTAATGAGCTTTTGATATATCTGTTGTTTCATCCAGCTGGACTGCAAATAAACTGGATTTCAGTTGAGAGATCAGTGTGCCTTGATATTTTCTGACACGTCAGAAATTTGGTGGCTGACTATGTTGTTTTAACTTCTCTACCACACCATCACCAAGCATTGTCCTGCAAATGTCAGTTGCAGCTGGGAGAATCAGTTCTTCCCCCGTTTTTGTAAGTCTTTTTGTTCTTGTAAATGTGGTATGTAACTTGATATGATGGTTTTAAAGTGCTTGCGGAACAGATACCACATTTTTCATTTTGTTTATTAATTTCTTTTAGCTTTCATTCAAAAAAATCTCTGTTCTTTCCTACCAAATCACCATGTTTTATTTCTAAATGGTGTCTTAATTTTGTTGGCTTCAGGCTATCACAGTGTTTCTCAAAGTGGGGTCGCTGCTTGTGTAGGGAAAGCCGCTGGCAGGCCGGGCCGTTTGTTTACCTGCCCCGTCCGCAGGTCCCCCGGCTGCAGTTCACTGCTCCAGGCCAGTGAGAGCTAATGGGAGTGGTGCGGGCCAAGGGACTTATTGGCCATCAGCTCCAGCAGCCCCCATTGGCCTGCAGCGGAGAACCTGGGTGCAGCACTCTCCACACCCTAGTTCCTGCGCCTATGGTCCAGTCCACTTCACTAACTGCTTTCCTTAATTTTTTAAAGTTTGCCCTTTTGAAATCAGGACCCTAGTTGCAGATCTAGTTTGTTTATCCTTCCATTTAGTTTAAACTGAATTAGCTCATGATCATTCGAACCAAGGTTGTCCTCTACAACCAGTTCTTCTATGATGTCCTCACTATTCACTGATACCAAATCTAAAATGGTATCACCTCTTGTTGGTTTGAAGACTGTTTGGTGAAGAAATCTGTCAGCTGTCACATCCAGAAAAATCCGGGCCCTACTATTATTAGAAGCACTTGTCCTCCCATTTATATCTGAAAAGTTAAAGTGCCCCATACAGTTATTGATATTAAAGAATAGAAGGAGAAATACAATCTTTTACATGAAATCTTACCACTTCTTAATCCTGGGCTGGGGGAAGAGTCCTGTCTACATGGCTGGACTGGGTGTCAGTCGCACTCAGTGTTCTGCAGTGTCTTGTGTTGGATTAACCCAATTCCCCTGAGCACATCCCTCATTTTTATATACTCTAGTTTCAGGGCTTGGAAGAGGGGGCCACCCTCTGATTCTTACTGGACTTGTGCCAAGCAGGTCCTCAGATTTCACTCTTAGTTTCTCTGTTGCTTCCATTGGTATCCAGTAGATGGTGCTGGTGTATAACAAAAACAATGAGGAGACCTTGTTTCACCTTAGAGACTAACAAATTTATTTGGGCATAAGCTTTCTTGGGCTAAAACCCACTTCATCAGATGCATGGAGTGAAAAATACAGTAGGTAGATATAAATATACAGTACACGAAAAGTTGGGAGTTGCCTTACCAAGTAGGGGGGTCAGTGCTAATGAAGCCAGTTCCCAACAGTTGACAATTTCAACAGAGGGAAAATTACTTTTTGTAGTGCTGACATGGCCAATTCAGTCAGGGTGGATGTGGCCGATTCCCAACAGTTGACAAGAAGGTGTGAGTATCAACAGAGGGAAAATTGACAGAGCCAGAAAGGTATCCAGAAGTCACCTACTACAGGATAGGCCCAATAAAGACAGTAACAGACTGCCACTAGCCAGCACCTACAGCCCCCAACTAAACCCTCTCCAGCACATCATCAAGGATCTACAACCTATCCTGGAGGACAATCCCTCACTCTCACAGACTTTGGGAGGCAGGCCAGTCTTCGCTTACAGACAGCCCCCCAACCTGAATCAAATACTCACCAGCAACTACACACCACACAACAAAAACACTAACCCAGGAACCAATCCCTGCAACAAATCCTGTTGTCAATTCTGTCTGCATATCTATTCAGGGGACACCATCATAGGACCTAATCACATCAGCCACACCATCAGAGGCTCATTCACCTGCGCATCTACCAATGTGATATATGCCATCATGTGCCAGTAGTGCCCCTCTGCCATGTATGTTGGCCAAACCAGACAGTCTCTATGCAAAAAAATAAATGGACACAAATCAGCAACCCTATGCCTGTTCCCACAGCAGGATGTTGGTGTTGGCATCTGACCCTGCCTGCCATAGCAGGGCAACAAGTAGAGATGATCTGAGGATGAGGCACTCCCTAACATGCATTATAGATCATTAGAGTTGGAAGGGATCTCAGGAGATCATCTAGTCCAACCCCCTGCTCAAAGCAGGACTAATCCCCAACTAAATCCCCAAATGGTCCCTTTAAAGATTGAACTTACAACCCTGGGTTTAGCAGGCCAATGCTCAAACTACTGAGCTATAATAGGGGCCTAGGACTTGCTTGCTGCTGACACTGGCACAGCAATGGTGGAGCTCTCTCTCCTGGTCCCCAGCTGGATTTGCAGCCAGCGCTTTGCACACTTTCTTGGCATGTTCTCCCTGCACTTGAGTGGTAGGTCCCGGTGCTTGGGACCTGCTAACCAGGGCCTAGCAACTTGCTTAGGTTTTCAGGATCCCCAGAGGAAAGGCCTAATGTCTAGGTCCTGTTTGTCTCCATGTGTCAGGCTCTGAGTCCAGTGGCTCTGACGTATTTTCCAATCATGTGGCTAGAAGACATCAGGCAGATGCCAGACCTCTCCTCCAGTGCCCTCTGCAAGCACCACATTCCCTTTAAAATTTCAGACCCTGGCACTAAGTGCAGATAAATATTCATGTATTGGGTGTCTTGCTCTGTAACTGCCACTGCCTTTTTGGCTTCTACATGCATTTAGCAAACAGGCAGGGCATGTACCATGTGTACTCAGTGCTGGGCTGTGGAGATGGGCAATGGCCGTCCCCCTATGCTGTGTAAAGATGGGAGAACAGAGCACCTAGCAGACAGGAGCTTTCTGGAATCCAAGCTCTCAGGCCTTTGCTTGCCCTATGTCATAAGGCTAAATTACAATCTAATTTCTCCCTAATACTTCATCTTTTCAGTGGGTGAAGATCACATGTTGTAATCATCCCCAGCTTAGGGAGTTGTTTGGAAATCAAAGGGCCAGATGTTGCCCCACGTTTGAAGGGGAAGCTTTGAAATAAGCCCCAGCTGGGCCATCGGTACTTAAATCACAGACGGTGATGCAGAGCTTGGTTAACTGCTGTGATAGCATCGCTGTGTCAGAAGAGAGATTTAAAAGCAATATCCCGATAGATACCCTGAGTGGACAAGGGGGATGGTTAACGCTGAGACTTTCCCCCAGGTGACATTGATATTTCAATTTGTTTGCTAATGCTGAGACTGTTTATGATAGTGATTATCTACCATCCCCCATCGTTTTGAGTTTTATTAAAGGAACAGATTTCAGTATAAATTAGATATGACAGAGAACAATAGAAAGAGCTTAGGTGACTCAGGGGCCCTTCAAGCTGCTTATGAAACTCGTTGCTCTTAAAGACAACTGGGCAGGCCAACGTGAGAAGCACAGTAGCAGAGGAGGGAAGGGAAGGAACATGAAAGCCAGGCTATAGCCACAGCAAGCCAGAGCTTGGTATGGGAGACCTCCTGGAGGCTCAAGAAGAGCAGGAGAGAAGCATATTCCATTTATTCATAGCACCAGTACCACCAAAGCCATTTGGCTTTCCAGACAAGGAAGGGCAAAGGGTAGACTGTAGAGACGCCCTGTCCCTTGTGGGATGGGGTGCAAGATGAAGGAGACTGCGGGTGGGGAGGTGAGTGGGGTTTTGAAGAGTTTGTAGTCACAGTGCAGTCTCCTTTGGCTGCAGGTGCAAACTTCCAGGCCAAACCTGCCTGGGATGTGGAGCTGGATGGGAATCTGCAGGTGCGGGCTGGCAAGGGGTCTACCAGTGCAGGGACACATGTGGGCAGCCTGTTGGCTTTTCAGCTGGCATTAGTACTAGTGAAAAGCAGCAGACTCTGTTACCCAGGGAATCCGTACAGCACAGGCAGGGGCAGAGCCAGCTTCCCCACATTGCCCTGACAAATGTCCCTGAGTCACCCCCACCTTCTGAGAACCAGGCAGATGCATTGCAAAGCTTTTTTCCTGAGGAGACTGAGCACAAATGGGCAAATACTTAAACCTCAAGTTGCTACATCCATATCTGATGTAACTCACACAATGGGGCACTTTCATTCAAATATGCCTTGATCTTTTAATCTGAATATGCTTGTAGGCTGGCAGGGCCATCCCTCTGTATCTTCATCTTAGGAAGGCAATGGCTCCTTGCAGTTTGGGTCTGCTAGAGCCTTCTCCGAGCAAAGGGGAAAGGGAGGAATTAGTGGTTCTCAATGGGCCCTCGGCCTTCATGCGGGGCAGGGCTGTAAACAGTCTAGGCTCTGGCCTGCAGTCAGCAGAGCTGTAGCAGTTTTTTCACCCTGCCTTTAAGCAGGGTTGGGCAGCAAATAGTCAATGCTCTGGCCTGCAGTCAGGCAGAACTAGCACAAGTCCAGTCACTGGGGCTCAGGTAGGGGTGACTGAGGAGCGCAGGCCCCCTGGCCTAAGGAGGGGGAGTTCTGCTACCCTACAGATGGGGTGGCAACAGGGACGCACGCGGGCCCATTTACCTCCACCGCATCCCAGCCCAGGGCCCTACCAGCAATGGAGGGGTCCATCATTGGTCAGCTGGGATCTGCCCACAACATGCTGATCTTGTTTCAGGCCCGCTCTGAACCAGACTGTTGCCTGGTTTCCCTGGGCTGCTTCCTACTCTCCCCCTCGGGTGTACCTATGTCCAAAGGTCATCCTCAGTTTCCCCAGGATACACCACCAAGGGTAACAGTAGCAGCTCCTCAGCATCGGGAGTATCAGAGCTCTCAGGAAGCTCAGGCTTGTCCCTGGGGCAGCAGTGGTTCTCCTTGGTGTCCCTCTCCAGCAGTGGGGAAGAAGTGCCTGTCTCCTTCAGCAGCTCCCTCCTAACTGAGCTGCTGGGCCAGCCTTTTATAATTCCACTTCCTGTCCTGTCCCTCTGCTTCTGGCATGTCCCTGGTCCTCCTGGCTCTGCCCACCAGGTGGCTTGCGGCGTTCCCTCCCAGTCCGTGGGAGGCCCTGCTTCCTTGCTACAATGCTCTACAGAACAAAGTAGATTTGATTCTTCTACTTCACTAGTCGAGGCATTATTTGGGCTACACCCATTTTCTGAGAAGATGCCCACCTGAAACCTTCGTAACTCTATAACCACCAGATGGATTTTCTTCAAAGATGCCTTCGTGTTTAGAACTGGATGAGATCTACAGAACAAATCCGGTGGGTTTGAAGCTATATAAGCGCAATCTTTCTGAGGCAAGCAGTACTTCTGTTAGCTTTGGCTATTGTACTGAGCAGAGGTCGATTTTAGTGGAAGAAAAATCCTTTCATCTTGGAAATAGTGGTTTTGTTATGAACATGGTGAACTTCTGAATTGAGATTGTTCACTACATTTCATCATATTTTCCAGTAAGTGATGCTTTGCAAGTTTTGTACATAAATCAGCAATAGCTGATGGAAACAGAAATATTTCATACTGCACCTCAGTGACAAATGCTTGCAAACAATTCCATTTTGTCACATGTGCAAATTCTGATGAAGCAGAAATTGTTCATTTTGCAGGTGGTTCTCATCAAGCCAGTGAAATATTTGTAGAGACACAGAGCAAATGGGCAAAACCCAGTAGAACTAGCATAGAAATAAAAACAGGAAAACTCCAGTTAACACTTTTTATTCAAAATTGCAATTTTTCTCCCCAAAATGGGTTTTGTTTTGTGCTTTATTAACACACCGGCAGCTCTCAGAGCCAGATGCTGAACAACCACAATGAGCACAGACTAACGGTGAGGTATAATCTAGCAGAGTTCATTAAAAGAGAGTTCACATTGCTTATGTTTAATTTTGTCAAGAACTCTGCTTTTTTCTAGTTGCCAAGAAAGCAGATATATGGATGAAAGAGACCCCCATGGCGGCAAATCCCTCTCATCCAGTCACAGGCCAGTTGGGGAAGGATTGCTTTCTGTTCTTTCAATAAGTGATTGGGGGGAAACCAAACATCTAGCACTCCACGTGCAATGAGTCGTGATTATTTTACGTTCTGACAGCCAGCCTAGAAATTACAATCATCCTTGTTGGTCTGAGCGGCAGCAGGGCCCTTTAAATGAGTTCCTCCTTATTTCCTGTTCCTGGTGCAGCTGGTATGATTTAGCTGAACTTGTCACAGGGTTTTAAGTAGTTTAAGTGAGCAGCAATATAACCTGCTTTTGTCCTGGTGCTGAAGGCATGTACTGCTGAAATTTACCAGTTGAGGCTTTTACCACCTTGATGAAAACTCCACATCTTAATGCTGAGCTTGGAAGCAATGATGAGGGTGTCAAAGTGCATTACTTCATGAATGTTACAATATTCCCTTTTAACCCCAATCATCATGCACAAATGTCACAGCAGCAGCAGCCTGTTCCTAAGGGCACAATAACCAGCCTTCCAGAGAAGAGAACGGCTTTTGACCTGGCATTTCCCAAGCACTGCTTAGCCCCTCTTCTTTGGATAAAAGGGTAGCTAAACCTCTCACTTACCTGAACAGATAAGACAGCAACTGTCAAAAAGAGCCCAAGTCCAGGGGCCTCTCAGCTAAGGGTGGGAATCCTTAGCTCTCAGCCCAGCCATGGTGAAATGCCATGTGCTATTATTCCATTAAACCAGAGCGAAGGCTGAGCACCCAGATCAGTGGCGCAAGGGTAACAAACCCTTGCAAGGATGGTGCAGATATTAGAGCAACAAGACTATACCCAGGGGAAATTCAGTTCAAAATCAACACAAAAGAAATCTAAACATTTACAAGTATGAGAATAGAGTCAAGACACCCAGGCCTCTCCCTACTGCAGTATCACCCCCTGCTGCTCTCTCCTTCAGCGTTCCAAAGATCCGATCCTGGAAATCCTCAGTAACAAAGTGCTGGCAGACGCAGGTCCTACACTGGAAGACATCAGTTTGGACAAGGATTTAAGGATGCGGCTGTAGGCATTGTAAGTGTGCCTGTGTCACTGTGCTGGTACAGCCACTGTGCTGCTGGCCCCCTCCCTGCATCAGCATTTCTCACAAGGAGACCTCAGAATGCAGACAAGAGTCTTTTCTTGTGCAGTTTGGCATATAGGGTGCCAGCTGTGTCAGCTTTATCCCTCATTGACTTGGGCTCATCTCATGTAAGATCTGCAATTGCAGAACCTGGGCCAAAAAGGGTTGTACTGTGAGGCTGGGAGGTGTTAGTGGCTGCCATCAAGTGGACCTTTGATCATTACACAGTCCCAGACCTGGTTAAAACCAATGAGTGTGCAAAACAGCCTTCTTCAGGCTAAATGGAAGGAGCAATTAAATGTCCGTTTGTGTAGTGATAGGTGGAAACTAAAGGAGTTACTGCCCAAGGCATGGGGTTGCAAGACAAAGCCTGAGCTGGGGTAAGCAATGGGGCCTGAGGGGTTTCCATGGCACTGCAGGGGCTCGGGGTATGCTAGAGCAGTGAAAGCCAGCAGACAGTGAGAAATGTGAGTGTGGCCCCAAGAGGGAGCAGAGAGGCTGGGCTCTTTCAGGCACAGGACTCGCTGCTGGAGAGGCAGACTTGGACACTGAGCCAGGAAACTATCTGCTTTGTTCCTGCTGTGTTATGGGAAACAGGACTTTGTACGCTCTTTTCCCCACAGGGAAGTGTGAATTCCCACTCCACAGAACAGGTTGCTCCTCCAGGGGGCCATCAAACAGCTGAGGGTAGAGGGGCAGGCACCGGCCCTCATCTATCCCTGTGCCATTGTGGTGAGTTGGGAGCAGCAGGGCTGGGCCATTGAGGGGCAGCAGGATCCCTGCATCGTCCAACCCAATAGAGACCACGTGTTCCAGAGCCAGGCACTGACTGAGCTGGAGCCACCAGGAACCCACCCCAAGGGGCTGCTGTGTGTGATATGGCACTGGAGCCTGGCACAGCAGCTCCTGCTGCCCTGGGCTAAGAGCACCTTCCAGGTTAGAGGCAGGGAGCTCAGAGAGGGAGGTGTGGGGGGGTCCCCTTCTCTGAGCCACATGGCCAGTGGCCTCCTGCTACACTGGGCACTGACTCAGCACCAGGAGGGGTGGGAGCAGGGTGGGGTGGAGGATAGACCTGGTCAGAAGGGTACTGGGCAGAGGGAGGAGAATAGTGGGGCAGATGGTGTGGGAGACGGGAGAGATTGATGGCGTGGGAGAGGGGAAGCTACAGGCACTGACTACTATGTCTCTTTAGGCCCCCTGCCTCCGGTGCCCACTGGCCTGTGATTGTGGCAATGGCTGTGTGGGCACTCTGTGTGCTGGCAGTGGTGGTGTGGGGGCTGTCTGAGGAAGAAGGGATGGGTGAGTCACTCACGGGGGTCCTGGGGCCTGTGGAGGTTCAAGGGTGTTTCTGCGGGGCTGGCTTCCCATGCTGTACCCCTAGGGCCTGCCAGACCCTGACTCACTCATTGCCTCACTGACCCAGGCTGCGGGTGCCAGATATTTCCACAGCACAACACTGCTCTCCTCCTCCCCAGTGGCAGAGGCAGACCCCATCATGCATGGGGGTGACCCTGGACAGCATGGGTAGGATGGGCCATGCAGAGCCCAGAGCAAAGCTGAGCTGAGGGAGGTGCAGCTGGGAGCCTGTGCTGGCAATGGGGGGCAAAGCATGTCCCTTGGGGGGATGTTACCCAGCCTTGGGGTTTGGAAAGGCCCAGTCCAGCCTCAACCCCAAGCCTTCCCATATAGCCACCCCATGCACTGACCAGGATCAGGGCAGGGGCCCACATTGGGTAGACTATACATACAAACATGTCTGATGGTTCTGTGGCTTCCTCATGCGGACAGCATGTCCTTGGCAATCCTGACCATGGCGTGCACTGTGTACGTAGTGCTCAGACCCACTGGGCAGGCACAAGGTGCACAACAAGGGTCAAAAGGGGAGTTGGGATGGAAATAGCTGTGCCCTTCCCTGCTCTGCCCCACTTCCCATTGGCTAGGCTGCACCGATGTCCAGGGCTCATCCTCCTGGGCCCATCCTCTCAGGTTCCCATTCTGCTAGTCCAAGCCCCAGGCCCATCCTGCACTCTCTTCCCCCAGATCTCCCCACAGTCCCTAGGCCCTGTCCCCCACTGCACCTTCCCCTGGGACTCCCCTAGCTCAGAGCAGGAGCTCCAGCATGGTGTGCCCTGTAGAATAACCAAGGGCAATGGTGCTGTTCCCTAGGTGTCATGTACTTCTGGGCCAAATCTGGACTGGCTACAGAGCTAGCTGATGCATCCCAGGTGTGTTCTCATGAGATCTTTTAATGCTCTGCCAGGCATCACTGAGGTTCCTTTAAATATGATATTTACACAAAGTGCCACCTTGTGTCTGAACAGTAAATACAGTTTAGCATTCCGTCACCTCTTCCATTTAAGTTCTACATTCCTGCCATTTACAATATTTACACTATCACGCTGTCTTTGATGTTCAGTGCGAAAGTCTGTTAAGTGTCTCTGAATCATGTTTGTTTTCTAATTGCACAAACTGAACATGTAACAGCCTTATCATCTGGCTGTCTATTAGTTGACACAACTGGCAGTGGTTGATCTGGAATCCTTAAGTCTCCTTCTTGTTCTGCATCTGCCATCTGTAGAGTTTGCTCTGATTGTACTTTCTGAGGAACAAACTGTAGATGGCAATGGCTTCTGTTGAACTCTTCACAGCTGGTCTCAATCACATATGTTCTGGGCGCTGAATTCTTTTTCTTTACAATAGCTGGAGCTGTCCGTCCTTTTTCTCCATCCAATTTGACATGAATATGGTTATGGGGTTCTAGACCTGGCAGTTCTCTAGCTGAGTGACATCTTTTGTAAAAGTATTCATTAGCTCTTTTAGCCTTTTTATCTAATTTGGCTACTCTTCATGTCTGGACAGTTTGGAGATAGATTCTTTTCCAAAGTTGGAACAGTAGTTCTGAGTTGTCTTCCCATCAGGAGTTGTGCTGGGCTATGTCCAGTAGCTGCTATTGGTGTGGATCTGT
The DNA here is from genome assembly GCF_007399415.2 of Gopherus evgoodei. NCBI lineage: Eukaryota > Metazoa > Chordata > Testudines > Testudinidae > Gopherus > Gopherus evgoodei. The sequence continues at coordinate 4,314,413 of NC_044336.1, read as the reverse complement.
AACTCAGAAGAACAAGGAATGGATCTTCCTACTATAGGATTTTCTTGACTGTCTGTACAGCTCCCTCAGCTTCTCCATTCACCTGTAGGTATGTGGGTACAAAATCATATTTCATTTGGAATGATTTAAATTCTACTGCAGTGAATTGTGGTCCATTGTCCATCCCCAGTTGCTCTGGAATACTGAAATGAGTAAAAGTGCACTTCGATTTTTGAGGAAAGTCAGTTTGTTTTGAAATAATGTGACACTGCTATGGAGATCCCCTACATTGTGATTTCGAACCTGCAGCTTTATGTTGAAATCATTTAAGTGGCCTGTAATCAACGAGGAAGGTCAGAATGCTCATGCTTGTGGCATCCTTCAAAAAATCATGCAGCTCTTCTGCCTTTTTCTCTGGAATGTTCTGTAGATATTCTTCCACATGAACTCGAATTTCCCACAGCCTTCTTAGTACTTGCCCTCTGCTCAGCCAGCCGATGTCATTATGAACCAACAGGTCATCGTAATCGGCAGATACTTCTGAAAGAAAGCTTCTGAACTATCTGTGTTGCAGTGATGACTTGGACCAAAGGAAGTTGACAAGTTTAATCACCATTGACATTACATTAGCATACTCATTGCTAACCTTTGCACAAAGAGTGGTTTGATGGATTGCACAGTGATAGGACACTCAATTAGGGTCCAGATCTTGCTGACATTTTAGAAGCCCTCGGTGAGTTCCAATCGTGGCAGGAGCGCCAGCTGTTGTAATTGACACAATCTGAGTTACAGCCAAACATTCATTAGACAAAACAGTTCTAACAGATTTAAACAAATCCTCGCCTGTTGTGCGATTGTTATGTGGTATAAGGGAAAAATGTGTGCCTTTCTAATTGGAATGTGTCTGGCCTCAGCTTCCAGTCACTGCTTCTTGTTCTGCCTTTCTCTGCTAGCCCTTCAGCACCCAGTATTTCCTCCCGTGACAGTACTTATACACATTGATCAAGTCACCTCTTGGTCTTCCTTTTGGCAAACTGGACAGATTGAGCTGTGCAAGTGCCTCTGTAGGAGATTTTCCTCCAGACCTAGAATTATTTTTGTGGCTCTTTGCTGCACCCTCTCCAATTTATCAACATCTTTTCTATAATGTGGACACCAGAACTGGATATAGTATTCCAATATCGGTCTCACCAACACCGTACACAGAGGTAAAATCACCTCTCTCCTCCTCATTCTGTCCAAGGGCAGGGCCGCCCAGAGGATTCAGGGGGCCTGGGGCGAAGCAATTTTGGGGGCCCCTTCCATAAAAAAAATTGAAATACTCTACAATACTATATTCTCATGGGGGCCCCTGTGGGGCCCGGAGCAAGTTGCCCCACTTGCTCTGCACCCACGGGCAGCCCTGAGAAAAATAAACTTCTGCATCTCGGCACAAACCCAGTTTTGAGAAAACTTCTTTACAAGGTATCACTGGTTCTCAGCATCAGCTAGGGCTTAAAGGCACTAAAGCTCATTAAAAGGGTTGGAGAAATATTTTCTGTCAAAACTTTTTCTGGATCAAAAACTAGGGGTTTTTAAAAAGCAGAAAAAAATCATGGACAATGTCTGCTTTCCTTCAAAATTTGTTATGCTTTTTTTAATTGAAAGGCTGAAATTAGTCTGTCAAAACCTGAATATGGTTTGTGGTTTCAGAAATCTGTGGCCAAATATTTGCTGCTTGCTGTATTTGATTGTTTAAAGAAACAATAAAAAAATTCTGCTTAAAAAAAATCCAAAACTTTTGAACCACCTCAGCTTGTGACCAAATGCCTGAGCCCATCCAGTCAGATTTTTCCAGGTTTCTGATACTCTGCTGGCTTCCTTGACTCATATCTGTCTCCATAACTTTGGGTTCATTTAGGTTAGAACATAAGAACAGCCATACTGGGTCAAACCAAAGGTCCATCCAGCCCAGTATTCTGTATACCGACAATGGCCAATGCCAAGTGCCCCAGAGGGAGTAAACCTAATAGGTAATGTTCAAATGATCTCTCTTCTGCCATCCATCTCCACCCTCTGACAAACAGAGGCAAGGGACACCATTCCTTGCCCATCCTGGCTCATAGTCATTAATGGACTTAACCTCCCTGCATTTATATGTTTCCTAGAGACTGGCTCCATCGGGTCCCTCCCAACTGGAGACGGTTACTGTGGGTTTGTCTTTGGTACAGCTTATGTACATACTCCACGAACTGAGCATTTGAGCTTGTTCCAGAATCTGGGATGAGCCTGCGTTCTGAAAACTGAAATGTTCAAAATAGCATATGCATGTGAATGGACACAGGGTGCTCAAATTAAATTAACCTGGGAGTTCTCAGACTGTAGGTCAGGACCCCGCACAAGTTTATTACTCAGGGGGTCACGAGGTTATTACTGGGGGCTCGCGAGCTCTCAGCCTCCACCTCAAACCCCACTTTGCCTCCAGCATTAATAATAGTGTTAAATATAAAAAAAGTGTTTTTAATTTATAAGGGGGGGGTCGCACTCAGAGGTTTGCTGTGTGAAAGGGGTCACCAGTATAAAATTTTGAGAACTACTGAATTAACCCCTCTGAAACCTCGGGGAATGCAGGGGAGAGGGGTCTCCCTTGGTAGGGTTGGGAAGGAAGTAGGTGGTGTAGGATATTGCTCTTCTCCTGTGATCCCTCCCCCAGTGGCTAATTTTAAATGAAGCTACCCTCCCCTTACATGAATCTCCCTATGGCACTGAAATTAAATATAGACTATAATTTGGTATTTGAGAAGTGAAAGGGATGGTAGCCCTAATGGAAAAGCTAACAGCTTGGCTCTTCTGCAAGCCTCAAACTGCTGAATGAGCTTTAGGGTAGGGAAGGCTGTGTCTCCCAAACAGCCTGGCCCTGCCCCCTATATGACTCCCATCCACTTCCTGCCCCACGACTGCCCGCCCCCCTCAGAATCCCCAACCCATCGGGCTCCTTGTCCCCTCACTGTCCCCCAGAGACCCCACCAACACCACCCCGGGATCCCACCCCTGCTCCCTGTCCCCTGACTGCCCCGACCTCTATCCACCCCCCCCGCTGAGTTCTGACAAACCCCCAGAACGCCCATGATCCAACCCCCTACCACCCCCTCCCTGTGCCCAGACTGTCCCCAGGACATCCTGCCCCTTAGTCAGTTCCCCTGGCCACAGCCTCGGCCCCTTACCCCCGGATCACCCTCACTCGTAGCCTCCAGGACCGTCCCTCGACAGCTGCAGCGTGGCTTTGGCGGGGCCCCTGAGCTCCACCCCACTCAGGTTGTGTGGTAAGGGGGTGGGGCTGCGAGCTCCAGGCCCAGCGGAGGGAGCTCAGGCCCCGCTGGAGCTCGCAGCCCCACCCCCTTACCACGTGGCTCTGAGCGGGGCGGAGTTCAGGCCACGCCAGAGCCACGCTGCAGCTGTTCGGGGACGCTGCTGGGTGCGCTGAGGCTCTGGGAGAGGGGTGGAGGCGGGGTGGGCCGGGGAGGGAGCCTCAGCCATTCTCATGGAGGCCCCTGTGGAGCCCGGGGCCTGGGGAAAATTGCCACACTTGCTCCCCTCTCCCCCGTGGCCCTGCAGGGTCCCATTAGCCCTTTCTGCTACAGCATCCCACTGGGAGCTCAGCTGAGCCGATTGTCCACGAAGACCCTTGAATCCTTTGCGGAGTCCTGGCTTCCCATTCTGCAGGGCTGGCTGCATTCCTTGGTCCTAGAAGGATGACTTTGCTTTTGGCAGTTTTAAAACCACATATTGTTCGAATGGGCTAAGCTCCCTGAATGATCCTGACAGCTCTGTGCACTGCATTATGTACCATGTCGCCAATCTTTGTGCCAGTCGCACCTTTTATCAGCCCGTGATTTTACCTTCACAGCCAGATCCCCGATAATCTTGAATAGTGCCAGGCCTCGTTCCAATCCCTCTGGACCTCCCAGCACATGCAGCGGACTTGGGTGCTGGGGCGAGGAATCCTTGAGGGACCTCTGTGGGAGAAGGAGCACTACTGAACCTGGGTGAGCAGAGCCCCCACATACATGTACATCCTTGACCCCCTAGGCCCTGACTCACCAGAGTGGAGACTGTCACTGGGGCCAAGCTGTGGGTGCAATAGGCACAGCTGCCCCTAAGGAGTGGGCAGCACCCAGGTACAGAGCCCGGTGTCCTGCACTCCCTCTCTCCAGGGGTTGCAGAGCCCTCAGGTGCGTGATCCAAAAACACTGGCCTGGGAGTGGGGCTGGAGCTGGGAGAAGAGGGCAAATTCCCCTGCTGAGGATGGGCTGCACACTTCTGCATGCCGAGAGGCTCTCTGCCCAGTGCAGGCAGCACAGAGTGACAGCATACGGAGGGAAACGGGTGAGAGGTGTTGGGCAGCAGAAGGGAAGTGGAGAAAGAGAGTGGGGAGACAAGGAGAGGTGCGGGTAGAAGGAAAGAGAAGAGATGGATATAAACAATGGGGGAAGTGGGAAAATGGGTCAGGCTTTGTCTAGCAGCAGCTGTGCATAGAAACCACATGGCCTAGAGCGATAGTGGCCATGGAGTCCTGCCCAGGCATCCTCACCCAGCTGTGAGGTCCAGGGACTCTGGCTGCTCCTGAAGGACATGCCCCACTCCTGGGGCCTCAGCAGCCCCTCGATCTGCTCCATGTTCTCAGACTCACAGCCATGCCTGTCAGGATCCCATGGGGTCTAGGGATCCCTGGAAGGGCCCTTGGCACCAGCCTGGTCTTCCTTGTGCCAGGACCTCCAGAACAATGGCCACTCCAAGGATTCCATACAAACAGCAAGGGGTGCAGGTGTGGGGCCCTTCGTCAGGCAGGGACCAGGCAGCATGCAGGCACTGCTCCCTGCCCCCGCAACTCCCTTCATGGGGGATAGGCAGCCTGCCAGGTCACTCTAGGAGCTGTGGCAGTTCTGGTGTCTGGAGGCCACTGGTCCTGTTTCCCCTTTCCCCCCTATCTCGACGTGTCCCCCCCAAGTGGGCTTTGTCTACCCTTGTTCCCATTTCAGAAACGATGCTGCCACCATGCTACCTGGGAGGGCACAGAGCCCAGGAGGCACTGCTGTGACAGAGAGTAGCTGGGCATTCAAGCACAGGACTCAGGGAAACCCCCAGGCTGTGCTGAGGTTGCAGATGCACAGGTGGCACTTTGCTCTCAGAGCCCCCTCTGCACCTTTGGTGTGAGCATGGGGATCTGTGAGCCAGTGGTGGGCCTGGATCTGGCTGGCTGGAGTGTCTGCCCTGGCAATACGTATCCATGCATTGTACTGTGCATCCCTGCTCTGCCTGTGCCCTCACTCTGTGCCATGTCGTGCAGGCCAGGTGGCAGTGGCACATGCATGCTGATCCTTGGCAGTCCATGCCCTGAAGTTAGGGGCTGCTTGGCAGGGCTCCCAAATGCACCAGTTTCAGTTCCTTGTAAGCTCCTAGACTCTCCTCTAGGTGGCAGCATTTACCACCTGTTTTATCAGAGCCTCTGCGCTGGCTCGTGGCTCTGCCCGGCTCTGTGGGCACCAGCCTGTCCCAGATGTTCTCTGGCTGGGAGCTCCCAAGAGCTGAACGTACAGATACCCAGATCCCAGGAGCTGGGCACTGAGGGCCCATTGAGGGAGGCATCCACATTTCTGTATACACATGGCCCAGACAGGGGACATCTGGCAACTGGAAAGAGATGAGGAGCCCAGGGTCAAATAGCAGGGCCCTTGGGGAGCAGCAAAGGCACACAGATTTAGGCCCAGTGTCTTTTTCTCCCCCACAGGCGGGAGCTGCCCAGGGCAGTGGCTGTTGTGCCATGGGGAGCTGTGGGCACTGACTGCCTGGTCTGTTAGATGGGGAGAGGGTGCTGCCCTGGCTCTGTCCCCCTGATCGGATGCCCCAGCAAACAGCTGCTCTGACCCAGTCCCTTCCCTTTCTTTCCCTCCAGCTCACAGTGTTCCACCCCATGACCCCGCAGGGCATGTGCCAAGCAACGACTCCAAGCCCTGCTAACAGGCAGGCTGCTCCCTGCAGATAGGCAGAGTGATGCAGCCTTTCCCCAGCCCAGCCTAGCACTGTTCCCTGTGACTGTCTCAGGCAGCCCTGCATCTCCCAGGCTGTGTGGCTTCCAGGATCCATTGCTGGCAGCACTTGGGGTGGCTCCTGCTGACACCCAGCCCCACTTCTTCTAAGCCCAGCTATTTGGAGTCTCCTCCATAATGACCCAGCAGCTGCTCCCATTTCTCCCAGCCCCTCTATGCAGGAGGCTTTGCCTCCAGCCTGACCCTGGGACTCACCCTCCTGCCCCAAGAGAGGGTGAGTGTGGGAGTGAAGGAGTGGGAAAGGGCGAGTGGGAGTGAGCTGGAGCGGGGAGCCAATGGGTGATAGTGAGGCCAGGCATGTAGCAATGACCTAGATTGCTGGCTTCCTCCTACCTTTCTCTCTCTGCCTGCGTGGGCACTGAGGCACTTGTGCAGTGTGGGTGATGGCGTGGGTGCAGGAGGCAGCAGCGGGGGCAGATCTCTGCGGTGGCATGGGGCTGCCTGCCTGGCCTCCCCAGCTCTGTTCACAGTCACGTCCCCACGCAGGCCTCTGTCACCCATTAGAGCCATGAGCCCCTCGAGGCTGTGAGCAACAGCGATTAACGCCCCAACTGCCATGCTGGATGGGGAGGAGAGATCGCCCTTCCCCCTTCCCAGGCACTGGAGTCACATTCAGAGCCACAGTGCAATGCTAACTGGTTACAGCACCAGGTATCCAGGCAGCCGTCATCCTTAGGGTTGCCAGGTGTCTGGTTTTTGACCGGACAGTCCAGTTGGAAAGGGGACCTGGCAGTGTCCAGTCAGATGTACTGACTGGACATTAAAAGTCCAGTTACCACAGGCAGGAGGTGGGTTGGGGAAAGTGGCACCCTGGCTCTGAAGCGGTGGCTCCCGCAGAAGCACACATGCACCAACTTGGGTGGCACCTTTGAGGAACACAGTTTGCAGGGCTGTGGCAGAGGACAGAGTGGGGGGGCCCATGGAAGCGGGGGAAGGGTCTCCCAGCAGGCATAGACCATTCCCCGGGACGGAAGGAATACGAGCTGCCCCACCAGCCAGCACTTCCCCTGGCCATGCTGTCAGGCAGCTCTGGGGCAGAGAGGACTTAAGTGGACAAGGAAGGGGGCTGGTGGGCAGGCAGAGCTGGGGGGTGGGGGGTGGGAGGCTGTTGTGCAGGAGAATCATGTCCTAGCTTGCCAGCAGAGCTGCCTGGCTGCTCCCCTGTGGCTGCAGCACTCTTCTGACCTGCACTCCCAGGCAGCCTGCTGGAGCTGGGGTTTGCAAGTCCCTTGGGTCTGCTCACACTGGAGTTGAGGGGAGAGGAGCGAGCAGAGGGCAGGGCTTTGGGGTGAAGAGGCAGAGCAAGGGTGGGACCTGGGGAAAGAGGTGGGGCAAGTGTGGGGTCTGGGGGAGCAGGAGCCAGGCCTGGGGGAAGAGGTGGAGCAAGGGCAGGGCCTGAGGGAACAGGTGGAGCAGGAGTGTGTGTGTGTTTGGAGACGGGGCGCTGGGGGAAGAGATGGAGCAGGAGCCAGGCCTGGGGGAAGAGGTGGAGCAAGGGCGGGGCCTGGGGGAACAGGTGGAGCAGGGCAGGAGGGAGGGCGCTGGGGGAAGAGGTGGGGCAGGAGCAGGGCCTGGGGGAAGAGGCAGGGAAATGGGGTCTGGTTTTCAGAAATAAATAAGTTGACAACTTTAATCATCCTGCTTCTCCTGGGAGCCATGAGGGCAGAGAAAATGTCTCTTTGCCACAACACTTGAGCCGAACACCACTTGTTCATGCAGCCCAGGAAGGCACAGCGTCCTCCCAGCGAAGCCCGGTGCCCAGGTGGCAGCTGAGCTGGGCAGGGATGACAGTGCCTCAGTCCCTGCATCTGAGAGCAATGGGCACAGTCTCCTGGTCATGGAGAGGGGATCACAGCCACCTTGGCTGTCGCTGTCCTTCTCCTCTACCAGCAGTTGGGATCTAGGCAGACCCCCAGACAGTGGGCAGGGTTGCCCAATGGTGTAGCACCCTGGATGAAAGGGGCTGGCATTCTTCCTGCCAGCTCCTCTCCTGACCAGCCAGCAGCCCCTATCTTACCCTGCCACATGACCAGAGCTCCTGGGCTCTCTCACAGTCCCAGAAAATCAGAGCAATGCTCTGGGCTGGTCCTCTGGCCCCGCCCCAGCCCCTCCAGACAGAGGAGCAGGGGAGGACAGTGCCCTCAGCTGCACGAGTCTGCGGTGACCCCCTTCAGCAGGTGAGGGGTCAGTCAGAATGGGCAGGGGGACCCTGCCCAACAATCTGCCGTTTGGTAGCAATGGCCAGTACTTGAGGCAGAGATGTCTCTGGCTTCTGTCCCTCTGGGAGCCTCATGAGGGGAGGCAGCCACCCACACAATGGCACTTGATCCGTGTCCAGAGAGCAGAGGGGTGGCCAGCGGCAGTTCTGGGACAGTCGGGGCATAGACCAGGCAGCACTAGAGACCTTATGGGTGACCCAGTCCATCCTATGTCACAGCCTAACCAGCAGGCAACAATGTGGTGAAGAGGCAGCCCCACGCATCAGCTTAGAGACCACACTGGCCCCCCTGAGCTGGGAAGTGAAGCTGGCACTAGGGTACATGATGCTTATGGAAGAGTCCATGCTGGGCACCGAGGGGTAACCCTAGGGGAACCTTTGCAAATGCAGGCCCAGGGCTGATCTCTGAGCACTGAGGGGTGGCAGTGTGGGGTCTGCATGTTAAACCAAGGCCCTTGGCTGCAAGCGCTTCCCTAAAACCCATCTGTGTCTCTTGAGCTGCATTTGCTCGGAGTCCACAAACACTGGTCAGGCCAGATGGGAATGTTATGCCTGTCCAGGGTGAGCTCCTGCCCAGCAAAGGGCAGGGCCTCCGCAGGGATCCCTGCATCAGAGCCAGAGCTCCTGGATGAGCTACTGCAGAGTTGGGAGAGAGACGCCCAGTCTAGGTTTAAAGGCTCCGAGTGCTGGAGAGTCCCCCTGTCCCAAGGGCCTTGTCTGCATTATGGGCTATATCAGCACTGCTGCAATTGATGCAGTGGGCATCCATTTAGTGGGTGTGGTGAAGATGTTAAGTTGATGGAAGAGTGCTCCCCCTTCGACTTAATTAATCCATCTCAATGAGAGACAAAAGCTACATCGACAGGAGAGCGTCTCCCACCAACGTAGCGTGTGTAGACACCGCTGTACGTCAGTGTAAATTACATCAACTTCAGTTACGTTCCTTACGTAGTGTTAGTGTAGGCCTAGGTGAGCTGCTCCATTGGTTAATCACCCTCCCTGCTAGAGCACTGTGCCTGATTTCCGGCTGCTGTGGGTCGAGCTCCAGCTTCCAACCACTGGGTCTCATCCTGCCATGCTGGCCAGGAGTTGTTCTTGACAGAAATGGCCTGAACCAACACCCAGGTGCAAACCTGCAATGCGCCCTTTGGGGGATTCCAGCTGTTGGTGCAAACTGGAGCTCAGGCATGTGTCTGGCCTGTGCCCATGGCTCCGCTGCCCTGCCCACAGAGAGTGGGGTGGATATGGTAATATTTGCTCCTTTCTGTTCTGAAGGGTGGGAGTTCCATTTACAGGACAGGATTGCTCTTCTGTCTTGTTTGGAGGGCAGAGCCGTCTGTCTGGCCCTGTGGTCTCCTCACAGCTCCAGTGAGGGTTCTATGCTCTGGTGCATTTGTTAGCTAGTTCTCTTCGCTTGTGTTCCACTGCCATGCCCTAGGGCATCTCCTATCCCCAGCCCTGCTTTAGAGCAATCGCTAGAGTTAACATGCCTTCCCATAATTGGGTTGCCAGCCCACTTCACTGGGATTCTCTGGGTAAAGACATGTTGTAGAAGCTGCTCCATGGTTAATTCCTCATGTACTTATGGGCCTTAGTCTCCAGCACGTCTTCCCCCGGCGGGTATGTGTACATGTCATTTTCATCCAGAACATGGGGCTCTGCAGCCACTTCTCTATTTACTGTAATTCTGAGCTCAGACACAACCAGAGACTCCCACCCTGTCTGGGAGTCTCGGCACAGGAAACAAGACTAAACTATTTTGGGATGTTTTTCCCTTTTCCTCATACTTGGGTGCTTTCCCATGTGGCTAAGTTGCAGAGCCCTGGGGAGGGTGAACCTGCTAGATACTGTCCCAGAGCTTCCCCAGAGCTTTCCATGCACATTAACCCTGTGCTGGCCAAGCACTTGTCCCACACCAGGCACACCAGATCTAGGAATAAGCCAGGAAGTCAGTTTGAACATCACACTGTCAGCTTGTCTGGATATGCCCCAGCCTAGGGTGACCAGACAGCAAATGTAATAGAGGTAATAGAGGCCTATGTAAGAAAAAGACCCAAAAATCAGGACTGTCCCTATTAAATGAGGACATCTGGTCACCCTACCCCAACCCCAAGGTCATTGGGCTGAGGCAGGACTCACATAGGGCTAATTCTGCCTTCCCATAACGCCAGGGGCAGGATGGGGCCAGAGCTCCAATCCATTTTTCTGTTAGCTTCCTGGAACCCAAAGGAACCCAGGGGAGCACAGCCTTTGCCCATTTTGGACTGGTCCTTATTGCACAATATTGCTTGCCCTGTGGCTTTGCAGCCAGGCAGACTTGGAGTCACTGTGAGTCGACAGCAAACGCTGTGCATGGGGTGCAGTGTTACCCTCAACACGCCGTGCCGCCCAGTCACCCCAGTGGTAACATGGCTCTCCACAGCCATACCTCTGTGGAGCTGGGCTGGGGGACACTCTGGGGCCTGTCAGCCACTGTTCAGTCCCTGGTGTCAGTGGTGAGCTCCTTTCCTGTGCAAAGAGGGAAGTGTAGAGCCGCTAACGAGCTGCCCTTTGACCTTGGCGTGTGCGGTGGGTAGGGATCAGCACACCCAAGGAGGTGCATGCCTGTGGCTGGGCTGCCTTACTTCCTGGCCAGGCCGTTCTGCAGGGGCCCTGGCAGCCAAGGGGTTCAGACTGAAGTTTACTTAAAAGTCTAATAAAAATTTTAAACTGGAAAAATCTTGAAGTGGAGGTTTCGTTTTGTTTAGAGGAAAAGACCCATAAAGATAAAGCTGAGCCCGAGAGCCACTCTGCTCCCACTGCCAGAGGCGACGGGGCTGGGCAGCACCGCGCTACGCCCCACGGCAGAGGAAGAGCTTGTTTTCCTAACAAGAAGTTTGAAGATTAAAGGGGAAAAAGTCAGCCATTTGGAATCCTCCACTGACGCTGCAAATACCCTTGTTAATAGATATGTCTCGGTTTGTTACCTCATTTTAATTAATCATTAAACAACGACAGCTGCCAAATTTCGGCCCTGGCTCTGGGCCTACAACTGCCTTGGAGCCCTTGAAAAATAGACTATTTATGGTGCCTGGGTTTAAAGCTTAAATGTCTTGTATAAACTTTCCCTTTCCTAAGAATAGCTCAGGGAGCACACTGCTGGCTGTATCTGCAGTGCCCAGCCCCGGCCCCCGAGCCATGCTGCCGGCTGGGTGAGCCCTGATAAGGCAGGAAAGAGCAAAGTGGCCTTTCCCTCTGAATGGCCCTGTGCAGCCATTTCCACAGAGGGAGGGTTTGATCCTGTGACAGAATAAGGGGAGACTGGGGCTGGGTGTGTTCTCAGCAGTGCTGGAGCCCTGCAGCCCATTGTCGTCAGTGCCGGGGGCAGGGACAGACTCAGACCCCTGGGCATGCACGTGGCATCAACTGGAGGCACGTCTGCGGGGTCGATGCCTGGGCATGTGGAACCCACCTGGTCTATGCTGTGTGGGGTGAAGAGAGCCAAAGTCCATGTGCCCTGTCCTGCCGGCTGGGTGCTGTGCTGCCTGCAGGAAGGAATCTACGCCTCCCCCGAGGGAGGTGGCCCTACCTCCTCCTGCCTCATTCGGGGTCTTACCCTGGGCTGAGATCACAGTCTGGTGAGGGGCCTGGCTGGCTCAGCCAGGAGCGGGATCCCCCCACAGCTTCCTGTTGTTCTGGGGGTGGGGAGTCAGGCTGGGTCATGCTCCTGCCATAGACATCAGCGCTGAGGCTGCAGGGAGGTGGAGCAGGTGATGGCCAAGGGGGAGGAGCTGCTGTCTTTGACTTCCTAACAGTATCCCTGCCAGAGCTGTGAGGATGTGGGGTATGGCCTGCAGTACAAGGCAGCATGCCAGCTGGCTGGGGAGGGGTATATTCCCTCCCCCCAAAGTGGAGTGCCCTGGGGCTGGGTTTCCTGTTGGAGCCTGTGGCCTGGCAGGGCAGCGATGGCCAGAGACCATCTCAAAGGCACTGTGCTGTCAAGCACAAGGCTGCCCCTCCTCTGCTCCAGAGGGGGAACCTGTGCTCCCCACCTACCAGGGACATGGGATACAAGGGACCCCCATACTCACCATGGAGCTAAATGTGCTAGCAGCTTCTTGTGCATGTGGGAGCAGGGCTGCCAGAGGGTCCTTAATACACAATATGGGGCTCCAGTCCAGATGCAGAACCTGTGCTGGAGATGGGGGTACGGTGTATATGAAGATAGCCAGACCAGCTCTGAGTGGCCCCAAGGCCCCATCTAAGGGCAACTGGCATTCCTGATACACAGGAATCTGCTGCAATCTATTGGAAAGGAAAACAGCCCTGCGCTCCAGCACTCAGATGTGGGCTGAGTGTGACCTGCCCTCGCTTCTTGAAGCCTGGGCGACATATTGGTGGGCTGTGCAGAATTTGATTTGAAATGTTTTGTAATTTCAACCAATAATATTGATGTTTATTTTAAGTATTTTTTTCAATGTTTATCAATTTAAATGTTCAGTTGCAGAAAATTATTGATGGGGGGATGTCAGAGAAGGGGGGGTGTCAAACAGTAATTATTTAAGGACAGTAGATGTTGAGATTCAAAAAGTCAAGTTTTATAACTATTAAAACACAAACTGTCAACATCACATGTCAAAATATAGAAAGTAAATAGCCTTAAATCAAATGGTAGTTGTCAGGCAGAATTTTTCTTACTCTGCCTGTCTGTACATTTGGATTGTTACCGATAGAAATATTTTATGGTCGGTTTGTGTGAGGAGTGAAATCAATCTTTACTGACATTGACCTATAAAAACTAGAATCCGTCTGAGCCTACATATTGCTTTGGTCAGCGCCATTGAATGGTCCTTCAAGAGTGCCCCCTTGGGGTACTGATGGGTTGTACACTCACTGCAGGTCCGGTTGCTCAAGGAGGGGCACTCGGTAACACTCTGTAGGGTGCGGAGTCTCAGCTCTGTGGCTGAGTCCCGCAGGCTGCTCACCCCTTCTGGGGTCACGGGAACCAAACAAAGAGCTGAGGAGAGCGAACGTCGCTGCAGGAACAGCAAATTCTTTGTTAGTCCCAGCGGGCCACTGGCCTCTGTTCCTTCAGAGGGGCCTTGGAAGGGCCGAGTCTGGAGCAAAGTTGCTGCTTCACCAGAAGGGACGTGGCACAATCCCTTCGCCTCAGGAGACCAGGGCCTTCCTTGTGGCAGAGCCATGCATGGCACGGACTTCTCCTGGTGCTGGGCAGCTCGGCACTGCGCCCTGCTCCGCTCCCCTCTGCTCCCAGAGCAGCTCCCTACTGCACTGAGCTTCCTCCCTTGAATTCCTCCATGCTTAACACAAGGTGCAGGTGCCATTCCAGCCCAGAGCAGCTCCCGATCCCCTCTTTATACACCCCGGCACACTCCCTGCCTGTTCTGTGGCTGCCCCCAGCCTTCTCCATGGCTCACGCTGCCGGGAGCGCATCAGACCCGTGCTCAAGCCTCTCCACCGGTTTCCAGGGCCAGTTCAAGGGCTTGGCCCTAGTTTTGAGTGCTGTCCATGCCCTGTGGTGCTGTCCATCCCCACAACCTGTCCCAGTGCAGTCCATGCCCATACCCTATCGGTGGCAGATACCCCGTGTGCATTGAGTTAAGTGAAGGTGTATAACAGCTAGGACAATCTCACCGCAGTTTGATGGCGGATGGATCCCAGAGAGGGGCAGGCCATGCCTTTCCCTCACAGCCACTTGTGTATCTGAATATAGCACAGGTGCAGGGTCAGTGTTGCAAAGCCATGGCCACTGGAATACAGAGGTGCCCCCCTGGTGGCAGAGAATGTCCCCTGCAGCTCCCAACCTATGGAAAACATCCCAGGTGTTTTCAGACCTCTTCCCCCCACAAGTGGGCACGTCCATCCAAACTCAGTTTGTAGCCACGGGGTGCATGGACATACCAGGACATATTTAATCACTGAAAGAGCAGTCCCTTGCCTAGAACAAGATGGAGATGCAGCCATGAGTTTGCATGGAGAGAACCTTATGGGACAGGCGCTTCACTCGCTTTACCCATCTTTTCAGGATGCCTTTGGCAATCCCAGCCCCGCCTCTGGGAGTGCCTGTCTGAGATACATGGCCCTTGGCCTGACCCTGTGCCCAGTAATAAAGCTGGCACTGACACTGTAGTGACACAGGGTCAGGGCTTAGGGAATGTGTCAGGTGACTTGAGCTCCCTCTCAGCCACTTAAGAGAGAATCAGCCAGAGAGAAGAGGAAGGCACTGCCCTGATCTCACCTACACCTGAGAAGTTCTCTGTACCAGGTCCAACCCTCGGGGACTCAAACCCCCTGCAACACCATAGTCCTGATTCAGGGCAGAATTTAAGTATGTCCTTAATCCTATTGACTTCAATGGAATTTAAGATTATGCTGAAAGATAGTTTGTTGAAGTAGTTAAGTAGTTTACTGAAAGGGTTTTTCCTGAATCAGGTGCTAGTTCATCAAGTTGTTAATATGGAAGTGGGGAACTTATCTGCTGTGGGAGGAAACAGACCATGTGAGATCCACCGATCGATTGGATCTATTTATCTATCTATCATCTCAGGTTTTGTATAGTTCCCGCCTAAGGGAAGTAATGACTGTGCTTACAGGTAATCTGGTGCAATAGCACTTATGGTATGGGATGATTTTGGTATTTAACACTACTTCCCCTGACAATCTCTGTTGTCGGTGTCTCTTTCCTTTCTGGCCCTTCATTCACTGTCTCCTTCTCTTTACTTCTCGCTGTTTTCCTCTGTTTCCTCTGTTTTTGTCTTTCCCTTCCCTATACAGGATGCTGCTGACACCTGTTTGCAGCCCGGGGATTTTGATCCCCTCCCACATGGCCCCAGTGCCTGTCTCCCAAGCAGTCATTGGCCTGGTGGGACTCCTCAGTGGAAGGTGCTCCTGGTGGTGAGTCCGGGTATGGGAACCTGGCCTTTTCCTGGTAGGCTGTTTTTCCTAGGAGAGCTGAGCAGGCATCTGGGGCTGCTCAGTGGTTGGGTTCTGCATCTGGATTTGTACTTTCCAGAACCTGACCAGGAATATTAATAAAAGAGTAAACAAAGCACGGAGCAAAGCTTTGCCCTGCAGCAGTGTACAGCAGCCCCAGAAACTCCACAGGCCCACTGGCCAGGCCGCGGTCTGGGGTTCTGCTCGGCACTAGTCTTGGCATGGAGCTGTGGAAGGCGGGCTGCTCAGGTCCCTCGGGGAACCATTACCAAGAATAAAACTCTGCCCCATCTGCTCTGGGAGCATGGCAGGTCCTGGAGTGTGGACAGACCAGATCTCATGTTGTTCTGACTCAGTGACAAAAATAACTACGAATAAAAATAGCCAGAGAATCTGGTTCATTGGGGCTTTGAATGCAGGGCCCTAGAAAGTTAACTTGCCAGCAAGTTACAGAAGTATGGATTGGATGAATGGACTAAAGGTGGTGTAGCAGGGTGCTGGTGCAAAGGCACCTAATTAGCCCCTGCTCAGCCAACTCCAATCAGGGGAAAGAGCCTGGCTGCAGGAAGCTAGAGACAGGGTGCCTGAGTGGATAAGGGCTGGGGAAAGACAGAGGAGCTGGGGAGCTCCAGCCTGGAAAGCCCCCAGGCTGCGGCCTAGCTTAAGGCCAACGGGTACTGGGGGTTGCAGAGGGAAGCCCAGGGGTAGGCAAAGGCAGCAAGTCCAAACCCAATGTTGCCAGTGATGAGTAGGCTGATACTGCAGTCTGCCCCAGGATGCGGGGGCTAGACAATGACTGGCAGTAGCTGTATACTGAGGCAAGGTGGGGATAGTTGTGGGGGGGGGGGTTCCCTGGGGCGGGGAGACCCTAAACCCTAAAGCTGACAACTGAAATATCACCATTGTTAACTATTTCACCACTGGCAACTGTAGCAACAACATCCAGCTAATGTGTTTATCCAACAACCCCACCCCTCCTGCCCATCCCCAGCTGAGAAACGATCTAATTTGCCCTAGCCTTGCTGTCAAAGACCTCTAGCTTCTAGACTGACAGCCTCCAACCAGCAGCTCTGCCTCAGCTCCGCATTGAGAATGGAGCCGGGAAGGATGGTGGGAGGATGCCTTCTGCTGGGAATACGTGCCTGATGAATCGTTCGCAGGCTGGAGCTGGTAAAAGCCTGTGTTTTAACTGTTCTGGAAGTTGCCCTCAGATGAGAGGCTGCTGCATGCAGGGGGCTTTTGCGGGGGGAAACCAGTCTACTTTGCCACAGAGCATGTAGGGTCTTGCTTGTGATATGCTGTCATGTAAACAAATCTGTGAGATGCTTGTGGCTGAGCGAGGGAAGAACTGCTGTGTGATTCAGCTGTACCCATTTGCCCACCCAGCAGTCTGTGCCCTGGTTGTCTGCCTGCACAGAGCTGTGGGTCGGCAGGAGGGGTAGGGTCACCCCAGGGTGAGTTGACTAAGAGCAAGATATAAACAAAGGTCTGAGAAAGGACTTGCCCTTCCCTTGGGGAACATTGTTACATACTGAACTAAACTCCTATGCATCCCGCTGCGTCCAGCCCTACCTGCCGAGAATGTGCTCACACCTCAAGCTGCTCCGGGAAGCAAGGCTGGTCCCTCCAAATGTTAGCAAAAGCAAACGGGGGTCAATTTTTAAAAGGGTTCCAGAGGTGATCCCAGCAATTACAGGCCAGTAAGCCTGATTTCAGTAGTAGGCAAACTGGTTGAAACTATAGTAAAGAATGAAATTGTTAGACACATAGATGAACATAATTTGCTGGGGAAGAGTCAACATGGTTTTTGTAAAGGGAAATCATGCCTCACTAATCTACTAAAATTCTTTGAGGGGGTCATCAAGCAAGCAAGTTAAAAAAGTATGGATTGGATGAAGGGACTACACAGTGGATAGAAAGCTGGCTAGATCATCGGGCTCAAAGGGTAGTGATCAATGGCTCGATGTCTAGGAGGGAGCCAGTATCAAGTGGAGTGCGCCAGGGGTCTGTCTGGATGATGGGATGGATTGCACCCTCAGTAAGTTTGCAGATGACATTAAGATGGGGGGAGAGGTAAATACGCTGGAGTGTAGGGATAGGATCTAGAGTGACGTAGACAAATTAGAGGATTGGGCCAAAAGAAATCTGATGAGGTTCAACAAGTACAAGTGCAGCATTCTGCACTTAGGATGGAAGAATCCCATGCACTGCTACAGGCTGGGGACCAACTGGCTAAGCAGCAGTTTTCCAAAAAAGACCTGGGGATTAGAGTGAATGAGAAGCTGGATATGAGTCAACAGTGTGCCCTTGTTGCCAAGAAGGCTAACTGCATATTGGACTGCATTAGTAGAAACATTACCAGCAGATCAAGGGAACAAAATAGCAGATGAAATTCAATGTTGATAAATGCAAAGTAATGCACATTGGAAAACATAATCCCAACTACATATATAAAATGATGGGGTTTAAATTATTTGTTACCACTCAAGAGAGATATCTTGGAGTCATTGTGAATAGTTCTCTGAAAACATCCACTCAATGTGCAGCGGCAGTCAAAAAAGCGAACAGAATGTTGGGAATCATTAAGAAAGGGATAGATAATAAGACAGAAAATATCATACTGCCTTTACATAAATCCATAGTACACCGACATCTTGTATACTGTGTGCAGATGTGGTCACCCCTCTCAAAAAAGATAAATTGGAATTGGAAAAGATGCAGAAAAGGGCAACAGAAATGATTAGGGGTATGGAATGGCTTCTGTATGAGGAAAGATTAAAAAGAGTGGGATTTTTCAGCTTGGAAAAGAGATGACTAAGGGGGGATATGATTGCAGTCTGTAAACTCATGACTGGTGTAGAGAAAGTAAATAAGGAAGTGTTATTTACTCCTTCTCATAACCCAAGAACTAGGAGTCACCAAATGAAATTAATACGCAGCAGGTTTAAAACAAACAAAAGGAAGTATTTTTTCACACAACATACAGTCAGTCTGTGGAACTCCTTGCCAAAGGATGTTGTGAAGGCCAAGATTATGAGAGGCTTAAAAAAGAACTAGATAAATTCATGGAGAATAGGTCCATCAATTACTGTTAGCCAGGATGGGCAAGGATGGTGTCCCAAGCCTCTGTTTGCCAGAAACTGGGAATGGGCGACAGGGGATGGATCACTTGATGATTATCTGTGCTGTTCATTCCCTCTGGGGCACCTGGCATTGGCCACTGTCAGAAGACAGGATACTGGGCTAGATGGGCTGTTGGTCTTACCCGGTATGGCTGTGCTTATGATCGTATGTTCTGTCAACATTGCTCTGCAAAGGGTTTTTTCGTTCGTTTTGAAAAATCAAAAACCCGAAAACTGAATTTTTTGATCTTCAGCAACTGGAGAACTGAAAACATTGGCTGAATTTTTGCTGGTTTCAGTGTTTCAGGTTTCAGTTGATCAAAACTGAATTGGGGGGGGGGGTAGAGTTCAGTTTCTTAACAAAACCCACAAAGTGCAGTTGCAAATGTACATTTCCTGCAAAAATGGCTGGTTTTGATGACAAAAGACCCAGACATTTGAATGTAAAATCTCATGCAGCTCTCCTGGAGGGCTGGTGGGATCACGCTGAGCTGCTGCACGCCTGCTGGGCTGCACCTCCCAGCAATCTCCTCACTTGACTGTTCTGAATGCTTTCACACTTGGCAACAGTGCTGGCTTCTTCCCACAGCCCGGGTCAGGGATTTGGCCGTTTGCTCCCAAGCACGCGGGGCCTGGGGCTGGCCCAGCTTGGAGCCTTCATGGCACATTTCAGAGCATGGGTCTCTGTGGCAGCCAGTTTCCACACTTAGACTCTGACCCAGAGTGTTCAGTAATGTTTCCTTCACTGCTTCAAGGAACCCTAAAGCAGAGGTGATGCATGGGCGGGAGGCATGTAGGGTCACATACCCCTGGGTCACATATTTGCTACTTGGCTTGTACTGAGCATGCTCACCCAGACTGAGCATGCTCAGTAACATTGCTGGCATGTCTGCCTCTGTTAATTTGCCCTCCCCCGCCCCCGGCAGGCATGAGTCCCCGACTAACTGAGTGAGGCAAGACTGAGAGACATTGCCTCTGTAAATCAGCCTGCCACCAGCTTTAGTGTACATGCAGCAAGGGGGGGTGCGGTGGATCTAGAGCTATGGCCTGTGAACAGCCTCCGGAGGAGCAAAGACGAGACAGGAACTCAGCCGTATTCTGAATGCACAAAGGGTGGGAACTCAGAGCAAGCGCAGGAGTTACTAACCTGCAGAACAAGGCCAGAGGTGGGGGCTTAATTCAAACCAAAGGGTGACGGTTAATTGATCAAAGAAGACGAAGACCAAGCTTCACGTAACCCTATAAGCCCTTTGGCCTGGAGCCTATGAGAGATGGGAGCTCACTACTGACACCCATTGGGAAATAGGAAGAGGAGCGGCTGGGCAGGGAGCTCTCTGCCGGTGTCTGTTGGAGAGTGGCAGGTATTGACTGACTGGGCCAGGCCTCAGTTGCATTTCAGCTGCATGCTAGTCTGGGGCATTTTAGTTAAAGTACAGCAGAGTTTGGGGACTGTAGTGTGCTATGGACCCTTTCAGGAACTGGAAGGACTAAAACTCAGCACCGATGGTGCCTGGGGTCTCCCTGACTGAGGCTGCAGTCTGGCACAACCAAGTATGGGAGTGGCAAGGTTCTTACATCTGTGAGCAGTGCCTTGCTGTGGTAAGACCCCTGTTAAGGGTGCTAGTTACCACTGAGCCCCCTTTAGAGACCTGAGCTGAGGCTACAGCAGGGAATGGCATCGAGAAAGGGCAGCTCTGAGGTGGCAGACAGCACCGAGGAAGAGTGGCTGGGGCTGAAGCCAGAGAGAGGACAGCAGCCTGCTAGAGAGACTCTGCTCTGGGCCTCCTCACCCAGCAACCAAAGCTGAAATTGGGTTAGGGAGCAGAACCCGCGAGCAGCCCAGGCAGCATGGACCTGCCAGCATCCTTGGACTCCCAGCCGAGAACAGCTTGGCGCGGGGCCTGGGGGAAGGCTGCGGAGGAGGGAGTGGCAGAATGCACAAGTGTGATGCAGTAGGGACTGTCTGTGTGGGGAGTGGGAAAGCAGGGAAGGACTTTAGGGGATGGACGATGCCAGGGCCTGTAACCTGAGCTAGGTAAGGGAGGGGAAAGGTCAACACCTTTGCCCAGGAAGGGAACAAAGGAAGGAAGCGGCAGGAGGGAAGCAGTTTAAGTTTGGGCTTGGGGCTGTGTGGGCGAAATTCAGGGTATCCTAGCTAGGATCCAAGCACCCTGAAAGCCCAGAAGGACTCGGTGAAGGGGTCCTAACTGTGCCTGCAAGCCCTGCTGTAACCTGTGTTCCTGTTGTCCAATAAACCTTCTGTTTTACTGGCTGGCTAAGAGTCACTGTGGGTCCCAAGAAGAGGGGTGCAGGGCCGGACTCCCCCACACTCCGTGACAACTGGTGGTAGCGGTGGGATATACTGCACCCCGTGGACAGCGCTTCCTGCAGTAAGTGACTGGGGAGCAGTAAAACGAAGGGGTGATTAACCCCTGGGAGTGTGTGCCCAGTGAGAAGGACTTTGCAGTAACAGGGTCCCCCGGGGGATTGCAGCAAGCGGTCCCAGGGGCGGAGGAGTCTGCAGCTCGACCCTGGAAGAGAGGTGGTGACCTCAAGAAGGGCTGGTACACTAGGGGTCCCCCTGGAAACCGTGGGGAGCGGTGAGCACACCGGCCTGTGAGTGGTCAGCAGAAAGATGTATGCCAAGCGGCGCAAGTGTGACCTGGTGAAGCTGTGCAAGCAGAGGGGGCTGCGCCCAGGGAGGCTCAGCAAGGACCAGCTGATTGCCCAGCTGGAGCAGGAAGACCGCATAAATAAATGGAGCCCTGTCTCTGAGGGAAGCAGCCGGGCAGATGCAGCGCAGGCACTAGTGTCTGTCCCCGCTGGGAGTGGTCAGCCGGCGAACGAGGGCTTCCCGAGACCCCACCCCCAGGCCTAGGGGAAGGGCAGGGAGGAGCCCAGTGTATACCGAGGGCACCGTGACACCCCCGGCCAGCAGGGGATCCTCCCGGTGAAGCCCACCCCCCAGCAGGGGATCCTCCCGGCAACGCTCAGCATCCGT
Source organism: Gopherus evgoodei (assembly GCF_007399415.2). Lineage (NCBI taxonomy): Eukaryota > Metazoa > Chordata > Testudines > Testudinidae > Gopherus > Gopherus evgoodei. The sequence continues at coordinate 4,293,074 of NC_044336.1, read as the reverse complement.
GGAGCGGACGCGGCTGGAATATGAAAGGGAGAAGCTCGAGTTAAAGAGGCAAAAGCTGGAGGAGAAGGCGAACCAGCATAAACATGAGGAGAACCAGCGTAAACATGAGGAAAACCAGCGTAAACATAAGCGGGAGGAGAAGGAGAAACAGCGTAAACATGAGCTGGACCTGGCCCAGCTGAGGAGAAGTGAGGCCCCAGCTACGGTGAGTGAGGGGGGACCCAAGCCTACAAAGAGCTTTGATAAGCACTTGCTGCCCCGGTGTAAGGAGGGGGAGGACATAGATACCTTCCTGACGGCTTTTGAGAATACCTGCGAGCTGCACAGGGTTGACCCTGCAGACAGGATCACAGTTCTCACCCCCTTACTGGACTCCACAGCCGTGGAGGTGTACAGCCGACTGAAAGGGGCGGAGGCAGGGGACTACGAACTGTTCAAACAGGCCCTGCTCCGCGAGTTTGGGCTGACTCCTGAGATGTATCAGAAAAAGTTCCGGAGCCAGCGTAAAACCCGTGAGGTCACATACCTACAACTGGTCAACTGCGCGCAGGGGTATGCTCGCAAGTGGACAGCTGGGGCCCAAACTATGGAGGACCTGCTTGACCTATTCATACTGGAGCACCTGTACGAGCAGTGCCCGTCTGACTTGAGGCTGTGGTTGATGAACCAGAAGCCGAAGAACCCACAGCACGCAGGCCAGCTGGCCGACCAATTTGTGGACAGTCGGGCAGGGGATGGCAGGGAGGAGTCTCGAAGGAGCAAGCCTGCCTCAACGCAGAGAGAGAGTCATCATGGGACCTCCCAGCGGGGTCCTATGGAGAACCCCCCCAAAGGGGGAACATCCAGCCGCAGGTCCCTCCGACCCACTCAAGGAGACCCACGAGACATGGGCTGCTATCACTGTGGCCAATGAGGTCACATACGGGCCCAGTGCCCCAAGCTCAGGGACAGACCAAGCAGACCCAACCCGCAGAGGGTGGACTGGGTAAAAACCCAATCGAAGGAGGGGCTACATTCCCAGGAAAGGGGGGCTGGCAACATACCACCTGTGGATGCTCCAGGCTCCGGGCTTTTGGTTTACCGGGTGGGCGTGGGGCTGCCCCTCCGGAAAGAGTGCATTGTTTCCCTGGAGGTAGATGGAAGGAAGGTCACTGGGTACTGGGACACGGGCGCAAAGGTGACGCTGGCCCGGCCCAAGGTGGTGACCTCAGATCGGATGGTGCCCGACACCTACCTGACCCTAATGGGCGTGGGCGGGACACCTGAAATGGGGGGCCAAGAAGGGCCCCAAGGATGTGGGGGTACACCGATATTTGCCCACTGATGTGTTAATGGGAGGGGACCTCAAGGACTGGCCTAGTAACACCCAGAGTGCCCTGGTCGTGACTCGTAGTCAGAGTTGGCAAAGGGCACTGCACCCCGACAACGGGGAAGGTACTCGACCCGAGGTGCAGGACCCTAACCCAGGGAGCGGGGAACGCCCAGGGGCACGGTTCAGAGAGGCTGTGGCCTCAGACCCAGCCAGCAAGAGAGAGCCAGTCCCCATCCCTGTCCCAGCTGCTGAGTTCCAGGCCAAGTTGCAGAAAGATCCCTCCTTGCGGAAGCACAGGGACGGGGCTGACCTTAGTGCGGTACAGACCATGAGGAGAGGTTGCAAGGAGAGGTTCCTGTGGGAAAAGGGGTTCCTGTACCGAGAATGGGCTCCCCCAGGGGAAGTAGAGTCATGGGGGATCAGGAGGCAGCTGGTGGTTCCCCAGAAGTTTCGTCACAAGCTGCTGTACCTGGCCCATGACATCCCTCTCGCAGGGCACCAGGGAATCCGACGCACCAGGCAGAGGCTGCTACAGAACTTTTACTGGCCTGGGGTCTTTACCCATGTCTGACAGTACTGCCAATCCTGTGACCCCTGCCAGAGGGTGGGGAATGCCCGGGACAAGGGGAAAACGGCTTTGAGGCCTTTACCCATCATAGAAGAACCTTTCCAGAAGGTGGCCATGGACATAGTGGGACCCCTCAGCAAGATGACCCGGTCAGGGAAGAAATACATCCTGGTGGTGATGGATTTTGCCACTCGCTACCCTGAGGCGGTGGCCTTGTCCTCTATCAAAGCAGACACAGTGGCAGATGCGCTGTTAACAATTTTCAGCCGGGTGGGGTTCCCCAAGAAGGTCTTAACGGACCAGGGGTCCAACTTCATGTTGGCCCTGCTCCGGTCCTTATGGCAGAAATGTGGGGTCCAGCACAACTGGGCCTCAGCGTATCACCCCCAGTCCAACGGGCTGGTAAAAAGGTTCAACGGGACGCTGAAGATGATGCTAAAAACATTTATAAACCAGCACCAGCAGGATTGGGACAAGTACTTACCTCACCTGCTGTTCGCGTACAGGGAGGTGCCCCAGGAATCTACCGAGTTTTCACCTTTCAAGCTGTTGTATGGAAGGCGGGTAAGTGGGCCCCTAAACCTGATGAGGGATGAATGGGAGGGAAAGGCCTCTCCCGAGGGAGAATCAGTGGTGGAGTATGTCCTGACCTTCCGGAAAAGACTGGCTGAGCTCATGGGCCTGGCCAGGGAGAATCTGGTCCGAGCCCAGAGGAGGCAGAAGGTCTGGTATGACCGCATTGCACGGGCCCATGCCTTCGCCACTGAAGATCAGGTGATGGTTCTCATCCCCGTGAGGAGAAACAAACTCCAGGCCACCTGGGAAGGACCCTTCAAGGTTATCAAGCAACTAAATGAGGGAAACTATGTGGTGAAGCTGTCAAATCGGGCACATCACCGTTGGGTGTACCATGTGAACATGATGAAACCATACTATGACAGGGGGAATGTGGTGTTGGCCGTGTGTGGACATTGGGAGGGGCAGGGAGATGACCCCTTAGTAGATCTATTCCCTGGGACAAAAGCTGGTTCCCCCCTGGAGGCGATTCCCCTCTCTGATCAACTGACCCCGGGCCAGCACGCTGAGATCAGGGGGGTGCTGCATCTATACTGACAGCTGTTTTCCAACCAGCCTAGACGCACTAATTTGACTGTCCACCGGGTGGAGACCAGGTCACATCCCCCTATAAGATGCTCCCCTTTTCGGGTCACTGGTAAAACTGCCCAGGATCTTAAAAGAAAGGTCAGGGACATGCTGGCTTTGGGGATGATCCAGCCGTCTTCCAGCCCTTGGGCCTCGCCAGTGGTGCTGGTTCCCAAGAAGGATGGGTCAATCCGGTTCTGTGTGGACTATCGAAAGCTCAATGCCATCACCGTATCTGATGCCTACCCTATGCCCAGGCCTGAAAAGCTCCTAGACAAGCTGGGAGGTGCTCGATACCTCACCACTATGGATCTTACCAAAGGCTACTGGCAAGTGCCGCTGGACGCAGATGCCAGGCTGAAATCGGCCTTTATCACCCCTCTGGGGCTCTATAAGTTTCTGACCCTGCCCTTCGGCCTCAAGGGAGCACCGGCCACCTTCCAGCGCCTGGTGGATCAGCTACTGAGGGGAATGGAGAGTTTTGCCGTGGCGTATATTGATGACATCTGCGTCTTCAGCCAGACCTGGGAGGACCACATGTCCCAGGTTAAACAAGTCCTGGACCGACTCTAAAAGGCTGGGTTAACAGTAAAGGCTGAGAAGTGCAAGGTGGGGATGGCTGAAGTATCTTACCTGGGCCATCGGGTGGGGAGCGGCTGCCTGAAGCCGAAACCAGCCAAGGTGGAGGTGATCAGAGACTGTCCTGCTCCCCAAACCAAAAAGCAGGTCCAGGCCTTTATTGGGATGGCGGGGTATTATCGAAGGTTCGTGCCCCACTTTAGTGCTATAGCCGGCCCCATCACTGAACTGTGCAAAAAGGGGAAGCCAGACAAGGTGATCTGGACTGAGCAGTGCCAGGAGGCTTTCCGGGCGCTGAAGGAGGCTCTGGTTAGCGTCCTAGTTCTGGCAAACCCAGATTTTAACAAACCCTTTATGGTGTTCACCGATGCCTCAGACACGGGACTGGGGGCGGTGTTAATGCAGGAGAATAAAAAGGGGGAAAGACACCCCATCGTGTACCTGAGTAAAAAGCTGCTACCCTGGGAACAAAGCTACGCGGCCATCGAAAAGAAATGCCTGGCCATGGTATGGGCCCTTAAGAAGCTAGAGCCATATCTCTTTGAGCGACACTTCACCGTGTACACCGACCACTCTCCCCTAACCTGGCTGCACCAGATGAAAGGAGCCAACACCAAGCTCCTGAGGTGGAGCCTGCTCCTGCAGGATTATGACATGGACGTGGTCCATGTGAAGGGAAGTGCCCCCCTAACAGCGGATGCGTTGTCCCGGAGAGGGGACCCTGAACTTCCCCAGGTCACTGGGCAAAGTGACCCTGCTCAGTTCAGTCTCAAAGGGGGGAGAGATGTGATGCAGTAGGGACTGTCTGTGTGGGGAGTGGGAAAGCAGGGGAGGACTTTAGGGGATGGACGATGCCAGGGCCTGTAACCTGAGCTAGGTAAGGGAGGGGAAAGGTCAACACCTTTGCCCAGGAAGGGAACAAAGGAAGGAAGCGGCAGGAGGGAAGCAGTTTAAGTTTGAGCTTGGGGCTGTGTGGGCGAAATTCAGGGTATCCTAGCTAGGATCCAAGCACCCTGAAAGCCCAGAAGGACTCGGTGAAGGGGTCCTAACTGTGCCTGCAAGCCCTGCTGTAACCTGTGTTCCTGTTGTCCAATAAACCTTCTGTTTTACTGGCTGGCTAAGAGTCACTGTGGGTCCCAGGAAGAGGGGTGCAGGGCCGGACTCCCCCACACTCCGTGACAACAAGCCACTCACAGCTGCCAGGAGGACTGAGGCTGGGACTGTTCTTACGACACCCTGCAGAATGGAGTCTTGCCCTGTGGAAATTGTTGATTGATTAATTGCTGGCTTTCCCAGGTTCATTCTCTTTCCCCCCTACCCACACTAACAGTCCATTTGTTTTAAACCCTTGGATTCCGTGCTTGCGAGTGGGGAAGTATTGCCCATCAGGGCACCTGGGGGATATATAGCGTTGCCAACTTTCTACTCACACAAAACTCAACACCCTTTCTCTGCCCCACCCCACCCCTCCTCCGAGGCCCTGCCCCCACTCACTCCATCCCCTTCCCTCTGTCGATTGCTCTTCCCTAGGGCTATATTTAGTTTCCCAAGTTACTGGATGGGAGTTGGAGTTGGTATAAGTTAAGGACCCTCTAGAATATTGATCCTGGCACTTTTTGCTGCCAACACCACCTGGCAGAAGGGTGACGTGTTACCAGCTGGGTTCATGTTGCCTGAGAAACTTGCCTATTTGCATTTCTTGACTGTTTCTGAGTGTTCCTATGCAGCATGGTGCTGCATTGTCTCTCTTTGAGCCACTGAGACATGGTGACCTAGTGACTTCAGGTACGATGGAGTAGGTAGCAGCAATCCTGTTACTTTGTTGTTGTTTGGTGCTAGCTGCTGGCCATATGCTGCTCGATTGAAGTTTATAGTGTTGTCTGGCTGGGGGGTTCTGTGCTGAGCCTAGAGGCCTGCTAGGCAAGGCTGAGAGCTTGCTAATGAGGCTCTAGCCTGCCACTCTTTGATCCCTTGAGGAGGGTGCCAGGCTATTCAGCGAGAATAGGGGTTTAAAAAGCCAGTTAGTTCCTAAGTGACCATAGGAGCTAGCAAACAAGGGAGTTTTGGAAGGGAGTTGAGAGAGGGAGCCAGATACACCTAATAAACATTCTCTAAACTCAGGCCAAAAAATCCACCCCACCCCACAATCCAACAAAACAAACAACAAAAATACCCTGCAAGAGTAAAAATAATGCAGGCAGAAGTCCAGCAGCAGAGTGGGGGCTATCCAGTTCATTGCAGCTAACAATACAAAACGAAGGGGTCTACATGAGCTGTTACCATTCAGGAAAGAGATCTTAGAGTCATTGTGGACAGTTCTCTCAAAACATCCACTCAATATGCAGCAACCGTCAAGAGAACTAACAAAAAGTTAGGAACCATTAGGAAAGGGATAGAAAATAAGACAGAAGATACCATAATGACAATATATAAATCCATTGTACACCCACACCTTGAATACTGCATGCAGTTCTGGTCGCCCCCATTTCAAACAAGATATTTTGGAATTGGAAAAAGTACCGAGAAGGGCAACAAAAATGATGAGGGGTATGGAACAGCTTCTGTATGAGGAGAGATTAAAGGACTGGGACTGTTCAGCTTGGAAAAGAGACGACTAAGGGATCTAAAAAATCATGACTGGTGTGGAGAAAGTGAATAAGGAAGTGTTATTTGCCCCTTCACATAACACATGTGACCACAATGAAATTAATAGGCAGCATATTTAAAACAACATAAGGAAGTACTTCACCCAACACACAGTGAACCTGTGGAACTTGTTGCCAGGATATGTTGTGAAGGCCAAAAGTATGACTGGGTTCAAAAACTAATGAGATCAGTTCATGGAAGATACGTCCATCAGTGGCTATTAACTAAGATGGTCAAAGGTTCAACCCCATGCTCTGGGTATCTCTAAACCTCTGACTGCCAGGTGCTGGGAGTCGATGACAGGGAATGGATCACGCAGTGATTGCCCTGTTTTGTTCATTCCCTCTGAAGCACCTGGCACTGGCCCCTGTCAGAAGACAGGCTACTGGGCTGGATTGACCATTGGGCCCTTGCACAAATTGAAGCCATAAGTAGGGAAAACTCCTGAATGAGAGCAGGCAGGTTTATAGCAGAAGCATATTCGAGGGTGATCTGTAAAGCTGCACCGTGTGACTCCAAAGCAGTTTGCTTAGAAGATCCCGGTGCAATCTGAGGGGGATTCAGGGTGGAAACTGAGGAGGGTGTGGAGCAGTGACACCTGGAGCTATTCAGATTAAAGGCAAATCGAGAGCGATTTGGAAATTAAATCAAGAACTAGACCTGTAATATAGCCAGCAAGGAAAGGGCAGCCCAGTGCCAGCCAGGCAGCCTGCTCTGGTGGGCTTGCTGCACATCGGAAGGGAATGCTGCAGCTACTGTTGTTATCTGAGCTCTTGGAGAGGAGGCTCCTCCTCTTCCTTAACTCTTCCCGAGCTGTGACTGCTCTTGAATGCTGCTCCAGCGTGCCTGTATTGCCACCAGCGATGGGAGCCTCTTGTGCTCAGGAGTTGGCTGTCACAGTGCACTGTTCAGTGGCGGGATTACAGCTCTGATGCTGCAATCTGTTGTGCATGGTGCATGTGCCCCCTGCATCTAATAACACAGACTCTGTTGTTCTCCTTGCAAGCTTGGATGCTTTCCCCATCCCTGACCTGGTGAGGTGGTTCAGCAAGGTAAAGACCACTCAGACAACCCCCCCTCCAGCTGCAGAGAACCTGCACCAGGTGAGCCCTCAACATCCCCTTGCCTGCACTGTGGGCTGCAAGAAGTTAATTAATAGTTGGAAAAGCAGCTTCCAGAGTTTGTCTAATTCCACCCACAACAGCTCCTTTCACTCTGTTTTAAACCGGTTCTTACTCTGCTTCAAGTTTTTTTAAAAAACATTCGCTGCTCCTCTATAAAACCGGCCATAAGCCTCGGAGAAAGCGAGGAGTCACAGTTCCAGCACCTCGGCCAAGAAGTTGTAGCTCAGCTGAGAAGCCTGCAGGTAATTTATGTTTCATACTTAATCATCTTTCTGTTCTTCGAGTTGCTTTCTCTCATGCACGGGTAGTTATCTGTATGCATAGTGCCTGAATAGTGTGGTGACTGGTTCTGTAGCGGTAGAGGAATAGATAGAGAGAGAACTCTTATTTCGATGTGTTATTTAATATTTGGTTATTCCAGAGACAGCTTTCCTGGCCAGTGCACCTGGTGCATGCTGGATGAACACATGACAGTAATCTGGAATAGAGAATAAGTTGTATTTTGGCTAAATAAAAGTCCCAGACGCATCCCTCTCATCTTCAAGAAGTTACACCGAATGAAACATTGAAGGGACTCAGTAGCTGGGTTTGTAAAGGAAAGATGATGATGCTAATCCAGTGGGGTTTTACAGGACTCTGGCCTTTGCTTTGTTACAGCTCTCTAAAGGCTGTTAGGAAAGTTAATTTAATCCCCCATCGCTTGACTGTGCAGGCTGTTCAGAAAATGGCCCTCCCAGAGGGTTGGTCTGTGTGTGATGGACACTGGAAGGGGGCTGGCCACACACTTTTATTCCTCTTGCCAGTTTGACAGCAGTATCATGTCACATCTCTGTTAAACTCGGAAGGGCTGTTCCTCCGGTTACACATGTTGAAAGATCTCCGTGACTCACACATACATCCCACAAACTCGTAGAACACAGCTCCCAGCGATGCTCAGAAATAGAGGGCATTTAGGAGTTGTTTTGTCTCTTTTCTTTTTTAAAATGTATTGCAAAAGGCTGGTTGACAAAACTATTGGTCTCCCTTGTTCAGGGCAAAAACAAATGGAGACCACTCCCTCCCAGGTGCCAAATTGGACGAGCAAGGTTATGGGCAATCCTTGTGGAAGCCCCATTTCGGCAGCAATTTAGTAGTTACATTTTGCCAAGGGTAAATTGTGCAGCAAAGGAAATGTGGATGGGGCTGTGAGTGCAGCACTCCTGAAGGCAGAATGGAAAGTGGAGGCTGCTGTCCAGCCACCCAGCTCTGAAGGCAGTGCTGCCACTAGCAGCAGCGCAGAAGTAAGGGTGGCAATACCATACCATGCCACCCTTACTTCTGTGCAAGATTTGACCTTTGTGCTGGGAGGGGTGGCTACAGGAGTGCTAAGACAAACTCTGGGGTGATTATAGCCCCCAGAAGTACCCCCCAGTGCTGCCCCTGTCTTCTAATGGCTCCACCACACTGTGAGGAGAAGGGACTAGTCTTTGGCTGGATTTGGATTTTGCGTGTCATGCATTTGACTGTCCTAGAGCCCTTCTGGCTGCAGATCTGCTTCCCCCAGTCTGATAATAAAGCTCCTGTCATCTCAGTTTCCTCCGTGTTCAAACACCTGCCAGCAAAGGAGGGTCCTTCCCCAGGTTGTGATTAACAGTATTCTCCTGCAAATGCCTGTATGTCTCCTAGCCCAAAGACAATGTGAACGTCTGGTACTCAACAGCCACATGCCAGCATCTCTGCTCCTGCTGCCTTGCCCCATGTTCTAATGAGGATGGTGGTTCAGTGCAATGAGGAAGGCTATGGTGGCTCTTCCATGGTGTACATGGGCTATAGCACCCCTCCTTTGCTCCACACAAACGGACAGCCACAGGTAACTGTAGATAGACTTGTCTGATGCTCCCGTTTAAATGTGAGACAAAATATCTTAGCTATGGCTTTGTTCTGCAGCTGACAATAGGTAGCTAAAAATATCTGACTTTGTTCCACTCAATAAAGGTATCTCAAGGGGCAACACTAACATTTTGCCAGCTTTGTGTAAAAATACGGCAAAAAAAAAATCACATTTTTGCTAATAGCATCTCACAAAACATGTAACTATTAAAAAAAAATCAACCCCCACACTGTGCTGCTACAGGGGTTATGTGGGCTGCTCTGTGAAAGCATCTCCCTGGCACATGGATGCGACTGCCTGACAGCACTGGGGCAAGGTCTAGGCCTAGTTACCGCATGCACACGCACACACATAATGTAAATTCTATTCTTCTGGTCATTGATATATAGCCATACCTGGCATATTGATTAATTACCTTTGAAGGGCCAGATGGCTTCCAGGATTGATAGTTCCTTGCTGAGTCCTTCACTGTACCATAGTGCTTGGCTGGTGCAGTGATGAGTGCCAGTATCAGAAGGTGGACAAATTGCTGGTTCAAGAGCAGTCTGGATTGGTAATGACAGCAAGTTCTTACTGACTATTGGTAGCTATTTGGTAGCCTTTTTTAAATACAGTCTCGTTTCTATCACAGTAGCAGCTTGAAGCTAGTTGAGGCTCCATGGTGCTAGGCACTGTACAAATATATCAAAAATGACAGTTCCTGCCCCAAAGGGCTGAAAGTCAGAATGTAGCAAGAGCATGGAGAGGGATAGCTCAGTGGTTTGAGTATTGGCCTGCTAAACCCAGCATTGTATGTTCAGTCCTTAACAGGGCCACCCAGGGATCTGGGGCAAAAATCAGTACTTGGTCCTGCTAGTGAAGGCAGGGGGCTGGACTCCATGACCTTTCAAGGTCCCTTCCAGTTCTAGGAGATATGTATATCTCCAATTATTATTTTTTTATTATTAAAACAAACCAGCTGAGGAGCGAGAGGCAGGGTAACATGGATCAAGGGATTGTGCATTTCTTAGCAAACAAGGAGCAATAAGCACAGCCTGCCACCTTCCTGGCCATTCACCGGTCCATTGACTTTCAGGCCAGAAGGGACCATTGCGTCCATCTAGTGTGACATAGGTCATTGTACCCACCTAGAGATTCCTGCCGTAAGCCTATTGGGTGAGCTAGAACAGAGCTTTTCAGAGATACCCAGTAAAGACTCCAAGGGACAGAAAATCTACCATGTCCCTAGTTACTCTCCCTATTAACCAGTAGTGCCTTATGTCATAAACAGATAGCTAAGGGTTAATGTCTCTTTCACCTGGAAAGCAGTAACCTGAAACACCTGACCAGAGGACCAATCAGGAAACAAGACTTTTTCAAATCTGGGTGAAGGTTAGTTTTGGGTGTGAGTTCTTTGTTCTTTGTCTTGTGTCTGACCCTCTCGGCTATGAGAGTGATTTTTCTATCTCCAGCTTTCTAATCTTCTGTTTCCAAGTTGTAAGTACAAAGATAGGAAGACCATAGGTTTATATTGTTTTCTTTTGTATTTACATGTGTTTAGTTGCTGGAATGTGTTAAATTGTATTCTTTTTGGATAAGGCTGTTTATTCATTTTTTTCTTTTAAGCAAATGACCCTGTATTTGTCACCTTAATACAGAGAGACCATTTTTATGTCCTTTTCTTTCTTTTTATATAAAGCTTTCTTTTTAAGACCTGTTGGAGTTTTTCTTTAGTGGGGATTCCAGGGAATTAAGTCTGCAACTTACCAGGGAATTGGTGGGAGGAAGAAGTCAAGGGGAAAATCTCTTTGTGTTAGATTTACTAAGCCTGACTTTGCATACCCTCTGGGTGAAGAGGGAAGTACTTGTGTTTCCAGGACTGGAAACGGGGAGGGTGGAGTCCCTCTGTTTAGATTCACGGAGCTTGCTTCTGTATATCTCTCCAGGAACCCAGGGAGGGAACACCTGGAGGGGGGAAGGGAAATGGTTTATTCCCCTTTGTTGTGAGACTCCAGGAATTTGGGTCTTGGGGTCCCCAGGAAAGGTTGTTGGGGGGACCAGAGTGCCTCAAAACACTCTAATTTTTTGGGTGGTGGCAGCTTTACCAGGTCCAAGCCGGTAACTAAGCTTGGAGGTTTTCATGCTAACACCCATATTTTGGATGCTAAGGTCCAAATCTGGGAAAAATGTTATGACACTTTACTTCTAGTTTTAATTTGGCCAGTTTCAACTTCCAGCTGTTGGAACTTTTTCTGCCTCAGATGATAGAGCTGCCTGCTACCAGCTTCTCCCCCTGATAGTAATAGACAGTGATCAAGTCACCTCTTACTCTTCTTGTGTACAAATTAGAGATTGAGCTTCTTTAGTCAGGCACTGTAAGACAGTGTTTCCAAGTCTCAAATTGTTCCTGTGACTCTTTTCTCCACCCTTCCCAGTTTTGCGGTGTGGACGCTAGAGCTGGACACAGTGTCCAGCAGTGGTCTCACGAATGTCATGGATAGAGGTAACATCACCTCCCTGCGCCTGTCAGTATTCCTCTGCTTGTACATCCAAGGATCACGTCAATCCTCTTAACCACAGCATGGCACTGGTAGCTCATGTTTCTGCCATGACCCCTCAGTCTCTTGCACAGTCACTGCTTGCCAGGATACAGTCCCCCATCCTGTAAGCATGACTTATTTCTGGTTCCTAAAAGTATGACCAGGCACTTGGCTGTATTAAAATACACTGCAGTGCACTTTCCTGAATGCACCATGGTAGGAGGAGTTCTGTGGAGTGACTTGCAGGACACTATGGGGCATTATGGATTGCATCTGGGAGTTTTTCCTGTGTGTACAGGGCAGCCTGGCGGGCAGAAATTCTGAAGGGGCTTGTGAGTAAAACAGTGATGTGGATGATGCAGGGAAGTGTAATGGATGGGCTGAAGGGTTGTGACCTTGGAGTGAGATAACAGATTGGCTAAGGAGGATGGGCCAAGCTGTGGAGGGCTTTGGCAGGAAGGAGGTGGGGTTTGTGTCTGATGCAGCTGAGAAGGCAGAGCCCCTGGACGTACAGGAAGGGAGGGAGCGAGACTCAGAGTGCTGGATCAGGGAGATGATAGTAACAATATTTTGAAGGGTGCTGGCATCGAGGCCGAAGTGGATTGCAGTGTGGAGGAGCGCTGGGGATTGGACGAGACTCATCTCTGAGAATTTTCTTGTGTCCACACTCTGATGACTGGCTCCAACTGGCCCCATCTCTGCAGAAGCCAAGGCCAGTATGGGCCCTGGAAGGGGAGCTCTGGACTGGCCAGACACTGCCTCCACCCCTTCTGTGCTAAACAAGAGGCTTCATTCTCCAGGGTCTGTTAATCCGGCACCTTTCACCAGCTCTAGAAAAGCAGTGATTGGACTCTGCAGCAGGTGGGGCCCAGGAGCTCAGGAAATGTGTTACTGTGTGCTCCCCAGGTGAGTTTCCCTGGCCTGGTCCCAGACCAGGAGACACATGGTAGCCCAGCCTGCTCACAAGGTCAAGGCACTAAACTTAGACTCCCTCTTCTGTATGGCAAATGTGTCGTTAGGGAACAAGCTGCATCTGGAAGTGATTCACGCAGTGTTTGGCGCCTCAGTATTTTTGGAATGTACCTGCTTTATTTCTTGGCTTTGTTGTCTGTCATTGGAGAGTAACTAAGTTACAGTGCGAGATACAAGAAGGCCAGGCGATCCATTGAGCCTAGCCCCCTGTGGAGCTTGGTAAATATGTTAGTAAACAAGGTAGGAAGAAACTCCATCATTGACTCAAGTCGTATTAGGCTCTTGTCGTTGTCTTGTGCAGAGAGGCACTGCAGACATTTGCCAGTTCTTATGGTTATTATTAGTTAGTATCTGTATGATGGTAGCACCTCAGAGTTCGTGGATGGGGACCCGTTGTGCTAGGAGCTGTGCAAACACCACATGGAAGAGTGGTCCCTGGCCCAGAGGGCTCACAATTTCAGTAATTAATTCTTATGATCTTGCCCTGCCAGACACATAGGTTTGTTAGGTTAGGAGGGTGGGTCTGGAGGGGCAATGTGGCCTGGAGATACAATGTGCACAGGTCAGAGTGGAACACTGGACCTGGAGGCTGGCCCAGGAGTCTCAGCTTCAGTTTCACCCAGTGTTTGGAGGCTGGTAATTTGGTCCAGCTATCAAGGCTCTGGCAGGGGCAGCCAGGTGAGCCAGGTGCAAGAGTATAGCAGGAATTACTGCCACCTAGAGGGCAAGCTGGGCTGCTGCCCAGAAGGTGGCGCTGCAGCACTGATGGCCAGCGCTCTCAGCAGCATGGGAGCAGCCTTCCAAATCATGCTGCAGACACTGACTCTAAATGCTGTTTCTGTGTACATCAGTGTCCTCCTGCCAGCAAACACGGAGAGCATGAGGAATCTACCATGCTGCAGTGACTGTGGAGCTGAACACTCTTCACTGGGAGACTTCTCTAAGTAGCTGGGGCACAATGAGAATTTTGCTAAGGAGCGGGCCCAGGTTACCTGCTTGGCCACCCCAAATTTGAGTGGCATTGCCCTGATCACCAGGTCAGAATGCCGCTCACTCAAGTTTGGCCCAGCTCTCCCTCCATCATCTAGTCAGGGGCCAAAGGGGGGTCCTGGCCCTTGTGCACCTCTTTCATTGCACTCCTGCCAGCTATGTGGGTATCTCATGTGCTGGGAAGCCCTAAATGCCTCTCAGCTACGGCACAGCCTTTAGGTGTGTATCTGGCCCTGCAGTGACAGACTCGTGGCCTTCCTCATCTCTGCCCTGCCCAGCAGCAGCTGGCTGCTGAGTTGACAACATGTGTTAGGTGTTGCTCCTGCTCTTCGAGGGAATATCTGAAGCTTTGAGGTGATTCCATGACACCTGCAATGGAGCCACACTGGTGCGTGGTACATTGTATTGGGGGGGTTAATGATCACTCTGCCCCCCTCCATACTACATGGGGCTCATTCTCTGAGGGGCTGCACATGGCTCAAAGACTGCGGTGCAGAGTGCAAAGAACATGAATTCTCAGTGCAACACTGTGGCCAAAAGGGGTAATGTGATCTTGGGAATCTTGAGTAGGAGTAGAGAAGGTTATTTTACCTCTATATTTGGCACTAGTGTTACCGCTGCTGAAATCCTGTGTCCTGTTCTGGTGGCCACAATTCAAGAAGGATGTCGGTAAATTAGAGGGGGGGTCAAGGAACATCCACAACAATAATTAAAAGATTAGGAAACCTGCCTTATGATGACAAACTCTAAACACACCTTATAGTGCTCAATCTATTTAGCTTAACAAAAAGAAGGTTAAGGGGTGTCGTGATCACAGTCTGTAAGTACCTGCATGGGGAACAAATATTTAATAATGGCTCTTCACCTTATCAGACAAAGGTCTAACATGATCCAATGGATGGAACATGAAGCTAGACGAATTGAGACTGTAAATAAGGTGTAAATTATTAATAACAACAGTAACTATCCATTGGAATGATTTACCAAGGGTTGTGGTAGATTCTCCATCCCTGACAATTTTTAAATCAAGCTGGGATGTTTTTTTCTAAAAGATCTGCTCTGGGAATGGTTGTGGGGCAGTTCTCTGGCCTGGGACCCCCAGGGGGGCAGACTCAATGATTGCAGTTGTTCTTTCTGACCTTGGAATCTAGGATTTACCTTCTCAGCCCACAGCATCACGGGCAATAGTAACATGTGCCTAGTGCAGTGGTCCCCAACCTTTCAGTGTGGCAAACACCAGACAATCAGCTCCTGAAATGCCGCCAAGATGCGGCGTCATCAAGAAGCGTCGCTGCCGAAATGCTGCCAAGAACCGGTGTCATCAAGAAGCGTCGCTGCCAAAATGCCGCCAAGAAGCAGCGGCATTTTGGCGGCAACGCGTCTTGGCATTGCCACTTCTCAGTGGAATTTCGGCAGCTGGTTCTCCCTTGTCAGTAGGCAGGCACACATAAATGCCCCGGCAGGCACCATGGCGCCACGGGTGCCACGTTGGGGACCACTGGCCTAGTGTAAGAGTGCCTTCGTAGGGCACAACTGAGAATACCAAATTCAGGACAAACTGCTGAGAAATAGCGCAGACACACCCCAAAACTGGTGGTTATTCTCCCATAAGATATACTAAACCAGCAACAAAAGTAAACTTCTGTTTCATCACACCAGCTAACAAGAAGTCAGAAAAGCAGTTTCCTTAGGTATTCCAGCCCTTCTATCACCACCAAAAATACTAGTCTTTAAGATGAGTGGTTCTTTAAAACCAGTTTCATCAAATAAAAGGTTCTTCTGATCCCAAAGGACCAGCCACACACCCAGTCAATATACAACTCAGATCTTACCCAATAATCATGCTGTTGCCAATCCTTTAGTATTTAAAATCAAAAGATTTATTTATAAGAAAGAAAGAAAGGTGAGAGTTAAAACTGGTTAAAGGAATCAATTACATACAGTAAATGCAAAGTTCTTGGTTCAGGCTTGTAGCAGTGATGGAATAAACTGCTGGCTTAAGTCTAGCAGTTGCTTCTGGTTGCTTCCAAATCACTGGAAGGTCCTCAGTCCCTTGGTTAGAATGCTCCCATTAGTATAAGTTCATAGCCCAGAGGTTTGCACAGGAAAGAGGCTCAAGCAGGAAAGAGGCAAAATGGAGATGTTTCTAGTGCCATTTATAGCTTCTGCAATGTGGAGGGAAACCCATTGTTTCAAACAAAGCCCTCAGCACAGCTAGTGGAAAATTACATGTAGCAAAATTGTGTTTGAAGTCACATGGGCAACTCACATGTCCATGCATGATTTCACTTAGTCACAGCAGGAAAGTCCATTAGGTGTCTATATGTGTCTTGCATTGTGAGTTAAGCATTCTTTAATGCGCCACTTAACTTGAGTAGTCCCTTCAAGACATGCAGACTAAATACCTTGTAGGTGTTACCACAAGAGCAAACATTTGAAATCCAGGTATAGACCCAATACTCATAACTTTAAATACAAAAATGATACATGCATACAAATAGCAAAATCATATTCAGCACATCATAACCTTTCCATAGACACCTTACCTGACACATTTTGCACAATATTTGTTGCAATTATAGAACAGTGGTAGCAACAATGATCTACATGGTCATATTTTAATCAGATAACGTCACCATTAGTAACTGCCCTCCTATTCCCACTCGATGGCCTTGCCCAGCCCACATGGCCTCAGCTAGGACGATGCTGGTACACGTTGCGCTCAATGGACAATGAGCCCAGGCCAGTGTGTCTGCCCGAACTATGTATTTTTTCTCTTTTGTTGATTTTGGCCACAAACTAAACCAAAAATACACTCTGCTAGTTTGGGCATCTTGAGATGCAGAGGCACTGGGCTTATCTGCTACCAGCAAGGGGCTTCCTGCTTCCTGCCAGGGATTAGCCGTGTCTGTAAATGTGACAGTCCTGGAATGGCACTGTTCACTTGCGCTCTGTGCTGGGTGAGTCCCAGGCCTCCTCCCAGTCCTGTCAGAACTTGGAATGGACAAGCTGATTATACAGTGGGCTGCTCATAAAGATCTGTTCCACAGAGACAGCCCCCTGCCCAGTGGAGATGCTATCCTCAAGGGGATAGTGGGGATCTAAAGCCTGATTCTCAAAACCAACTCAGTCTTGACTGGAAAGATTACTTTGTCAGCGTGGGGGACTCTGCTTTATCATCATGGCATGGGCACCAGTCTTACCAGGCACATGCCATTGATTGCCAATAGGCCCCTAGCTCTGAGCAGGGTTTGTCATCCACAAAGCAGAGCACCCTGCATATGCACTGGGCTGGTTGGGGACTAGCCCAGCCTGGAGCCCCTGAACAAGGGCTAGTCTTAGGGCGTGAACCCTGGTTCCAAGGGAGAGAACCTAGTCCCACCTGTTCCCGCTCCTGTGAGCGGAGTGGGTGCCTGCATGAAGGCAGTGCAAGCTTCCCCCTTTCCAGTGAGCATCAGGGCCACTGTGGCTCGCATGCCCCTGCAGGTCTAGGAGAGATTGTTCTTGTCTCCAGCTGCTGCTGGGCTGGAGCCTCTCATAGGGCCACTGGCTAACCCAGGAGTTGTTCTTCCCTCAGGTAGAGCACACCAAGTGCCTGCCCATAGAGGGACTGAGGGGATAGATAGAAGGTGCTATGGGGCTGTTCTCCCTAACTCCTTGGAACTATTCCCTTGACAAATGCAGTGCAAGGGGAACACTGGAGTGGCCAAGCCATCTCTCGCTGAGCTGGGCTGTGGTGAGCACTGTGCATTCCGGCAGTCAGTAGAGCGCTGGAGTCCACTGGGGTCTCTCAGACTCACGTCCAGCAAGCAGGGTCCAGAAGGACGGAGACTCAGCTCTATGGCTAGCAGCACTGGCAGCCCTTCAGTTCAGTAGAAGGGCCTGTGCATGGTCGCTGTCTCGTAGCACCCTGGCCTACCCTCTGGGCTGGGTGGGCTGGGGGTGATATGCTCAAAATCTTTCTCCATCTCACAGGCTTTGGAGTGTTTGTTTCAGAGGCCGCCAGTCACGTGTCCATGACTTAGCCTGGGGTCGCTCAGCAGGAGGGAACGGAGAGAAAAGGCCCATGACTCCCTGAGAGGAGTGTCTCTTTGCTTTACCACCACCAGTGCTCATCGCACTCGAGGCCTCTGGGGTGGTGCAGTGGGCCTGATGGATTCTTTGAGGTGTCTCTTCTCCTTTTGCAAGTCTCCCATCTGATTCCACCTTGCGTTGTCGTCCCTGCCCTGCCCCCATACCCACATTCAGGCTTGCTCCTGCCATTCTGCGGGACCCTCGTGTCCTGCCTGTGTATAAAGCCCCACGGGCAGTGTGGCACTCCAGTGGGACTGCCCCGTATCTCAGGCCTCCAGCTTTGCAGAGCTCCCTCCCACTGCCTGGAAGTCATAGGCTGGAGGTGGGACCCTCAGGAGTAACTGGACCACCCCCAGCTTGTAAACCTGGGTGTCGTGTGCAGCTGTGCAGCAGTTTTAAGTGACTGTTAGAATCTGTTCTGATTTCTGCAGGGAGGCTGCCAGGACCCTTGACATGCCTCCCAGAGGGGCTTCTACAATATATTGAACCCCTGGAGAACCTTGGGGCTCTCCTGGTTCCTTGACAAGGGTTCAGCCACTGTTGAATGTTCTGCATTAGGTATAATGAACATTCTCTGACCTTTAAGGGGAATCTTGCCTCGGCCTTTATACGTATTAACAGCACAAGTGTCTTCTGATCTGTCACTAGCTTGACATTATCCAGACCCTGCAAATATCTAGTGAATCTCTCACACATCCAGATGTTTGCCAGACATTCTTTCCGGTTGGGTGTGATTTTGGCACCTGACAGCCATCTCGCTGGAGCAGCACGTCGTTTGCTCACAGGCACCTACATGAACTGCAGGAACACACGCCATGAAATAGCTGGGGGCATCTGCTGAGATGGCAGTAGACTTGGGTTGGTCATAAAATGCCCATATGGTCCATAGGTAGTCCCAGCATCACACAGTTTGCTCTAAGTAGCTTAGAAAGAGAAAGGGCCAGGGGCTGATTTGTTCCCAACTGGTGTCAGAATGAGGAAGCAGCAGCTGTGATACACCAGTAGAGTGTGGCATTACCACTCCTGCTTTGATTTTCTCTGGTTTTGACCTCTTCCCCTCTTTACCATTGAGAGCCCTAATGGTGCATTGCCGGTGTAAGCCACTGTTCAGTGTGTTACAGATCTGTGCCAATCTGAAGAGGATGGGAGTCTGTTACAGTTGTGTTTCTAGAGCCCCCTCTCTAGCCAGGCTGTACAACTCATGTTTTAGCCCTGAGATGCCTTGGTTCAATGCCCGGTGTATTGACCAAGATGGCGATCCTTACATTAGCGTAGGACTTTATCTATTAATTTTAATCCAGCAACTTCAGCTACCTGCAGCTTTTGTTTTAACCCAATGTTATGTCCTTTCTCAGGAGTCCCACAGGCCACTCAGTCCATCCCACACATTCCACCGCTAGTTCTGGGTAGGTTTTACACCGAATCCTTCGGATAAGCATTTATACCCAGGAGATTCATGAGGCATGGCAGGTGGAGTGTCACCCAAGAGCTACCAGCCCTAGCAGGCCAGGGTGGCCAATACCAGTCAGTGGCACTCAGAACAATGTGCCCTGAAAACCACACACCAATATAACTGCGCATGAGGTCTCCAAGGGCCCTGGTACTTTTGTATTTCAAAACTGAGATACTGGGTTTTATGGGGGACATGTCAACGTGATGCTAACTATGGTGTGCCCCAGCAGTCCTGAAGCACTAATGCAAGCGTGAAAGAAGGGTACTTTTATGAATTTGCTTGGGTGTCAATTAGATTTTTATGCAGAAATCTAGCAAACTAGATTTGCCAATTTGCTGAGTGATATAGGCAATAAAGAGTGCTAGTGAATAGGATAACCCTGTTTCATTGAGCCCAGGGAGCATTCGCTTACTAATTTATACTAGGTTATTTTCAGGTCAGCTTTTAACTTGAACAGTATTTCTCAAATCAGGACACTTGGTTATTCTTAACCAGTTAAGAATTTATTAATTTAGCCAGAACCACATCAATATACAATCAACAGTTCACTACTCAGGTGCAGACACAACCAATGTTCTAGGCATGTACTGAACACACCAATACAGCCTTGCAAGCAACTGTCAAAGACTAGGGTTGAGGCTCAGCAGTTTCACCAAGGAACAATGCAAATCATCAAGATTTCTTATTCCATTACTTAAGATCATCAGTTCTTCAGAACCTAACACACTGATCACCCTTCTCCAAGGGTTATGGATGTACTTGAAGAGTTTGGAGGTGATATGATCCAAAAGGGACCAGTTTAGAATATCAAAAGCAATTGCTTAAGGTTATGGTTCAGATCTCTCTGAGGCCAATTTGCTTGACTTATAATGGAGGGCATGCCTATAGTTTTAGTTTAAATCTAAAATATGGTTACCTGAGGCCTCAGTACAGAGTGCAGACTCAGCCAGGTAATCTACAGTTATTTGTATTAAAGAATAGAAGTAGAAATACAAATCTTTGAAATGAAATCTCACCTCTTCTGACCTGTTAACCCTGGGATGCAGGGAGAGTCCTTTCCACACAGCTGGTCCAGGCATCCATCACCCTGGGGATGCTGCAGTTTTCTTATGTGTTCAGTCCACTCTGGGGCCCCCGCATTGTGACCTCAGTTTTATATGCCCTGTTTCTCTGGCTCCTTGGAGGAGGCCACTCTCTGATTTCTACTGGGTATGTGCCAACTGAGTGCTCACCTTTCAGCTTTCACAATTTCTCTGCTGCTTCCAGCTCATGCAGTAGGTGGTGTTGATGTATAACAAATCTCTTCCAGCCTTTTCTTATCGGAGGCCTTTTATGTTTGGTCCATTTCGAGGTTTGTATTTCAAATATTAGCCCACATTATTAACTGGACTTTCCCCCCCTTTGAGCAATTTCTTTTAATAATCTAAAGTTTTGTGCTAGTCTATAGCTTTCAGCATTCCTTCTTCATTATGCCACACAATTTCTATTACTTCTAGAATACCACAGCTATTTAGAATGATCAACAAAATTCCTTACAATCTCCCAGATTTGATGGACATAATTCATACATTCTGTGATTGTAGGTAGGCATTTCATGTTATTTACAGTTTGTACCGGAGCAAGAGACATGACTCACATACAAAGAGATGCGGATCTGACTTACAAGGCAAACAAATGTGCAGTTTCTAATTATAATCTAAACAGGATTATTCATGGTGTATTTGATTTACAAGGCAAACAAATCTATAGTTTATAATTTGGGGTGAAGAAATGTGGTTTGGATTTCTGGGGGTGAAAGGCAGTTTGCCCTATTTGACCTTCCATCTCACAAGCAAGTTATTTCTAATTCAGTTAACGCACAGCTTCACCCTCTGCCCCCATTTCCTGATCTACTCACAATGTGCAATGGGCCACTTTGCACAAGAAAGCAAAGTATTACCCTTGCCAGTTCTTTTTAGCTAGGTTGGGAGGGAGAAGGAGGTTTCCTCCATATGCAAATTATGAGCGGTTCTTGCTTAGGTGATTAACAATCATTTCATGTAGCTATTTTCGTTTTAATTTTCAGGGAGTGGAATTTAGCTGAACTGTAGATCCTTAGACAAAGTGTTTCACGTGATGTGACCATTTTCTTACTGTCTTTACTTCCTAGGTGGACCCTATTTTGAGATAAACAGCAATGGAGAGCTTTGCTAATTGTTCAGGGCCATCAGGAATAATAGTTAATGCAGTGAGCCCCAACCTTTTTGTCTGGCGGGTGCCAGACGAAGGGCCTTAGCGGTGGAGCATCTGCCGAAATGCCACTGAATTTCGGCAGCGACACCTCTCAATGACGTCACTTGTCGGTGGCAAGTGGCGTCATCGAGAGGTGTTGCCTCCGAAATTCTGCGACATTTCGGCGGATGCTCCACTGCTGGCCAGGATGCGGGTGGGGCACTGCGTTGGGGACCCCTGAGTTAATGTGTTCTCTATACTTCTCATATGTGGAAATGCCTCCAGATGGAAAGAAGGCCTTACTTTTGGAGGGAGGAAAGGAGTAAGAAAGGGGGGTTGGGTTTTGTTTTGTAGATTTTAGGTGATGCTTTTGGATTTTAAACGTCCAGTGAAGATGAATCTACATATGAACTGATCGGGAAGAAATCTTTTTTTTTTTTTTCTTAACAACCCTGTGTAGGAGCTGCCGCCACTAATAGAATATTTTCTCTCTGTGTGTGTGTGCACACGTATACATGTGTGTGTACATTTGGAAATGACAGCATCGCTGTCACATATTTTAAAGCTGAAGAGCTGGAAATCAGTCTCTTCTTGATTCACCTGCTGGAGTCTATTTGGTGCAGCTGACTAAGGGCAGAGCTAATGAAGGAGCAGGACTCTCTGTTTGTGGGAGGCGTCTGTTGCTGGTGTCATCAGGAAAACCCAAACAAGTTTTAGATAAATATTAAACAGCTGATTTGTGGATCTTTCTGCTGATACGAGTCCCTGGTTGATTTGTTGGCTCACATGGCTTGTTACTGGTGATGATTCAGGCAGCTGCTGAGTATTTATGAAAGTGTTCCTGAATCCTAAACATTTCATGGATTTTAGCAGAAGGAGTATTTGTCTGGAAATTCATGCAGGGAAGTGTGTTATTCTCTACGGGTCAATCGGCCAAACAGGGAACCCAAACGATGCTATGTGATGTAGGGGACCAACCATATAGCGTGAAAGCAAAGAGCAAACAGCCAAGGGAAACAGGTCACTAACAACCCACAGGTTGAAATCTGATCAGCCAACGACTTGGGCAAATACTTACAAAGAGCAAATGCACCCACAGACATTGCAGACAATGTGTGAACAGCGAAAGGCATATGTTCCCTGAGTGTTACCCCCAGTGGATCAACGGACCAATCTGTGGCTCCTTGCTTAAACTCGCAGAAGCTGAAGAGCAGGACTGGGAAGATGCCCCGGTGCTGATGCAGAGCTCTCAGCCAGCTCTGTGCTTCTAGATGCCCTCCCACCAAATTCAGCTGTGGCGAGTCAGTGATTTCATAGGGCTTTGACCCCAGCCTAGCCAGTGCTGGACTGTGTGTGGAATTTAACTTGCTCAGACCCACAGCAGCTTTTGCTGCCTTGCTAATTTTCCAGGGACCATAACAATAACAGTTCAGAGTCTAAGTGCCATGTGGGACACATTTGCAGCCCAGGAAATGTTCTTGAGAAAGTTCTTTCCTTCCCAGTGTTTTAAGGAAGGGCTTGACTTCATTATTAACACTTTTTGAGGTGGGCCTGAGTTATATCTCCCCAGAGACCCCCCAAATGCTGTGACAGGCACATGTAACAGCTCTAGCTGCCTTGCTTTGTTTCGTCACTACAAAACCCTCAGTCTGTCATTGCTGTTCAGCAAAAAGCCCATATATTCCTCCCAGAGTATGCCATCCCTGCTCCAAAGAGCCATCACCAAATGCTGCCCTGAGTCCCTCTGCTTAACACTGAACAAAACTGCCCCAAAGGCCTGTGCGTCTGTGTTCGCACTGCTGTACTATCCCCATCCCTGGCCCTGCAGTGATAGCTGTACTACTCTGAGTATGGTTTTATGTCCCTCGGGCCGGGTTAACAGAGAGAAAGCATGGCTGCAAGCATCGTTGTGGATGCTGAATGGCATTTCAATGTGCCCGTGGCTGCCCCTTTCTCAGATGCTTCACAAACATCTCCAGAGCTGAGTTCAAGAGAAGCCAGGCATGCTGAGGAGCTATCCCAACAAGTCTCAGCCCAATCTCCAGACCAAGGTAGTGCAGAGTGGTTTGGATCAGGCTCATGCCAGGTTCTCAGGCAGGATCTTCAGAAGCCCACACCATGAACTCTCACATGCGCCACCTATAGGTCACTAAGGGTCCTATACAGCAGGTCCTCCTCTCTTCACAGCATTGCCCTTATGGGAAATCCCCATAGAAATGTTCACCTCTCTATATGTTCTTTGAAACACCCTATAGAATTTAATGGAAAATGGAATCAATCTAGGATTCTGCTAGGAAGGAGATCTCTGCTGTATTCTTTCCATTCTGGGGTAATTTCTATAGGAACACATGCATTGCCAGGCTGCATCAGATCCCAAGTTCATCCGGCCCAGTGTCCTGCCTCTGATGGTAGCGAGGATGAGATACTGCAGAGGAAGCTGTAAGAATCTCGCAGGAGCAGATGTGGAGTAATCTTCCCCCTTGTTAGGGCTCATCGTCGTCTCTAATAATGAAACATTGGCTGAAGCCCTGAAGCAGGAGGTTTACTAGCCCTTCCACAAAGCTGGTAATCATTAGTGGGGATAACTATGGATCCTTTTTTCAATCTCGCTAAGTTCTTGGCCTCATCAATTTCCTGTGGCAGTGAGTTCCACAGCCTAATTGGGCCATGTGTGAAAAGATATCCTTTTTCAGGTTTGAATTTACCACCTTTCAAACTGCATTGACTGTCCCAATGTTCTTTGATTGGGCCAGGGAATGCAGAAGTTCCTGCTTTATCTTCTCTAGACCACTAAATATTTTAGACATTTTTATCAGGCTTCTTCTGATGCGACTTCTCTCTAAAATAAACAATTCCAGTCTTTGCAATCTCTTTCCATAGGAGAGTTTCCCCAGGCCCTTGATCACTCTCGTCACCCTTCTCTCAGTTCCTGTCGACCTGCAATACCCTTTGGAGAGGGGGTGATCAGTGCTGCACAGTCACCAGGTGAGGCTGTACCATTGATTCATATAAAGGCATTACCATATATCTTGTATTCTTCAGGCATCCTAGCAATCGGACCCTAATGGTTTAATCACCATTGAATTCTAAGGACTGTTTGGTAAGGTGGGTTCAAGCCTACATTCAACCACACTTTTTTATTCAACACCCACAATAATGGTGAGAGTTAACAGGGCCATTGACACCCCCCGAGTGTGGGTGCATTACTGAACTCAGCTTTTAGAGTGGTTTGCCCCCTCTTCTTAAAAACACAATGGAACATGTAATGACAAAGGAGGCCACGGCCAAGCATGTGTCCAGCCTCATAGATCAAAGCAATAAGCAGCCAAGCCGGCCAGACAGGCGGTCCCTCAGGGCAGGAATTGGCTCTTGTCCATGTTTGCCCAGTGTCCAGCCCCACAGGGCCCTGATACCAGCATAGAAATATCTAGTAACAACAGCAACCCTTTCATTCCCGCTTTGAACAATCAGAAAGGGCTTTCAGCAGCAGTACAGCACTGACCCCTGGAAACTAAGACCTTCCCAGACCACATACCGTGGGCTGCACCTATGGAGGCTGCATCAGAAGAGCTTGCCTCATGCCACGTGCTGTCCAGTTCCCATATGCTGTGGTGTTGGGGTCTGAGTGGCCTCTCCAGGGATACAGCAGGGAGCTGCCCATTGCTGAAGGGTTTCAATAACCCATCTGGCAGGGAAGGTTGGTGGCACCCCCAATGGGGATGGGAGCCAAACACCACTGTAATCTCCTGTTGGATCACTGACGAGCATTGCCGTCGGCAGGATGAATTCTCTTCTAACGCACCAAATATGGGGGTTTACTGTCAGGTTACAAGGAGCACTAACCAGGGTTTGAGAGTCAGAGGGTTAGGGCCGAGAGAGAGGAGAAATGTAGCAGTCACATGAACACTGAATGGTTACCTGTGCAATGCAAGGTCAGAATATCTGTGCATGTGGCTGTGAGAGGCACAGTGGTATAATCTGGGTGTGAAAAATTAGTGTAACATACACTAACAGGGTGTTCAGTTGGGTTGTGTGCGTTATATCGGTGTAACATACACTAATTGCATATTCTACCAGCTGTTTGGGTTGTATTAGGGTGACATACACTGATTGGGTGTTTTATCAGGGTGTGTGGGTTATAATAGGGCTGCTCTACACTAGAAAGTTAGGTCAGCTCAACTACATTGCTCAGGGCTGTGAAAAATTAAAACCCTGTACTATGTAATTAAGCCAGTCTAAGCCCCAGTGTAGAAACCCAGTAGTTCTATGGAATAATTCTTCTGTTGACCTAGTTACCACCTCTCAGAGACATGGATTTATTACAGCAACAGAAGAACCCCTTCCGTTGCTGTAGTAAGTGTTTACACTACCATTTCTAGTGTAGACATAACCTAGGTATTACACAAACTGACTGGATGTTCTATGGGGATGCATGGATGATATTAGAGTAACACACACTGATTGGGTATTCTGTTGAGATGTGTGGGTTATATTAGTGCAGCAGTTCCCACTCTGTCAGTTGTTATCCCAAATGGGGTTGTGTCATCAGCAGAAGGAGTCGCGACAATCCCTAGCGTGTAGAGGACATCTTTTCCCTCCTCACAGTGCATCTGCACATGTACAATGTGCAAGATCACGATGCATGGAGGACTGTCTGGGTTCCTGGCAGGAAATGCTTCATTAAAATGGGGTCGCGCAGGCAAAAAGTTTAGAAACTGTAGTGTAACATACATAGAATGGGTGTTCTGTGAGGGTTATATTAGTGTAACATATGCTGTGTAACATACACTGATTAGTGTAACATACACTGATTGAGTGTTCTTTTGGGGTGTGTGTGGGATTATATTCAGCCCCTGTTATCAGCAAGTGTAGCTCCTACTGCAGTGAATGGCAGTGCATTTCTACCATTGCTGAGGCAAGAAATAGGTTAATAGTAAAGACACTTGTGGCCACAAGGTGTATGATATGTATATAGATAGTATGTCATGGGCTAGCGTTTACAGTGCTAGGCCCACAGAGTACAATAAGAACCGTGATAAAAGAATACAGGATGCTGAGGAGCAGACTGTGAGGCAGCATCACCATGGATGAAGCTAGGATTTACATGCCAAAAACACTTGCTTTGGGGGATGTAACGGCACTGTTGGTCCTGTTAATAAATCTGTAGAGATTTTTTACATGGGGTCTTCTGAGCTATAAGATTCCTGGTATCTGTTCTTCTGCACTGCGTTACCCACGGCCATCTGACCACAGCATTGACACTCTGTGCAGCCCAATACTCCAACCGTTTGTCACTGAGAAATTTAACTTTCTGCAGTCTGCAAGCCTGCTAAGAATAAACTTAATAAATTAGTGAGCGTATTGAACGTGCACCACTGTGGGCTGATCTGGCATTTTAATCTGCTTGTGAAGCTATCCAGAGGGTTTGCTTAGCGTGTGGCCAAGTTCTGAAGTATTTGCATACTGCTTTTGTCAGTACATCTCATGACCCTTTGCAGAATGATGGCAGACAGAGTGAATTTATAAGAATCTTCCACTGGCGAAGGTAGTGGAGCTGTTCCTTCTAACACACTCAGTAGAATTATCTCCCTTAGATCATCTTCGCCTGTTATTCTGATCTGGTTGATGAGATGCTATTAAACAACACAGCTGTATTTTATGCTCTGCAGGGCTGCAGATCCTCCTTGCTGACACACATTCTTTGCAGGTCAGTTGTAAAACATGTTCGAAGTTGGCACAGACGTGGCCTGTGCAAATCCAAGCAACTCTTTCCATTTGTTCATGGCAACATTTTATAGATGTTTAGCTCAGCCTCTGCTCTGCCATGCGATGCCAGGTCCTGCTGGTGTCATCACCATCTACATGCTGAGTCCTGGCCACTAGCAGGTGGACTGAGGAGCTAAGGTTATCTTGCAAAAAGGAAGGAAGATGAAACATTTGTGTTTAATGCAACTGGAGCTGATGCCCTGCTCTAGATAGCTTCTCGCACATTCACTGCCCTTGGCATGCACACAATACAATTCAGACTGAGATCACTCATGGCCTCATCAGCAGAACCCCCTGCCTTTAGCGACAGCGGTGTGACATGTGTCCCTAACTCACCACACTGCAGCGGTCTCACTGAGACCCAGTGATCAGGAGGAAGAGGGCCTGAGCCATCTGGGTGACTTGTTACTATGATCACTTCTCTTCTCATTGCTCTTTCAGCGTGAATTAGTAGGGGAAGCAAAAGTGGATGGGAACCTCTGAGGCAGTGACCATGAGATGCTTGAGTTCAGG
Source organism: Gopherus evgoodei (assembly GCF_007399415.2). NCBI lineage: Eukaryota > Metazoa > Chordata > Testudines > Testudinidae > Gopherus > Gopherus evgoodei. Next base: position 4,265,334 of record NC_044336.1, on the reverse strand, counting down.
ATCCTGACACAAGGAAGAAAGAAGAGCAGCAAAATACGGACCCTGGACTTTAGAAAAGCAGACTTTGACTCCCTCAGGGAACTGAGGGGCAGGATCCCTGGGAGAATAACATGTGGGGGAAAGGAGTCCAGAAGTGCTGGCTGTATTATAAAGAATCCTTATTGAGGTTGCAGGAATAAACCATCCCGATGTGTAGAAAGAATAGTAAATATGGCAGGCAACCAGCTTGGCTTAACAGTGAAATCCTTGCTGATCTTAAACGCAAAAAGGAAGCTTACAAGAAGTGGAAGATTGGACAAATGACCAGGAAGGAGTATAAAAATATTGCTCAGGCATGCAGGAGTGAAATCAGGAAGGCCAAATCACACTTGGAGTTGCAGCTAGCAAGAGATGTTAAGAGTAACTAGAAGGGTTTCTTCAGGGATGTTAGCAACAAGAAGAAAGTCAAGGAAAGTGTGGGCCCCTTACTGAATGAGGGAGGCAACCTAGTGACAGAGGCTGTGGAAAAAGCTAATATACTCAATGCTTTTTTGCCTCTGTCTTCACGAACAAGGTCAGCTCCCAGTCTACTGCACTGAGCAGTGCAATGTGGGGAGGAGGTGACCAGCCCTCTGTGGAAAAAGAAGTGGTTCAGGACTATTTAGAAAAGCTGGACAAGCATAGGTCCATGGGGCCAGATGCACCACATCTGAGGGTGCTAAAGGAGTTAGTGGATGTGACTGCAGAGCCATGGGCCATTATCTCTGAAAACTCATGGCAATTGGGGGAGGTCTCAGATGACTGGAAAATGGCTAATATACTACCCATCTTTTAAAAAGGGAAGAAGGAGGATCCGGGGAACTACAGGCCAGTCAGCCTCACCTCAGTCCCTGGAAAAATCATGGAATAGGTCCTCAAGGAATCAATTCTGAAGCATTTGGAGGAGAGGAAAGTGATCAGGAACAGTCAGCATGGATTCACCAAGGGCAAGTCATACCTGATTAACCTAGTTGCCTTCTATGATGAGATAACTGGCTCTGTGTATGATGGGAAAACAGTGGACGTGTTATTCCTTGACTTTACCAAAGCTTTTGATACGGTATCCCACAGTACTCTTGCCAGCAAGGTAAAGAAGTATGGGCTGGATGATTGGACTATAAGGTGTATAGAAAGCTGACTAGATCATCGGGCTCAGTGGTTAGTGATCAATGGCTTTGTGTCTAGTTGACAGCTGGTATCAAGTGGAGTGCCCCAAGGGTCTGTCCTGGGGCCAGTTTTGTTCATATCTTCATTAATGATCTGGAGGGTGGCGTGGACTGCACCCTCAGCAAGTTTGTGGATGACACTAAACTGGGAGGAGTGGTAGATATGCTGGAGAGTAGGAATAGGATACAGAGGGACCTAGACAAATTAGAGGATTGGGCCAAAAGAAACTTGATGAGGTTCAACAAGGACAAGTGCAGAGTCCTGCACTTAGGATGGAAGAATCCCATGCACTGCTTCAGACTAGGGACCAAGTGGCTAGGCAGCAGTTCTGCAGAAAAGGACCTAGGGGTTACAGTGGACGAGAAGCTGGATATGAGTCAACAGTGTGCCCTTGTTGCCAAGAAGGTATTTTGGGCTGTATAAGTAGGGGCATTGCCAGCAGATTGAGCAATGTGATCATTCTCCTCTATTCGGCATTGGTGAGGCCTCATCTGGAGTACTGTGTCCAGTTGTGGGCCCCACACTACAAGAAGGATGTGAAAAACTTGGAAAGAGTCCAGTGGAGGGCAACAAAAATGATTAGGGCGCTGGAGCACATGATTTATGAGGAGAGGCTGAGGGAACTGGCATTGTTTAGTCTGCAGAAGAGAAGAATGATGGGGGATTTGATAGCTGCTTTCAACTACCTGAAAGGGGGTTCCAAAGAGGATGGATCTAGACTGTTCTCAGTGGTAGCAGATGACAGAACAAGGAGTAATGGTCTCAAGTTGCAGTGGGGGAGGTTTAGGTTGGATATTAGGAAAAACTTTTTCACTAGAAGGGTGGTGAAGCACTGGAATGGGTTACCTAGGGAGGTTGTGGAATCTCCTTCCTTAGAGGTTTTTAAGGTCAGGTTTGACGAAGTCCTGGCTGGAATGATTTAGTTGGGGATTGGTCCTGCTTTGAGTTGGGGGTTGGACTAGATGGCCTCCTGAGGTCCCTTCCAACCCTGATATTCTATTATTCTATGAACTGCTCCCTCACAACGTTCACCTCTTCCCTTCTCCCAACTCCAAGCAGAACCTCCCTCCTTTCACAGCACACTGCCAATAGGATGCAAAAATGTCAAGCACTTTCCTGGCATTGACCAGCCGAGCCCTGCAGCCCCATCTGTGAGAGGAAAGCATTGTTAGACTCATTTTACACATAGCACAGAGAAGTGACATGAATTTTTGTATATCACAGGGGTTAGTGACAGTGCTGGGAATGGAACCCAGGAGTCCTGTGCACAGTGAATGGCCTTTTGATATCACAGCACCTTGGTAGCTGCCTTCTCCATCTTGGTAAATCTTCATCCCAGCCACCTAGGTTCTACGCTTCATTTCCCTTGGAGCTCCATTTCCCTGCTGACTATTAGCACATAGATCGGGGCATAGCCTTCCTCAGTGCCATCACTGGGTCAGCTGGCAGGGAGCCGAATGGGAACATTAGTGTTGTTTGGAGGTGGATTTAGACACTGGCTGTTGTGCAAATGCCACGCTTGAGTCTCATGTATGATGATGATTTGTATTACAGTAGCACCTAGAAATCCAGTCAAGGATCAGGGCTCCATTGTGCAGGGTGTTGTACACAGAAATACCAGAGAAAACTGTGCCTGCCCCAGGAGCTCACAGCCTACATGTCAGCCAGGATGGACTGCAAGGATGAAACAGGCAACAGGATAGGAGGGGCCAGGGAGGATGAGAGAACAATACAACAGAGCTGATCAGTGTCAGGTATAATTTCCAAATCTGGACCTTAGCGTCCAGGATATGGGTACTAGCATAAAGTCCTCTAAGCTTAATTACCTGCTTAGATTCTGTAGCGCTGCCACCAATCAGGAATTTTCCAGGGCCTGATACCCTCTGGTCCCCCCAAAACCTTCCCTGGGGATCCCAAGACCCAGATTCCCTGAGTCTCACAACAAAGGGGAATAAACCATTCCCTTCCCGCTCCCTTCTTCCTCCCAGCTCCTTCCCGCCCTGGGAACACTAGGAGATCGCCTGATTCAACTTCTTGAATCACCACACCGAGAGGAGTGTTACCTTCCCCCTCACCCAGAGGCAATACAAGCTGCGTGAATATAACACAAAGAGAAATTTTATCCTTCCCTTCTTCCCACCAATTCCCTTGAACCTTAACTAGGAGAAAAAAATTAACAGGTCTTACAAGCAAAACTTTTAATAAAAAAAGAAAGAAAAAAAGTAAAAGGTTTATCTCTGCACTTTAGATGGTAAACAGTTACAGGGTCTTTCAACTTATAAACAATAGAAAGAAACTTTCTCCAGCAGAAACACAATTTAAGCTAGTTCCAGCAAGTACACATATGTAAATGAAAAAAAAAAACAAAAGACTATGACCGCCTTTTTTCTTACTCACAATTCTGAATAGATAAGAGACTGTAGCAGGGAGATTGGCAGAAACCTGGTTGCACCTCTAGTCCCGTCCAGGACCCAAACCCAAAACCCACAAACAAAGGCTTCCCTCCACGAGATTTGAAAGTATCTTGTCTCCTGATTGGTCCTCTGGTCAGGTGTTTGCAGGTCACTGTTAACTCTTTATAGGTGAAGGAGACATTAACCCTTAGCTATCTTAACCCTTTATAGGTGAAAGAGACATTAACTCTTAGCTGTCTGTTTATGACAATCAGTAAAGCAGGAGTGACAGGCTGTCACCTGGCCAACCAATGCCAGGTTGGGCTGACCTGTGGGCATCGCAGAAGAGGGAAGTTTTAAGGAGGGATTTAAAGCAGAGGAGGTGGCAGTTTTACAAACATTGATAGGCAGTTGTTCCCCTATGCAGGATTTGGCATGGATGGGGGAGAGCCTGAAAGGGGTGGGCGAAGAGCGGGCAGGTGGCCGATGGCGGCTGCCAGCACTGTCACAGCAAAGGCGGGACTCGATGGCTCAGTCAGCTAGTAGAGCTAATAGACAGGGCAGCACCTACAGGTGAAAGGCCTCAAAGGTAAAGGCCCAGAATGTGCAATGGAAGAGGAAGAGGAAGATGAAAGAGGTAGGGGGCCCAGTGGCAGGGTGCACACAGGGGGTTGCTGAAGTCAGAGCATTGAGCCAGGGAGGTGAACCCAAGAGCAGCAGCTCTTTGAAAGGGGGTCGGTATGGCTGGTGTCAGGGTTGGGGAGGAGATGGCAGCATTGAAGTGCGAGGTGATGAAGGCCCGAGTAAGCTTTGGCAACCTGAACAAACAAGAGGCCAAATCTGAGAATTGCTAGGCAGGTGGGAATGGCAGGACTTGGCCACAGCTTGAGTGGGGCTGGAGAGAGGGCCCAGCCAAAGGTGGCAACTAGAGCCTGAGGGTTTGTCTAGATGGTGAGTTACGTGTGGCAAGCCAGGGTGTGAATCTACAGCGTGCTAGCTTGCCATGCAGAAACATCCAGTGTGGACATTGCCACAGTGCAGTGAATGTCCCACAGTGCCCGGAAGAGGTCCCTCGAGTCTTGGTGAAAGCAGTTTCAGATGAATGAAGAGGCAGAAATTAAATCAGCTCTTCTCCCTGACATGGGCATCATGCCACATTCCACTGACCTCAGGCGAGTTACTCTCAATTTACACTAGGGCCAGGGCCAGGGCCAGGGCCAGGTGAATTCGGTCCACAGGGATTTGGGTCATAATTGACACTTTATCAATAACGACCTGAACATCAGCCCAAACTTCCTCCGCACGCTTGGCTGCTCCTTGGGCTTCCCTGCAGGAGCTCACTCCTGTCCCAAGTGAGGCACCCCCAGTGCCTTTGTCCCTCCAGGCCCAGAGCTAGTTAAAAGCACTGAATCAAACATCAAAAATACCTCCCCATCTCTGCCCTGACCTCAGACTGACTCCACAGGATAGCCTCATGGAACCGGCCATCTTGCTGCAGAAGGGAGGCAAACGAAGACTCTTTGTGGAGCAAAGACCAAAACTATTTGCAACTTACCATTCTGTTTGAAATGATTTTTGTGTGAAAGCTGTTGGGCCCTAAGGGTGTGTCTACACTGCAATTAGATATCCATGGTTGGCCTGTGCCAGCTGACTTGGGCTCACCAGGCTCAGGCTAAGAGTCTGTTCGACTGTGGTGTAGATGTTCCAGCTGGGGCTGCAGCCCAAATTCTGAGATCCTCCCACCTCTCAGGGTCCTACCACCCAGGCTCCAGCCCAAGCACAAACATCTACACCACAGTTAAACAGCCCCCAGCCTGAGTCCTGTGTTCCCAACTCAGCTGGCAAGGGCCAGCCACAGGTGTCTAACTGCAGTCTAGACACATGTTAAAAGCCCTCCTGGCAACATGAGGCCAGCCTGTCCCCAGGGGCCTGGCCTTCTGCCCTGAGGACAATTCCTTGTACATTCAAAGGAAACAACTTGTCAAATGGATTTTTACTCCTAAGAAGGGCCGTCACTTGTATGAAAACAATCCTCGCTCCTCAAAGCCAAAGCCTTGGACAGCAAGCATGCTGCAGGGCATCTGCTTGGTGAATCCCCTCAGAGACCAGTGGCGGAGAAGCAGCCCATGGAACAGTGAAGTGGGACACAGTCTTGCTAGGAGATGCAGGCTGAAGCTAAGTCAAGGTAAATCAAGCTCAGACAATTTGTGGCTGGCAGGATTTCAGGGGATGATGATTTTGTAAAGAGCAGTTCTACTAGCTCTTCTACTGTAGACATCTGAATAGCTCCTAGGAATATTAAATGAAAACCCCCAAAATGATGTTGAAAATGAACATTCTTCACTGGAATGTCAGTTCTGAGGGAAAAAAGGCCATTTTTCTTTGAAAAAAAATCTCAACTTTATTTTTACTAGCTCCACCCCAGATGCTTCCAGTAGGAAGGAAGCTCCTGGGGCTCAGAGACCATGTTCTGCATCCTGGCAGAATTGATCTCATTGACTTGACCCATGCCTCAGAAATGGATGCCCCTCTTCACTTACAGCATGGACTAGTGAATATGTTTGCTGTATGGCAAAGCCACTCTGAGAAGGCCTGATCCAACAACCATTGAAATCAGTGGGAAGCTGCATGGGATCAAGCCCATAAAAATCATTCCTAATGTTAACATAAGTTTCCATTGCTGAAGCCTGTTGCTTTCTGTCTGGGGTGACTACTGAGAATGACTGAGCCTGCCCCTTTTAAAACAACCCTGTGCACATATGCAGGCAGCTGTAGTGGGTGGGTTAATCTATGTGACCTGGCCAGTTAGATCTGGATGTTTATGTGGCACATGGGGCCTCACCTTCTATTTGTGAAGTATCCATGAACTGGTTTCCATCTTTACTCATTTGTTTGTCATTCAGAATTACCCAGCCAGTGCTTATGGTACCTTGTGTCAGCTGATGAGTCACTCATGACTACGGCTATGAGCATTAGCTATTCATAATTTGTTATTTGTGCTATGTGACTGGACACTACATCATATGGGATTGTTTGTGCTCCCTATCTGGCTGATGCCTAAAGACACAAAGAGCTTTCAGTCTGTCCATAAGAACGCTTCTGCTGTGAATACTCCACGTGTTCATGCCAAGAGGAATTCACACAAGCATGCACAACATGTTCTCTTTCCACAAACATTTGTGTTAATGAAAGTTCCTTCCTATGAATGTTATCTGAAAGCTCCAAAAGGGGCTGCAAATACCAGCTAAGTGAGTCCAGCACTCTTGTTCAAAGGAGGGTTCACAGCTCCCCTGGAGTTTACACTCAGCTCTGTTATTCCTCAGTCTGCCACATAGTAACGACACTGCCAGGTAGCCAGTTTACAGATCCACGAAGCTTTCTCTGCACGCAGCTTGCTCGCAGCCACTGGGGCAGGATTTCACAGGTCAACAGTACTTGTGATCCTAAGTCACTGAGGCGCTTTTGAAAAGCCCACCCCGTATGTTTATGCAGAACAGATGAATAGATTCCAAGGCCAGAAGGGCCAGTTGTGACCTCCTGCCTAATACAGGCCAAAGAACATCACCCAGGGGTTCCTGCATCACACCCAGAACGTCTAGTGCAGCTAGAGTATCTCATTTAGAAAGAGTCGTACGTGCAGTGACAGAGGATCCACCATGTCCCTAGGCAAGTTGTCCCGATAGTTAATTACCCCCAGTGTTTAAAGTTTGTTCCATATTTCTAGTTGGAATTTGTGTAGCTTCAGCTTTCAGCCAGCATCTCTCATTCTGCCTTTGTCTGTGATATTAAAGAGCCCTGTGCCATCAGAAATTGGCTCCCCATGTAAGTATTAACAGACACCAGCATACATGCAGACCTCTATACCCAGATCCAAGCTTACGTGGAGAGGATTCTTAGCCCATCCAGAGTCTTTGGGTGGGCTGCTCTTGGTAATATTTTAGGGCCTCTTAAACCCCTGGGTTCTCAGCTTCCCCCACATCTCCAGTCTCTACTGCCTCAGGACTTTTTGCTTCTTCCCTGTACATGGAGCAGCAGGAGATGCGATTGCTTCCAGGGTCACAAAAGCACCCAGTGACATCTTCTCCCCCTTCTCCCTACACTTTAGGGGACCCTGCTCATCTCGGGGGGTGTTTCCCACCCTTGGATTCTTTTGCTGTCCTATCCTGAATTCTCTCCCATTTGATGTTTAAACCTGAGCACGAGAACTGCAGCCGAGGCCTGCTCATTGCAGGGCTGAGCCAGACAAATGCGTGACTGTTTGTACATAGACTACCCCAGCAGCATTTTGCTACCTGGCAGGAGCAAGACATGACTGGCTCATTCATTTTATCAGTTCCCATAGGACTGCATCCTCCAGGCTTAAAATGAAACCATTCAGTTTTAGGGGCCCATGTGGCTGCGAGGCCAGGCTCAGGATTAACCATCTTAGCCGACTTGGCCTTCATGTTAGATGCTGGAATCAGTTCCTATTTGCTGTTGGGACTTCCCAGAACTTCATGTTCTGGGCAGCTAGGTCCGGTGCTCAGAGGGGCTGTGTTGCACTTTGGGATGAGAGCTGCTATGGCGTAGCATGACAATGACAGGCAGATCTGGCTTCCTGCTGCTCTGAACTTGGGAGCCTGTTGGTTGACCCTGGGCAATGGCCAGGACTTGGGAGACACCAGTATGCCGGCCCCTCCAGGGAGATCACCCCATTGCTGCATTTGGGGTATTTCTTTCTCTCCCCCTCTCCCAGCACTCTTCAGTCACGTAACCACTCACGCTCCATGCAGGCCAGACAGACTCTGGCAGACTCTCTGGCATCGCTTTCTCAAGCCTGATTAATGTGGCCAACGCTCCTCCAGTCTGAACTCAAGAAAATACCTTTATCTCCCGTGAAATGACTCAGATATTGTGCTGCTGCATCTTGCTGGTAATGTCAGATCAGTGGCAGCAATATTAAAAATGAACATTTTACCCTGGGCATGGTATTAACTGTGAAATTAAAGCTGTATTTATTGCCTTTAGCCATTAGCCTCTAGACTCTTCCAGAATAAATGTTTTTAGTTCCTTGCAGGAAGATTCTGGCATTTACAAGGCTAGACATTTCTAAGCAGAATATATACCCTGTGTGTAGAGAGAATAATTCTAAGCGGGTGCACTGCCATGCTTTGTGACGTCATGGGAGATAAGGTAAGCTCCATGTCTTACACCTCATTAAGTCGTGCTGAGATGGAATACCCATGGTGCCCTGCATCTACAAGGAAAACATTTGTTTCCATGCAAGTACATGCTATAAATATGGATCTAATATATTTGTATTAAAACTTTTGGCAAAGACCTGTAAAAACTAAGTTTGTCAACTTACGAAGGGCTGTCAATGGGAAAGGCTCAACATCCCACTAGCACTGCATTTAGGTCTGGGCTACCCCATGGAAATAGGCAACCACAGGCCTTCTCCTCCAGCATCTGTCTGCTTGGGAATATAGGACTAGTGCTTATCTCAAAAACAAATTATTTTCATGCATTGCCAGAAGCTGGAAAAGGGGGCACAGGGGATGGATCACTTGACGATTTCCTGTTCTGTTCATTATCTCTGGGACACCTGGCATTGGCCACTGTCAGAAGACAGGATACTGGGCTAGATGGACCTTTGCTCTGACCCAGAATGGCTGTTCTTATGTTCTTATTACAATTGCACTGGGATCCCTGGTATAATGACTAATAATAATTCTTCAGTGACCAAGCTCAGTTTCCCTACGAAGTGACTGACACCTATAGGAAGCCTGAGATTAAAAAGGTCTAATTACATAAGAACCTGAACCTACTTCCCACCCAGGCATCTTGGCTTAGACTAGATGACCCCTGTGATCCTTTCTAACCCTCTGGTTCTATGAGTCTCTAATCAGAAACTTTGTGGCCAGAGAAGGTTCTATTTGAAAACCTTGATTCCAGTGGGGAGGAATTAGAAATGGTCACTTCTTTGTGGGTAATTGTCCTGGAGCCCAATTAGTCCGTGGTAGAGCCACTGGTTACCTGTATCCAAAGGGGAAGAATAGGGCATCTTGGAGTGTTAATATTCCAGCTGCCCTTCAGAGTGTCTTGTTACAGAAGCTCAGTTGTATTGCTGCCGGGCAGGTGGAATTATAATAGTTCAGGACTGTACTGTGCCCACTGCCTGAGTGAGGTGAAATTCACGCTGCGTGAGGGTCAGCAGACAGCCTCAGCACCACTGCATTGACCACTCAAATGAGGCATGAGCCTCATGCTGATCCTCTGCACAGGGGAGAGCACAGCTTACGGTACTACAAGGGTCATGGAGCCTTTTCACATGCCAGGGGGCTGTGAGGCCTGGATTACTCTCCATTGCCTGCCTGTGATTAACAGAACAACAGCCAGAAGGAGTTCATTCCTCCCCACCGTACAAAACTAGCAGGATTTTGGATCCTAGATGGTCTGGCTCCGCACCATGCCAGCACTGAGCACACAGTGAATGACAATATGGAGCTGCATCTTGGAGCAGCAGGATTCAAACTCTGCTTTGCCCCTCAGGTGCTCTGCTCCCTGGATTCTCTGTTACCTGATCCAAGCTTTGTTTTCAGGAAGTTTGCCTGCTGAAAAACACAGTTTCATTGATACTGAAACTTTTCACAGGGAAATGCCAGTTCTGGCAAGAAATTATGATTCCTTTTAGGAGCTGTCAAACAAAGTGTTCATTTTCTTCTGATTTAAAGTGTCATTTTTGTTTCGGCATTTCAGTTGAAAAGCCTAGGATTCCTCCCCTAGGTGGTTTGTGGACCGGGACATCAAGACATGCATTTGATGTTTTCGGGTCTGGACACTGGGACTGAAATCCAGAATCAGCAGTCTGAGGAGGTTTCCAGTGCTACGTTGTATTGGCTGGGTTGGAAATGCAACAAAAATGGCCATTCTCACCCCCAGTTTTAACTCTGCCATGTAGTGGCCCCATGAGGAGACAGAAAACGAAAAAATTCAATGTCTTTAAAATTCAGTTTAATATAATCTGGGTCTGGAACACTAAAATGCCTAAATCGTAATGGTAGAATTTTTGCACAGTCTCACTGTAGGGCAGAATTAAGGTTTCTTTCTGCTCAAGGAGACACTTGCAGTTATCGAGAACGGGTACGAAGTTACCATTAATCTTCCAAATGTTGCCCTTGCACAAGGTTTTAATGCATTTTAATTATCTGGGAAGTTTGAAGAGCCTGTTTAGAGATCAGAGTGAAGGTTCTTTCTGTGCCTTAACTCTGAATTTCCAGATCTTAACATGTTTATATTTTATTTAAGTAGAACCATAACTGTCAATTTTGTGGGTTTAAATGCTTGATTTTGGGTTAATTACAACACCCTGCATCTGAGGAAGTGGGTATTCACCCATGAAAGCTCATGCTCCAAAACATCTGTTAGTCTATAAGGTGCCACAGGATTCTTTGCTGCTTTTACAACACCCCTGTAATGCAGTGTTCCCTAAACTACTCAGATGCACTCTCAGCCTTAATTCCAATTTATTGTGGTTTTGTCTGGCAATTTTCTCTCTTTTTTTTTAAATTTAAAACATGAATACATGACCCGTAACCAAGAAACGGAACGAGAATGTTCCCAAGACACAAAGAGAATGGCACTACGGCGTATCTCTAACAGTTTAGAGATATGAAACATCAACAGTAAATCTCGTCTTTATTTTGCCGTTTATGGCAGTGGTTCTTAAACTTTTTTACTGGTGACCCCTTTCACATAGCAAGCCTCTGAGTGCAACCCCCCTTATGCATTAAAAAACCATTTTTATATATTTAACACCATTATAAATGCTGGAGGCAAAGCAGGGTTTGGGGTGGAGGCTGGCAGTTCATGACTCCCATGTAATAACCTCGCAACCCCCTGAGGCGGCCCGACCCCCAGTGTGAGAACCCCTGGTTTATGGATTCCCTGGTTCACCTGGCTGCTTTACCCCACTAGGAAGCAGTACAAAGTTGCCAGTTAAACTGGATTTACATCTCTTTGTTTTGCCAGAGCAGTGCAAAACATCTGGCATGTGTACTGCAGCTTCCTTCTCCCTCCTCTTCTCCAAATGGCTGAAGGTTGAAGCTAGACAAATTCAGAATGGAAATTGAGAGAAAAATAGTAACAGTGACACTAATTAACCATTGGAACAATTTACCAAGGGTTCTGGCACATTTTAAATCAAGCTGGAATGATTTTCTAAAAGATCTGTTCTAGGAATTATTTTGGGGCAGTTCCCTGGCCTGTGTTACACAGGAGTTAAGACTAGATGATCACAGTGGTCCCTTCTGGTCTGGAATCTGTGAAATCCTCACAGTAACTTCCCCATATTCCCCAGCAGGTACATCCCAAATTGCTCTCCCTCCTGCACCCTTACATTCCCCTACACATTCCCCCAAATACCTCTCCTTCCTTCACCCCTACATTCCCCTACACATTCCCCCCAATACCCCTCCTTCCTGCAACCCTACATTCCCCTACACATTCCCCCCAATACCCCTCCTTCCTGCACCCCTACATTCCCCTACACATTCCCCCAAATACCCCTCCTTCCTGCACCCCTACATTCCCCTACACGTTCCCCCAAATATTCCTCTCCCCTGTACCCCTACATTCCCCTACACATTCTCCCCAAATACTCCTCCCCGAACCCTAAAATTCCATTGAATATTGATAGCCCTCCCTCCTGAACCACTATATTCCCCTGCACATTCCCCCAAATACTGCTCCTTCCTGCACCCCTACTTTGCCCTGTACCCCCAAAATTGCCCTCCCTCCTATATTCCCTACATTCAACTGCATTCCCTAATTCCCCTTTTTCTTGCATTCCTACATTCCTCTGCATGCCACCCCAAATTGCCTTCCCTCCTGCACCCCCACATTACACCCCCCATTCCCTGGTCCCCCTGTCTGCCTGGTGCTGGCCAGCTGTAGTGCAGCAGGTGGCCACCAAAGGACATGGCAGCCCCAGGCTGTGGTTGCCGTGGCTGTTCATAGTGGAAGGTTTCTCTGTGCTCAGCTCTGTCCTGGCTGAACGGACACATTGGCTGAGACCCAGCCCGCAGGGCAGCTGGTGGCCCCTGGCAGTGAGGCAGAGTCACTCCTGCCACTGAGAAATGCCCTCATTGCCATGGCACCAGCTGTGGTGGATGGCTCCCTGCCTATTGGAGCCAGTCGCCATTTCAGGACAGGGCAGTGCTTTGGGAACTCTCTGTTGTCTCCAGCTCTCACCATGTTCTTCCTTGAACAGTGTCCCTATGGGTGCACCACTTCAGGAGAACATGCACCTCTCAAGCCCGTGATGAGAGATTTCTAACTTATAGCCTCCCTTCGGCTCACACACATGCCTGAAGCCTCCTCATGGCAGACACCAGGGTTGCCAACTCTCCCGGTTTTGCCGGGAGTCTCCCAGAATTGGGGTCTGTCTCCCGGAGCCTACTGAAGCCAACCTTGAGATTTTAGGGTGCTTAAAGTCCAGTTGGTGGCTCAGTAGGACTAAGGCAGGCTCCCTGACTGGGCAGGATCCCTGACTGCCCTGGCTCTGCACCGCTCTTGGAAGTGGCTGGCACACCTCTGTGGCTCCTGGGGGGTGGGGTGGGAGGAAGTTCTATACGCTGCCCCTGCCCTGAGCACCAACTCTGCAGCCCCCTTTGGCTGGGAACTGCGGTCATTAGGAGCTGCGGGGGAAGTGCCTGCAGGCAGGGGCAGAGAGTGGAGCTCCCTGACCCCCCGCTGTGGGGCTGCAGAGATGTGCCAGCTGCTTCTGGGAGCAGTGCAGGGCCAGGACAGGCAGAGAGCCTCCCTTAGCCCCACTGCGCCATCAACCAGGAGCTGCCCAAGGTAAGCACTGCCCAGCCGGAGCCCGCACCACTCAGCCCCTTCCTCACCCTAATCCCCTGCCCCAGCCCTGAGCCCCCTCCAGCATCCAAACTCCCTCCCTGAATCCACACCCCATCCTGCACCCCAATCCCCTGCCCCAGCCCAGAGCCCCCTCCTGCACCCAAACTCCTTCCCAGAGCCCACACCCCATCCTGCACCCCAAGTTCCTGCCCCAGCCCTGAGATCCTCGAGCACCCAAACTCCATCCCAGTGCTTGCACTCTGCACTCCCTCCTGCACCTCAACTCCCTGCCCCAGGTTCAGCCTTGAGCCCTCTCCCAACACTCTGAACCCGTTAGTCCCAGCTCAGAGCCAACGTCAGCCCGCTGCCCCAGCCTGGTGAAAGTGAGTGAGGATGGGGGAGAGCAAGCAACTGAGGAAGGGGGATGGAGTGATCAGGGCAGAGCCTCAGAGCTGGGGCGTAGTAGGGGCCTGGCTTTAGGGCAGGGGCAGGGCGGGGCAAGGGTGTTTGAGTTTGTGTGATTAGACAGTTGGCAATCCAAGCAGACAGCGAGATTTTGGGGGGCGTGCCTTCTCTACCACCTGAGCCTGAGCTGGAACCCTAGTGTGTCCACCTAGAACCTATTTGGCCTTCTGTATGGATTGCAGTTAGGTAGTTCATAGCTGTAGTTTAGTACAGTTATTTAGTTTTGGGTGAGAGGACTGTTTTCCCCTCTCTTTTCCCCTCTGGGAGACTTGTTTTCTCCTAGTGGGTTGGGCCTGCCTCACCAGGCTTCAAACACTCCTCTCCTCAGGAGGCTGCACTGGTAAGTGACAGGCACTCCAAGTGTGTCTGTTGCCTGGGTGAGTCATGTCTCCCAGACATGTTTCTTCTGCTCATCCAGGGCAATGGCGAACAGGGAGATAAAGCTCAGACTGTTAGCTATGCAACACTCCCTGCAACCACCCCCTGTGCCGGGTCAGGAGACTCGCCTCCCCTTCCACCGTACATTGTCCCTGGACAGATTCAGCACCCCGTCAACCTTGGGGCAAGCTTCCACTAAGGAAGGGAAATCTTTCAAGCCCACTGGGAAGACTCCCAGAAAGAGATGCACAGATTCTCCCTTTAAGGAGCCAGCTCCAAAAAAACCCAGATCCCCATTGAGGTCCTCGGTCTCCAAAGATACCACTGAGGCCGAGGACTGTAACTCCAGTACTGTCAGCCATGGGAACTCCTGGATCTCCAAGGACAGGAATCGCGGCTCCAATAGGGCACTGGTACCCTCTACCAGTAAGGAGGGCAAGCACAGGGTGCCACCGAGCCTGTCCCTGCCATTGGCACTGAGGCATTCCACTAAGCCATCAGTGCCATCAAACACCTTAATTCAGCCATCAGTACCAAAGCAAGCAGCTCAGCTGTTCAATCAGTACCCTCGGTACCAAGCAAGCAACAGCGCCAGATGTCTATATGCCAGCTATATGCCCATCATCATCAGTACTGTTGGCGTCAGCTATGGTGCCCTCAGCTGTGGTGTCAGAACCTGGGTCCTTTCCAGTACTGCAGGAATTCCAGTACTCAAGGGACCTCTCAGACTTAGGTGAACCAGAGTCTCTATTGTTAATGGATACTAAGCATCTCTCGGTATCAAGACCTCGCTCTCTGAGCAGGTAGCCCATGGCACAGGACTTCATCAGCTGCCCCCCACCATGGGAGGATGTAGAAGAAGAAGACTCTCAATTGGTCTGCTTGATTTTGGTGAGGGGTTTGTCTACATACCCTTTTGGGAGTTCAATTTTGACCAGCTCCAGGGAGGTCACCAGGGATGGTGGAACTAGACTTGCATGCCACTCCCGCTTCTTTATGGACCTCCGCAATGGCCATATGGGAACCTGTGGGATACCTATCAGCAGCAGTTTATAAGACCACGGGCACCTTCCCTCAGGGAGATCAGGATTTCACATCCTTCCCCTCTCCATCCACTAACTTCACAGGAGGAGATGTTTGAAAAGCAGAAGACTAGGGGAGATGAACAAGTCACGTCTGAAACTCCCATTTGATTGTCATCACCAGAAGAGGTGGTTATGCCTCCACCATCTTCCATTGCCAACATCTTCAGGCAGTTCCAAGACCTCTTTAGAAAGGTAGCAAACACCCTCCAGATCCCTCTGGAGGAGGACAAAGATCTGCAACACAAGCTGCTGGATATCTTGTGGTTGGCAATGCCTTCTAGAGTAGCGCTGCCTATTAATGAGACTCTCCTAGACCCAACTAAGACAGTATGGCAGATGCCAGCCACTATTCCACCAACATGCAAAAGGGCAGACAAGACAGGGCACTCACTGTGGGGCAGGGAAAGAGGGAGTAGAGCCACTTGAGCTGCTCCCCTCTCCCCGTCTTCACTGCCCAAAACCTCCTCTCAATTCCTGAGGGAAGAGGTGGGAGTTCTGCCTCCCTACTTCAGCAGCTCTGATTGTCTGATCTTGCGTAGGAGGTGGAGAATTCGGGGAGGCAACCAATCAGAGAGAGTTTCCCACATGCAGGGCTGAAATTTGGAAGAAGGCTGTCATGGCCAGATGGGCTTCAGCCCTTCTTGGCCTTGGTAGATGTTTCCTATCCCTCTTGTAGGACGGGTCATTGGGGAGGTTCTGAGACTGACATTCACCCTTGGGCCCCCTTGCCAGTCTGGCTGTCTCTTCTCTTGCAATTTGCACTCTCATCGGAGGGTACTTTCTGCTCCAGCTTCCTGAAGTTTAGTTTTCCCTTTAGTTGTCTTTGGCTCAAGAAGTTTCTTTGATGTCGGGACTGAGATTTTTGTTCTGCTCAGCAGCCCAAAACCCTGTGACTTCAGCAAAAAATTGCAAGGTGTATTGGGAAGTGTTAGCAGTTTTCAGTGTGGATCGACTATTAATCACATCCTGTGCTATTGGTCCTGTCTTTTCTGCTACCTCGTTTGACTGTGCATAATGAGGCCTTAAATTAATATCTCAAAGACAATGTGCCAAAATGAGCCACGCCTGTACGTGGACCATTATCTCCTATTAACTCATCTGGAGTCCCATGTCCAGCAAGCTGTGATTTACAATGTGTTATTCCATTGCTACTTCATGCATCATTCAACAGCTCCATTTAAAAACAAAGCTGAGTAGTTGTCCTTGCCTCACAGATAATTTTTCCCATTTAGTTACAATAGTTTTGAGCTGAGGACTATCAAGAATCTCATGCAGTTTCAGTGGTTCTTTGGCTTTCTGTTCCCTGTGTTTACTGATGATTTCACCCTTGGATTCTTCCCCTTTATGTCTAGACAGAATAGAGTATCTTGGGCACCTGTGTCTTTCACTTCTCAGTGTGCAGATGGGCATGGTGCATTACGTGTAGCATCACTGAACACATCCTGCATGGTCATACAATACAAACAGTTGCCTTCATGTAGAATTGCATCTCAGTAGTCCCACTTAAAAGTTAGACTTGAAAATACTTGGGCTTTTTCTGTTGCCCAGCCAGCCAATGATCCTTTTCTCTGAAGCTGCTGTAAAACTGAGTCAGTTTTTGTTCTTCACAGGAGCTTGTCAAATTTTGGTTTGTCAATGAGTAGTTCTCATGTCAAACTCTTCTTTCCTCCTGCAGCTCTTTGCTCTTGGTAAATGTAGGCACGCTTGAAAGCAACTTTGTTATTAGGGGCTCTTTACTTGCTTTTTATTCACCAACCCTTTATGCCCAGAACAGTTCCTTGGCAATGCTGTGAGCGTTGCTGTTATCTTGGCTGAGCATTGCACAACTGTTTCTGCAATTTGCTTTCCAGCTGACCAAACGAGCACATATGTCAGGTTGCTCATAGCCACGACTAATGGCCAACATTTCATTTTTCAATGTGAGCATTGTTCCCTTGTGTTTCAGTCCATGCTATGGAGGCACAAGCCCTTGACCTACCATCTTTCAGAGGGACAGCCCCCAAAGACGTTCATCAGCTGAGTTCTTAGGCTCTTTGTGCTAGTGGGAGTTTACACAGTGTGTGTATTTTCAGCAGCACACTAGAGATTATATCACTGTGGTGAATCGTATCCCCAATTCATCCCAATCTGGTGATGCATATGCAATTCCTTAGGAATCTTCTGAATCACATTCTGTAGAAAAGTTATCCCACTTGTTTCAGCTCTGCCTTTGCAGACTGCTGTTCAACCCAAGCATAGCTGTGATTTCTTTTCTCCTGCTGGTCTGTTTCAAACTCTGCTGAGCAGTAGCTGTTCTTTCACAAGCCAACGGCACCTTGCAACATGGCCTCATTATGTCTTGTTACATGAAACAAACGTGAGCATATTGTGTCCCAGCAGGTCACAAATCTTTGTATTCTGTCTGTGTTTGCATTGCACTGGACTCCAGTCTCTGATTCCCAAAGTCACAAGCTGCCCTGTCATAGAACCTTCTTTGTCCCTGTAGCAAGAGATTTAGCAAAGGACACATTCTGGCATGGACGATAGAACTCTTGATATTTGGGGTGACTTTGTCTTATAGTTTACAATTCCATCCATGCATCCACTGGTTTACCAGCATGTGCTTTAAATTTAATTTAATTTAATTTAATTTAATTTAATAATTTTGATGGTTTAGAGGGGAATTGAAGGCAGCTGTAAAATCTATCTACCTATCTATCTGATATAAGAAAGGGGAAGATAATAGTAATGAAGATAAAGCAGAAGTTAGGAATTGTAGAAAGTCGATAAGGGAAATAAAGGGTCCCAGAAAGAAATCTTTGGCCAGTAGAGATAAGGACAAATAAGGCATTTAAAAATATTAGGAACAAAAAGAATCCTGACAATGGTAATGGTCTATTACTAGATAGAAATGGTAAAATTATCACTAATAATGCAGAAAAGGCAGAAGTGTTCAATAGATATTTTTGTTCTGTATTTGGGGAAAAACAAATGATAGGCTCATCATATGGTGATGATAACATGCTTTCCACTCCACCAGTATATCTGGAGGCTGTAAAACAGAAGCTGCTAAAGTTGGACATTTTTAAATCAGCAGGTCCAGATGATGTGCATCCAAGAGTTTTAAAAGTGCTGGCTGAGGAGCTTGCTGGACCACTAATGTTGATTTTCCATAAGTCTAGGAGCACCGAGGAAGTTTCAGAAGACTGAAAGAAAGCTAATGTGCCAATTTTTAAAAAGGGTAAACACGATGACTCAGCTGATTATCAGCTTGTCAGCCTGACATCGAGCCTAGGCAAGATAATGGGAGGGCTGATATGGGACTTGATTAATAGAGAGCGAAAGGAGCATAATTTAATTAATGCTAATAAACATTGATTTATGGAAAATAGACTGTGTCAGAATAACTTGATATCTTTTTTGATGAGATTACAAGTTTGCTTGATAAAGGTCATAGTGTTGACATAAAATACTTAGACTTCTAAGGCATTTGTCCTGGAACTGCATGACATTTTTTGTCAAAACCTCAAACAATATAAAATTAACATGGGACACATTAAATGGATTAAAAATTGGCTAACTGATAGATCTAAAATGTAACTGTAAATAGAGAATCATTGAGAGGTTGTTTCCAGCGGAGTCCCAAAGAGATTGGTTCCTGGCTCTATGCTGTTTAACATTTTTTATCAGTGACCTGGAAGAAACCATAAAATTACCACTGATAAAGTTTACAGATGATATAAAAATTGGGGGAGTGGTAAATAACAAAGAGGGCAGGTAATTGATTCAGAGTGATCTGGATTGCTCGGGAAATTGGGCTCAAGCAAACAATGCATATTTTAATATGGCTACATGTAAATATATACATACAGGAATAAAGAGGATGGACCATATTCACAGGATGGTGGACTCTGTCCTGGCAAGCTGTGACTCTGAGAAAGGTTTTGGGGTTGTGGTGAATAATCAGCTGAACATGAGCTCCTCATATGACACTGTGGCCGAAAGAGCTAGTGCGATTGTGGGATGCATAAACGGGAGAATCTCGAATAGGAGTAGAGAGGTCATTTTACTTCTGCATTTGGCACTGGTGCAACTGTTTCTGGAATTCTGTGTCCAGTTCTGGTGCCCACAATTCAAGAAGGAAGTTGATAAATGGCAGTGGGTTCAGAGAAGAACCATGAGAATGATTAAAAGATTTGAAAACCTGCCGTATAGTGATAGACTCATGGAGCTCAATCTATTTAGCTTAACAAATTGAAGGTTAAGGAGTGATGTGATTACAATCTGTGTGTACCTACGTGGGGAAGAAACATTTAATAAAGTGGTCTTTAATCTAACAGAAACAGGTATAAAATGATCCAGTGGTTGGAAGCTGAAGCTAGACGAATTCAGACTGGAAATAAGGCATACATTTTAACACGGAGAGCATCAGAACAATTTACCAAGAGTCATGGTGGATTCTCCATCAGTGACAATTTTGAAATCAAGATTGGATGTTTCTAAAAGATCTGCTCCATTAATTGTTTTGGGGAAGTTCTATACCATGTGCTATACAGGTTAGACTAGATGATCACAATGATCCCCTCTGGCCTTGGAATCTGTGAATCTACAACAGGGGCAGGCAATCTATGGCATGTGTGCCAAAGGCATCACGCGAGCTGATTTTCAGTGGCACTCACAGCCCAGGTACGGGCCACCAGTCTGGGGGGCTCTGCATTTTAATTGAATTGTAAATGATGCTTCTTAAACATTTTAAAAACCTTATTTACATTACATACAACAATAGTTTAGTTATATATTATAGACTTATAGAAAGAGACCTTCTAAAAATGTTAAAATGTATTACTGGCACGCGAAACCTTAAATTAGAATAAATGAAGACTTGGCACACCACTTCTGAAAGGTTGCCGGCCCCTGATCTACAATATTAGTGTTTATTTTAAATGTTGTTTCTATTTTGATCTATTCACATTTTCACAGTTGCACATTATGAGTTGTAAGGATTTTTTTTAGGTTTTTAATTATTTAAATTTTTACAGCTGTGGGAAATTATCGGGAGGTCAGAAAATAGGGGGTCAGTCAATAATTATTAAATGACACGAGATACTGAAATTCAAAAAGTTAATGCTTTAGAACTGGAAAAATGCAAATTGTCAACATTACATGTTAAAAATACAACATAAATATCCTTAAATCCAACTGTAATAGGTACTCAAGCAGCACTTTTCTTACTTTGTCTATCTGTACATTGCTATTAGTATTGACGGTAATATTTTTTCATTCAGCCCAGTGAGAGGTTGTGTCTCTGCCGGCCCTGTCGCCCTGGGCGTCTTAAATGCTCTGCTGCTGGGGCTCACAGCTGGACGTTGTCACGGAGTGTGGGGGAGTCCGGCCCTGCACCCCTCTTCCTGGGACCCACAGTGACTCTTAGCCAGCCAGTAAAACAGAAGGTTTATTGGACAACAGGAACACAGGTTACAGCAGGGCTTGCAGGCACAGTCAGGACCCCTCCACCGAGTCCTTCTGGGCTTTCAGGGTGCTTGGATCCTAGCTAGGATACCCTGAATTCCGCCCACACAGCCCCAAGCCCAAACTCCAACTGCTTCCCTCCTGCCACTCCCTTCCTTTTTCCCCTTCCCGGGCAAAGGTGTTGACCTTTCCCCTCCCTTACCTAGCTCAGGTTACAGGCCCTGACATCGTCCATCCCCTAAAGTCCTCCCCTGCTCTCCCACTCCCCACACAGAAAGTCCCTACTGCATCACATCTCTCCCCCCTTTGAGACTGAACTGAGCGGGGTCACTCTGCCCAGTGACCTGGGGAAGTTCAGGGTCCCCTCTCCGGGACAACGCATCCGCTGTCAGGTTGGCACTTCCCTTCACATGGACCACGTCCATGTCATAGTCCTGCAGGAGCAGGCTCCACCTCAGGAGCTTGGCGTTGGCTCTTTTCATCTGGTGCAGCCAGGTCAGGGGAGAGTGGTCAGTGTACACGGTGAAGTGTCGCCCAAAGAGATATGGCTCTAGCTTCTTAAGGGCCCATACCATGGCCAGACATTCCTTCTCGATGGCCGCATAGCTTTGTTCCCGGGGTAGCAGCTTCTTACTCAGGTACACGATGGGGTGTCTCTCCCCCTTTTCATCCTCTTGCATTAACACTGCCCCCAGTCCCGTGTCTGAGGCATCGGTGAACACCATAAAGGGTTTGTCAAAATCTGGGTTTGCCAGAACTGGGCCACTAACCAGAGCCTCCTTCAGCGCCCGGAAAGCCTCCTGGCACTGCTCAGTCCAGATCACCTTGTCTGGCTTCCCCTTTTTGCACAGTTCAGTGATGGGGCCGGCTATGGCACTAAAGTGGGGCACGAACCTTCGATAGTACCCCGCCATCCCAATAAAGGCCTGGACCTGCTTTTTGGTTTGGGGGGCAGGCCAGTCTCTGATTACCTCCACCTTGGCTGGTTCCAGCTTCAGGCAGCCGCTCCCCACCCGATGGCCCAGGTAAGATACTTCAGCCATCCCCACCTTGCACTTTTCAGCCTTTACTGTTAACCCAGCCTTTCGGAGTCGGTCCAGGACTTGTTTAACCTGGGACATGTGGTCCTCCCAGGTCTGTCTGAAGACGCAGATGTCGTCAATATACGCCACGGCAAAACTCTCCATCCCCCTCAGTAGCTGATCCACCAGGCGCTGGAAGGTGGCCGGTGCTCCCTTGAGGCCGAAGGGCAGGGTCAGAAACTCATAGAGCCCCAGAGAGGTGATAAAGGCCGATTTCAGCCTGGCATCTGCGTCCAGCGGCACTTGCCAGTAGCCTTTGGTAAGATCCATGGTGGTGAGGTACCGAGCACCTCCCAGCTTGTCTAGGAGCTCGTCAGGCCTGGGCATAGGGTAGGCATCAGATACGGTGATGGCATTGAGCTTTCGATAGTCCACACAGAACCGGATTGACCCATCCTTCTTGGGAACCAGCACCACTGGCGAGGCCCAAGGGCTGGAAGATGGCTGGATCACCCCCAAAGCCAGCATGTCCCTGACCTCTCTTTCAAGATCCTGGGCAGTTTTACCAGTGACCCGAAAAGGGGAGCATCTTATAGGGGGATGTGACCCAGTCTCCACCCGGTGGACAGTCAAATTAGTGTGTCCAGGCTGGTTGGAAAACAGCTGTCGGTATAGATGCAGCGCCCCCCTGATCTCAGCGTCCTGGCCCGGGGTCAGCTGATCAGAGAGGGGAATCGCCTCCAGGGGGGAACCCGCTTTGGTCCCAGGGAATAGATCTACTAAGGGGTCATCTTCCTGCCCCTCCCAATGTCCACACACAGCCAACACCACATTCCCCCTGTCATAGTATGG
Organism: Gopherus evgoodei; assembly: GCF_007399415.2. NCBI lineage: Eukaryota > Metazoa > Chordata > Testudines > Testudinidae > Gopherus > Gopherus evgoodei. The sequence goes on along the minus strand of NC_044336.1, from coordinate 4,242,666 downwards.
TTTCATCATGTTCACATGGTACACCCGACGGTGATGTGCCCGGTTTGACAGCTCCACCACATAGTTTACCTCATTCAGTTGCTTGATAACCTTGAAGGGCCCTTCCCAGGCGGCCTGGAGTTTGTTTCTCCTCACGGGGATGAGAACCATCACCTGATCTCCGGTGGCGAAGGCACGGGCCCGTGCCGTGCGGTCATACCAGACCTTCTGCCTCCTCTGGGCTCGGGCCAGATTCTCCCTGGCCAGGCCCATGAGCTCGGCCAGTCTTTTCCGGAAGGTCAGGACATACTCCACCACTGACTCTCCCTCAGAAGGGGCCTTCCCCTCCCATTCATCCCTCATCAGGTCTAGGGGCCCCCTTTCCCGCCTTCCATACAACAGTTCGAAAGGTGAAAACCCGGTAGATTCCTGGGGCACCTCCCTGTACGCGAACAGCAGGTGAGGTAAGTACTTGTCCCAATCCTGCGGGTGCTGGTTCATAAATGTTTTTAGCATCATCTTCAGTGTCCCGTTGAACCTTTCTACCAGCCCGTTGGACTGGGGGTGATACGCTGAGGCCCAGTTGTGCTGGACCCCACATTTCTGCCATAAGGACCGGAGCAGGGCCAACATGAAGTTGGACCCCTGGTCCGTTAAGACCTCCTTGGGGAACCCCACCCGGCTGAAAATTGTCAGCAGCGCATCTGCCACTGTGTCTGCTTCGATAGAGGACAAGGCCACCGCCTCGGGGTAGCAAGTGGCAAAATCCACCACCACCAGGATGTATTTCTTCCCTGACCAGGTCATCTTGCTGAGGGGTCCCACTATGTCCATGGCCACCTTCTGGAAAGGTTCTTCTATGATGGGTAAAGGCCTCAAAGCCGCTTTCCCCTTGTCCCGGGCCTTCCCCACCCTCTGGCAGGGGTCACAGGATTGACAGTACTGTCGGACATGGGTAAAGACCCCAGGCCAGTAAAAGTTCTGTAGCAGCCTCTGCCTGGTGCATCGGATTCCCTGGTGCCCTGCGAGAGGGATGTCATGGGCCAGGTACAGCAGCTTGTGACGAAACTTCTGGGGAACCACCAGCTGCCTCCTGATCCCCCATGACTCTACTTCCCTTGGGGGAGCCCATTCTCGGTACAGGAACCCTTTCTCCCACAGGAACCTCTCCTTGCAACCTCTCCTCATGGTCTGTACCGCACTAAGGTCAGCCCGGTCCCGGTGCTTCCGCAAGGAGGGATCTTTCTTCAACTCGGCCTGGAACTCAGCAGCTGGGACAGGGATGGGGACCAGCTCTTTCTTGCTGGCTGGGTCTGAGGCCACAGCCTCTCTGCACCGTGCCCCTGGGCGTTCCCCGCTCCCTGGGTTAGGGTCCTGCACCTCGGGTCGAGTACCTTCCCCGTTGTCGGGGTGCAGTGCCCTTTGCTGACTCTGACTACGAGTCACGACCAGGGCACTCTGGGTGTTACTAGGCCAGTCCTCGAGGTCCCCTCCCATTAACACGTCAGTGGGCAAATATCGGTGTACCCCCACATCCTTGGGGCCCTCCTTGGCCCCCCATTTCAGGTGTACCCTTGCCACGGACACCTTGAATGGGGTCCCGCCCACGCCCATCAGGGTCATGTAGGTGTCAGGCACCATCCGATCTGAGGCCACTACCTCGGGTCGGGCCAGCGTCACTTCTGCGCCCGTGTCCCAGTACCCAGTGACCTTCCTCCCATCTACCTCCATGGAAACAATGCACTCCTTCCGGAGGGGCAGCCCCGCGCCCACCTGGTAAACCAAAAACCCAGAGCCTGGAGCATCCACAGGTGGTACGTTGTCAGCCCCCCTTTCCTGGGAATGTGGCCCCTCTTCCGATTGGGTTTTTACCCAGTCAACCCTCTGCGGGTTGGGTCTGCTTGGTCTGTCCCTGAGCTTGGGACACTGGGCCCGTATGTGACCTCGTTGGCCACAGAGATAGCAGCCCATGTCTCGTGGGTCCCCTTGAGTGGGTCGGAAGGACCTGCCGCTGGATGTTCCCCTTTTGGGGGGGTTCTCCATAGGACCCCGCTGGGAGGTCCCATGATGACTCTCTCTCTGCGTTGAGGCAGGCTTGCTCCTTCGAGACTCCTCCCTGCCATCCCCTGCCCGACTGTCCACAAATTGGTCGGCCAGCTGGCCTGCGTGCTGTGGGTTCTCCGGCTTCTGGTCCATCAACCACAGCCTCAAGTCAGACGGGCACTGCTCGTACAGGTGCTCCAGTATGAATAGGTCAAGCAGGTCCTCTTTAGTTTGGGCCCCAGCTGTCCACTTGCGGGCATACCCCTGCGGCCGGTTGACCAGTTGTAGGTATGTGACCTCACGGGTTTTACGCTGGCTCCGGAACTTTTTCCGGTACATCTCAGGAGTCAGCCCAAACTCGCGGAGCAGGGCCTGTTTGAACAGTTCGTAGTCCCCTGCCTCCGCCCCTTTCAGTCGGCTGTACACCTCCACGGCTGTGGAGTCCAGTAAGGGGGTGAGAACTGCAATCCTGTCTGCAGGGTCAACCCGGTGCAGCTCGCAGGCATTCTCAAAGGCCGTCAGGAAGGTATCTATGTCCTCCCCCTCCTTATGCCGGGGCAGCAAGTGCTTATCAAAGCTGTTTGTAGGCTTGGGTCCCCCCTCACTCACCGCAGCCAGGGCCCCACTGCTCGCCAGCCGGGCCAGCTCCAGCTCATGTTTACGCTCTTTCTCCTTCTCCTCCCGCTCATGTTCACGCTGTTTCGCCTTCTCCTCCAGCTCTTTCCTCTTTAACTCGAATTCCTCCCGTTTCAGCTCCCTTTCATATTCCAGCCGCGTCCGCTCCACGGATGCCGAGCGTTGCCGTGAGGATCCCCTGCTGGGGGGTGAGCTTCGCTGGGCAGATCCCCTGCTGGCCGGGGGTGTCTCAATGCCCTCGGTATACACTGGGCTCCTCCCCGCCCTTCCCCTAGGCCTAGGAAGGGGGGGTCTCGGGAAGCCCTCGTCCGCCGGCTGACCACTCCCAGCGGGGACAGACACTGGTGCCTGCGCTGCATCTGCCCGGCTGCTTCCTTCAGAGACAGGGCTCCGTTCATTCATGCGGTCTCCCTGCTCCAGCTGGGCAATCAGCTGGTCCTTCCTGAGCCTCCCTGGGTGCAGCCCCCTCTGCTTGCACAGCTCCACCAGGTCACACTTGCGCCGCTTGGCATACATCTTCCTGCTGGGCGCTCACAGGCTGGGGTGCTCGCCGCTCCCCACGGTTTTCAGGGGGACCCCTAGTGCACCAGCCCTTCTTGAGGTCACCACCTCTCTTCCAGGGTTGAGCTGCAGACTCCTCCGCCCCTGGGACCGCTCGCTGCAATCCCCCGGGGGACCCTGTTACTGCAAAGTCCTTCTCACTGGGCACACACTCCCAGGGGTTAATCACCCCTTCGTTTTACTGCTCCCCAGTCACTTACTGCAGGAAGCGCCGTCCACGGGGTGCAGTATATCCCGCCGCTGCCACGAGTTGTCACGGAGTGTGGGGGAGTCCGGCCCTGCACCCCTCTTCCTGGGACCCACAGTGACTCTTAGCCAGCCAGTAAAACAGAAGGTTTATTGGACAACAGGAACACAGGTTACAGCAGAGCTTGCAGGCACAGTCAGGACCCCTCCCTCGAGTCCTTCTGGGCTTTCAGGGTGCTTGGATCCTAGCTAGGATACCCTGAATTCCGCCCACACAGCCCCAAGCCCAAACTCCAACTGCTTCCCTCCTGCCACTCCCTTCCTTTTTCCCCTTCCTGGGCAAAGGTGTTGACCTTTCCCCTCCCTTACCTAGCTCAGGTTACAGGCCCTGACATCGTCCATCCCCTAAAGTCCTCCCCTGCTCTCCCACTCCCCACACAGACAGTCCCTACTGCATCACAGACACCAACAGCTGGAAGACAAGCACATTGTTCCCTGAATGTCTGTGCTATGTGGCCCTGGTTCTGGGCTCCGACCCCAACAGCCCCACCCTGCTCTCCACCAGCTTGGGTCACTGCTTGCAGTGTGACCCCAACATACCCCCAGTCCTGAATTTCCCCAAAGCCATCTATGCTGAAGTGTCCAGCCCACTCCTTGAAAATGCAGAGAAATAATGAGGTTCACTGAGCCTTTAAAGAGACAAGTACAGCTTGTCACTTTAACTGAAGTAGCAATCACTTCAATTCAGACACAGCACTAGATTAAAAGTGCAACCGGTTTGTTAAAAAAGCTCATAGGTTAAGTGATAGAAGGGACTGAGAAGGGACTGAACAGGTTACAAACAAACAAAAGTAAAATATGCTTTCTAATGGCTAAGACTTAATTTAACAAACTACAGACTTTGCTCAAGGTAGTTTTCTTCCCAATCATTCTTTGTCCAGCCTCCCTGACCAGACGCTGTAGCCAGGACCCAACCCATGGAGCACAATGTGCTTGGGTTCTTTGTCTCCTCAGGTGTAGATTAAAACAGAGTCTCTCTCTGTCCCTTATATTCCCAAAGGAATTATCTTTGTCCTAAAAGTCAGGAAGGCCTCCTGGGAATTCAGTTTCCCGTGTCTCTCTGGGGTGCAGAAGCCATGTTAATATTCTGTCTCTCAAGTTCAGTCTCAGGATAACCCTCACTGGTTTTGCTTGATAGCTTTGTTTAGTACTAATCTGTAAATTGAGGTAAACCAACATTCCTTGTCCAAGACAAACTGGTTTACTATTTTCACCTATGCTAGGCCGTCTGATTTTAACCATGTTCTAGTAATATCACACAGACAGAATTCACAACTTACCATATAACATTGTTACATAAGTTTTTAAATGGTATTATTGTCCAGTGTGGTGGTAGTTTTCAAATGATACCTCGCAAGACTAGCTTGTACATTGCAGCAGTGTGTAGTGTGAATACGGGGTACCTAGGCTTATAGATGCATGGATCTAAACTTTGCGGGGGCAGCGGCAAGCCCAGGATCCAAATCTGCGCATCACTGGATCCTCTGAGACAGGCAGTCCTGATCCAGCACTGATTTGGGACCACAACACTCGCAGTTTGGCAAAGGTACCCAGCAGTCTCTAGCCCAGGACTGTTCCTTGCATACAAGGAGTACTGCCAGCGGGAAGCCCCACAAGAGTGAAAGAGGGTTTAAATCCCAACATGACTGACTGTTTTCAGGATGCTTTTCTTTAAGACTGAAATAAGCCCTGATTTCTGGGTGGGTTTCAACAATCCCTGCCATGTTTGCAAACCAAAAACTGCCTCTTTTACTGAGTCATAAGATTCTAAAAGTGAAACTGACCAGCAACCAAAGTGAGTCTGGCCAGCTATTTCCAATGTCCATGCTCTCAGTTCACAAAGCATGTGAAGAGGGATTTTGAAATTCTCTCTGTTCTCAGGTGGGAGCGGAGTTCAGGGAAGCGTGTGTGCATGGGGAGGGGATGCATGGCCAGCTTGCCAGCCTCCCTGATGGTTTCAATGCTCAGGCCCCTTGGTGCAGCCGAGGCAGTTAAAGTTGAGCTTGTGATCAAGGGGAGCCGCTGGCCAGCCACCTCCTCACTGATAAGGAGGAACTAAAAATAAAAGCCAGGGCAGCTCAGCTCAGAAAGCCCAGGAGCCAAGAGCCTGGTGTGCGGGGGTTGGGTCTGAGTTACACTGACTGGTCCAAACAGCTGAGACAACAGCTCTTCATATGTTACCAAATGTGACACCCCCCCCAGGGTTTGTCAGCGATTTACTGGTGTGCCTGTTGCTGAAGGGCATTATCCCATCCAGAACTAGCTCTGATTGCCTCACTTCAAGTAACCAAAGGGGCCTCCCTGTCGCCCTCCCTCCATGGCATGCCCTGCTGGGGCAAGGGTGCAGGTGGAGATGAGTGCTGCCCTGCTCTCCTGCTGGCCCTGGGGTGGGGTAGGAGAGCTACCTCAGCCTCCTGGGATGGGTAGGGATAGTACAGCTGCTGGGCCTCAAAAGCTGCATGGCTGGTCTTGGCCTGTGTGTGGGTGGGGCAGCTTGGGAGCTACAGAAAGCAACGTGAGCATGGTGCTTCAGCTAGCAATGCTCTCCTCTCTGCATCAGTCCATAGCCAGGGGCCCAGCAAGATGCTAAGAGCAAAACCCATGTAACCCTTAGAGGCTGTTCAGACAAGCTTTCCTGTGTGTGAATCTACAGGGGGTCCTATACCCCAGCTTTGCTCCCAGCGTCAGGCCTACTTTGGACGGGAGCTGCAGAGGCCTCTGTTCCTTCTGGAGATTTGCCAACCTTGTGATGACTGTGAGTTGCCTCATGATGACCTCTGTGGGGCTGGCAATTTGCTTGCTCCAGTTAGAGTGCAAGAGGCCCAGGCATTCCTCCAAGGTCCATCTATGGAGGCCCCTTCTGCTTATGGGTTTCTCTCAGCCATAGGAGAGGGCTCTGCCACCTCCACCTCAGCGTCTCCCTGGGATCCACATAGTAAGGGGTGGTCTGGGGAGGAGTGGGCCAGCCAGGGAGGGTGTACATCCTCCCTACCAGCCCTGGAGGGCTCAGTGACAATATAGATCATGGCAGATCCTTCCCAGGGAGCTGAGCTCGAGGGCTTCAGGTAATCCCATTTCCAGAGGCATTGTGTCCCTCCTAGAACCAGGCCCGAAATCATAGGGCTTTAAAGGTGAAAGTCAACACTCTAAACTTCCTGTGGAGGTTAGAGCCAGACACAGCAACAGCCTCTGGATGCCAGGCTCTCGAGGAAGCTGTGAACAGGCCCCCCAGCCTCTGCTCTAGCTGTGCCGCTGACCAGTCCCAGCCATCCCTGCAGAAGGCAGACTTTTTGCTGCCGGCTGTGTCCCACTTGACCTCACTGCTGTGCTGACGAAGGCACTAGCTTGGTGCTGATGCTCTGCTGTGATCAGTGGGGTGTTACTGGCATGCTGGCTGTGAGGAGGGATGAGCTAGGAACTGGGTAAGGGCAGCCCCAGCCCCAGGTTGAGTGAACCCATAATTTACAGTGATGCTGCAGCGTGTGTGTATCGACCTTCCGCCAGGGCTGTCTTCAACCCTCTCCCGACTGGTTGGGCTGAGGTGCTAGCCCAGCCCTGCCACCCCTGCAAGGGCTTCCTCACCCTCAGGGGAAATCACCCCTTACCATGCACTGTTACTTGGTCGTCATGGCATGTAGCCCTTCCTCGCTCTCGGAAAGACGCAGTAATGGACAAACCAATGGAAACACTTGTAATCTGGGCACTTAGCACTCGTACAGCCTGGGCCAGGGCACGTTTCTAAGCTTTATTATGGATAGGGGCATTTCTCAGTAACTCCAGCTTTACCTATGCCTGGAGCCACTAACCGGCAGTGAGGCCAAGTTGCATAATTCAGTGCTGCTTGTGTACATGCTTGAGAAGAAACAGCCACGGAAAAAGTCTGTAACATTCCTCTGCTGTGCCATCGAGTTGATATCAAAGCATTTCCTACACCGCTTTCACCTTTGAATCTTAATCCAATAGCTTTGGAGGAATTCTGGAAAGCGGGTGGGGGAGGGAGCTGCTTAGTAAAAGCCCTTGCTGTGGAATCTGTAGGTAAAAGCTGGAATGTCTGAGCTGAGTCATGTTATCTCTGACAGAGGAAGGGAGGGATCCTTTGGCTGAGTCGGCCTGGCTCTCTTAGAGATCTATCACCTGTGATGTGCCTGCCAAATTGGAGCTCAGCACGCTGGTTATCAGAGTGAGGGCAGACGTCTCTATTAACTGTGGCCATGTTCCTTTAGGAAAGCTCCATAGCTTATCTCTGGCTCCCCATATATTACATGCACCACCCAGCAGTCTAAGGGGTAATTTCTAAAAGGGAAGCTGCACTCCTCTCACTGAGGATCCTAGCTGTCTGGCCTAGGAATGCAGCTCTCCTCTTAGATTTACGCATTTCTCTCTTAGTGGGACCAATCAAACCATTTCCAGTTGGCCCAGCCAGACTGGAGCTGGAAGCCAGGGGTTATTGTCTCACTTCCTACTCTGTTAGTTAGTAAGGGAGACAGAAGGTCTTTGGGGTGTAACTATTCAGTATGGTCAGCCCCTGTGTAGCTCAGAGTCCATAGTGTCAGTCTGTGGCCTGAGTAGTTCCTGCAGCCCCCGGAGCAGTCAGTGCACTAGCTAGTTCCTAGAAGGTGCTGGTTCAAGACAGCTCGGGACGTGTGCTCCTGGGACCAGTGACTATTGGGCTCTTTCCTTTGCTAGAAGCCTCAGAGAAACTGACTTTCTATTGGAAAACAGGGCAGTGTGGAATAAGAAGGTGACTGGCTGGAACCCCCGAGCCCCACAGAGAGGGACCTGCCTTTGGGAGGGGCCGTTCCCTACAGTTTTAAAATAAATTGCTCGCCATGCAGGTGTCAGGGAGGGAGTGGGGTTGATGGGGTATCACCCCTCTGTGTTAGGCTGCCACCCTCATTAACCTCCACTCCCACTACATCTGCAGGGCTTCGCATTACCCCTGATTTACAGAGCCTGTTTCCCCACGTATGTGTGTGGAGGCATTTGGCTGGATGGGTGTGAAGCAATGGGCATGTTACTGTGGATATCTGCCATGCATGCTGGCTTAGGGCTTGGATGGTTACATTCCTTGAGGTGGTGGGGGTTGGTATCCAGCCTGGAGTCCCAGGGAATAAGTGCTGGGTTCCTTTGCTCTGTAGAGGTAGGTAGCACTGTATGGACTGGGTTAAAGGCTTGCTGCACCTCATGGATTTGAGTGGGACATGTGACCTGGTTACACAAGTGCTGTGTTCTTAACCATTTCCTCGGACATGTTGTGTGAGCTTTGGGCAGCGAGCTAAAGAAACAGGGTTAGCACCGAGGGGGAGGGTGTGACTGGTGCAGTGCACAAGTGTTCTTTCCAGCTGTACCACTGGCCCAGGCCTTGGCCACTGTTATGCTATGGACATTTCCGCCTCCAGGTCTGTAGTGGGGAAGACCCGGTGAGGGTCAATCCACCATGAGGCTCTTGCCCCCTCTACTCTCCCTTTCCCTCTAGCTCCCAACCCATCAAGTCCTCCCGGGCCATTTCATCAGGAAAGCTTAGGTCGCCAGCAGTCACAACAACCATACTAAGGTCACTGGAGACAGTGAGCCAAAGCAATGCTCCCAGACCAGAACTTCACCACTGTAAAAAGTAAACTGTGGGCTCTGGGCTGGAGGTCTCAGGCGGGGGAGTCCAGACAGTGAAATGTTGTTTCTCTCCTGCTTGAAGATTTGATTATGTTACAAACGTGCAGGCTATTTGCACTGGGTGCACACTGTATTCGAGGGCATGATCCTTCAGCAATCCCATGTCCAATTCACTTCCAGTTCAGGAGACCGATTTGCCCCCAGCAGCAGCTCTAACCTACCGAGGGTGAGAGCAAGGCTCTGGTCTCTGTAGGTTTTAGAGGGAGTGAGGAGCAAAGCTAGGCACTCGATTGAATCTGAGACCCGTCACTCTGGAGCATCGTCTGGCCTCCCCAGCAGCTCCCCACTGACATATGTGCCTGCATGTTCAAGTGCTTAACTAAACCCACTGGGGACCAGTGAGCCTGGTACTGCCCTGACAGAACTAACGGTTAATTCTGCTGGCCTGTGCTCAGCAGCACGGCAGCCTCCTTGGACTGCTACAAATGGCACAGGAGGCCCTCTACTCTGCCACCTCCTCCGTTAGCCAGCCCTGCTCACTGAGAAAGTGCAGATCGCTATTTATTTCCATGTGCCTCGTGGGTGACATTCAGCCTCTGCCAGGCCTCGCTGAGATGCTGCATGCCGGCTCCATTATCTGTGTAGATTCACTTTATGAGTCACTCTGCAATTTGATGCATTATGGCCAGATAAAAGATACTTTATCCCTCTGATAAAAACAGATACAAATGATGTCAAAATAAAAGAATGTTTTCTCATCCAAATAAAAGGAGAAGTTGTGGTTCTGGGGTTATTTTTCCTGAAAACCTCCTGAGAAAGCAAGACTTTGATTTTTTACCATTTATAGTTAGTTTTAGAAAATTCAACATTTTACACTGGCTGTCGCCCCTCCCCCAGCTCTGCAAGAGGCCTGGGCACAGCTTTGGGGGGGACAGTGAGTGTGCTGCACCCCCAAGAATCCAGCCAGTAATGTACGGAGGGCGCTCGGTGCTCCAGCTCCTTCTCTGATAGTGATACACTCCTGGGCAATACCCTGTGCCCTGGCCCAAGGCCTGAGCCAGAGCCCCATGATGCCAGGAGCTGCAGAAGCATTCTCGGCAGAGACACACCAACCAGGGCACTCCATGCCATGTGCAGCAAGGCCACGACCAGTATCTTACGAGGTAGGGACTCAAGTGGCTGTTCCCCGAGGCAGGACTGCAGCCATGGGCAAGGCTTGATCAGCATGTGGAAGGTACTTGGCCTGATGGAGAATCCCAGGCAGTGAGGGCTCTGGGTCTTCATGGACTCATTTTGCTGGGATCAGTGAGAAGCAGGGTTTTGAGTTGGTTGGTCACAGAACAATGCCAGCTCCAGTGGGAGTGCTCAAGGGATCATCTGGATGTCTAATGCCAGCTCCAGCCCCCTGAAAGATGCATCCCCTTTTGAGGGAAGAGGCCCAGATCTTCCATGGTTCTGAGTCTGGTTCTCCTGCTGGATCTCTGAAGGGCCTGGATCATGACTCCTGCTCCATGCTGTTTGCTGTGAGCAGAGCACTGAACAGCTGCTGTTAGCCACAGCTTGGGGGGGCACTTCTTGGTGGCTAGTCTGCAGCGGGGCTGCAGTGAAGTTCTGGGCAGAGAACAGCCAGTTACTTTTGTAGACCCACAATGATTCAGTAGGATGTGCTCAGGTATCCAGGGTCTCCAACTGGAACAAGAAACCCTGCAAATGGGAACTGTTTCAGTCTCGCTGGCACACAGTAAAATGGGACCACTGGGCTTCAAAAGCCGCCCCTTGCCTGTCACCTTTTAGAGCCATTCCACATGTGCTGCATCTCCACAGGCTGCTGAATGCTCCCACTGTGCTGGGAGGAGAGGCACTGCCAACCGAAAGGAAAAAGCTGGTTCCCATGACTGTCTTCTCAGGGATGCAGGCGAGAGGCCATTGTGTCTGGGACCACGCAGGGACCCCAGAGACATCAGACTGGAGCCACAGGCCTCTCTCACTGCCCCCAGCCCTAGCTCTCAAGGTGTGTCCTGGGGCAGAACATGTCCAACGGCCAGGGAGGGAGCAGTTTCCCAGCACCTTGTCTCTGTCTGAGGGACGGGAGGGCTCTGCCCTAGGGCCACACAGCTCAGCCTGTCTCTGAGACACCTGAGGTACCAGCAAGTGCTGGTACCTCCCTGTCCTCAGGCCTGGCTGCTTTAGGATGTGTCTAGCTGCCTCATTCCTGGGAGGGAACATGCCTCGTGCTGTGGGCTGAAAGGGCGGGAGCTCTGTGGGGCAGGAACTTCATCTCTGACTCATCTGTCAAGTGCCGCCCCCACTGGTGCTATCCCCGTCGCCCTTCCATGAGGCTCTTTCCCAGCAGGGATTACGTCCATGAACAAGTTCATGGCTCTGCAGGCTGTTGAACAGGATCTCATGGGGAGATCCCACCAGGCCTCCAGCCAGCCGCAGCCAATTCCAGGGGTGGAGTCTAGCGAGAGAAAATGTTTGCGTGCGGGTGGGTAAAACCTCACGCACAGGGTGTGTCATCTTCAGTGATCTGGATGTGCCTGTTCTCTGCCCCGGGCAGCAGTGCGGGGATGCGCACATCAAACCTGCCAGCTGGGGAGGGCTCCCCAGGGCACGTGGAGGGCTACAGCAGCACAAGACTGTGGTTTCTCTTTTACAACACGCCCTGCCCCAGGCCAGATGTGGCTGCCGTTCTCTTATCCCCGCTGCAATGGGCCACTGGAGGCAACCCTAATGCTGTGCAAGTGTCAATGCAGGGGACAGGCCCCAAGGGCCCAGAGACCAGCCATGGCCAGACTGTATCTGGCCTTAGCACAGGTGCATGGGGGAGGTTGCAAGCGGGCTTTGCCCCAGGAGCTCTCCAACAAGGCTCCCACCCCTAGGGACACAAATCATGCCTGAGGGGTAGGAGGAAACAGGACCATCCTCACCACTCTGCACCAGTCTGTGGAGCTGGGGGTAAGCAAGGCCAGGTACTCAGGAAACAAAACATAAAGGCAACACGCTTCAAAAAGAGACCCGGTGCTTTGCCACTCAGCACACATTTCACCTGTGGTACTCACTGCAGCTAGATGGCAGAGGGCCAATTGCTTAGTAGGATTCCAAACAGAAGTGTTTCATCTGTGAGCAGTAAGAGCATCCTCTGCAGCTACAGTAGCTAGGGTAAAATATTTTAACAGCTGTAGACCCCCAAGCTTGAGAATATAGTCCAGATACTAACTTCCCAAGGCTAAGTAGGAGGTTTCCCCATAGCCGTGTTACAGCAGCATCTGCTACTGGCCACTGCTGGAGAGAAGATTCAAGACTAGATGGACCATTGGGGTGATCCCATCCGGCAATTCCTACCTTCCTGGGATGTAGCAGGTGATGTAAGGCTGGTGGGACCATCACTGTCGGAGGAGTTAGTGTAGCAGAGGAGATTACCAGAATGAATCAAGCATTGGGTTTGGAGACCCAAATCCAGAAGCAGCAAGCTCACTTCTGCTGGCTAAGGGGAGGAAGGGTTAAGATTCATTCTAAGTTGTGTGCTGTTTGCACAGTGCACAGAGAACCTGTCCAGAGGGTAATTTGCCAATGAAGCAACTTGTAAGGAGGTGCAGAGAGACCGCAAGAAAGAAACAGAATCACAGAGATTTAGATCTGCCTCACCCTGGAAATGAAACAGAATGTTGGCAGTTGCAGAGCTGCACACGCCGAGCTGGAATCATAAACCCCAGGCAGAGAGGAATGAATTAAACAGAACGAGAGCTGAGGGACTCTAAATGCTGTCTTAGCCATTTCAGTAGAGTCCTCATAAATCTGCACAATTAGGAGATGCAGTTAAAAAAGCCCAACACAGTTATGCTAGGACATGAGGCGAGATCAGTGGAAACACAGCCCTTTATAGCACTAGCATAAGCCCACGTTAGCGTAGTGTGACTGACATTACTTGTTATTATCTGCATAGGGGAAGGCTGGAGGAGTTATGAGGGGTCTGGAGAGAACAGAGCTGGTGACTCATGAACCACAGCCCAATGTAAATGCTCTTTGGAGACAGAGTCTTTCACTCTGTGGACACCGGTTTGAATTTGGAAGTGATCAGCACCTATCTAGTGCTGTAACCACCGGACAGCTTCCGTGGAACACAGGTCTCAGTCCAGCTCCTAGTGACGAGCTGAGTTCAGCACAATGGTGCTAACTGACTTCCTCGTTAGGCCCCAGCTGACCAGCCGGCGCAGATTGGATCATTTTCTCACATCTAGAGGTGGGCCTTCCGCTAGCGCTAGCTGTCCCCACTAAACACTCATGATGTTTAAAACTAGGAATAATGCCAATAACCCCAGTATTGCTTTCTCCGCCTTCCTCCTAGCCAGTAGGAGAAAAGGGTAATTGGTTTATAAAGTTGTAAGCTTGCTTGCTTGTGTGTGTGTGTGTATGCATGCACGTAGAGTGTGTGTGTGTGAGCTGTGTGTCTGTGTTGTGTACATGTGCACACGCTGCGTGTGTGTTGCGTGTATGTGCATGTTGAGTATATGTGCGGTGTTGAGTGTGTGTGCGTGCAGTGCATGTTGTGTGTGTGCTGTGGGGGTGTGTTGTGTGTTGAGTGCATGAGGAAAATCTAACTCAATGTGTTTTATTCGGAGCATGGTGAGCTCAGGGACGGCTTCCCCACGAGGCACTATAGGCCCATGCCCAGAGCCCCAACTCCTGCTGTCTTGTGATGGGCTCAGAACCACAGTTTTCATTTTGGTATTATCCCGTAGGGAGTCAAAGAAGATGCTTGACAAAGGGAAAGCTGCCTGAATCTGCAGACAGCCTGAACCAATAGCTCCAGGAGCTATAAACTGTCTCATTCATCACAACTGAAATCTGCTAGCTCTGTAAGGAGGACCAGGTTCACATTGTGGGGGCTAGCTCAGTTAAAGCTAGCTCGGGTCTGGCTCCACATGCAGAATGTAGACAGGCCCCCACCCGGTAGAACGAGGTACCATTTTCCAGCCAGCTGCAGTGGGAGGCGGGCTTTTTGTCTGCCGTGGTTATTCTGGTATGCAGCAGCAATGAGGAGTCCAGCAACGGATGAGGCCCTGGGCAGCAGGCCTTGCAGCAGCACACTGCAAATAGCTGTGTGGACATTGTGGCCCAAGCAAAGGTGTGGAGTGGCCACCAGGCTCCCCCTCAGGTCCGAGCTCGGGTAGCCAGCTTGAGCTTCCACTGGTGCTGCAACATCCACACTGCTGCTTTTAGCTTACTGGCACAAGCCCTGCCCCACAAGTGTGCCTGCTGGGCTGCGGGCTCATTCCTTGCAGCAGAGGAGCCATACCCCATGTGGTCATGGGCCAGGGTAGAGCAGCGAGGGCGATGGTGGTCAGGACCCTGGGCTCTTGCAAGGCTGAGCCAAAGGAGAATACACAGGGAGGGAACACTGAGCTTGTGCAGCCACGTCAGCCCGACCGCTAATTTCGCTATGACCTCCGCACTTGGGAGAGCTGTGAGCTCAGTGTGCCTTGGCAGCACCGTTAACTGACCGGGGATGGCGAGCCAGCCCAGACCCACGCGCAGCAGCTGCCTTGCGGGACCTTGTGTTCCAGCACTCGCTGAGGTTCAGGGCCACGCTGAGTTTTCCTGGGACCAAAGTCTGGCCACAGAGGTGAGGTCAATAAAAGCAAGAGATCGGAGGCGATTGATAACGAGACTATCTTTCTAACATATGGCAAGAGTCCTGTGGGGAAGTAAATGAGCCGGCTGCAGCCAGGGTCATTCATAAACTGGAGGGTGGCCTCCAACAAAGAGCGGTTAGTGCAGGTCTTTGTGGCAAGAAAGGCCTGTTTCTTTGCCCTGCCTCACAGAGCTGGTGCTGGGCTCAGAGCACACTACGGGCCCTGGCAGAGCAGCTCTGCAGAAGGACTGGCTAGGGACTCTTCCCTGTACTAATACAGTGACAACAGCTTCATACGCAGAGCAAATCCAGGGGTATTTTCTGCTCTGTACATTTATTTAAGGAAGTTTAAAAGCAAATTTGGCCCCTGGCTTTGAATCCTTATTCCTATTAATTCAAACACCTTGGACAGAGCATGCCTGGGCAGTCTTACATGTGACATTTCACTAAAACTACTTACAAATAACTCGCATTACAAGTTTATTCCTTCTCTGCAGAATGTTGGCTCGGAGGTGCGTCTCGCAAGCCATCTGCTGCAGGCGAGCTGCTTATCTTTGCTATCAGAGCCCTCTTCTAAATATTATGACCAAACAGAATTCCAAGAACAACATCCATCCCACTGCACAGAAAATGCGCAAAGCTGATAAACTGTTTATATATTATCAGCTAAATAAGTTGGGTTTATCTGGGAGGGTTTGTGGAAAAATCCCTTCTGCCAATGGTGAGGAATTCTGCATGGAGTGAATGTTTGACAGGGCAAGTGAGGCTATTGAGGGCACTGCCCTCCAGAGAGCTGTACCTGCAACGACTGCTCCTGACTCCCACAGGGTCATGCCAGGCTGCTGGGAAAGCTGCCATTTGCCCTGGTCCTATAGAATGGGACCACAAGGCTGGCCAGGGGCTGCCAGCAGAGTAGGAGCTGGGCAGCATTCAGCACTTCTGCCGTGGTGACTCTGGAAGGTCTGTCTGCCCTGCAGCAGGAAGCAAACCTCGAGCTAGCCCACTAAAAATGGTTGTGTGGACGCTGTGGCTCTGGCTGGCGATTGGGTGGCTTGAGAGCCTGAGCTGCAATGTCCACGCAGCTGTTTTTAGAGCGCTAGCTGGAGCCCTGCTAGTCTGAGTCTGTCCCCCTGGGCTGAGAGGTTTGCGCCCAGCTGCAGCAGAACAGGTGCTGGGTTGAATTTCTAGCGCCCCCCCCCACCCCTTTCCCCTTATTCTGCTCCAAGGAAGGACCTTGTCTGCCAGCCCCTTGTCCAATCCTTCCATGGGCTCTGTATGTTGAAGCAAACTCCTAGAGAGAAGAAAGGCAGGTTTTTTCCTCAAGGCCCCCAGAACCATGAATTTGGCCTGTTCTGAGGTGAAAACGCTGTTTTCTGAAATTCCACAAAAAAGCAAGATTTGTGCAAACCGGAAAATTCCTGCCAAATAAGTCACAATCGCCCCTTTCTCATCCACCATCATATGGTCCAAACCTGAGCATTTCAGATCTGTTCTCTGCAAGTGACTCCAGAGCAAAAGCTGCTCAGTTCTGCAGTCAGAGGCTGCCAGCCTGGCAAACAATTTGTGCAACTCAGGCTGGGCTCTCTCTTCCCTGGTACTGTCACCATTAGTAACATTTTCACAGATTGACAGCAGATGTTAGGGTCTAGTGATGGTGCATGAGGCAGAGCAGACTCCAGCTCACTCTCCCATAGCTACACTGGCCCTATAGTGCTGACAGCAGTGACACACTGGCAAGTGAGCAGGTGTCATTCAGTGCCATCGGCAAGGATCCCATGCTCACTTAGGTGGAACCATTTTACTCAGTCACTTCTCTGAACTGCACGTCATGGCTGAGGTTGGGGGATGGGTGTTTCACAAGGGTTTCCTAGGGATCAGTTCTTGGCCTGATGCTGTCAACATCTTCATAAATCACCTGGAAGTGAATGTAAAACCACTGCTGATAAACGGTGCGTCCAGCACTAAGATTGGTGGCGTGGTGAATAGTGCTGAGGGCAGGGCTGTCCTACAGAGCAATCTGCATTGTTGGTGAGCTGGGCCCATTCGAACCACATGTGTTTTAATACAGCCCCCATCTTGGAACAAGGAACGCAGCTAGGGTGACCAGAAAGCAAATGTGAAAAATCAGGATGGGATGGGGGGAATAGGAGCTCATATAAAAAAAAAGCCCCAAATATCAGGACTGTCCCTATAAAATCGGGACATCTGGTCACCCTAATTGCAGCCAACCCTGCAGAACGGGGACTGGACTCTGGAAAGCAGGGACTCTGGAAAGGAGTTAGGGTTCATAAGGCCAAGGACCACAACACAAGCTCCTGGTGCGATGCAGTGGCAGAAAAGCCCTCAAGTGTTCCTGGGCTGTCCAACCAGGAGTAGCCAGTAATAAAAATACCTGGCTCTTTTCATCCACAGATCTCATAGCACTTTACAAGGAGGTCAGTGTCATTACTCACATTTTAAAGACGGGGAACCTGAGGCACAGAGAGGGGATGTGACTTGCCCAAGGTCTTCCTGCAGATTTGTGGTAGAGCCAGGAATACAACCCTGATTTCCTGAGTCCCAGTCCAGTGTTCCAGCCCCTAGGCAACTCTGCCTGACAAGAGACTAACAGCCCAGAGGAAGAGAGAAACAGACAGCAGGCTTGTGTGGTAAGAAGTAAATAGATGTGAGGCAAAGGCTGCTCACATCCTCAGGACAGCTGCTCGCTAGGAGCTGAGAGCAGAGGGCTAGAGGGGGCTGTCACTCAGCCGTGGAGGTGGAAGGGCTGACAGGTAGAAATCCCCACCATGAAAGTGGTGATACTGAGTAGTGGGGAGGAGGAGCAGATGTTCTCCAGGCACTGGCCAGCAGGAGGGTGGTTTGCTAGGATTTGGGACCATGCAGAGGCGCTAGATGTAGGTTGTTCTGTGCCTGCGTGTTGGGGAGGGGAAAAGATGGAGAATCTCACTGGCGGCCCTGGTTACTCAGTGCTCTGCCCCTGCCTGGGATAGCACAGTTGTGTGATTTGGGGTTTAGCCCCCTCTGTAACTATGATCAGCCTCCTGAGGATGTCCTGGGTGAAAGCCTTCCAGGACTGCAGTTAGCCCACGAATCCCTGCCTCGCCAAACCCCAACACTCCCACAGCGCAAGGCCCCTGCAGGCCATGGGGCCTTTCCGTTGATTTGAAGAGGCTTTGGTTCAGACCATGGTGAGAACCTTCCCATCATGCATTGGTGGGGCAGAGCAATAAGTTTCCATCACACCAAGGTTGCAGTCACATCCAACAAAATTCTTACCCCCCGCAGAGTGGGGGAATGGCTTAGAGGCTGCAGCAGGTCTGCCTCTCCTCCTAGACATCCCTAGTGCTCTCGTATCCACAGGCAATACAGGCTGCAGTGCTCACGAGGCCAATATTCCAGCAGCGTGAGGCACAATGTGTGTCAGGAGTTTCACATGGGTGTTTGCCAGGGCAGTCTATAGGCCCTGCATTAACAAAGACAAGAATTTTCTACATAGTTCAATGGGAAGTTATCAGTCCTTCAAAATCGGCTCATTTTTATTTGGAAATGTGCATCATTGTAACCCTTCTGCCACGTGGAGGCATCAGCAGCAAGGGCCAGGCTCATATTCTAGGGGTTTCTCTTAACAATACAACACAGAACCAGCTCAAGACCAACCCAGAAATCTAGGAAAACCACACACCATTCTGGGCACCGCAACACAGCTACACTACCCTACTCACAAGCTCTGAGTGTGGTATAACAGAAGAGAACTTTGGTGAAAAGAGAGGAGGAACTCAGCATTAATATGGGAAAACACCACAAAAATGCAAAACATAAGTAACCCCCACATTCCTGGGGGTTCAAGCCCTGCTTCCTCTGGACCCCAGGGGTGCTCAACCCTTGCTCCACCCAGACCCTGCCCTCACGCCAACCCCACCCTTTCTTCCAAGCCCCCACCCCCACTCCACTTCTTCCCGCCCCTGCTCCACCCCTGCCCTGCCTGTGCCTGCCCAGTTCTGCCCCCTCCCCTTATCCGCACCCCTTGACCACTCCCCCCCAACCCCCAGGATCTCATTCTCATGGCTTGTTTCTGAACCCTCTCCAATTTATCAACATCCTTGTAGACAGCAGAGCTGGACACTATTCCAGCAGCATTCACACCAGTGTCAAATACAGAAGTCAAATAACCTCTCAGTTCCTACTTGAGATTCCCATGTATACATCCTAAGATCTGATTAGCCCAGATGGCCATGGTGGTGCACTAGGAACTCCTATTCAGCTTATTCCAATTCTCCACAATGACCCTCAAGTCGTTTTCAGAGTCCCTGAATCCCAGGGTAAAGCCCCCTATGCCATCAGTGTGGCCTACGTTCTTTGTTCCTATCTGCCTTCACTTGGGCTGGGTCTCTTGCAGTGTTACTCGGCTGCAGGCTCCTCTCCCATTGGATCGCTGGCCATTGGATTCATTTCCTCCAGTTGTATTAGCCTGCGTTTGTCCAGGATGAATCTCGTTGCTCATTCATTACCTGATATCTCTCAAATTAACTCTCCTTCCTGACATGGCTGTCTGGGTTCATATTGCCTCCCAGTTTCCATATGACAGACGTGGTTTCCTTTCCATGTCCTCCTGGCTCCAGTATATAGGAACTGAAAGCAGGTGTGTTCTCCAGGAGCTTTGAAACACACAACATTTGCTAATTTAAGAATTTGAAAGGCAGGATCTTGTGTCTCAGATAAAATTCCCAGAGAGTTTTTGGAGCTATTATTAAGGAATCTCCTTGGGAGTTTCTTGCTCACCAACAAGCTTGAAATTCCTTTCAAATCCCGTCTCAGCCTTATTGGTCCTGCACCCATTTTCCCCTGCCATGCCCCTACTGCTGCATTGCAATCATGCTCCATCGCACAAGGTGGATTGTCTGAAAATGGAGTTTTCTCTGTGCTGCAGACTCAGGAAATGCAGCATGTCGGGGAGCTGAGAGGCAGAGATGGACAATGGTTCATCTTTCAAGACTGAACTCTTGGCATTCTTTTCAGAAAAGGGAACGGTTAAGAACCAAAAACTCCCACCAGATTTCTGACGCATGCCTGCTTCTCTGGGCTGCGATGTCTTTGCAGGGACTTGGAAGCACAGCAACGTGGGTGGGCGGAGACTCCCCGGGAGCAGATGACACTTCATTGGGACTCTCACTGCGTTTCAGCTCGTGCCAGTTACACAGCTGTCTCATTTAAACAAAGTTTATCTGGACGTTACTTAGTGTTCCGAGTGCAGCTCAGCCAGCAAGTTGCTCAGCTCGTGTGTGTGACCTTTAGCACCAGCCTAGCTAAGGATGGGACTCAAACTGGGATGACAAATCCACAAGGCTGGGCTTTGGGGCAGTTTGTAGCCAGATCTGAAGGGCGTGACCCATATGTCTCCAGCAGGACAGGGCAGGGTGAGGCAGGTCAGATTTCCCTCAAGTCCCAGGTACTGGTAATAAAAGAGTATCTGTAGGTTTCATGGAGACCTCAAACCTACAGTGGTGATTCCACCGCTTTCTTCCCCAGACATCTGCCCCACCTGCCCAACTCCCCAATCCCCCAGCCCAGGAACCTCCTCCCACTTACTTGCCCTTTTTGGGGCACTGAGTGACTCCTCCTCCTCTGCAGGATCCAGGTAATGGCTGCAACCCCCAGTTCTAAGCATGGTCTTTGGGAAGGTGTGAAGGTGTCACCTGTCCCCGCAGTGCAGCAGGAGAAGGGATACACTTCCATTGTCCTGGGTCCCTGACTGGATAGGACCTGAGAGGGGCTCCAGAGCCCCTTGTATGGCAGTTGTGCAGATCAGCGTGACGGTGGGCAGAGTCAGGGAGTGGGTGCAGCTGAAGCAGGAGCAACTCCCTGTGCCAGCTGTGCTATTGGGGGAGGAGTAAATGCCCCTCCCCCCTCAGAAGACCCTCCTAAGGGCTGAGAGAAGCAGGGAAGAGCCAGGAGAATGATTAAAGGATTTGAAACCCTGCCGTACAGTGAGAGGCTCCAGGAGATCAATCTATTTAGCTTAGCAAAGGAAAGGAACAGGGGCGGCTTGGTCGCAGTCTCGGGGTACCTGCATGGGGAACAGATATTTAATCTTGGCTTTTTCACTCTAGCAGAGAAACATCTGACACAATCCAAGGGCTGGAAGTGGAAGCTAGACAAATTCAGGCTGGAAACCAGATGTACGTTTTAAATGGTGAGAGTAATTAACTGTTGGAAGAACCCACCCAGCGTCGTGATGCAGTACCCATCCCTGACAGTTTTTTTAAAATCAAGATTGGCTGGTTTTCTAAACGTTCTGCTTTAGTCCAAACAGGAGTTATTGGAGGCGGGGGAGGGAGTCTCTGGTGTGTGCTGTCCAGAGGTCACAGCAGATGGTCCTGCCTGGCTTTGGAATCTAGGAATGTTCCTAGGCATCACCTCCACCTCACTGAGCCTGCAGGAGAGTTGGCCTCCACCATCCCCAAAAGGGCCAGGCACTGCTTGGCCCCAGGAGCCCCAGGAGGTAGGTGGAGGGCTCTGGAGGGTGTCTGAAGGTGAAGCTGTGTCAGTCCTAATAGCAGGTCATGCTCACAAATTCTTCATGGTGCTGGGCTGACATTTATCATCAGCATCCTGCAGACAGGTCGTGCCCTGAGAAATCACCGGGATGCTCTCGCCATCCCCAGAGGCACCAATGCACAAGAGCCTGCCATCCTGTGCATCCTGCCATCACTCCAGGCATTGCCCACACTCGCCTCTGCTCTTACGCCACATGGAGCATGTGCACAACTGGTTTAGAGGGCATGGTGCGTTCTCTAGCCACCTCTCTGTGTGCAGTGCCAAGCGAATGGCGTTTAAAACGCTTTTGGAATAACAGACCCTCAGACTGTCTCCAAATGAGCAACTCGGACAGCCCAAGCAGAATCACATTGACCTAACATCCCAACTGCTGCAGGTCCAGTCACCCCAGCCAGGCTCCTTCAGCGACAGCTCCAGCCCATTCTCAGCTCCTCACTCCACTTTGTACTGTACAGTGCGTGGTCCCCCCTTAATGCCTTCCTGTACTTTTGCTGTGCCCAGATGAGTCAATCTGACCTCCTGGTCTAACACTCTGCCAGTGCTGTGGCCATCCCAATGCACAGGTCCCTGGTATTTGTCAATCATCGCCCTGCAGATCTCTTCGTGTATCGCACTGCCCTGGACGTGGCAAATGCCAGCTGAGTCTGAGTTTCAGCAATCTCTTGCTCATGATTTCCTTGATGGATTTGGTAGAATGGAGCCACTGGTCAGATGTGACTGACAGTTTGACAGCCCCCCTGGCCTAGAGGACACCGTCACTCCTCGCTGGCCTAGAATCGCTGCTAAAGATCCCACTGGGTCATTTCCCTAAGAACCGCTGTCAGCTTGTTGAATATATCCAGGCTCCATGCTGTGATGCCGTATGGAATCTGGGAGACACTTGAGGATATTATGAATATTAATATTGTAAAATTGCAATGAGTTGCACCAGATATGCCATGCAAGATATCTGCAGAAATGTTATGATTTGCCAAATATGATAATCTCATGTATCTCTGTATTATGAGTTATAGATATGTATGTATGTCTGTATTTCAAACTTGGGCTATGCTTCCGGGTGACACCCTCAGACAGTTTGGGAGGTCAGCTTTGCCTAGCATGCTTGATGGCTCATTAAGGACCATCAGCGAAACAATTGACCCATTGAGAGAAGGCAGAGGATACACCTTATGACTCAGCAAGGCATGCATGGGCATGCCTATGGACAGAAAAGGCTTCCAAGCCATATGCTGGGCAGCTTGTGTTGGAAACAAAGGAAGCACAGGCCACATGGAAAAAGACTACAAAAGGCAGCTGCATCTTCTCCATTTTTTCTTCGTTCTGGCTTCTTACCTCTGGAGGAACTTTGCTACAAACTAAAGCTTTGAACAAAGGACTGAATGACCCGTCCAAGCTGTGGACGCATTCCAGAGGGACTTTCAAGCCAGCAAACTCACCAATACTGCTAGGAAGCTGATATATGGATTTGAAGTCTTTGTATGTATGTGACTGTTTTACCATTTAACATCTCTCTTGTTCTTTCTTTTTTCTTTATAATAAATCTTTAGCTTTAGCCACTGAAGGATTGGCTGGCAGTGTGGCATTTTGGGTAAGATCCAAACCTATACTGACCTGGTGACATGGCTGGAGCCTCTGGGTCAGAAGAACATTTTATATTGTGAGCAGAGTTTTTTAATAACTTCTCACTGTACTGGACCTAGGTGCTGACTGGGAGCCAGAGAACTGGAATGCAATAAAGGGGGCTGTGTGAGTTCTTTTTTTGCTTCTTGATAACCAGTGTGGGGGATCAGAAGCGCAGTTTGTGACTGGTTGGGAAGTTTAATTTCAGTGTTACCCACCAGTCTTGTGAGTATCCTTTTGCAGCCTGCCCTGACCTTGGCATTTCCAGTTAGGACTGCCCCAGGCACCACGGGTCACACATGCAATCAGCTAACAACAGCTCATCCCGGACACACTGAGGGTCACATCTAACAGTCACCAAGGGAACCAGTGGGGACTGGTCCCTGCCATGTGACAGGGCACAGCACATGTTGCGTGAGTGCAGGCACATCTCCTGGAAGCACATGCCACTGGTGATCATCTAGCATACCGACCTCAGGAGACATTCAGCTCTGAGAAGGCAGCATATCTCCATTACAGCAAAATAAAGCCTTGGGGGACATCTGGAGGAATCCCTGTCTGCCCTCTCTAGGCTTGGCATTCAGACCTTGTTCACAGATACACACATTACACCCGTGTCCAAACCAGAACTTACGGCTTGTGTGCAGCAGTGCCCTGTAGCACTTCAGTGTAGACACTGCCTATGCCAATGGGAGGGGGTCTCCTGCCAGCATATCTGTCTCCCTGAGAGGCAGGATCTAGATCAATGGAAAAATTCTGCTGTAGACCTAGTGCTGTCTACTCTGGGGGTTAGATCAGCACAGCTACACCAGCCAGGGGTGTGGATTTTTCACACCCCCGAGTGATGTGGTTAAGCCGTCTTAATTTTCTGGTGTAGACCAGGCCTTAGTGTTTCTCACTTGGTTTCTCTGGTCAGGGCAGGGATCAAGGTAGCCCTGAATTCTTGGCAGTGGACTTCCTGGACTGCTCCATTGCCTGGAGCACAGAGTCTGGTCCAAGAAGTGAATATAGCTGGATTGCGTCATAATAGTGACCATTATATAATTAAATGTAACATCCCTGTGGTGGGGAAAACACTACAGCAGCCCAATATGGTAGCATTTAATTTCAGAAGGGGAACGACACAAAAATGAGGAAGTTAGATAAACAGAAATTAAAAGGTACAGTGCCAAAAGTGAAATCCCTGCAAGCTGCATGGAAACTTTTTAAAGACATCATAATAGAGGCTCAATTTAAATGTATATCCCAAATTAAAAAACAGTAAGAGAACCAGAAAAGTGCCACCGTGGCTAAACAACAAAGTAAAAGGGTGAGAGACAAAAAGACATCCCTTAAAAATTGGAAGTTAAAATCCTATTGAGGAAAATAGAAATGAGCATAAACACTGGCAATTGAGATGTAAAAATATAATTAGTAAGGCCAAAAAAGAATTTAAAGAACAGTCAGCCAAAGACTCAAAAAGTAATAGCAATTTTTTTCAAGTACATCAGAAGCAAGAACCCTGCTAAACAACCAGTGGGCCCACTGGATGATCAAGGTGCTAAAGTTCAGTACAGATTAGTTTAAGTGAGAAGGGTGAGCATGAGTACCTGGTATTAAATGAGGCTATTGATATGATGGGCATCAAAGAAACTTGGTGGAATGATGATAATCAATGGAACACGGTAGTACCAGGGTACACAATATGTAAGAATGACAGAGTAGGTCTGCACTATATGTGAAAAAAAGCATAGAATCAAATACAGAAGTATAAATGACTCATACCGTACCATAGAATCTCTATGGATAGAAATTCCATGCTTGACTAGTAAGAGGATATCAGCAGGAAAATACTATCAACCACCTGACTAGGATGATGACAGTGACTGTGAAATGCTCGGGGATATTAAAGAGGTTACAAAAATAGAAAAATTGCCCCGTTCTTTTTATTTCCTCTGAAGCATCTGCCACAGGCCACTATCAGATGACAGGCTACTGGGCTAGCTGGACCATTGGTCTGACCCAGTATGGCCATTATTATATGTTCTTATGTTTGAGGTTGGAGGAGCAGAGCCTGTGTGCTGCTAGGGGACCTAACTTTTCATGCGCTTTCTTTCGTGATTTGATGCAGGTCTGCTGTGTGTGTGGCAACCATAATGGTGCACAGGGAAGTTTTCTGAGTATGAAAAAAAAAGATATGTGTGTGTGTGTGCGTGTGCGTGCATGCGTGTCTCCGTCACACCAATATGTGTGTGAGAGAGCGAGGGAGAGAGCACAGTGTATTTGTGCGCTTGTTGATAAACATACCTATATAAATAGGGAGGGAGACGTAAATACATAAAATCATTTTCCATAATTAAAAGATGTTTTAGAGCAGAATATTTCCATTTTAGGCGTAGGGATATCAATTTTATAAATACAAGATTAAAATAAACATTAACATGATTACATCAGCACATACTCACACACACACACACACACACACACACATATATACTTAAAATAGGCTCCCACACTACCATTTTAAATAGCACAAAACAAATGAATTCTCCAAATGTTGTTTAAACTGGCATTGGGCTTTATGATGTCATCTCTGAAGTAATCACAACTTGTTTTCCCGGAGTAAATATGGTTGTTTTTCCCATTAGTAATTGTGTAGGAGTTTCAGTCTATGCAAGAGCAATAACCATACTAATGAGCTATCTATGATTGCTGTGGGCTCCATGCTAGGCGCCCAGCTCCCTCATTAACTCAGCGGAGTGCTGTGATGTTCCCCTGGTGTTAGCTAGACCAGTGATCTGCTAGGTCACTCCAATCCTCGACTCTGGCAGCCAGCCTTACCCTGCTCTGCTGTGAGAACCCCCTCTCCTGGGCTGTTCACACACAGTCTCTAGCATGTAAGCTGCTCCCAGTTACGGGAGTGAGCACCTTTGGCCAGCCGCTGCTTGGATTGTGCAACCCAATAACACTAGCCACCATCTCCGGTCCCAGACACAACCCTAGGAGCCTCCGTCTTGCAGTGTCCAGTTATGCCCACTGGACACTGAAAGCTTATATAAGTTTGTCAATTTAACAAAGAAATTGATATGTACCAGGCTTGTTATCCCAAGGGGAGTCTTTGAAACACTTCAAACTAAACACACTGCTTCAGGTAGAATAAACAAACAAATTTATTAACTACAAAAGATAGATTTTAAGTGATTATAGGTCAAAACACAGGTCAGATTTGCTCAAATGAAATAAAAAGCAAAACGCATTCTAAGCTGATTTTAACACTTTCAATGCCCTTACAAACTTAGATGTTTCTCAACACAGGATGGCTGGTTAACCTTCAGCCAGCCTCTCCCCTTTGATCAGTGCTTCAGTCGCTTGGTGGTGGTGTCTGTAGATGGAGGTGGAAGAGAGAGGAAGAGCCTGGCAAACATCTTTCCCTTTTATCATGTTCTTTCTTCCCTCCTGGATTTGCTCCCCCGCTTCAGGGTCAAGTGAGCATTACCTCATCATAGTCCCAAACTGACCAAGGGAAGGGTGGTGATTCACTCGAAAGTACAACCGATCTTTTGTTGCTGCCTAGGCCAGTGTCCTTTGTTCCTGTGAGGCTGGGCTGGGTTTGACCCATACATGCCCTGGTGAGGTGTGAACTGCCCCTCTGCTCTTGGAGAGTTTTGCCCGGGCTGGTTTTAAGCCATGAGGACCCATTTTCAGCCTCATAACTATATACATGAAATTACAACCTATAACATCACTATAACAACAATGCTCAGTGCATCATGAGTCTTCCGAAGGCCCCCGACATGACAAACTTTGCATTGGATACCACACAATCATTATAGGGATGAACATGGGGGTGCACGATGTTCCCCTGAGATACAGAGTGTCACAGGTGCTGTCAATGATAGCCATTGTTTTGCGTATCCTTTCTCTCTTCAGCAATAAAGTGTGGCACTTCGGTCTAAAGCAGAGTCTAGATCTCTGCAGTGTGTGACTGGATTCTATTGGACAGATTGTGAGCTTTGTCATTGACTTCACAGAGAGGAGCAGCAGGCGGCCAGGAGACTGCAGCTGATATAGTTTGGGACCACAGGGATCTCTCGTATGTGGCCCTCTCTGAACAAAGCAGCAGAGCAAAACTCCCTGCCACTTACTGAGCTGGCTGGTACCTGTGGATGCCCAGCTCCTGGCAGACCTAACGTTTGCCCAAAGCAGTTGGTTACATGTCTACTTAGTTTCAGCTCATTGGTTAGAAATGCCACCCAAATAATTGCCTCCCATGAGTGCCGTTGTCTCCAAAACCCACTAGATCCTGATGCCCAGCCCTCTGGGCACTGTGTAATTTGAGCCAGCTATTTCAGAGCTCAATTGACCATGGTAGGACCTGAGCCTGGAATGTACTGAGCACACGACTTCAATGGCCATTGTGGGTGCCCTGCACCTTCCCAGACTGCTGGTCCCACGCCTACTCCCTTTGGAGTCAATGTGCATTTTGCCATTGACTTCAGAGAAGCAGAAACAGACCTTTAGAGCCTGACTTGGTTGCTCTGCACCTTACATGTCATTTACACCAGGGAAAAGTGGGTGCAAAATACTCCCAGGTCAGAGAGGACGCACAAGGTGCAGGGCAGGGGCGAATCAGGCGCTGTGATCGGAGCTTGCTGCAGACCTGGGAGAAGACGCTGCTCCTCAAGCTGTGCAGGGACGTGGGACTGGGCTTTCTTGTTAGAGCGCTTGGGTCTGAATCGCGACGTGCAGTCTCTGGTTTACAGGGCCCCATGTTATCTCGTGTTCCCTTACACACCCTTGCAGAAAATGCCGTCCTAGCACGCGGGCTCCACTTGGAGTGCTGTATTCATTCACAGTTATCAGACTAAGGCAACTGTGTCTCTGAATGACTTAAAATAATATTTGGAAAAATCCATATTAAGTATATTAGTCGACTAAGCCTTTAAATCTTTACAAGGGCCTTAATTCCAAGGACTCTGCTATGCATATGTGCCAAGGATTGTGCAATGTGGTGACACAGAGGCAGCCCGGTTCTTACTGAGCCCCATCCTGCTGCCTTTAAAATGGTTAACTGACTTCTCGATGCTGGAAATCTGTTTCTGTTTAAACGGCAAGCCAAGGGGTTTCAACCCCTGCTCTGCAGCATCCTGCTGGGCAGCTTTTCCAATTCTCATGCTTGGCATATTCTGGGAGTTGTTAAATGATGTTGCACTGGCTCACTGTAGTTAGATTTTAAACATGTTTGTAAGGTTTTTACAAAGGAAAAAGCCGTGTTTCATTACTAAGGCACCGCGCCAAGTATCTTCTAGTAAATAATCTGTCCTGGAAATACTCTGTGCTCCCCCCGAGGAATCCATGGAACAATAAACCAGCAAGGCGAGAAGGTGCTACATAGGCACATAGCTAGGAGCAATGGCAGACAATGAAGAAAGAGAAAATGTAGCTGAACAGTCTGCAAAGCTTCTGTTCTAAGGCAGACTCATCCACCCAGAGGAAGTGCTGGATACCCCTCACTGAGGCATTCAGGGTTAGGCTAGAGAACAGACTGCAGGGAACAGACCCTCCCTGGATGAGGCAGATCTCCTGAGCAAACTGATCCAATGAGTGGATTCTAGCTACTGTCTATGATTCTAACAGCACCAGGCTGTCGCTGGCGGCTTTCCCGCTCGAAGCACAGGCAATGATGGGTCCACGTAGATTCGAGAAACAGCTCGAGTCTCAGTGAGGGATGGTGGGACGTGTGGGAAGGAATTTGGGCCCAGGCTCTGTTGATCTTCTGTGCAATGTCTCCTTGAAACTAGCCCCTGGGTGTGTTGGCTCATGTCTC
Source organism: Gopherus evgoodei (assembly GCF_007399415.2). Lineage (NCBI taxonomy): Eukaryota > Metazoa > Chordata > Testudines > Testudinidae > Gopherus > Gopherus evgoodei. Next base: position 4,213,975 of record NC_044336.1, on the reverse strand, counting down.
CCAGTGAGCACAGGGGGCCCTCAGAGGAAATGGGATGACATGAGGATCACAGGGTAGAGCACACTCTGCATTCCCAGAGAGTTGCAGCCCTTGAACTCACAAAGCTACGTCTACTCTTGTTGCTGGGGCGGAGGGGAAGGAGATAACTTCTACCTCAGGGAGCCGTACTGGTGCTGGCTCTCCTCGCGCTAGCATGCAGCTGCAGCTAGCTTCCCAGCTCAGACCCTAAGCATGTACTCGGGGCAGCTGTGCCACAGCTACACTCTATTTGTTGGGTGCTAGCTTGATCAGAGCTAACCTGGATATGTCTCCTTGAGCTGCTAATCACACACATACATACACACACACACACCCCTCCTGTATTTGGGCATTCATAGACTAGCTAGTCTTCTGGCTAGGACACCTGAACAAGCTGGAGAGTGCCTGTGGGTGGTCACAGGAGTGTCTGGTGGATCTGCAGCATAGAAGATGTAATGCTGGTTACGGAGACCATGCCCTACAGTACAGGGCCAAAGGCACTCTCACATACCTGTGTGATGAAGGCCAGTCGGGCCAGGCTGCACATCTCAGGACCACTGTGAGACCCTGATAAATCTGAAAAGCTCAACACTGAGGCAGTGGGCTGCAGCTTGGCTCATAGGAGACACAGAAAGGGTCTATGGAGAGTAGATCCTGTCAATCTTTGATGAAATGACCAGTTTGGCTGATAAAGGTCATAGTGTTGATGTAATAGACTTAGACTTCTGTAAGCCGCTTGACTTGGTACCAGGTCACATTTCGATTAATGATATAAAATTAACATGGCATGCATTCATTAATTAAGTGCTAGCTAGCTAATAGGTCTCCAAAATGTAACTGTAAACAGGGAACCATCATCGAATGGGTATGTTCCTAGTGGGTCCCATGACGCTATTTAACATATTTATCAGTGACCTGGAAGAAAAAAAAATCAGCACTTATAACATTTGTGGATGACACAAAAATTGGGGGAGTGACAAATACTGAAGAGGACAGGTCACTGACTCAGAGTGATCTGCATTGTTTGATCAACTGGGGACAAGCAAACAATGCACATTTTAATATGGTTAAATGTTTAAGAACAACCAGTTTAGGCCACACATACAGGATAGGAAATATCCTGGGAAATAGTGCCTCTGTAAAAGCTTTGAGGAGGAGAGTTTGTCATGGTGGATAATCAACTGAACATGAGCCCCTAGTGTGATGCTGTGGCCGAAAAGACTAATGTGAGCCTGGGATGCATAAACAGGGAAATCTCAAGTAGAGTAGAGAGATATTTTATCTCTGTGTTTGGCAATGGTGTGACCGCTCCTGGAATAATGTGTCCAATTCTGATGTCTGCAATTCAAGAAGGATGTTGGCAAATTGGAGAGGGTTCAGAGAAGAGCCATGAGAATGATTAAAGGATTGGAAAACCTGCCTTAAAGTGATAGACTCCAAGAGCTCAATCTATTTTGCTTAACAAAGAAAAGGTGACTTGATTCTTGGCTCTTCAGTCTAGCAGATGAAGGTCTAGCATGATCCAGTGGCTGGAAGCTGATGCTAGACAAATTCAGACTGGAAATAAGGGTGTAAATTTTTAACAGTGAGAATAATTAACCTCTGGAACGCTTTACTAAGTGTGATGGATTCTCCGTCACTGACCATTTTGAAATCAGGATTGGGTGAGTTTCTAAAAGCTATGCTCTAGGAATTATTGTGGGGCATTTCTCCGCCCAGGGTTATACAGGACTTCAAACTAGATGATCACAACAGTCCCTTCTGGCCTTGGAATCTATGAATGTCAAGCTTACCTGACATGGAATGTTGCAGCAT